>NC_137467.1:122703904-123328904 GCF_964235325.1 Thermobia domestica
CAACAAAACGAATATTCCTAAAAATATTGGCAAAGTTTTATGCTAGTTTTGCACCGTTTTGTACCACCAATAAAAAGTTTTGTACCACCTCCATTAGCCAGTAATGGACGATTTAAATTCAGGACCTAGCGTTAACTTGTTCCCCCACCATAACGATTTTTCCCGAAAATAGTGGCAAAGTTTTGTACTGGTTTTGTACCGTTTTGTACCACTAATAAAAAGTTTTGTACCACACCCATTAGCCAGTAATGGACGATTAAAAGTCTAGACCTAGCGTTAACTTGTTTCCCCACCATAACGATTTTTCCTCAAGATAGGGTCAAAGTTTTGTACTAGTTTTGTACCGCTTTCTACCACCAATAAAAAGTTTTGCACCACCTCCATTAGCCAGTAATGGACGATTTAAAGTCTGGACCTAGCGTTAACTTGTTCCCCCACCATAACGATTTTTCCTGAAAATAGTGTCAAAGTTTTGTACTAGTTTTTTACCGTTTTTTACCACCAATAAAACGTTTTGTACCACCTCCATTAGCCAGTAATGGACGATTTAAAGTCTGGACCTAGCGTTAACTTGTTCCTCCACCATAGCAAATTTTCCCGAAAATAGTGTCAAAGTTTTGTACTAGTTTTGTACCGTTTTGTATCACCAACAAAAAGTTTGTACCACCTCTATTAGCCACTAATGGACGATTTAATGTCTGAACCCTGCGCTAACTTGTTCCCCACCATAACGAATTTTCTCGAAAATAATATCAAAGTTTTGTACTAGTTTTGTACCGTTTTGTACCACCAGCAAAAATTTTGTACCACCTCCATTAGCCAGTATTGGACGATTTAATGTCTGAACCCAGCGTTAACTTGTTCTCCAGCATAACGAACTTTCTCGAAAATAATATCAAAGTTTTGTACTAGTTTTGTACCACCAATAAAAAGTTTTGTACCAACTCCATACCCAGTAATGGACGATTTAAAGTCTGGACCTAGCGTTAACTTGTTCCCCCACCATAACGAATTTTCCCGAAAATCGTGTCAAAGTTTTGTACTAGTTTTTTACCATAAATAAAAAGTTTTGTACCACCTCGATTAGCCGGTAATGGACGATTTAATGTCTGGAAACAGCGTTAACTTGTTCCCCACCATAACGAACTTTCTCGAAAATAATTTAAAGTTTTGTACTTGTTTTGTACCACCAATAAAAAGTTTTGTACCACGTCCATTAGCCAGTAATGCACGATTTAAAGTCTGGCCCTAGCGTTAACTTGTTCCCCACCATAACGAATTTTCTCGAAAATAATTTTAGTTTTGTACTAGTTTTGTACCACCAATAAAAAGTTTTGTACCACCTCCATTAGCCAGTAATGGTCGATTTAAAGTCTGGACCTAGCGTTAACTTGTTCCCCACCGTAACAAATTTTCCCCAAAATAGTGTCAAAGGTTTGTACTAGTTTTTTACCGTTTTGTGCCAGAAATAAAAGTTTTGTACCACCTCCATTAGCCAGTAATGGACGATTTAATGTCGGTACCCAGCGTTAACTTGTTCCCCACCTTAACGAATTTTCTCAAAGTTTTGTTCTATATGTTACTATTAACAAGAATCTTGTACTGCATCATTAGTCGTTAATTGACGATTGAATGTCTGGATCACTATCAGCTTCAGGTCGGCCAAGATGGTGTTTCGCACCGACATTTACAAAAATAATTTATACCAGAGTTTTGTACTAGTTTTTTTACTGTTTTGTACAAACAATAAAAAGTTTTGTACCAGTCCCAAAATGTCCCAAATTCAAACTTCTAATTTGGGACACATAAACAAATCTCTGTCCCATAAACACATATATCAATGATAATGGTCTCATTAGATAAAGAAAGTTTTGTACTGTTTTATACGAACAGTAACATTTTTTTTACCTGTCCCCAAATGTCCCAAATTCCACATTCTAATGCGGAACACTAAGGTCAAGTAGGAGTTCCACATAGCCAGATTTCTTTCAAAATCGTCTCATTAGGTAAAGAAAGTTTTGTACTGTTTTGTACCAACAATAGAAAGTTTTGTATCTGTCCCAAATTTCATCTTCTAATGTGAAATGCCAACAGCCATCTCAGTTTTCTAAATAAGAATTTACAAATAAAAGTTGTACCAGAGTTTTGTACTCGTTTTGCACTGTTTTGTACCAACAATATAAAGTATTGTACCTGTCCCCAAATGTCCCAAATTTTAGATTTTATTGTGGAACTCGAACTTGACCTCTGAGTTCTATATTCGCCGATTTGCATCAATGTGCCCTCATTACATAAAGAAAGTGATGTACTGTTTTGTACCAAGAATAAAAATGTTTGTACCAGTCCCAAAATGTCCCAAATTCAAACTTCTAATTTGCTACACATAAACAAATCTCAGTCTCATAAACACATATATCAATGATAATGGTCTCATTAGATAAAGAAAGTTTTGTACTGTTTTGTACCAACAATAAAAAGGTTTTTTTGTACCTGTCCCCAAATGTCCCAAATTCCACATTCTAATGCGGAACACTAAGGTCAAGTTGGAATTCCACATAGCCCGATTTCTATCAAAATCGTCTCATTAGATAAAGAAAGTTTTGTACTGTTTCGTACCAACAACAGAAAGTTTTGTATCTGTCCCAAAATGTCGCAAATTTCATCTTCTAACGTGAAACGCCAACAGCCATCTCAGTTTTCTAAATAAGAATTTACAAATAAAAGTTGTACCAGAGTTTTGTACTCATTTTGTACTGTTTTGTACGAACAACAAAAGTTTTGTAGCTGTCCCAAAATGTCCCAAATTTTAGATTTTAGTGTGGAACTCCAACTTCACCTCTGAGTTCCACATTTGCGATTTTCATTAAAGTGATGTCATTAAATAAAGTTTTGTACTGTTTTATACCAACAATAAAAAGTTTTGTACCAATCCCAAAATGTCCGAAATTAAGGCTTCCTTTATCTAATGAGACAATTTCGAAAGAAATCGGGGTATGTGGAACTCTGTCTTGACCTTAGTGTTCCGCATTAGAAGATGGAATTTGGGACATTTGGGGAAAGGTACAAAACTTTTTATTGTTGGTACAAAACAGTACAAAACTTTCTTTATGTAATGAGGCCACTTTAATCCAAATCGGGAAATGTAGAACTAAGAGGTCAAGTTGGAGTTCCTCACTAAACTCTAAAAATTGGGACATTTTGGGACTGGTACAGAACTTTTTACTGTTGGTAGAGAACAGTACAAAACTAGTACAAAGGTCTGCTAAAACTTTTATTCCTAAATTCTTATTTAGAAAACTGAGATGGCTGTTGGCATTTCACATTAGAAGATGAAATTTGGGACAGATACAAAACTTTCTATTGTTGGTACAAAACAGTACAAAACTTTCTTTACCTAATGAGACGATTTTGAAAGAAATCGGGCTATGTGTAACTCCAACTTGACCTTAGTATTCCGCATTAGAATGTGGAATTTGGGACATTTGGGGACAGATACAAAACTTTTTATTGTTCGTATAAAACAGTACAAAACTTTCTTTATCTAATGAGACCATTATCATTGATATATGTCTTTATGGGACTGAGATTTGTTTCTGTATCAAAAAATAAGAATTTTGAATTTGGGACATTTTGGGACTGGTACAAAACTTTTTATTGTTGGTACAAAACCGTACAAAACTTTCTTTATGTAATGAAGCCACTTTGATGCAAATCGGCGAATGTAGAACTCAGAGGTCAAGTTGGAGTTCCACACTAAAATCTGAAATTTGGGATATTTTGGGACTGATACAAAACTTTTTATTGTTGGTACAAAACATTACAAAACTAGTAAAAATCTCTGGTATAAATTATTTTTGTAAATGGCGATGTAGAACTCCATCTTGACCGACCTGAAGCTAATAGTGGTTCCAGACATTCAATCATCCATTAATGTCTAATGATGGAGTAGAACATTTTTGTTAATAGTACCATATAGGAAAAAACTTTGAAAAAATTCGTTAAGGTGGAGGAACAAGTTAACGCTGGGTGAAGACATTAACTCGTCCATTACTGGCTAATGGAGGTGGTACAAAAGTTTTTTTTTGGAGGTACAAAACGGTACAAAACTAGTACAAAACTTTGCCACTATTTTCGAGAAAATTCGTTATGGTGGGGGAACAAGTTAACGCTAGGTCCTGACTTTAAATTGTCCATTACTGGCTAATGGACGTGGTACAAAACTTTTTATTGGTGGTACAAAACTAATACAAAACTTTGACATTATTTTCGAGAAAATTCGTTATTTTGGGAAACAAGTTAACGCTGCGTGCAGACATTAAATCGTCCATTACTGGCTAATGGACGTGGTACAAAAGTTTTTATTGGTGGTAGAAAACGGTACAAAACTAGTACAAAACTTTGTCACTATTTTCGGAAAAATTCGTTATGTTGGGGGAACAAGTTAACGCTACTTCCGGAATTTAAATCGTCCATTACTGGCTAATGGATGTGGTACAAAAGTTTTTTTTGGAGGTACAAAACGGTACAAAACTAGTACAAAACTTTGCCACTATTTTCGGGAAAATTCGTTATGGTGGGGGAACAAGTTAACGCTAGGTCCTGACTTTAAATTGTCCATTACTGGCTAATGGACGTGGTACAAAACTTTTTATTGGTAGTACAAAACTAATATAAAACTTTGACATTATTTTCGAGAAAATTCGTTATTTTGGGAAACAAGTTAACGCTGGGTGCAGACATTAAATCGTCCATTATTGGCTAATGGACGTGGTACAAAAGTTTTTATTGGTGGTAGAAAACGGTACAAAACTAGTACAAAACTTTGTCACTATTTTCGAAAAAATTCGTTATGTTGGGGGAACAAGTTAACGCTACTTCCGGAATTTAAATCGTCCATTACTGGCTAATGGATGTGGTACAAAACTTTTTATTGGTGGTACAAAACGGTACAAAACTAGTACAAAACTTCGCCACTATTTTCGGGAAAATTCGTTATGCTGTGGGAACAAGTTAACTCTAGGTCCAGACTTTAAATCGTCCATTACTGGCTAATGGACGTGGTACAAAACTTTTTATTGGTGGTACAAAACGGTACAAAACTAGTACAAAACTTTGACATTCTTTTGTGAGTAAATTTTAAAAGTGGGGTAACAAGTTAACGGAGCTGTAAGAAAGTGACCCACTGTTCCGCCACCAACGAATTTAGAGGTGGTCTCTTTACTATCGTTTTGTGCGTGTTTTGTGAGGCTTTTTGCGCCTATTTCTACATTTTGTTCGCCATCGGAAGTGGGTCAAAATCGAGCTAGAAATATGGCGTAATAAGTTCTGCCAACAACGAATTTTGAAGTCGTTTCCATCACATCGATTTTTTCTTGTTTTCAGTCGTTTCGTGCGCCTATTTTGGGGCCTTAAATGTGGAACGAAAATGACACTCTTCTGCAATATCAAATTCCCAGTTTGTTTCCTATCGTTTAGTGTTTGTTTTGTGTCTGTATGTGAGCCTATTTTCATGTTGGGCCGCGGTGACTCAGTGGTAGAGCGTTCACCTCTGGTGCATGGTGTCGTGGGTTCAAACTCTGCTCCCGCGAAGTGAACTTTTTTGTGGACAAGCCGTGTGCATGGGTTTCCTCGGGGTTCTCCACGTTTTCTCCCACTATCTTCATTCCACCATTTCATTTATTTCTCATAATAACCGCCTTCTTTAGCTTAACCGGCAGAACCATGGGACGTAAAACTAGGACTAATTTCATTTCATTTTCTATTTCCATGTTTTGTGCGTCACCGGAAGTGGGTTGAAATGGGGATAAAAAAACTTCGTCAAAAATCACCCCTGCTCTCCCAATATCAGACTTCGAGGTTGTTTGCTTCGCATCGTATAGTGCCTGTTTTGCGCGCCTATTTCTTCGTTTCGTGCGTCACCGCAAGTGGGTAAAAATGGGCCCCCAAGGAGGGACGAAAATGATCCACTGTTCTGCCAATATCAATTTTCGAGCTTCTTCCTTTCGCATCGTTTTGTGCCGTCTTATGCGCCTATTTTCACGTTATCATCGTCACCGGAAGTGGTTCAAAATGGGCGTACAAATATGGGGGAACAAGTTAATGCTGCTCCGCCATCAACGTATTTTGAGGTCGTTTCCATCACGTCGTTTTGTGTGTTTTGTGAGGTTTTGTGCGCCTATTTCCACGTTTTGTGCATACTCGGAAGTGGGTCAAAATCTGCCTCCAAATTGCGAAAAAAGTGACCCACTTTTCCACCACCAGCGAAATTCGAAGTGGTGTCATTTGCATCGTTCTGCGCGTGTTTTGTGCGCCTATTCCCACGTTATGTGCATGCCCGCAGAGACAATTAATCGATTGTAGAAAAACGCATCTTGCCATCTATTACCATTGTTGTTCTACAGTGATCAGTGGTTAAGCCATTCTATAAGAATTCCGATATTTACAAATAGTAAAACGATGTGATGGAAACGACCTCAAAATTCGTTGGTGCCGGAACAGAATTAACTTGTTGCGCTATATTTGTAGGCCCATTTCGACACATTTCGGGTGACGCACAAAACGTGGGAATAGGCGCACAGAACGGCACAAAACGTGCACAAAACGATGCAAAAAAAATCTCGAAATTCATTGGTGGCGGAAAAGTAAGTCACTTTTGCCCCACCTTGGAGGCCCGTTTTGACCCACTTCCGGCGGCGCATAAAACGTGTAAACAGCCGCACAAAACGCGCACAAAACGATGCAGAAGAAACCATCTCGAAATTCATTTGTGGCGGAACAGTGGGTCACTTTTGCCCCACCTTGGAGGCCCATTTTGACCCACTTCCGGTGGCGCACAAAACGTGGAAATAGGCGCACAAAACGGCACAAAACACGCACAAAACGATGTGATGGGAATCACCTCAAAACTCGCTGGTGGCGGAACAGCATTAACTTGTTCCGTCATATTTGTAGGCCCGTTTTGACCCACTTCCGGTGGCGCACAAAACGTGGGAATAGGCGCACAAAGCGGCACAAAACGCGCACAAAACGATGCAAAAGAAACCATCTCGAAATTCATTGGTGGCGGAAAAATAAGTCACTTTTGCCCCACCTTGGAGGCCCGTTTAGACCCACATCCGCTGGCGCACAAAACGTGGGAATAGGCGCACAGAACGGAACAAAACGTGCACAAAACGATGCAAAAAAATCTCGAAATTCATTGGTGCCGAAGAGTTTGTCACTTTTGCCCCACCTTGGAAGCCCGTTTTGACCCACTTCCGGCGGCGCACAAAACGTGGAAATAGGCACACAAACGGCACAAAACACGCACAAAACGATGTGATGGGAATGACCTCAAAATTCGTTGGTGGCGGAACAGCATTAACTTGTTCCGCCATATTTGTAGGCCCGTTTTGACCCACTTCCGGTGGCGCACAAAACGTGGGAATAGGCGCACAGAACGGCACAAAACGATGTAAAAACATCTCGAAATTCATTGGTGCCGGAACAGTTGGTCACTTTTTGCCCCATCTTGGAGGCCCGTTTTGACCAACTTCCGGCGGCGCACAAAACGTGTAAATAGCCGCACAAAACGACACAAAACGCGCACAAAACGATGCAGAAGAAACCATTTCGAAATTCATTTGTGGCGGAACAGTGGGTCACTTTTGCCCCACCTTGGAGGCCCATTTTGACCCACTTCCGGTGGCGCACAAAACGTGGAAATAGGCACACAAAACGGCACAAAACACGCACAAAACGATGTGATGGGAATGACCTCAAAATTCGTTGGTGGCGGAACAGCATTAACTTGTTCCGCCATATTTGTAGGCCCGTTTTGACCCACTTCCGGTGGCGCACAAAACGTGGGAATAGGCGCACAAAACGGCACAAAACGCGCACAAAACGATGTAAAGAAACCATCTCGAAATTCATTGGTGGCGGAACAGTGGGTCACTTTTGCCCCACCTTGGAGGCCCATTTTGACCCACTTCCGATGGCGTACAAAACGTGGGAATAGACGCACAAAACGGCACAAAACACGCACAGAACGATGTGATGCGAATGACCTCAAAATTCGTTGATGGCGGAACAGCATTAACTTGTTCCGCCATATTTGTAGGCCCGTTTTGACCCACTTCCTGTGGCGCACAAAACGTGGGAATAGGCGCACAGAACGGCACAAAACGATGTAAAAACATCTCGAAATTCATTGGTGCCGGAACAGTTGGTCACTTTTGCCCCATCTTGGAGGCCCGTTTTGACCAACTTCCGGCGGCGCACAAAACGTGTAAATAGCCGCACAAAACGACACAAAACGCGCACAAAACGATGCAGAAGAAACCATTTCGAAATTCATTTGTGGCGGAACAGTGGGTCACTTTTGCCCCACCTTTTAGGCCCATTTTGACCCACTTCCGCTGGCGCACAAAACGTGGAAATAGGCGCACAAAACGGCACAAAACACGCACAAAACAATGTGATGGGAATGACCTCAAAATTCGTTGGTGGCGGAACAGCATTAACTTGTTCCGCCATATTTGTAGGCCCGTTTTGACCCACTTCCGGTGGCGCACAAAACGTGGGAATAGGCGCAGAAAACGGCACAAAACGCGCACAAAACGATGCAAAAGAAACCGTCTCGAAATTCATTGGTGGCGGAACAGTGGGTCACTTTTGCCCCACCTTGGAGGCCCATTTTGACCCACTTCCGATGGCGCACAAAACGTGGGAATAGGCGCACAAAACGGACACAAAACGCGCACAAAACGATGCAAAAGAAACCATCTCGAAATTCATTTTTGGCGGAACAGAGGGTGACTTTTGCCTCACCTTGGAGGCCCATTTTGACCCACTTCCGATGGCGCACAAAACGTGTGAATAGCGCACAAAACGGCACAAAAGGCGCACAAAACGATGCAAAAGAAATCATCTCGAAATTCATTGGTGGCGGAACAGTGGGTCACTTTGCCCGACCTTGGAGGCCCATTTTGACCCACTTCCGATGGCGCACAAAACGTGGAAATAGGCGCACAAAACGGCACAAAAGTCGTACAAAACGATGCAAAAGAAACCATCTCGAAGTTCATTGGTGGCGGAACAGTGGGTCAGTTTTGCCCCACCTTGGAGGCCCATTTTGACCCACTTCCGTTGGCGCACAAAACGTGGAAATAGGCGCACAAAACGGCACAAAACGCGCACAAAACGATGTGATGGGAATGACCTCAAAATTCATTGGTGGCAGAACAGCATTAACTTGTTCCGCCATATTTGTAGGCCCGTTTTGACCCACTTCCGGTGGCGCACAAAACGTGGGAATAGGCGCACAAAACGGCACAAAACGCGCACAAAACGATGCAAAAGAAACCATCTCGAAATTCATTTTTCTCGGAACAGTTATCACTTTTGCCTCACCTTGGAGGCCCATTTTGACCCACTTCCGATGGCGCACAAAACCTGGGAATAGGCGTACAAAACGGCACAAAACGCGCACAAAACGATGCAAAAGAAACCATCTCGAAGTTCATTGGTGGCGGAACAGTGGGTCAGTTTTGCGCCACCTTGGAGGCCCATTTTGACCCACTTCCGGTGGCGCACAAAACGTGGAAATAGGCGCACAAAACGGCACAAAACGCGCACAAAACGATGTGATGGGAATGATCTCAAAATTCGTTGGTGGCAGAAGAGCATTAACTTGTTCCGCCATATTTGTAGGCCCGTTTTGACCCACTTCCGGTGGCGCACAAAACGTGGGAATAGGCGCACAGAACGGCACAAAACGCGCACAAAACGATACAAAAGAAACCATCTCGAAATTCATTGGTGGCGGTACAGTGGGTCACTTTTGCCCCACTTTGGAGGCCCATTTTGACCCACTTCCGATGGCGCACAAAACGTGGAAATAGGCGCACAAAACGGCACAAAACACGCACAAAACGATGTGATGGGAATGACCTCAAAATTCGTTGGTGGCGGAACAGCATTAACTTGTTCCGCCATATTTGTAGGCCCGTTTTGACCCACTTCCGGTGGCGCACAAAACGTGGGAATAGGCGCACAGAATGGCACAAAACGCGCACAAAACGATACAAAAGAAACCATCTCGAAATTCATTGGTGGCGGAACAGTGGGTCACTTTTGCCCCACCTTGGAGGCCCATTTTGACCCACTTCCGATGGCGCACAAAACGTGGAAATAGGCGCACAAAACGGCACAAAACACGCGCAAAACGATGTGATGGGAATGACCTCAAAATTCGTTGGTGGCGGAACAGCATTAACTTGTTCCGCCATATTTGTAGGCCCGTTTTGACCCACTTCCGGTGGCGCACAAAACGTGGGAATAGGCGCACAAAACGATGCAAAAGAAACCATCTTGAAATTCATTGGTGGCGGAACAAGTTAATGACGCCAGAATCGACTAACATTGACATACTGAAGACAGATCAGCACAACATTGTTGACCTTAATGAAAGTACGTACACTCATGTCCAAAATGATTGTCGAATATTTATAACTGTCTTCTGTAAGAATTTAATTTAATAATGATTGTGCAGAGTACTTTTAATACTGATACTATGTGTATAATCGGGAAATGAATATTTGTGGTAAATTTCATAGGAAAAGAATTATAAATACGAAAAAAAATTAGAATGAGTAAAACCAAATGTTGCTAAATTGACAAGACAGTTTTATTTTCGTTTTATTGTTCTTATTTACTGCTCTTTTGACATGAAATTTGACACATACATGTCTTTGCCGATTATACACATACTAACATTATAAAGAAATGCCGGGCGATTTCGTTTTCAAATTATATTGCTACAATAACATATTTATATACATGCGACAATAATTTTGGACATGAGTGTACATGTTTGTATATGAGTGTTCTGCTCGAGAGAAAATTTTATAACATTTGTCGACTAAGGTCAGGTGGGCCATTAGGAAAATACAGGATGGGTAATGTAGTCAGTTTGTTTCTAAGTAATTTGATTTCGTGAGAATGTAGAAGTTAGTATCTCAAGTCAAGGGATAGCTTAGAAATTAGGATCAGGGGTTCCACGTATACAGAAATTGAGAAATAATGAGTATTTAACCTTTTGTTTAAAATTTTTATGTGTGTGGCGGAGGAGGCATGATGGTACAGTGGTAGAGGGTTCACCTCTAGTGCAAGAGGTCCCTGTTTCGATCTCGGATATCTCCGAGTTCTCCCGTTTCCCCGACATTGAAATTCCACCAATTATACCTTTATTCACTTCTCTTAACCACCCATCTCCTTTAGCCTAAAGGGCATATACGTGGGATACAAAGCTGAAATGCTCACTTAAGAGTCTCTATCAGTGCGAAATTAAAATACCCCTAATTTTACAGTAATTATGTGATATCTTCAAATATATAAAAGATTTTCGAAAAGTGGATCAAGACCTCCCTAGACGATGTTGTTTTGCATGAGGTACCGTTATCACGAGTTACCTAGTAGCTTTTTGTTTGCTGTTATTTAGAAACGCGAAAATAAATGCCGATTTTCTAAATGGCTGGAAATCGAAAGCAGATAAATGAGTCGTGATAACGGTATCTCACGCAAAATAATACTGTCTAGGGAGGTCTTGTTCCATTTTACCATTATCTTTCATCTATTTGAAGACATCACATAATTACTGCAAAATTAGCGGTATTTTAATTTCGCAGTGATATGGTCTTAACTCCACTCGAGTTTCTGTGTAATCATCTTTAGGCAACCCCGGGAATATGAAGGACAGGACCCACTATTAGTCTTGATAAGTAAAGTAACGGAAGTAACGTTAAGTTTAAGTAACGTTTCCTAGTAACGTGTTACATTTTTTTCAAAGTTACAAATTTTTAAGTAACGTACCTAGTTTGCGTTACTTTTTTCGCGTTGCATTTCGGATGAGTTACTACAATATATGATTATTTTTCGAAAACAATGTTTCTTTCCTGTCAGTGAATTTCTCAGAGTGGATTAATGGAGCATGAGCTACGTATGTCAGTGATCGACAGTCACCGACACACAGAGAAACAGATAAGATCGTAATGGCACTTGCTGTTTTTGGAAGATGAGGATAGCCTCAGGAAAATTACTTGTGCTAATTGCAAACACCTGGATGATTTTCTCATAGACTTTGACAGCTCCAAATCAATACATTCAGTGAGTGAACTACGAGTGTAATGGTACCGGTAGTCTATTTCGCTTTGATTGGTATTGTTTTCATAAAGATGGAGAACGAAAATATTTTACCTTTCGAACATTTGAAAGAATACTTTTTTTAAGCTGAGGATGATAGTGGACAGAATTTAAAAGTAAATTGCCTCAAGTGCTTGGTGGGAAATATTTATCAACAACTAGAGTGCCATAATTAACGATATGCAGTAAAGGGTTAATATGAATAAACTGTGACTTATGAGCAGGCCTACTTTATTACTAGAAACTAGTTTGTTGATGGTATCTAATATTGAAGTTCTTTCAGATCAGTTTGCATATCCTAGAGTCTCGTTGATTATAGAGTTTGGTACAACTATCTTTAAAAAGCATGTATTGATTTTAGAGTTACTGGCAAATTTTGATTCACACCCCAGTTCATGTGTTCTCATTTTATTAGTTGTAGTATAATGCTTCTCTATATTCTTTACTTTTAATTTTACACAACAATATTGTTATTGTTATATAATTAGTTTAGCAGAATAATAATAAGCAGCCATTTTTTCTAATACATAGAGTTGGGCACGAGTCGAGCTAAAACTCTACTCGAATTCAAGTCGAGTTTCGAGTCGAGTCAAAGGTAATTTTCTCGAGTCGAGTTCCGAGTCGAATCATTGTTTCTGACATCGAGTTTCGAGTCGAGTCAGTTTGATAAATGGCTTCAGCTCGTTTTAACTCGTTTTGAAATCATGGCCTGATTACGCTGGAAAGTGAAAGCCATGAGAAATGTAAGCAGTAATATGGAATATTTTCAGTGTTGCTCACGAGAGGGGACACTACTCGCATCTCGTCTCGACTAGATAAACGAGACCACAAGAGATTTTTATAACAAGCCCAGTTCGGCTCAGCTCAATTGAGCCAATGGCTCGAGTTCACTTGGGGTGAACCATCGGCTCTAGCCGGCTTGATTGGTGAGCTGTTGGCTCGGCTCACTTCTCGGTTCTTCTCGATAGTGAATGAGCTATGACCACTAGCGGATCCAGAAGGATTGTTTGGGGGGGGGTTCACTTCCTGGAAGCTGAGCGTAGCCTCAAAGTGACCAGAATTTTACTTTGCAAGAATCGAATGCATATGAATGTGGGACTGGAGGGGGGATGTAAACCTGATTTCCAGATTCCATTTTGGGACCCGCATTTGTAAGTTTTTTTTTTTAATGAAAGTATATTATTTCTGTAGATTTAAATTAAACACGCACTTTCGTTTCGGAGGCATGGCGGTGTCATGATTCACTAATCACCGCAATATATTAGATGCGCTGTCTTGCACACTACTTGCACAAAAGAAAATACTGTATTGACGATGGCATTCATTTTAAAGAAAGAGTGTACAATTTGACCTAATCACTTATACGTTGAATAACAATTGCGAGACAGCAGTTAAAAAAGAAAGACAAACTCGGTTTACGCAAAAGTGGGCCTAGCTTTGTAAATATACTGTACAACGATATACCATATATTGCACCGTTCTTTCTGGAGAACTTTTAAAGCACAACTGCAAACTTAAACCTCTAATTGTTGTAAATAAAAATACAATTTGCGTTAATTATTAAGTTTCTGTAATTCGTGCTTATTTCGGGCTCATTTCATTATCACATGAGCTCGGGCCGAAAGGCTAAAACATATTTCGGACTCGGGTCGGACCTCACATTGTAAATTCACGGGCCGGGCCGAGCCCGGGGTAAAACTTGCTGCCCGTACAGACCTCTAATTCAAGGGCACAGATCAAGTACAGAAGAACGAAATGGATACAATTCCTAATACATAATATTAATCCTCACTGCATTTAAACCTTGCACTGTACTAATAACAGTAACCCAGAGCGACAGTTTGAAGTTAAACTACAGCAGTAACATATAAAGAAATGAATTGTGAACATTTATCATATATAAATATAATATATTGCAGTACTCCTTAACCATATAAATCACTACGAAGGTAAATGCACAATTTATTCAATAAAACACTGCAATA
Source organism: Thermobia domestica (assembly GCF_964235325.1). Taxonomy (NCBI): domain Eukaryota; kingdom Metazoa; phylum Arthropoda; class Insecta; order Zygentoma; family Lepismatidae; genus Thermobia; species Thermobia domestica. The sequence goes on from NC_137467.1 coordinate 122,718,073, forward strand.
GCAAGACTATCCATGGCTTTGGATTGAGTATTTTAACAAAAGAAACACTGACCAAAGCTTAAAATCCACTGTATTTTAAATTATAATATGTAGCGGTTTCGGATATCTAACATATGCTTCTTCAGAAACTCTCGAACATAAATGAAAGTACAGACACATATATATAGTCATTGTTATGAAAAAGTTTAAATTCTTTTAACAGACATATATATAGTCATTGTTTTTTTTTTTTAATTCTATTTGCTGAGGCCTTCAACCAATCCTCTAAGTTTCCGTGTTCACTTTCCAACTAATCACGTTCCGCCATTTTGGTTCTTATAAGGGCCTTTTTTTATTTTCTTCTTGTCTACACTATCAAAACTTCCTTGTCATAATTTATTAATAGGTAAGCCTCTTGTCCAATTCACCAGTTTATCTTTTCCTACCTTCTTTATCCAATCTGCTTCTTTACACTTCCTTATTATCATTCTTTTCTCCATCTCCAATACTTCCGTCTTATCCCAATTAATTCCGTGATTAGTCTCCTTAACATGTTTGTGTATCGCATTGATATCTTTCTTCCTCCTCGTATCATCTTTATGTTGTTTTATCCTTTCTTCCATTCTCTTTCCTGTCTCTTCTATATATGACATATCGCAGTCCTTACACCATACCCTGTAGATGACTCCTTCTTCCTCTTCATTAAACCCTTGCCATATTTTGACGCGCTGGACGCGTTGCTTTTCACTTTTCACTTCCGTATTTTGACGCGTGTCACGCGTTCCGATGTTTGAGCGGCTGTATCCCGCTTGCTGTCAATAGATGGCAGAAGCTTACAGGTTTCCTGTGCTTTGTGAACATCTGTTAGTTTAAGTAAGCGCCAGAAGAGGCATAGATGTTTACAGCATTGCAAAAAAATTCCGAAAAAAGTCATATGTGAAGGAGTTAATCTTGTTTGAGCCTTTTCTATTCTTCTTCTTTATTGATCTTAATGAACTTTCTCCTGTAGCCCTTCTTTCTTCAATAAATTCTTCAGTTTCTCCGTTTCTGCGTCCATATTTCTATACCATGCCATTTTCCACTCTCATCCTCTTCATTCTTCTTTCTCCCACTCTTCCTTTTCCTGCGTTCTTCTTCCTTCTCTAATTCCTTCTTGCTGTAACCGTTCTTCTCTAACTGTCTGTAGAATTTCTTTATGCTCTCCTTCCTTCCTTCCTCTTCGTCCTCCAGCATTTCTATTCTTCTTATCATATTTGTTATGAAATTTTTCTTCGCACTCCTATCCACGTCGCTCCTCTTATGGCAGTACACCCCCGCTGAGCACTCTTTCTGGTACCACCTTGTAACCAACCTTTCTCCTTGTTTTATTATGGTCATGTCTAAAAAATTTATTCTTCCATTTTCTTCCAACTCCATGACCAAGCTTATGCCTTTTTCTTTATCTTCCACATTACCCTTGAAGTTCTCTAATTGTCTCCTAGTCCCTTCCCACAAGCCTAGACAGTCATCCCTATACCAACAAAACATGATCAAGTTCTTACGCCCTTCTTCTTTCACCCTTTTCTCGCATTTGTTCATAACTATTTCTGCCTGTACTGGGCTCAGTCTCGAACTTATACTGATTCCTTTTCTTATTTTTACTACTTTCTCCCCATATACAGTACTGGCACAATTATTATGGATTTTTGAAAAAAACATAATTTTTCTACAAAAACGCCATTTAAGCAAACAAATAATAATGCAAATTAATTTTATTCACAAATAATGAGTACGTCGATAGTAAACAACTATTTTAATTTTTAGTTTGTCCACCCTTTGCATTAACAAGTGCTTTAACACGTCTGGGCATTCCAGTGATCAACTTTCTGCACAATTCCCTGATTCTACCTGAATGAACCCATACTTTGATAAGACGTTGTATGAGTTCTGTTTTGGTCGTTATGGGAACTTTATGTATTTCATCTTTCAATACAGACCATAAACTCTCAATCGGATTCATATCCGGGGAATTTTCAGGCCATGAGGTCACTTCTACATCATTTTCTTCAAACCAGGTCTTCACTGACCTTGCCGTGTGACACTGTTGAAAAATCCAAGGTCTATCCGCAAACCAGTCCCTTGTTTGAGATAGCAAACGTCTTTGTAGTACTTCTTTGTACTTATACTGGTCCATGGTGCCATCAACAATCTCCAAACGACTTATTCCATGCACAGAAATGGCTCCCCAGACCATGACCTTCTGAGGGAATTTTACAGTCTTCTTTAAACATTCCGATGTAAATTGCTCACCTGATCGCCTTCTTACAGTCTGCACACGGTCGTCAAGCACTGCAATGGTAGACTTGTCAGAGAACACAAAATAAGGCGTCGAACAGCTGAAGAAAGTGATGGAAGCAATTGAATAACGAATAGACTTAATGACATGAAAGTCTGCAAAACTTAAAATTGGAAGTAAAGTTTAATATTTTGCATAATTTTAATCATTTGTGTTATTAACGTTTTTACATGAATATTTTAAACTCTTATCTTCTCCCATTGCTCAGATGTCCAGTCAACGTGAGCCTCTTCCCAGGCCTTACGAGCCTGTTTCATCTTGTCAGTAAGGCGAGGGTTTTTTCTAGGACGATATGCTTTTAGTCCACCTTCCAATAGTCTCTTATTTACTGTTCTGCGAGCAATGGTAATGCCCTCTGCTTCAAGTTGGTTGGAAATCATTCTGCAAGATGCTCTTCTGTTGTTAATTGCCATTTTAATTATCTTTCTGTCCATTCTCGGTGTTGTTTTCTTAGGTCTATCACATTTTCCAACCCTATTTGATGCCAAACTGTGGCCATATTCCAATTTCTTCTTGATATTACTGACGGTTTGAGTTGAAACTTTAAGTTTCTTTGCTATTTCTTTCTGTTTTAAGGTGGTTTCCTACAATAAAACACTAATCTGTCTAACCTTGCGAGGACTCAAATCACGAACTTTGCCCATGTCTGCTCACATTAGAAAATCTGAACAAAAAAAGTTGGCATTAAACTTAAATGCACAAATACACAGAACTAAAGTGATCACATGCAAATGACAGGCAGACAATGCAATAAACACACATTTCTCCACCCAAATGCCAGACTATTACTGAGCTCTGTCCAGACAATGCAATGATTGTGTCAGGGTTATCAGACGTTTTCTCTCTGTATTGCCAGACACTCCCATATAAGACTGTAAAATCCACTTAAAATAATTAATAAATATTTGTTTGGTACTGGTGTGGTAAAGTAAATAAAGTATTAGTTAATAAAATGTTTGCAAGACATTTTTCACAAAAGTGCTGTTTTTATCAAAAATCCATAATAATGGTGCCAGTACTGTATATAGTCACAGACATATATACAGTCATCGTTATGAAAAAGTTTAAATTCTTTTAACAGACATATATATAGTCAGTGTTATATATAAAAATTTTTTTACTTTTACATAACAATGACTATATATATGTCTGTCTTTTCATTTATGTTCAATAGTGTCTGAAGAAGGATATGTTAGATATCCGAAACTGTTACATATTATAATTTAAGATACAGTGGGTTTTAAGCTTTGGTCAGTGTTCGTTTTGTTAAAACACTGCAAATAGTGTAATAACAAAAATATCAATACCAATGGCGTAGGGAGGGGGGGCAGAGGGGCCGGCCACCCCAAAGAGGTCCGACAATGTACTTTGGTACTTTGATGTTTGTAATTTTTTATATATTTTTATGTTTATATATTTTTTTGTTTGTAATTTTTCTATATATACCTATAATAGCACTTGCCCCCCCCCCCCAAACACACATCCTGGCTACGCTACTGATCAATACTAAACTTTGTCTTACACAAACTCAACAGAAATTTTGTCAGATCTAGCACGAAATATGTATAAATTTTACATGAATTAAAATATGAATTAACATTATATAGAATCACAATATAAGCCATTATAATGTATAACTAGTAAAAACAAAAAAACTCTGAAAGATTAGCGAAGCCTGCAATAAAATGAACGAAAGAAGATCACAAATGTAAAACCAAAAATCCGTTTATTACTGCACACGAACTATATTTCCTAAAACATACCGACTGGCGATATTATTCCAGAATAACAGATATTTAAAAAAAATCAAATTAAAATGCTAACATGCTTGCCTTTGGTGCGCGCGATCCCGGGTTCGATTTCCGGTGTGGGTACAGTTGAACGAAAACAGTTGTTCAGATTCCACTATAATCAGTAGGTCCACGTCTCCTTTCAGGGTATCTACCAGTCAGGGGAAGTCAGGGAAGTCAGAGAAGGTCAGGGAAAGTCAGGGAATTTGTAGGGTCAGGGAAAATGTCAGGGAATTTCATTATGTGTCAGGGAAAAACCTTTCCCAGGACCTCTATAATGGGAACTAGCCTACGACTAGCTGGGGCTTCGCCCCAAGACCTTCGCACTAGCTCGGGCTACGGTTTCATACCTCATAAACCTACAAGCATGCCAAATGTCGTTATTATGGCTCTACCGGAAGTACCAACATTTTGGGATGCAGAATATGTGCCACTTAAGTAACATAGGAAAGATTTTTCAGTTTCCCATGAACCCCGCAATTTCTTGAAGCAAGGTTGGGCTTCTTTATTTCTGTGGCTGAACAGTTGGAACCTTTGTTGGTTGCTCTTCAGACAAACAAACCAGTAGACCTAGTACCTTTTTATATACAGACCTCGCATGTGTGATGAAGAATTTAATTATGAGTTTCCTGAAGGCATCTGTTATCAGTGAACCAATGGTAAAAATAGATGTGTTGAAAAAAGAAAATCAGCTTCTTTACCATGAGTGTGGTATTGGATTTGCTGCAAGAGCTGCCCTGAAGAATGCGAAAGTAAATGAACGGAAACATTTAGAATTCCGTAAGGAATGCTGCACCATTTTGGTGGCAAGATTAAGGATCGTAGTCCCCTGAAATATCCGTTAACCATAGGACTCACTGCTTTGAATTCTGAAATTATCGTAACTCAACCAACATTGTCAGTACAAAGATTGTCTGTTGCTCTTGAAGTTTTCGTTTCAAAAAAGCAAATTACAGCAATTACAGCACATCAAGTAAAGAGGCAATACATATCTTTCGTAAAGTCCCCAATCTTGAAAGTTAATTTGAGTCCTTTTCAAGAAAAGCAGACAGGTTAGATCAGTTATACTCACAGCTACTCAAAGGCAAAGTGCACAGCTACTCAAAGCTACTCAAATGTATAAACAGCTGTATCATCTTGTGAAGAAATGCCTTATTATATTTCATGGAAACGCCTCTATTGAGTCTGGCTTTTCAGTAAACAAAGATATCTTATTACCTAGTCTTCAAGAAGTGTCACTTATTGCACAACGTCTAGTGTACGATGGTGTTCTTAAATTGGGAGGCATTCTGAACATCGAAATTACGAAGCCCATGATACATTATATGCGAAATGCATCGCAGAAAAGAAAGGAAGCATTAGCAGAAAGTCATCTTCAGAAGCAACAACTGAGGGACGAACAATCAGAGCGAAAACGAACGGCTCAAACAATCAAAGAACTTGAAGCTAAGAAAGCCAAACTTCAAGAAAACACTGACCAGAATATTGCTAAATTAGACAACCAGATAGAAGTATTGCAGAAACTATAAAGAATCTGACTAACGTTATGAAGTGCATGTAAATACAGTTCTAAGGTTGTATATTTGTTCGTGAACATTTAATACTACTCGGTGTAAGTTATGTATATATATGGAAAATCGTATAACGTCTGTGATAATGGTCTAAGTTTCTGTGTAAACAAGAAAGCTATTGTATAGGAAAACCCATTTCCAGAAGTTTTTGCATTTAAATTCTATTATGGTGGGATGACTAAATAATAAAAATAAATAGGAGTAGAAAGGGTAGCTGTGAGGGGTGAAGGGAGGCCACTAAAATAGTCATAAATTACAGATAAATGAATTGGTTCGTTTGTATATACAATGAAAAGCAACTATACACAATTTAAAAACTCTAAGGTACAGATTGATGAGCTGTCGGCACAATGAAAATATTACAAATATACGATTTGTCTACAAGGAAAAATAATTGTCTACTTTGAAAATAATGTTAATTATATTGGCGCATTTCGATATTTGACGTCCACCCTGTAAAATATGAGTGCATAGTTACAGTGGCTACAAAATAAAGAAACAAACAATCAATCAACAAAAAAAAAAAAGAAAAAAAAGAAAGAAAGAAAGAAAAAAGAGACTAAGCTTGTAATCATAGACGTTCTGAGAATTTTCAATCTGGGCCAATTTCTGATTGGTTAACATGTATTAGATTTTTCCTTATATTTCCTACTTACTTTAAAAATATACACTGACAGTACAAGAAAACATCCAATTATGGGTGGTTCAGCCTAAGATTCAAACACTATTTTTATAGACCTACACGTTTGGCATGTAATGTGTGATACTGATGGTAGTAAATAAAAATTTTCCAGAATTATTTAAATTTAATATCCGATAATAAATAAGCTAATTATATTTTGACAACGTAATCTCCAAAAGGCATAAATCACAAAATCTGCGATATCAGGGAAAAATTTCACTTTCAACACTTGACATTTTAACATATTATTTACCTAATTGCTTACCTTTTCTATGTTTTCGTAGATTCATTTGTTGGAATTTATTTTAAAAATATATAAGTTTCTTTTACTCTAGTGTTTGCAATCCGAAAGTGAACACGTCCCTGTTTTCGCTTTGTACTAAGGTTCTTAGGCCATGTTGTTTAGAAAATAAAACTACGATCACCATGGCAACCAGACGGATGTAACGTCACACTATTTCAGTCTAATTGCTTATTACATATGAGGTGTGGCAATTAAATAACGAGACTGGTGTCATAAATGTGATGTATTGCAAAGAAGGTTACAATTGACTGTAATCCCCTTCAATGTACTCCCCTATCCTACCGCTGCATACGTGCCTTCCACTTTTCAAAGCAATGCTGTACGTAATCAGATGTCACCCTGTTCAGCAACTGTGCCGTGTTTCGTTTCACCTCTTCCACAGACTGAAAATGTGTTCCCTTCAATGCACTTTTCACTTTTGGGAATAGATAAAAGTCACAGGGAGTCTGGAGAGTACGGAGGATGGTCGAGCACAGAAATGCGCTTGGCTGCTAAAAACTGCTTCACAGAAAGGGCATTATGAGCAGGCGCATTGTTTTGGTGGAGGACCCATGCACCGTTCTTCCACAAATCCCGTCTCTTCTTCCTTATTCTTTCCCTCAGCTTGATTAGGACTTCTTTGTAGTAGGTCTGATTCACCGTTTGACCCTGAGGCACCCATTCAGTCATGATGATACCCTGATATTAAAAAAAAAAAAAAAACTATGAGCATTGCCTTCACTTTCGACTTGCTCATTCGTGCTTTTTTTCATTCTTGGCAATGTGGAAGTCTTCCAGTGCATGGATTGACGCTTAGTCTCGGTGTAATACTGGAAAATCCATTTTTCATCACATGTGATCACACATCTTAGCAAGTCTGATTCTGCTTTGAGTCGTTCCATGACGTCACAGCAAATGGTCTTTCGAATGTCTTTTTGTTCCTGAGAGAATTTTTTCGGGACAATTTTTACACAAACTTTTGTCATTTTTAAATTGTCATGCAAAATTTGTCTTGCTGCTAGGGATGCGCACGAGTCGAGATTTAAGCCTGTCTCGACTCGTCTCGAGAAAATGTTGTCTCGACTCGAAAATATGTTTCTGTCTCGACTCGACAGTCTCTGCCTCGACTCGACTTGAATTCGAGTCGATACGTCTCGAAATTCGAGTCGAGACAAAATATACGAGTTAAAATATACGCACACATCAGACACACCATTATGACTACCTACCTAATTGTCAGTATGTCGACCTTTGGCACGGATAACAACGGCGACACGTCTTGGCATGCACGCAGTGATCCTTGATAGGTCGCTGGAGAGAGTAGACACCATATATGCACACACAGGTCACCTAATTCCTGTAAATTCCGGGGAGGGGGCTATGTGCCCTGACGTCATGTTCAATCACATCCCAGATGTGTTCGATTGGGTTCAGATCCGGCGAGTTGGGGTTGCAGAACATCTCTTGGAACTCGCTTCTGCGCTCCTCGAACCACCCCATCACACTCCTGGCCTTGTGACATGGTGCATTATCTTGTCGAAAAATGCCACTACCGTTGGGAAACATGGCCGTCATGAAGGGGTGTACGTAGTTTGCAAGCAGCGTGCGATACGCCTCGGCCGTCATGGTGCCTTGCTCGAGCTCCACTAGACACATGGATGCTCACTGAATGTTCCCCAGATAATAATTAAGCCGCAGCCAGCTTGTCTCCGTCCTGCAGTACAGATGTCAAGGAGCTGTTCCCTTGGAATACGACGGATTCGCACCCTCCCATCGTCATGATGAAGAAGATATCGGGATTCATCAGACAATGCAACGCTCTGCCATTGTGCCAAGGTCCAGTTGCAATGGTCACGTGTTCATTTCAGTCGTAGTTGCCGATGTCGTGGTGTTACATTCGCACATGAATGGGTCGTCGCCTGCGGAGGCCCATCGTTAGGAGTGTTCGGTGCACTGTGTTCAGACTAGTGTTGTGAAGACCTGTGAAAAAACGGAAATTTTGAGTAAAAACAGTTTTTTACGGTTTTCCCGAGCTAGGAAAAAAAAACGGAAAATTTTGATATTATCAGAATCATCATTTTAGTTAATAACAGAATCATTTTAGTTAATATGTTAAATCAAACATATATTTCATAGAGATATCTTCCTTGTTCTATGTAAAATTCCGGAAATTTTGAAACCATTAGAAAAAAAATCATTTGTTTGGAAGTATTGGCAAAAACAGGAAAATATAGTTTAAAAACTATTTCTTGGCCTGATGCTAGTAATCTTACTTGCTGTAACATGTCTGCAACATATACAGTGGGAAGTCAAAAATCCGAACTAATTGGGACCACAGGTTGTTCGGATCTTCAAATTGTTCGGATTTTCGAAAATGACCAAGAAAATGCCATTTAGGCTTACATATACTGTACGGTATGTTGTTCTATCGATACAGTGGTTATTCAGTACATACAGTAATTACAATACCATACGTAAGGCTACTTACATTTAATGTTGCTGAAGAACCTGCTTGTACTCTAAATAACACTGATCTTGTAAGTCACACTTAAAACTTATAGGTCTAAGAAAATATAAAAATAAAAATGTGTGTGACAAACAATTACATGTAAATGAACTTTTGTAAAATCACTGACTTCACATAACGTCGACGGGCACGCTATTGTTTGTTTATCGCTAGCGTTAAGACAAAATGTAAAAAGCTTCTAGGGACCGCGTTCGGATTTTTTACGTTAGGATTATCGACGTCCTACTGTATATACAATATATTTCATTAACGGAAGAAAATACTTAAAGCAAGAGGTTTTAATTCTACTTTACACACATATACCGCACAAGTGAGCAAATTTGAGCAGCGAGAAATATATTAAAGGGTTTAGTATGTGAAACTTCCGTTAGTTATTATTACAGACTAGCTCAATACCAGTGGCGAAGGGTGATAGTTTTAAGAGGGTAGGCCCAATGTAATAAAATAATAATAATATTAAGCAAATTATCGATAGACATAAAACAGTGGCGTATTTAAGGGTGATTCTGGTCTTAAGACCCTCCGAAATTGTATTTAATATTAAAGTAAATGAAATATCTTGCAAAATTTTCACATTTCCAGGTACCAAGTTAGCCAAGACTCCCAAGAAACAAAATCGTAAATACGCCACTGGACATAAATATTTTACTACAGAAACACAAGAAGACAAATTCACATGAATTTCACGTAATTGTAGACCATCGACAGCACTTCTTCAATCCGAGCTGATCTAATTCGCCGTAATGCAATTAATGTTTCAGTTGGGTGTGATCGGGTGGGAACGATGGACTATCGCATTATCTGTGCTTCACAAGAAATATATGCTGTTTAGTCTAGTTGTACTGAAACAAACTCTGTTTGTAAATTTCGTCTTTAATTATATTGTTCAAAACACAACAAGCATTCAATCAAGTCATTTTGTATTTCACTTAATTCTCCTTTAAAACAGAATCAGACTTAAATATTTTTTCATACCCTGCTCTTTATGTCAACACCTCTGTTTTTTTTTCTATTTTCAACACAGGTGTTGGTCTTTATTCCTTAATAATACATTAATTTTCAAAAGACCACTGACATAAAGGATTCTTTAATAGGAATTATATTATGTTCATAATCTCCAATTACTGGAATTTCCTCTCATTCATTTTTGCAAATGTAAGAAAAAAAGTCACTTGCAGTATCTAAAAAAAACACAGAGCCTTGTGCAGAGTCGTTCTGACGCGAGATTAGTACCATACTAAAGAGTTGAACTAACATATGTTTCCTGCAGTAGTCAGTCTTTTAGTATGACGCTAAGCATGCGTCAAAACGACTCTGCATAAGGCTGACACTCTCTATTCAATTCTAATGAACTCAACAAGTCTGATTTAAACGTAACGGAATAAAGGGGCATTAGTTTGCGATAATAGGCGTAGCACCTTTAGAATTGTTCGTTCCAGCTTTTGCGTTGCGTTAGAGGGGCCCCGCAAAATTAAGCAAATTTGGTACGGAATGGGGCCCCATGTTGTCTTACTCTTTATTTGTTTAACATATCGAATCGAAATCAAAGGTCTCGAGAGAAACGCTTTATGTAGAAACGAAAGTCGATAAGCTGAGGCCGGTCTCTTTCGCAGGTTATTACCAACACGTTCTCTCGCGGGATTTTCTGAGTAGCTTGGCGGCAGTTCTACTGCCGCCTGGGACACTGCTCGGTGAGCCTCCCAGCAGTGGTACTAACCACGATTTCTTTATCGATTTTTTTTGTTCAACTTATAAAACTATCATACATTTTGTGTAAGAAAAATAAATTAATTATAAATTACAATTTCTGAACGAAAATGGGTAGGCCGGGCCTCAGAGCCTCTTACGACCCTTCGCCACTGCAGAATACCCGTTCTTCGCACGGAGAGAATACGTTTCATTTTGGACACAAAGGGCACCAAAAATATCACCAATGAACTTATCGAGCCCCAAAACTATGAATTTGACATTAATATCGACAATTTTCAATTACCTTTACATGTCATCATCCCCCTTAGAGTACTAATGGGGCTTAATTTGTGAATTTAAACGGCATCTTCTGTTCATCTCAGCGAGTATGGATTCGAGGCCATTTTCGATCATGTATATATCTATATCTATATCTATATCTATATCTATATCTATATCTATATCTATATCTATATCTATATCTATCTATCTATCTATCTATCTATCTATAGCTGCTTGAAAGTGGCTTATTTGCGGACTCGTAATTTATAGGTCTAAAACTAGTACTACGGCATAATAGATTATAGTAGGTACAGTGAATTGCGTAGAATTAACCAACAAAGTAAAAGCCGACTAGTGTTTCATTGCAAAAATGTGCTATCAACTGAGAAAAACATGTCCCAAAGTGGTCTATTTGCCGACTATGAAAATCACAAAGAAAAGTGTTTTATTTTTAGAATATTGATGATTGATAGGCATTAAAGAGCTGAAAGGAACAATTTAAACTTTATCAACTATATTATCAACCTTCAAATAAAAAAGTTTGCATTTTTGGGACAAAAAAGTCAATATGTTTATCAAGAATGATGTTCGGTCATCAGAGGGAAAAGTGAAAAAAATTGAATTTTTAAAATGTCTGATATTAACTGTTGTGAGTATCTGTAATTGTTTAATGTGGTATTATTAGCCACTAAAATAGGTTTTACATCTTGATTGAGCGTTCAATATGCAAATATTTATTATAAACCGAAAAAAGTGGTCAATTTGCGGAAAAAAGAACCAGATTTTGCCAAAATCCGGAATAATCTAATTTTCTGTAAACGTTTAAGGAAAATGAGGATTGAAACATATTTCCCTTTAGGGTGAGATTGTACATGCCAATTTTTACTTCAATATTTTCATTAAAATGCTTAATAATGCACCTACAATAATTAAAGCTGCTTGTGGTCTATTTGCAGAATTCAGTGTCACCATCTCCTATCTGAAACCTTCATTGTCATTTGACCGGTGTTTTAAATCAAATACTTGAAACAGAGTGTAAGTTAATAGTGACACTCAATTTATGAACACGAATTCCTAATTGACATGAGAAAATGCACCATACGGTTCTTTTAAATCGTCACATGATTAATTTTCTTGCCCAATTGATGTTTTATTACGTGCTACTTAGTTTGCAACATTGTGTTTTTGTGGTCTAAATGCGGAGTAAGGCTGCCAACCTTGCGCAGTAGATAAACTAAAATATAACGATACACAATAGATAAAATGTTCTTATGTCGAACATGAATTAAACGTGCCACACAATGTTTTCTTTACGAAATTAAAACTAGATTCCAATCGTTTAGATATGTAAAAATACAATTATATTGCCAAAAAAGCAAAAATTATTTACCAACATTAGGGAGGAGATGCAAAAAATTACACAGGCAGAGACAGAGTTTTCTTATCTTACAAGTTAGTCATACTTGATATTTGTAAGACTGCTTTCACATAATCTATAAAGTTGCCTTGCCTCCCCCCCCCGGACTTTCAAATTTCGAGTTGAAACTAAAGTCAACCGTTTGTTTTTTGTGTTGTTGGCTCTATGGAAGAAACAATCGTTTGTTTCGATAAACATTAAGAGATATATACAAAACAAAGTTCGGGCAAATTCACACTAACTCCCTAACTTTCAAATTTCGATTCCAAACCAAAATCAATCTTTTGTTTTTGATTGTTTTGAAGAAAAAATAGTTTGTTTCGAAAAACTTCAGGAGATATTTGCAAAAGGAAGTTTGGGGCTTCTTTACATTATCCCTCAGTTTCAAAATCCGACTCGAAACCAAAATCAATCGCTTTCTTTTCATTTTTTATTGATTGTTTTGAATTAAGAAAAAAAATATTTCGAAAAACTTTAAGAGATATTTAAAAATAAAGCTGGGTCTAACTTCGCACTGACCGCACTTTCAAATTTTGATTCGAAACCGAAGTCAATCGTTTGTTTTTCAGTTGTTACTGATTCTATTAAAAGAAATAGTTTCCTTTGAAAATTATTAAGTATTGCTCTACATATGAGTCCGCTTCCAACATTGATCGTCATAAAATAAAAACTGTATTATGTAGCAAGACGCGGTCATCTGTAATCAATTAAGCATCCCAAGAATATATTGGGTCTCCACTGTAATATCTCTATTAAAACTAGAAGTAATATAAATTTTAACCACTTATGATTTCAATAATAATTGAAAAAATATCATACCATTAAAACTAAACACCATCACGTGGTGTATATGTGACACTTGTTTAATGTATAAAGGGAGAATGAAGTACTATTTTTATTCAGTCTTTGTTCCATCAAATAGTATTACTTTCTTTCTTCTCAACTTGTAATAAATAAAGCAATTTTAAAGCGTTATTATCTAATCTGTATTCGTTGTGTTTCACTTCTTACTATCAAAGTATAAAAGAAAGTAACGAAATACTGTACTGGTTTCTTATGGAATCTGTATCGTATCGGGTATTATTATTTGGGTATTTCCTTTTTAAACTTTATCATAAAATATGTTCTACTTTACTACTTTCTGCTTGAATGGAATTTGGAAGTGCAGGGCAAGCGTGAAGATGACCACCAACTTTATCAAAATATTTTAATGTTTTTCGATTTTTCTTCAAAACAATCAATAACACGCAAAAAACAAATGATTGAGTTTTTAAAACTGAAATTTGAAATTTAAAAAACTAGTATGAAGTTGGCCCACCCAATTTTATTTTGTAACTGGTTCTTAATATTTTTCGAAACAAACTATTTTCTCTTAAACTAATCAATAAGAAACAAAAACAAACTTGACTTGAGCTTTTAATCGAAATTTAAAAGTAGAATAAGTAGTGTGAAGTGGCACATCAAATGCATTCTGTAAATATCTCTTGTTGTTTTTCGATTTTTTTCTTCAAAACAATCAACAACGATCGAGAAACAAACCACTTTCATCCAAACCACATCCTAACTATATTCTTATGTTTATCAAAACAAACGACCTTTCTTCAAAATAATCAACAACAAACCCATATCAAACGATTGATTTTAGTTTTCAATCTAAATCTGTAAGTAGAGGGACCAGGGCAAATCTGGCCATATTCAAAATTTGTTTTGTAAATATATCTTTATGATATTCGAAATAAATATTTTTTCTTCAAAACAATCAATAACAAACGATTGGCTCTGAGTTTGGATCAAAATTTAAAAGTAGGGGAATTACAGTAAAAGATAAAAGAGTGAATATCTCTTCATAATTTTTGAAGGTAACTATTTTTTTCCAAAAGAATCAATAACAAAAGAAAAACAAACGATTGGCTTGGATTTTGAATCAAAATTGAAATGTGAGGATCGAGAGTAAAGTTAGCTACACCCCAATCCAAAAGTTAACTACAGTCCAGTTTGTAAATATCTCAGTACGTTTATCGAAATAAACGATTTTTTTCTTCAAGAGAATCAATAACAAACGAGAAACAAACGATTGAGATAGGTTTTAAAACAAAATTTGAAAGTGGGGGACAGTGTGAAGTTGCCCCAACTTTATTTTATAAATATCTCTTGAAGGTTTCTGAAACAAAAGATTTCTTTCTTCAAAGGAATCGATAACCAACAAAAACATGGTATTGATTTTGGTTTTGAATCGAAATTTGATAGGGGGCCACTTCACACTGCCCCCACGAACTTAATTTTGTGTATATCTCTATGTTTGCGAAGCAAACGATTTATTATTCAAAACAATCAATTACAAACGAAAAGCAAATGTTTGCAGGCTCGTATTTATAAATTGTGCTCTACATAATTTGCCGCCCCCTCCCACACAACCTTATGATTGATGGTTATGATATTGATTTTAACGTCCCATTCAGCAGCGAAGTTATATGAGACGTGGACCTACTGAGTAATGTGAAATCCGAACCACACGAGCTCCCACCGGGAATCAAACCCGGGTGTCCCAGGCCATAGGCGCGTACGCTAACCGCTTAGCTACGAAGGGGCTCCAAACAAACTTATGTCTCAAACAAGGAAGCAAGCTTTGATTTTGCAAACATACCAGCTCTTGTTAAGTAGCAGTTTAGGTATTACAAGTTACAAACTTTACAACGTAATTTTAAATAGCCTAATTCTCTCAATGATGACTACGATGTTATATTCTGTCCAAAGGTAGTTGTTTGACCCGAAGGCTCCTGGGCAAGATGAACCTATGGATAGTGCCATTGCCTTCCATGGGATAATGATGACGTACCAAGAACAGGACCTACAGCTTAACTTGGGATCTGAATCAAGTGTCCCTACCGGGAATCGAACCCAGGACCCTTTAATTAGAAGACAATGAGCTTAACCGCTCATTCATTGGGGACACATTCTCTCAATACTTGCATGTAATTTATTCATTAATGTTTTAAAATACTGTCCGGAGAAAATACATTCTATTAATTTCTAGAGAGAGAGAGAGTAGCCTACTAGAGATCTAATGGGGGCGTGATTTTGAAGCTGGGATTTGCTGACATCCATCACTGAGACACCAATTATTATTGGTGATAGAAGATAAGAAAAATAATTGTTTGCATTATTCACCATCAACAATAGTTTAATAGCATCCATATTAATGATACAATAAGCTGTTTTTCTGTCTGTCTGTCTGTAGCGCTTTTCAACTCGAGAACCATAATAGATAGAAAAATGAAATTTATATATGTTTTAAAGCTCTAAGAGAAATGATCTAAGTGACTGTTCCAGGTTCTTAGGTCACACTTGAGCTGAGATATGCGGGTGCAAAGTACCCATAAGAATAACATGAAGCATTTTTAAAATAATCGAAAACGACAAATATTAGAGTTGAATTCATAATATTTTGAGGTCGATAAGATGAATAGTGACAGTTTTAGTCCTATTCAACTTTAAGGTCTTACTTCACTCCCCAGTGCGGGAGCGAGATTTTAAAGGTAATCAAAAGCAACAGATATTAGTGTTGAATTCATAGTTTTCGAGGTCGCTGAGTTTAATGGTATCAGTTTTCATTATGTTCAAGCTCATCCTCACTCCCTTGGAGTGAGGGTGGGAGAGAATGACTTCTTTAAAACAATCAGATAAATTAGCTTAATAGTAACTATTGTAATTAGAGCGAATTAAACACATTAAGATATTTTCTCGCGCTTGTGCGGGACTCTGCGAGTTGCTAGTTTTAAATGTTACTTTATTGTAAATCGTAAAAGATCCAAAATTTTGTAGATCACTAAATTCCACCGCCCTGTGCTCGAGCACAGAATGGCACTTACGTAAATACGGGCCTGAATGTATGGCTTCGGTTCCCAATCAAAATTAAAAAGTGGCGGGTGGGCAATTCACAAACATCTTTCATATATTTGCTTTAGTTGTTATCAGGGCCTTGTTCGAGGCGGAAAGACTCATATAGTCCTAGTTAAAGGGAAGGCATTACAATTACAATCCTGGATTTTTTATATATTCTATTAAAATTAAAGTTAATGATAATTTTAAGTTATCGTATTTTTAACCAAAGAGTGTACTGCTTCTTGCTGGTGTCATAATAAAATGCTTTATGAAGTTATATATATATATATATATATATATATATATATATATATATATATATATATAGATTGTGCCGGTGCTGTGTCATCAGTTATAGCTCAGAATATGAAATAAATAAATACAATCAAATGGGGATGGAACTGATGCACAACACGGTACTTAACTGTAAAATTGTGGTTGAATTTAAATAAAATTCAAATGTTTTTAATTTAGAAAATGACTAGTTGGGGAAAAGGGTGAGAGAAAGAGAAAGGTTGTAATTAAAGAATAGGAATGAGCACTAGCCTGATATATCCAACGAAGCTGGTGTCGTCCTGGTCATCTGGAATGAATATCTGGAGAAGTCTGGATTAGCTGAAGACAGTCAACATCTGAATCTTAATCCTTTTGGTCTGCAAGGGGCGTCGATAAGCGTCTTACGATAATGTCCTTCTACATCTTCATTCTATTAGACTGTTGGAGCCTGTTGAGTCTGCGGTAATAAACCAACAGAATGGTACTCTTTGCCTTGTGGAGTCGGTGGTCCTCCAATGGTGGGATCCGCTTCTCTCCGATGATCCTACACCTGTCCCAATCGCGTGTTGAATACCCCTTGTTGTTCTGTTCCTCGTGGTTTTGATCAATTCAAGAATGATGACCTAATCGGGAAGTATCAGGCTGTGCTCGAAGGTATGCGGAAAGGAAAGAAGGAAGCTAGTCGAGTTTATTTAACAAATGTGCATTTACAACATGTGTCTGAGAATGTACACTTCTAAACAAAGTTTTCTTTCAAAGTTTTCAAAAGTTCATGCTTCTTTATATCAAATACACAGTCACTTCATTTCCAATAGATATATCCTTCACACCCCCTCCTCGTAACTAAAATACACGAAAATTTTAATTTTCCGTAGTAGAAAAAGAAAGAAAAAAAAATATTGAAGAAAGTCCCCCCCCAAAAAAATGTTTGTTAAAGGTAAGAGAGTTCTTCGTGTAACATATGTGTTTTGAATTAATCCTTGACCACAAAAGTACAAAATGCTGAATGTGCGTTCCTGAAACAGTTCATATAGTTCAGTAGGTTGACCTGAAGATATGACGACAGCGTCTCTGGGAAGATGGAAAGTAAGAAAAAGAAAAATAAACATTAGTGCTTGCATAATATCATTGTGAGTGACATGTGCTTTAAAACGTTAGTGTTGAGTTCCGTTAGTGCTCAGGGAAGGGAAATGAAAGGTAGGAATAATACTAAATTGAATTATCACTAACAAAGATTATCAAAACTTAGATACGTATAATAAAAAAATCATAATCAAATAAATAAATATTTCATAATCCAATGTAGACCTCTATATATATATGTATGTGTATGTTCCTCTAATGCAAAAAATAACTTCAATATCAAACGTGACTAATACGCGAGAAGAAAAAGAAAACGTAATACTATCTAGCTAACCAAGGATAGTATAGTTAGACTGCACAAGAAGGGTACTGATTTCAGTTTGAGAAAAATGAGCTTTAAGTTATTTAGGCTTAAAGCGTCCGTAGACTGGAAAAAAAATTCCAAAATATGGTTATAGCCCCATATACTGGCTGTAATCAAACTATATGAAATCAGCACGACAGAACTATTCACCACAAATAACCTACAACCCTAACTAACATATAAGTTCTTCTTATCTTCATCTTCTTTCTTCTTAAATCTTGTCCTCTTCGGGCATCGAATACTAGACATCAATCATGGCATCGAATCCTAGACATCTAAAGGGATGGAGCATGGTTCTTGCAATCTTGTCTTCAATCTTCTTACATCTTCTTAATATATCCATCGAAGTATCTATCCATACGCGTGTCGTTGATTTTCTTCATTCTTCACATACTCACATTTGAAAAGAAAATAAATAAATAAAATAAGAAAGTTCTGTAGTGATACGCTGTCCAATCAAACGAAATGGTACAATTCTTGAAGATACCAACGTGTTCCAAAATTCGAAGTATTCCAAGTTTCAAAGTGTTCTAAATTTTCGAAGTGTTCTAACGGTAGATTTGGATGCACAAATCAAAAAAAACCAAGATAAACTAACTTCTAAGCGTGGCCAGTGCTAAAAGAGAGTTCATCATCCATCTGCAAGGTGTTCCTATGCACAATCCAATCTTCAAGAAAAGTAATCCACATACAAGTTACGTGCGGACAGACGGACTAACAGATTCTTCATCAATGGGAAAATATATGGGGAGTAATCGCTGATAAATGTCCCAATTCTCTCTATCATGAACACAAAATACGACACGGTTTACGTCATCAAGATGTTCCTCTAAAAATATTCGTGTTGTAGCCAAGGCAATTTTGGCAGCTTCTAACTTCGGAAACTTAAATGCTCCAGTCGAAATGTTAGGTAATACAATTGTAGAGAGATCATTCTCCAACATCACTTTAAAACAGTTTTTGTATGTCTCTCGTAAAATCTTCTTGTCTGAATTCCGTGGTCCACATGTCATAATTACATAATTAGCTGGTAGACGATAACCATTGGCAATTTTCGCTTCTCCTGGCTTCAATGATGATATGGTCAAACATTCTTCTAAAAATTCAGATCCAGCTGCGTCTTCAATGGCTTTATCTGCACCACCTAAAGGAGTTAAGGTTTCATTCGTCGGATTTACTAAAGCATCTGCTTTTATATCCACTATGTTACCTTTATAAATACTAATCTTCTGATTGATGGCAGTATTACAAGCAAATTTTGGTTTTTCTTCTGTAGAATTCTTCCCTATAGTTGCCCAAGTTGGTAGATTTTCGGCAATTACAACATCCTTAATATGAAGAGAAGGGATGAAAACTTCTTCTTCCAAACATTGTCTCCTGGGGTTGAAAATCTCTTCAGTTTGTGGTCCTTGATAGTCTTCGCGTCTCGTCTTCTTCTTAATCATCGTACGGTCTTCCGTGCAGACGTTGATAGGCATCTCTTCGTCAGAGTCTTCAAGGTGGTCTTCCTCTTCCGGGTTTTCCTTCTCATAAAACTTCTTCAATCTCTGGACTGCTATGCTGTCTATCTTGTAAGATCCTCGGGCGGTCTTATACTTAACAAAATATGAATTTGGATTTTCCACACGTTCAATTATGCCTGGACCAATAAACTTTCCGCTGAATGCTTTGGCGTGACCTTTCTTTCTTGTGGTGTCTAATATCCAAACTTTTTCTCCTTCTTTAAAAACAGGTTTCGTATGTCTCTTGTCAAAAAATTTTGTCGCCGTTTTATGACGTTTGTAAAGATTTTCTTGCGCTTTGTCTCTAATCTCTTGTAGTTGCTGTAAACGAATGGCATTGTCTTCGTATTGACACGGAGTATTTAAAATTGCCTGATGAAGTAACCTAGGTTTGAAGCCAAAAAGACATTCAAATGGTGAAATTTGAGACGATAAATTCTTGGTGACGTTAAGCGAAAAAACTATGGGTTGTAATAAGTCAATCCATTCTCCTGAATCTTTGTCACATAAAGCTGATTTTAATCGTTGTTCTATGTTTCTAATACTAATTTCACAAACACCATTACTATAATGCCCATGTACATTTACAAAACGCATGTTAGCACCAATCATAGCACATAATTCTTTAAATAGTCCACTAGTGAATGCACTGCCTTTGTCTAAGACAATTTCATAGAAAATTCCAAACTTTAAAATTACTTTGTGATAAAGAAATGAAGCCAAAGTACTTGCTGTAACATCAGGAAGGGAATCTGCAATTATGTATCTAGTACAACTGTCTACTACAACTATCATATATTTGTGATTTAACAAATTATTGGGGGAATAATTCCCAGCTACATCTATGTGGATGCGATAGAAGGGGGGAACGGAGGGATAAGTAAGCAATGTACCATACGGAGAACCAATTTTCGATTTCGATACTTGACAAATCGTACATTCTTTACACTTCTGATATATATATTTCTTCATGTTGGGAAAATACACTGTTTTTACTAACATATAATAGGTTTTAGAATAGCCAGAATGAGATGATCCCAATGCTGACGTGTGACAAGCATTAAAAACTTTAAAACGCAAAGAAGTAGGAACTGCAACCAAAAATCTTATACCTTGAGAAGTTTTCTGTTTTCTATACAAAATTCCATCTTTAATAGTAAAATATAATGCTTGGCGTTCTATTTTAGGATTTCTATTTTCTTTCTGTTCCAACCAAGAAAAAATATCTTTAAAAAACGGATCTTTACGCTGTTCTGTTGCCAGATTTGGCTCATTTAAAATAGAAAATGAATTTGTGGTCTGAGTAAACAAAATTTTAGGATCTTCTTGATTCTTTTTCTCGTCTTCCAAATCTCTAGGGGGGTTAGAAAAACGTGAAATGGCGTCTGCCTCTATGTTACTGGAGCCACTGATGTGTGAAATAGTGAAATTGTACGATTCGATCTCACTCAACCATCTAGAAATCTTACTTACATTCTTTGTTTGCTTCAAATAAATTAAACTATGACAATCTGTTTTCAAATAAAAATGACGTCCCAAAAGAAAATACCTAAATGAACGTAATGAGTACAATAATGCTAGTAATTCAAGCTGATATGGTTGTAGTCTTCTCTCGCTAGGAGACGTTGCACGACTACAATAACTAATGGAAACTAGATTTGTGTCGTCAGGTGAATTTTGAGGTTGTTTGATTAGACCAGAAAGAGCGACTTTGCTGGCATCAAAATAGAGATACAGAGGATAATCAGGCTTGTATCTCATAAGACAAGGTGCTAAAATGATGGCTTGTTTAATATTATTGAATGCTGTCTCCTGTGCGTCCTTCCAACGAAAAGGAGCGTCTTTTTTTAACAAAGAAAGTAACGCTTCTGCTAATTGACTAAAATTAGGTAAATACGAACGAACGAAAGAAGCCAATCCTAAAAAACTTTTGACCTGTTTCTTTGTTTTGGGACGTTGATAGTTGGAAATTGAGTTAATTATTCGTTTCGAAATAGACAAACCATCTTTACTAACAGTGTGACCTAAAACATCTAATGAAAAATATCCCAATTTTGTTTTTTCTGGGGAAAGCTTTAAACCAATTTCTTTTATTCTTTGAAGCAACATACGAGTTAACTGCACGATTTCATCAAAACTATCACTAGACCAAAAATAATCGTCAAAATAGGCGAATATTTTATCTTGTGGAAGACCTTCTAAGGTGAGTTTCACTAATCTGTTCATACCACTAGTAGATGTCTTGACACCCTGAGGCAAAAAATTAAAATGGTACGATCCCACGCCCGGAATCGAAAAAGCTGTAATAGGTTTAGATTCTTCAGTGAGGGGAATATTAAAGAATGCTCCAAAAACGTCGCTAGAACATAGATATTTGCGTCCTGCCAAATTAGTCAAAATATCCTGGATAGGAGGGACCGGAAAACTGTCAGGAACCATTTTTTTGTTGATATAACGGGCGTCCTGTATAAATCTATACTGTCCATTCTTCTTTTTAACAAGCATTACCGGAGAATTATACGGACTAATACTAGGCTCAATGATCTTACTTTTCAATAAAATATCTACTTGTTTTTTGATCTCATCCCGTAGATGGAATGGTATCGAAAATTGGGGTCGATTTACTGGGATATTGTCTACTAATTCAATTTTATGCTTATATCCTTTAGCACAACCATAATCAAATTCATTCCAAGAAAAACTAGAATAAAATTCTTCTACTAAATCATATAATTGCTGCTGTTGATGTGGCAACAATTCAGGGTTAACATTTACTCTATATTTATTATAACCTTCAGGAAAAGATTTCGTATCTACTGCATTAACCTGATGAACCTTATTGTTAGTGCTATTTTGTTTCTTGAAGTTGGTATCACTGATAACATTTTCGGCGGAACCCAAAATAACATCTTTTTTCAAGTAAAGTTTACTTTTGGTAGGATTAATAACAGATATTACCGGATGAATTTCGTCCACGACTGATTTACGCACAAAAATTTCTGCCTGCGTATCTATTAACTCATTGGGAACTAATAAGTTGCGATTTCCTGCAAGATCATTTACTTTCTTTAATGTAACTTGAACACTCGAATTTGGAGGCAAAACAACAGAGCGAGCCACTAAAAATTGAGGTTTATATAATTTTGCTATATGGTTAGAAATTTCATCAAAAGATACGTATGGCGGCAATTCAACTCTTGGAGGAATACCAAATTTAACAAAACTAAAAGAATTCTTATTGTGATCAACCATCGCAAGATGACTTTTTAAAAAATCTTGGCCAATTATGCTATTATACGGAAAATTATTATACACTCGAAAAGGATGAGTAAAATACTGTCCTCCTAATTTAAATTTCACTAAAGCGATTTGATCACTTCCTTGAGAATTTCCTGTGATACCACGAATAAAAGTAGTTCCTTTGAGTATTTTATGCTTCTTACTTAAACTATTACCAGAAATTAAGCTAACAGTGCTGCCTGAATCCAATAGAAATAAATGCGGCTTATTGTCTATATATGCTTTAACATGAGGCAAATCAGCTTCATATTGAATAGGCACATAATATCGCTTACTATTTCTAACATTATTACACATATTATTGTCTACTTTATTCCTATTATTCGATTTAACATTCTCATTTACATTGCCTGCATTGACGGAAGCAAAACGCTGCGAGTGATAGAAGGATGCGTTGGATGGATTTCTTTGCTCCAAACGCGAACGCTCATAAGATTGTATACACACAGATTTTCCTTTGTGTGCGTGAGAAACTTTTGCGAGCGCAGTTCGTTGCACAAGATCTTCTAACTGGACTTTGATACCGTCCAACTGAGCTATCAATGTATTTTTTTCTTCAGGCTGACTTACAATTTCATTTTCGTTCTGAATATTAACATCTAAAGTATTTTCTTTTTGCTGTATAGCATTCTTACTAACAGGATGTATATTGTATTCGTTTGTTATTGCCAAGGACTTCGATTGCTGACTACGCATGCTGACAAGAAAATTAACTCTTTCCTCTAGACCTAAGGACTTTGCTAACTCAATAACAGTCTTATATGATTTTCTTACAACTACAGAATAAAACGAAGGCAATAACCCATCGATTATCAAGTTAAGTTGTTCGGTCACTGGCATCTTCGGATCGTACTTAAGTATTAATTTCCACTTATGAAAAATGTAATCTAGGACAGATTCAGAATCTAACTGTTCTCTATTTCTCATTTCTTGCTCTAAAACTTGCGAAACTATATTATCTTCATAAGCCTCTATTAATTTCTTCTTAATCTGAACGTACATGAGATTATCATATTCTGCGGTTGATTGTAAAGCTAGCAGATAAGCACGAGCCCCGTTTTCTAAGCAATACGGCAACAAATGACGTTTCTGTACATCACGTAGGTTATGAAGGACAGAAAAATCCTCAAAATGACTAAAAAAATGACTGAACAGACTCGTTCAATTTGCCGGAAAATTTGGGGGGTTCTACTAAACGATCTAAAGCAGAAGATATAGCACTAGTATTCTCCATTATATCTATTTTTTAAAATCACACTTATAATAAATATCTTACACTACTATGTATATATATCCAACACCAAAATGTAAATAACACTTCCTATATACTAACACAAAGAAAAAAAAATATAATAACTTGGCAAAATTTTTTCTTCTCACCCACTTAATCATTCAACTAAGAAACAATAAAATAAGAATTACTCTAACAGAGCAAATGAATAAAAGAAGCGAGGGTGGGCGGGTGGGGTAAAATAACTCTACTCAATTTCTCTCGACAAACTATAAATTACACAGTACAAATTACTCAAAATTTGGGATCTTAAAGCATCTACCGAATATTTAGAATCGTAATTTATCGAAATTTTAGGATCGTAACAAAGGCGTAAGCCTCACAGCATCTCCATCATGTGCCGGTGCTGTGTCATCAGTTATAGCTCAGAATATGAAATAAATAAATGCAATCAAATGGGGATGGAACTGATGCACAACACGGTACTTAACTGTAAAATTGTGGTTGAATTTAAATAAAATTCAAATGTTTTTAATTTAGAAAATGACTAGTTGGGGAAAAGGGTGAGAGAAAGAGAAAGGTTGTAATTAAAGAATAGGAATGAGCACTAGCCTGATATATCCAACGAAGCTGGTGTCGTCCTGGTCATCTGGAATGAATATCTGGAGAAGTCTGGATTAGCTGAAGACAGTCAACATCTGAATCTTAATCCTTTTGGTCTGCAAGGGGCGTCGATAAGCGTCTTACGATAATGTCCTTCTACATCTTCATTCTACTAGACTGTTGGAGCCTGTTGAGTCTGCGGTAATAAACCAACAGAATGGTACTCTTTGCCTTGTGGAGTCGGTGGTCCTCCAATGGTGGGATCCGCTTCTCTCCGATGATCCTACACCTGTCCCAATCGCGTGTTGAATACCCCTTGTTGTTCTGTTCCTCGTGGTTTTGATCAATTCAAGAATGATGACCTAATCGGGAAGTATCAGGCTGTGCTCGAAGGTATGCGGAAAGGAAAGAAGGAAGCTAGTCGAGTTTATTTAACAAATGTGCATTTACAACATGTGTCTGAGAATGTACACTTCTAAACAAAGTTTTCTTTCAAAGTTTTCAAAAGTTCATGCTTCTTTATATCAAATACACAGTCACTTCATTTCCAATAGATATATCCTTCACAATATATATATGAATTTCGCTTTGATAGGTGTAATGTTACTGACTCAGCTATTGTTGGCCACTAATAACATTTTTTTAGCACCATAAATATTTATTTTTGCAGAGTTTCTCGAAAAGTACATATAAGGTTTTATCCTCCCACATGTCACTTTCTTAAATTCAACTAGCTTTATCGATTGATATGCATATCTCATCTTTGGACAACTATTGTACAATAATCTATTGTAGAATTTAAAGAGATAATATACATAGTTGTTTTAGAAGTATATTAATACGAACATCTTATAAACCTTACACAGTCAAGCGGAGCTCCGCGCTCCGCGCTCCGTCTTCCGCCCTCCGCACTACGCGTGTGTGCTTACACAGTCATCCGTAGCTACGCGCTACGCGTCATGTGATTATATACAGGATTCTTCTCAATCAGTGTTGCGAGTCAACATGAAAAGTTCGAAACGACAATAGTGGCATCTTAATATTTCTGTACGAAGAGAAAACGAAGAACACAGAAAATAAATGTCTCAAGATTCATCCCTTAGGTTCTCAAAGAAGTCTGAATGGAGCTTTTGTGACTGTGTATATAGATTTGCGAGAAGACGAGAAGTACTTCAATAATTTCCGTACGTCAATCCAGTCGTTCGATGACCTAATTGAAAAAATTCCATCGAAATTATAAAAAAGTAGTTTCAATAGGATCCATATACATAGGTTCTTAAAATACAGCACTTTCCTTTAAAAAATGTCATGATACTGTTTTTTAACAAATGAAAATAACGAATGTTTGTACATTTGGTTAGAACTTCACATCCAATCACTTTTCATCCAATCAACTATTTAATAATAGAGATAAATTATTTGCCTCAATTTATCTTTTTTCATTGTCCATACCTTCATTTAAAAAAAAAATCTTTTACATATCTTGTTCCATGCCTGTTCATGAATGTCACGCTTTTTGTGTTCCTCACAAGAGGGATCCCATTAACATGGTGTTAATTTAACCTCCGTGCTAATTGAAACTGAAACTGAAATTTGTTGAAAGAAAGTCGAAAAATTACCATAGTCACGTACTGTTAACAGTGGTACATTAGAGGCACCACATGTACAGTTCCAATTAAGCAACGACATTAATTGGAAGTTCCAGTTAAACGAAGACATTATAGCTAAATTAAAAATAACACTTTAAAAATATGAAAATAGTATTATAGAACAATATAAAATATTATTTAGCAACTCACTACCAAAAATAAGAAAAGAAATCTGGATTAATTTTCATTTTGCTTTTGCTACCATGCACGTTTCTTTTTAAATTTTAAAGAGAAGTGGCTGCTCCGCGCGCGGAGTTCCGCTTGACTATGTAAGCACCCATTTGCTCAATGGCTTAATCTGCCTCGCGGAGCGCGGATAGGGCCACGCGGAGGCTGCTCCGCGCGCGGAGGCCTCCGCGTGACTATGTATGCACCCATAAGAATTAATAGAACAATCTTGCCACGCGGGACTCCGCGCGCGGAGCTCCGCGTGACTGTGTAACGGGTCTAAGTGTAGAAGTAGATTATTACAGAATAAATTACTGTAAAATTTTTTGTAGTTATATCCTTAAACCAGTCTCAGTATATACATGAACGAAAGCCATCTCATAGAATAAAATATTCCTGTTAGGAGTAATATTAATGACAAATTCTTCCCTGCAAAAACGCATTGTAACGTACTTCATTTTGTAAAACATTTACTAGCTTGTTTTACGACATTCTCCTTTTTGTTCAGTACATTACATTAGTTATAAATGTATATATATTAATAACTGCATATATATTATATTAATATTATTAATAATTATTCGATTTTGAGAAAATACAATGCAAAATTTTCGTAAGGGATTCCAATGATATCCCAGTTCGCCACTAAAATTTGCCAAGAATGGAAGAATAAATTTATACCTCATATAAATAAATATGTTCCAGGATAACTTTCGTTTAAAACATGTTGACGCAGTATGGCGTATAGTTTCTTTGAGCCTCTCTGGGAGGAGCTGAAATCATTGAAGTATAAAGAGATTGATTACACAGCATCCGACGATTTTTAAAAAATCCAAGATATCAGATAAATGTTAATCGATTTTAATAAAAGTTTTTTGGTTACTATTTACTTTTAGGATTCTTCAAAGTCTTTAGTGATCGGGAACAGCTAGGAATAAATCGATGGCTTTACCCCTAGTATAGGGTAAATTCCCCCTAAAGGGGTGAAGGGTGGATCAAAGTAACCCCATGTTGTAAACATTCAAAACAATTTTACAGGATAAGCTACACTACAACTTTCGTACTAATAATAATAAATTTGACTCAATATGGTGCATATTTTTTGAGGCTTCACAATCATCCCTACTACCTGAATTTAAAATCAGTCGAGAACTAGACATTGAAATTATCTCATTTACCCGGTGTTCAAATAAATAAGTGTTCTACGTACAATTACATACGTAACATTGTTCTATTTTGACATGTCAATAATGAGGGAGTGAATCCCTCCTGATTGTAAATAAAATATTTCCACGGCAATTTCATACGTCTCCTATTTTTATAAAACATAGTGTGTATTTTGTTCGAGATTATAGACTTACTCGTATGAGTGTAGAGGGAGAATATGGGAGGAAAGGGAGAACCCAAGAGAATCCACGAACACAATGTTTTCTTTAGTTAACGTTTCACGTTATGCATCTAGATTAAGGGAGGCGGCGATGATGATAATGAACGAAATTCTGGAATGAAAACGAGCGAGAACAGGAGAACCCCTTGAAATTTCGATGCACATACTGTTTGCCACCACAAAAAAAAATTATAATGAAAACCGGGATCGAACCGGGGACCCTACGCACCATAGATAAGCGCTTTACCATTGAGCATCTATAGTTGAGTTCTTTACGTATTTAACGAAAAATGAATTAAAGTACTGAATTAGAAATCTAAATTTATGTTGTCTATAAAAGTAATAAATTCTACATAACTTAAATATGTATATTGATAAATATGTTACATTAAAAAATACAGCAAAATTTCTGAATACAGTATTTCTTATAGTCACACGTTTAAAATGAACATCATGGTGAGAAATGCACTTGAATTTTTTATATTTTTGAGAGTGCTTGTAGCACGTTTCAGTGCACTTTAATTTTCTAATTATCTAAGCATCACTGTTAATGTCTTCTCTCAATTTAAAAAAATAAGTGCATCTTTAATTCATATTATTAATAAGCAAACAAGTTTCACTAACATAAACTATCGTCATATAGAAATCTTAATCCAAGAATATCAGTGTCTTATAACTTCGAGAGTATTAAAAGATGACTATATTAACTTTCCACGATAACTTATTATAAAGGTAACCAAGAAAATTCTGCCGCTTTTTGTGGGGATCTGTGTTCAATTGGCTCTCACACCGTGAGAAAACGCGGATGGAGATAACGCCAAGGTCAGTTGTTGTTGTGGGTATATTCAACATACTACCTGGCTGTGGCAGTTCACTTACACCGAACTTGCTTAAGGACAGTGTGAGCATGGGACCTCTACAGAGCGTTATAAGTTCGTGTATGCTGTACGAGTTCAAACTCGGGTTAAACGCCACTGCAGCGGTGCGGAAGATATACCAGGCCTTTCGTGAGAGTGTTGTGACTATGCGGACAGTGCAGCGATGGTTTAACAAGCTTAAGGACGGTGACGAAACACTCGAAGACGCACCACATGCCAGAAGACATGTACAAAATGAAGATCATCAGCCAGAAATTCAGGCGAACGGTTTCCAGATATACGAGGAACTCTAACTACAATTCAGTGTAAGTGGATATTCGGCAGCACCTCCATCAACTTCAGAAGCACTACAAGTTGGGGAAATGGGTCCCACATGAATTGACTCCGGGCCAGAAGGCAACATGAGCAGACACATGTGTTTGTTTGTTTTCTCGTCTGAGAAAGGAGCAATTTCTGGACAGGGTGTTGACATGTGATGAGAAGTGAGCACTATACAAAACTCCACGGCACCATCATCATTGGTTAGCATCCCACTAACCGGTTCCAAAACAGCCGAAACCAGCACTGCACCGAAGAACGTCTTCCTGTATATTTGGTGGACTGCTCGCGGCATCGTGCATCGGGATCTGTTACAAGCTGGTCTGAGCATCAATGTAACTGTGTACTGTCAGCAGTTGAACCGTGTTCAAGAAAAACTCTGGAGCCAGCACTTCTGAATCACAAAGGGGTCCTCAGGACAACGCTCAGCCTCACGTGGCTAGGATAATCCGGGAGACCATTCTACGCCTTGGATTGGAAACACTATTGCATCCCCCATACTCCCCGGACATTGTACCTCAGATTATTACCTGTTACATTCCTTGGATAATCACCTTAGAGAGCGCCAGTTCAAATTCCTAGTAGAGGTACAAAATGCACTTGATACCTTCTTTGCTTCACGGCCCACCGCGATGGAATCCATGGCCTTCCGAAACTTTGACAAGCTCGTCGATGTTTTTGGGGATCATTTTTGATCTTCCAGGTACGTCGTAGGTGACATATAGATGTTAGAAGGTGGTGGGTGAAAAAGCGATACAACTTTCTTGGTTTCATTTATAAAATGTGTACCCCTGAAATGAATTTAAATCTTACCGCTTAGCGGCTTAAGCTGATAAGAACTATGTCAAATGAGTAGAAGAAGGCGTAGTCACTAGCGTGAGAAAAATAAAATGTGATGAACCAGTAAGGTGAAAATGTTTAGAGAATAAGTATTTATTCTGATGGAAATGATATGTTATGTCTACCCCTGAAATGGAATTTACCCAAATAAACCTAAGCAAGTATAGCGGACTAGCGGTAACCCTTAAATTGTATGCTTGTCAAGCAATGAGGCTATCTACTGAGTATAGTTATATTGTAGAGAATGCAGAGGTTGGCAAGCCTTATTACTCATTTAGACCACAAATTTCTCAAGTCAGCAAATAGACCACCAAGATTCCGCCAATAGACCACCTCAATCAGCAAATAGGCCACTTTCATAAAAGTAGATAATGGAAAGTGGTCTTTTTGCTGACAAATTTCCGCAAATAGACCACTTGCAGATTACTATCTATCTATCTATCTATCTATCTATCTATCTATCTATCTATCTATCTATCTATCTATCTATCTATCTATCTATCTATCTATCTATCTATCTATTTATCTATCTATCTATCTATCTATCTATCTATCTGCATACAGAGGCGGATCCAAGGGGGAAACCCCCCTCTTCACACTCAAGTATACACTGTATAAAATGGGCTTCAATAATCCTGCTTTACACTGGATCGGCAGTTCATCTGCCAAGAATGTCCCAGACATGCTCAATTGGGGTGAGATCCGGAGAGCATGCTGGCCACATCATCCGAGCGATACCGTCAGCTTCCAGCATTTTATCCACTAACCGAGCTCTGTGAGCTCTTTGTCATAAATGAAAAGAAACGAATCACCAATGGCACCAGCATAATGAAGAACAAGAGTTTTCAGGATCTCATCCCTATACCTGAGAGCCGTCAAAGAGCCATTTCGGATGATGTGGAGATCAGTACGCCCACCAATGTTGATTCCTGCCCATACCATCAGTCCACCACCATGATACTGGGATCTTTCTCGCACAAACATGGGATTGTGTCGTGTTCCACACTCTCTCCAGATGAAAACACTTCGATTATCAGGCTCCACACTGAATCGAGACTCGTCAGAGAACAAAACATTGCCCCATTCATTGCGTCCCCACCCACGATGTTCCTCCGCCTACGCTCTTCGATCAACACGGTGTCGTGCAGTTAATGGGACACATACCATAGGCCTACGTGCGTAGAGGCCACCTTCTTGAAGGCGATTGCGGACCGTTTGAGTGGATATTGTGCGTCCTGTTGCTGTTCGGAAGGCTCGAGGGAGCAGAGTTGTATTCTGACGCCGGTTTCGACGGGCTGTTAACAAGAGATAACGATCGTCTCTGGCTTTGGTTGCTAGTGGACGGCTCTGTCCTTGTCTTCTTCGAAACGTTCCAGTTGTTTGCAATCGATTCCACAATCGGGGAATCACACTTTGTGCCACTCCTATGTTATGTGCCACCTTCCGCTGTGACTGACCAGCTTCCAACCTGCCGACAGCTCGCCGTGCCAGCGAGTCTGGCAAATCACGTTGTTGCGCAATTTCACTACGTGGATTTGTGACGCACTAAACACAATGAGAACAAAGGTATCCTGCAGCTGGAATGTGTTGGCAGCGCCAAACTACAAAATGATCTCTGGTAGCGCCGCATCACCGATCACGTGCACAGATGTTTCAAACGGTTCGTTTTTACGTTGTGCCTTCATGCTAGTCGATTTTAATCTGAACAGGACAAGATACAGTGTAGTCACATTATTCGTAAAAAGTTTTACATGAGTTTTCATCTGATGCCCTAATTTTTTGACCAGTATATATATATATATATATATATATATATATATATATATATATATATATATATATATATATATATATATATATATATATATATATATACACAGGGGCGGATCCAGGATATGATCAAGAGAGGGGCTAAACCATATTTTGCCGTTTTATCCAGTGTAAAGCAGGATTGAAGCCCATTTTATCCAGTGTATATCTGAGCGTCAAGGGGGGGGCTATAGCCCCTATAGCCTCCCCTTGGATCCTCCACTGTATATATATATATATATATTAGCTGCATATACGCATTCTTAGCATGTGGGCAGTATTCGGAAGTCAATGCCTGTGGAAGTATTACCCTCATTTCGGCGACTGCGATAACTATGGATCTGACACTAATATCGATCATTTTGGATTACTTTTACATGTCTCGGTATCCCCCTTCCGCTGACTCCCGGCCCGCATTCAATGGTAGCTGAATTTGCAAGTGATCACTAATGAAAGTGTCACCATTCATCTCAGCGACCGCGAAAACTATGGATTTGACACTAATATTGGTCATTTTGTATTACTTTTACATGTTTCGGTATCCCCCCCGCTCACTCCTGGCCCGCATACAATGGTAGCTGAATTTGCAAGTGATCAATAATGAAAGTGTCACTATTGATCTCGGCGACTGCGAAAACTATGGAATTGACACTAATATCGGTCATTTTGGATTACTTTTACATGTGTCGCTATCCCCTCCTCCCGCTGATTCTCGGCCCGCATGCAATGGTAGCTGAATTTGCAAATCATCGCTAATGGAAGTGTCACCATTGATCTCAACGACCGCGAAAACTATCTATTTGACACTAATATCGGTCATTTTGTATTACCTTTACATGTTTCGGTATCCCCCCCGCTCACTCCCGGCCCGCATACAATGGTAGCTGAATTTGCAAGTGATCAATAATGAAAGTGTCACTATTGATCTCAGCGACCGCGAAAACTGTGGATTTGATACTAATTTCGGTCATTTTGGATTATTTTTACATCTCTCGGTATTCCCCTCCCCGGCTGACTCCCGGCCCGCATACAATGGTAGCTGAATTTGCAAATCATCGCTAGTGGAAGTGTCACCATTGATCTCAACGACTTCGAAAACTATGGAATTGACACTAATATCGGTCATTTTGGATTATTTTTACATGTTTCGGTATCCCGCCGCTGAGTCCCGGTCCGCATATAATTGTAGCTGAATTTGCAAATCATCGCTAATCGAAGTGTAACCATCGATCTTAGCGACCGCAAAAACTATTGATTTGACACTAATATCGGTCATTTTGGATGTCTTTTACATGTCTCGGTATCCCCTCCCCCCGCTGACTCCCGGCCCGCATGCAATTGTAGCTGAATTTGCATATCATCGCTAATGGAATTGTCACATTGATTTCAGCGACTGCGAAAACTATGGATTTGACACTAATATCGGTGATTTTGGATTCTCGGTGTCCGCCCCCCCGGTGCCCCCGGCCCGAATAGGGTGAATTTGGAAGTTAATGCGATCAGAGTTTCGCCATTGATTTCAGCGACCGCGAAAACTATGAATTCGACAGTAATATCGGCCATTTTCTACCACTTTTACATGTCCGTGTAAACGCCCCCCTGACACCCCCTGGTTCGAAATTTAAAAAAAAAAGATTCGTCTTGGCCTGGGATCTGGACCAAGGTACCCGTGACCAAAATTTGGTAGCTCTCAGCCTAGACTTCAGGCCTGTCGCGTAAACGCCCCCCTGAGAACCCTCTGGTTCGAAATTTGGAAAATACGCTACGTCTTGATCTGGAGCCTGGGCCAAGGTACCCCTGACCAAAATTTGATAACTCTCGGTCCACTCGTCTGGTCCTCAGGCCGCACAAAGACAGACAGACAGACAAACACACCCAAAACACACAAACTCTTTATTTTAGTTATATTAGATTAGATAGATTCTTGCAAATTATGCCAGATTTTCATATTATCTTTCCGAACTAATTTTAAAGACCCGCTCCTTCTTATCTTTATATATATATATATATATATATATATATATATATATATATATATATATATATATATATATAAAGATATACGGTATATATATATACGGTATATCTATATTTATATCTATATATGTATATAACAAAGGCAGGAGTTACACCCTAAATAACACTCCTGGAGGAACCCTTCCTCAAAAAATTTGCTTTGTTAACAGCCTGGGGAAACACTTGTAGAAACTTCAGTTTTCGTGACGGACGATTACAGAGACCTGGTGGACCAAAAAAAAAAATTCCTTTAGCGATTGAATTTAAAAAATAGTTAGCCTCAGGTTAGTATTCACTGAGAATATTTTTTATAAAATTTAAATTTGATGGGTAAATCAGTAGACTTTGAATAATCCACATCGTATCCACTGAGTAGCGAAATTGTGTACCTCCAGACATGGGCGGCCGAAGAAAATTTTATAGGGATGCATCTTTAATGTTTGCTATATTAGTCTGGCATTTAATGTGCATGGTTTGCTATATTACGAATACATTTTCGTGAGCCAGGGATGTTCATTCTTATCAAACACGGAGATTATGAAGGAGCAGATCTACTGTACAAAATATAATAAAAACATCTCTTTCGGATTTCTATCATCCCGCAATGCAACATCGAGACGGAAACATAAGAGATAGTTTTTTGTTTTTAAACAAGATAATGTGCGAAGCGACGGCTTTATATTGTGAATATTATATTAGTGGAAATTAAACAAATATAATTTTACAATTTAATATACATATCACTAAATGTTGAGCTCCCCGTTGGTATGTGGTTAACGTATGCGCCTTTCTCGAACAAGGTTTGATTCATGGTAGGAGCTCGTGTTTCAAATCTGACGTTAAACTGTAGGTTCACGTCTTGTAGAGCTTTGCTTCTGAAAGCGACGATAAACTATAATCTAATTTAATATTACTAAATATTAAAAAATAATGACTTACCAAGATGACGTCAATTTGGCAATCATCAAATCCATTTTATACTTTCACTTAATCCAGTAGATATTAATATAACAATTACAAGACACACGCACATATAAATACTCACAAACAAGCACATACACACATACACATACACAAATATGAACACTTCAAATCTATTTACACGTGGTGGACTCCGCTGCATCAAGCACTGTTACCTTCGTCATCATTTTCTCATGTATCTTCATTATTTGACTCATCCACAGATTTGTTATTTGTACGCATCATTCATTTTAGCATTTTCGGGAGGGTTCAGGGTTCTTTCTTCATTTAAAGAGTC
The DNA here is from genome assembly GCF_964235325.1 of Thermobia domestica. Classification (NCBI taxonomy): domain Eukaryota; kingdom Metazoa; phylum Arthropoda; class Insecta; order Zygentoma; family Lepismatidae; genus Thermobia; species Thermobia domestica. Next base: position 122,753,192 of record NC_137467.1, read on the forward strand.
GATTCTCTGTATTGGAAAGAGATTTAGGGGAGGAAGGGGGAATTTATATTTTATGAATGGATAACATTTTAAGAAATATATACAAAACATGCCGCTTCCGACGCAGCACTGAAGCATTTCTTTTAGCGCTGTATTACTAGTGGTCCCCTGACGATTATACCCCTTCCCCTCTCAAGTAGTAAAGGCGAGAAGGGGCAGAAACATCCCAGATAACCTCACACTCAGGGTTCAGTCGACAATAATAAAACTATGGGTAAGTAAACATCTTGTGCAGAGTCACGTTTTGCTTATTTTTGAACATTTCTGTGAATTCAACAATACAACAGCGGAAATACTAACTGATTTTATTACTCCAACCATCGCTTCAACTACGGCCAGTGAACCATCTAAATTTCCGTTCTTCTTCTGTTCTCCAGTGGGAAGAATGAAATAATGCTAGATTTTGCCAAGATGCTAAAGTCAAGATGCTAGATGCTAAATGGGAGTGAATTATTTTAGATCTAGCACCAAGATGCTAGATATGGCTTCACTGGCGGGCTTCGATATCTACAGAAGTTTCTGCCAAAGCATACAAAGAAACTATAGCACAATAGTTTCGATAACATCTGTGTGGTCCTTCGGTAGGCTACACATCCGGTAAGAAGCTCAATCCTAATTTTAAAATTGGTAGGAGGAAAGGGTTCGTGGCCAAAACAAAAGACTTGTAGCCGGCTTGTATAGATAATTGAATTCAAATTTTGAAGTATCCATTTACTGAATGCTCAAATCGTGTATGCTTGCATTTGCATGCATTATTTAATAAGTAATTAAAAATTTCACACACAATTAATTATGTCAGTGATATACGGTGTTTATTGGTAAAAAAAAAACTCTCCAAACAATGAAGATTAATCTTAGACTGGAGAAATGGTTATCCTTCGTTTTCATTATCATTTGGCCATGAAACAAACGCCTGACAGATATACAACCCCTATATATATAACTATGTGATGTTGGGATATATAACTCATAGGGTATGATGCTTTACTTTTTCAAAAATTTCAGTACTTCTAGTGTACCCTTAAAAATGTTATAAAGAACTAATGGCCATGGTTTCTTTTTTTAAAAAAAATATTCAATTAGAAATGGACAATTTAAACAAAATTTGGAATCGACAAATGAAAACGGCACGTTTCTAGCACTTGTGGTTTCGAGATCTCATTGTTGAAAGGATTGGAGACAAACATATAAACTTTTCTCTGAGGAGAAACATATACGCGTAAATCTAGTATTTTAATATATAGATAATAATTGGAATAGTTTTATTTTCGAGTGCTATTTTTTAATATTCGCAATATTGAAATTTTTGAACTTACATTTTTCACGTGTTTGAAAAGAAAGATATATCATTACTAGCAAAATTAACCTAATACAAACATTTTTATTTTTTTTTCAATTTTTCCAATTTTTCCGGAAAGAAATCGAAAAAAAAAGGTTTTTTAAAAACAGGTTCAAAATTTCTGGAAATTTGACAATACTAGTTCAGACACACTTGTACTTTGCCCAGTATTAAACTCTGATCTTAGTTCCGACGCAATTCGCTACGTGTCCCGTTTTACCAGTCTGCCCAGCCTACGACGTCCGACATATGTAATGAGATGGGGGCGCCCAACCCCTCGACATTTGGACGTCTTTTCCCCTTGGTTTCGCCACTTGTTGAAGACAATTACCACAGCACTCCTCGAACACCTGAGAAGTCCTGCAGTTTCCGAAATTCTCGTGCCGAGTGTTCCTGAGTGAGTACTTTCTTCAAAATAATATTAAAAATTCTAGAAAAATTTTCGAGACATTCGAGGCGAGTCGAGATTTTTACCAGCTGTCTCGAGTCGATAATTCGAGTCGAGAAATAGGTTTGCCTCGACTCGTCTCGAATTTTACAAAGGTGTCTCGACTCGAATTCGAGCGAGTCGAGTCGAGATTCGAGACATATCTCGACTCGTGCGCATCCCTACTTACTGCCTCTTTGTTAATGTTCGTCATGTCTGTGATCATCCGAATGCTCAGACGTCTGTCTTTCCGCACAAGTTCATTAATTTTTTGATCATTTTCGTCCGTTCTTGAACTTAAAGAGCGGCCGGGTCGTTCATCATCTTCAACTTCCTCCCTACCTTCTGAAAATCGTTTGTGCCATTCGAAAACTCGCGCACGTAACATAGCATTGTCACCATACACCTCTTTTAATATCACACAACATTTCGTCGGTGTTTTTTAAAATTTCACCAGAAATTTGATGTTAATGCACTGCTCAACTTTACTGTTCACCATGATTCCGGCACTACTACAGAACACTGTTCTCTTCATGCAAGCCTGCAAAGAAAGGAAAAGCTTTCAGAATCATGAAACAAACAGTGGCTGCTCATGACGGTTCAAGATCAACAACACATCATTAGCTACCTCCCAGCCACGATCCTGCACGACAAGAGGTCTCGTTATTTAATTGCCACAACTCGTACTGCATGCAAGAAGAAAGAAAAAACTGATCATACATGAATTAGAAACTCCAACCGGAAGTACGCTCAATCTTGCAAACGGTGTGAGATATTGAAAAAATAATCTATATTAGGGATGGCCAAAATTTTCCGGAATCGGAAATTTTACTTTTCGGATTTCGGAAAAAAATCCGGAATTTTTCCGAATTACGGATTTTTTTCCAATTCCAGATTTTTTCAAAACCCGGAATTTTTTTGTAGTTAGATATTAGGGTGGAGCGAAATTTTTTTTTTCGAAATTCGAATTTGGATAGGGGGCAAAAGTTGCATCATATCGTAGTATTTTATCATAGAAAATTTCAATTTTTTAAAATAATTTTTAGCCGGGGCGCAATGGGCTTTAAATTTGAAATTTTGCAAATCAATTCCGTTTATTATGTAACCATTTAGCAAATGTTCGCTGAAAGTAGACTTTAATTTATATTGTGGATAGAGGGCAAAAGATGCATCCTTTGTCAATAGATAACACCATGAATCTTTAATTCTTTAAAATTATTTTTAGCCGGGGCGCAATGGTCCTGAAATTTGGGAATAATAAGACGAAAAGTGATCAACTATAAGCATTTTGCGAGTTTGTCATAAAGAAGCTTTTTGCTATTAGAGTTCTGATATCCTACAATGAACTTTTGGCAGTATTGTTAATAGTACAATAGTTTGGTTGGTGGTGACAGTGACGTAACTAGGGGGGACGGAGCTTGTGCCCCGGGAGTCGAATTGGGGCCCGCAAAACTGGGCATACAATTATTTTCACTATAAAGCAAGGAAAGGAGTTTTAGCAAACTAAATATCATAAAAAAAAATATCTCAGAAACTTAACAGGATAACAACGACTCATCAACTTTAGGATCATATCCATAGAGCTTATGTTAGCTTTAAAGCTATCTTTTGAGGACATTGTAAAACCATTGCATCCAAAGAGGTTAAATTTTAGTTCCAGGTTTTTATGTTTTCATTTAACTTACATCGATTTAAGAGATTTGTAAAATGTCTGAGTATAATACTCGAGACAACACCTTCATTGTTTTTCATAATTAAATATTCTATTCAAAAGCAAAAGATGTTGATTCATTCTACACATATCCACATCCCAATATAATTCCGAGAACATTGCGATTTGCAGTTATTTCGTTAAGACTGTAAGAATGTGTCAAGCATGCTACTCTCAGATTATTTCTCAATCAGTTACAAAGTAGTTTAGTGTTTTATCTTGTACTAAAAATTAAAATATGTACTACAATTTTTAAATCGTGCTTTATCACTTGAAGAAAGAATGGAATAGGAGAACTACTGTCTGATGACAATGTTAGATACAGTTGCGGAGCCTTTTGGTTTTGTTGGTCCGGGGAGGGGCGCTAAGGCGAGTTCTTGCTCCGGACGATAACTAGCCTAGTTGTGTCGCTAGGTGGTGAGTAAAAAATGATATTCGGTATTATTTATATTACTTGGACAAAGAAATTCAAGAAAAGAGAAGGAAGGAAAGCCAAAAAGCGATCTTACGGTGAAGCCTTCATCCAAAGAGTATTATATTCTACTAGTTATATTATCGAATCTTCACACTACTTGTCATCTTCAGAAACAAGATAGGCAAGCAATAAAGAACACTCTGAAGCTGGAGGAGATCATATTTTAGTTGGAAATATCCTTTGAAGAAGACAAGAGAGCAAGCACAGATTGGATGCACAAAAATGAGAAAATTCGTCCCAACATTAGCAAAAGTGAAGGAGAAAACCGGCGTGACTAGAAGAAAAATTGCAGCAATTGCTACTGCGGTTTTGGAAGATTTTAAATATGTGAGTCTAGAGCAGTCGCGAAACATAATTGACAGAAGTAAAATTCAAAGAGAGGTTGTGAAAAATGGTATAAGTGTGAGAACTAAGACACTGTTAATAAAGTGAAACCTCGTGCCATCTATTTTGATTGGAAGAAAGACCAAACGCTCACGATGTCCAGAAGATGAAGATGGAAGAACATTATTCTATCCATGTAGAAACGGGTAACGAATTTCTCGACTATGCCGGAAATGCTTTGACCGGATCAGAATCATCAAAGAATATTGCTAGTTTCATCTGTCGCGAATTACAAGAAAATAATGTGGACCTATCAGATATGGTAGTTATCGGCTGCGATGGCACTAATATTAATGTTAGGTCAAAAGGAGGAGTGATTAAAGTGCTCGAAAACCATTTAGGGAGGTCCTTGCAGTGGTGCATATGCTTATTGCATTTCATTGAACTATCACTTCGTCATTTACTAAAAGAAATCGACGGTATAAGTACTGGCCCTTACACTTTCTCTGGCTCTATTGGTAGATCATTAATGAATTGTGAAACAAATTCAGTGTACGGCTTCGAAAACATTTCTTCAGAACCTCCTATACTCCTAAATGAGTAGTTAGATATGGTTACTACGAGCGCAATTTTGATCCTTTTTTCGAACCAGATTATTTAGACATAGAAATGAATGAAGTAGCGTTATGCGCAAAGTATTCCCATAACTACAATGTTAAAGTGAGATTGAATAGGCTTTTATGACATTTAAAATCATAAAAACTTACATCTAAAAAACTTACAATCTAAAATCTTACATCTAAAACTACAACTCTTCTAACTTATAATGATCCCATGGTAGGGTATTGATCCCATCCTTTAAAACACATCTCTTATCATCCACACAACTTAAAGCTAACTTATTTACTTCTATACTGTACAAATCGTGCTTATAACTTCTAATCAAATTCATCTTCTTATAATATTCTTTTTGGTTGAACAAGCAGTCTTTATAATCGTTAAATGACAGTTCTTTACTTACAACATTTTTCTTAACCCCTTTTGCTTTCTTACAACATTTATCTTTTTCGAACCTGATTGAATACATTTTTGATCTTAAACCCGCAAACTCTTCTGATTGTTCCTTTAAGTTCATCTTTCATCTTACCAAGTATTTTCTTATTAACCTGTGGTATTTTATATTTGTTATCTTTAGAGTAATCGCTCGTGTCGAAGTAATCAATATAATTTTTCATGTCCTCGTACACATCTTCTGTTTGGATATGGTATATATAACTATCGGTATCTGTATAACATACTTCTATTTTGTCTTGATATTTTGGTTTCATCTCATTATAATGGAAATCATACATTAAATATTTTGACAAATCTAGAATTGACATACCAACATAAATCGGTTTGTTAAATTGCACTTTAATCTTGTTCGTGTGAACTGCTACTAGATTTTCCGTAAAAACTGTAGTACTCTTATAATTTGGTTTTGCTACAAGCTTCTCGTATTTTTTCTCATCACTTACAAGTTTGATATTAACTCTCTTTCTAATATTTTCCATAGTCTTCCCAAATACTGAATTATTCATGAGCTTATAGAAGTCTTTTTCAAAATCATTTGTTGCTTTCGTTCTCATTTGTGTGTTTAAATCAATATATTTCTTTAACCAATCTGATTGTTCGAACTCTATTACTCGATGTATCTTGTTAAGTTTCAATCCAAGTGACAAACATTGTTTTAGGTTTCGATAGTGAATTACATATTTTTCTTTGTCATATAGGGTTGTTAATAGCTTCGATTGTTTTGAACCAGGCGGACATATATTTTGAGGAGCTAATGGGTAGTCTTTGTGATAGTCATGTAATTCTTTAGGATATTCAAGATCAACTTCTAATATATAACCAGTATCAGAATTATCAGTTATACTTGTAAAATCTATTTCTTCAATCTCATCTTCACTTAACCATCTAAATCCCTTATACGGTAAATATGGACTCATTGCCCACCCATACAAGTTATTGGCATCTAGATACATTAAGTAAGAATCTTCTTTATTCTTATCGTAATTTTCCATCTTTTTGAGCATTGACTAATTCCACCTCTTATACCTTTCTCTACCATTAATACCATATCATAATCCCACAACAATTCTAATTCTATATTTGTCATCTTTAACATTGCATCCCAAGCTAAACCTGGTGCTGTCATATACCAAGCTGGATCAAGATCATAAGCTTTAAGACATGTTTCTCTAAAATTTTCGAATATATCTGCTAACAATAATACATCCGTTTTTAAATATAAATCATGGTATTGTCCGAGATTCTTAATGTTGAATGTTTCCTATACTTTCTTTGCATGTTCATAATCTGCATCACTTATATGTGTATTCATAAGTTTGTTGAAGAATGCTTCCTTTAGTGGTAATTTTCTTTCTCTAAACCTATTCCAATCGTTAACATAATCATATGGGTAAACACCTTTTCTTATTACAAGCTGAAACTGTTCTTGATTAGGATAAAAGTGTTGGGTATGTATCATTTGCTCAGGTTTCAAGTTCGATGATAATTTGTCTAAACTAGAAGCCATAAATCTAAATGAATCTACAAATTTCAATTTAATAGTTCCAACCTTTTTACTGAATGATATGTATCTTTCCTCGTTATTGGGTATTAGATCTATTTCTTCTTTATTATATCCAAGTTCTTTTATAAACAAGTGTGAGTCATATCCTGTCAAGTTATGTATGATCACTGGTAGAAACTTTGGTACTTTAACTTTTAAATTGCAGTTATTACATAGTGGTGCTATAAATTCCCCTGTTATATGATCATGATGCTTAATTTTATGATTTTCTTTAGTATACGGCTGCTTACAGTAATAACAACATTCAGATTCATTGAACTCTTTTCTCTGACTTTTTGTTAATGGTAATTCGTTATTTTCTTTATATATGTTCGATATGTGTTTAACTTCTTTTGCTAATAGTCTTATAAATTCCTTAACAGCGTTCTTACCTCTATACAGAACAGGATTGGTTTTACTTCCATCACTCTTTACTACATAATAACAAAATCCAGATGGTTTATGTTGTTGATATTTTTTCGTATATGGCTCGTTATCTGGATAACATTCTTCACAACCCATAACTTTATGTAACAAACATTCAAAATCAGCATAAATCACAAATGACATTTTCATTGTGTATTGGTAGTTTTTAAATTCAACACATTTACCTTCTTCAGGCATTATTATTTTTACTGGTTCATTTAACGAACAATCTTGCTCATGTTTATTTAAAGCGTCTTGTGAGTAAAAGTATAACAAATATCTATCACATAAATATTTTCGAGCTCTCTTTTTAGTTAATTGTGTACATACTAGTCTGCTTAAATCCTTAATCCAACAATAGTGTGTTTTAACTTGATCTTCATTTTGTTCTTTTATATATAATAAATTGATATGATTTTCTTGCTTGTTTTGTGTGTGATGTAGTATATAGATTGAATAGTCTTTATCATATGCATAGACATTTATAGAAATATCAAGTAATTTTTCAGCTTTTGGAATATCGCTTAGTTTTACAGGAAAATGAATATTTTTTAGTTTTTCTTCTAAGTATTTAGCGACTTGCTTGTACTTGGAAGGTCGTTGTGGATCTTTATTAACTGGGTATAGTGCAGAACAAATTGAATATAAGAAACATTTTTCATCTTCGTTCTTTACATTTATGACTGCTTGTTTATTTTTAATTTTATCGGGTAATTCTATGTATGTTAATCCTCTATATGGTGTATATTTGACGATTGCTAGTTGTAAAAAGTTGATGTTTATAAGAGCCCAGCCAGAACTTCCAGCTTGGAACTCATCCATTCTTGTTCTTAATCTTTGTTTCATCTTAGTTATTTCTTCTTTTAAATTACTTGATTGATATATTTCTTGGTTTTCAGTGTAAAAATAGAAGTTTTGAGTTTCTTTACCTTTCTTATATGTACAACTTATATAAAGATTAGCTTTTAATGAACTATGTTTACTTAAGCTAATTTGTAATCTGTTTAATATGGCTTTAGATGTTGCAGTAATATATTGTTCAAGTGGATCTTGTGGTTTGTAATCTGTTGTAAATTTCCATGTTTCTAATCTTGATTTCATTGTCGTTTCTTTGAGTTTTACATCAACTGGTACTGATTCAACTTTAATTTTTGGTTGTTCAATTATTTCTTGTTTAAATGGGAATATATCTCTAATCTGTCTTCTGCTTTGTTCATCATCATATTGTTTAAGAAGGTTTATTAGTTCATGTTTTCTTAATCGGGAATATCTTTTGATTCCCTTCTCCTTACATTGTCGTCTTAACTCTATTACAGTAAATCTACTATAATTACTCATCTTCTTTACTATATAGAAAATCTTACTATTACTCAATTTTTTATCTTCGCCGGATTATTTCTAATCATTTTTGTACTATTTTTACTTCCATATATCCTAATACAACACTTAACATTGTACACTCCTGCCATTGTCTACATATTACGCGTTGTATTAGAACACGACTTTGATGAGAATATCCCATCAAAGTTACATATACACATATTAAAATTAAATCATTTTTATAAACTTACTCATCATCGTCATAATCATCACTACCATATTTATATTCATCATCACTACTCAAATCAGATGTTTTTTGTTGCATTATTAATAATTCTTTTTCCTTTAACAGTATTTGCTTCTCTAGTAGTGCTGCTAAGAGTTTAAGATCATGATGAATTAGTTTAAGTCTATCATGTAATAAGCTAAGGAAAGCTAAGTATCATGTGCTAAGGAAATATTATCTTACAAACCTATATTTGATTGTGTATGTAAACATTTAGGTATTGGAGGTTATAATAATGAAGACAAAATAAATTTTAGCATCTCCATAGGTATGTTAGATCATTTGTTCAAGAAAGCCAATAAAGAAAACAACTCATTTCTTATACAAAACATTCTCTATGCAAACGTTATGAATTTGTCTGATGAGATGTTAGATTCACTGACTGATGAACAATGGTTATCTATAAGTTATGATGATTATGAGGAGGAATATAACTATGATCACATTACAGAAGACTTTATACGTAAATATCTGCAGAAAGTTAATTTGAGTGAAATATGTTCATGGAAAAAGTTATCGGAAGAGTTTATAAGAGAATTAGCTGATAAAGTTGATTGGGAGATTATTTCGGAAAGCCAAGACTTATCAGAAGACTTTATAAGAGAATTTGCAGATAGAGTTCATTGGAGAGAAGTATCGTATAATCAAAACCTATCTGAAGAATTTATTAATGAGTTTATAGACAAAAGTTGATTTTGATGCTATATCTTATGGAAGCAAATTCCCTGAAGCCTTTATACGAGAACATGCAGATAAAGTTTCTTGGTGGCGCTTATCTGGAACTCATCAATTATCAGAAAACCTTATAAGAGATTACGCTGACAAAGTAGATTGGGAAATGATTTCAATGTCTCAAAATTTAACAGAAGGATTTATTGCAGAGTTCAAAGATAGAGTTCATTGGCATAACATTTCAATTTATCAAACCTCTCTGTAGAGTTTATATATTTATTTAGACATTATGTAGATTGGAGAGTTGTAATAAGAAAATATCATAATAATCCCTATTTAGGTAGTATATTGAATTTAGCATTCGATGTTACAACAGATGGTTTGTTTAATGTTTAACTAATTACCTTTTATGACTATTATATCATAAAAGTTGTAGCCTTAATTATTATATCATAAAAGTCGTAACCTTAATTATTAGATATTAACTGATCATACAAGCAATCTATACTGTTAATCAATTCTTCTTCCGATAGTGATGTCCAAAACTCATTACCCTTACCTTTACGAATATCTAGTTCTTGCTGCATTAGGTTGAATAGCTTAATACTGTTAGGATCTCTAAACGTTTCATATATTATTACATGATTCGGATATTTTTCTTTTGCTTCATTAAGAGGCTTACATAGACTCCTCTTTTGACATCTGATAGCATAATAAGGGAAAGGATCATTAGGTTTGTTTTTCTTATATATGATTAGACAATTATCTTTTGAAACATCATCTGTATATGGTGCTGCAATTTCTTTTAAGCCCTCGTTTTGAATCTTTAATCTTTCCATTGTTTGTTCTATTTCTTTTACTTTTCTTTGCAACTCTTCTTGGTCTTCTTGAATTTGTTTAAAATTAGAAACGAAATAGTCTTCGATAATATCATAGCATTTGTCATAGAAGTCTTGTGATACCCATAAAGCAATAGCGAGAAATCTTTTTATACATATATGTTCCTGAGATTAGATTGTTTATTTCGTTACCAGCTAGTTTTACTGTGTAAGATGAGTTTCTGAAGTGGCTGGAATCCCAGGAACTTCGAAGTTTTTTATAGTAAACTAATAACTCTTTTGATTGTTTATTTTCTAACCAGTTATCAAACCTCTTACCACCACTCTGACACAACTTAGTAGCATTGAAATATCCTGTGTTTTTATCTATAATCAATTTAAAATCACCAAAAATACCGTACCAATAATTGTCTTTAATCTATTCATAACAAATATCATTTAAACTAAGAATTATCCATAGTACTGATATTTATTATATAGAAAATGTTGTGCTTTTTTCTGTTGTATTGCTAATTTTTTCATTATAGTATTGCATTAGTTCTTTTAATTCTTAAACCAGCCTTTTATGGTTATTATTTCATAAAAGACAAACATTTATATTTACATTACAACATTCCTTTATCTATCCAGCTATTATGTGAATCATCAAATCCTAGCCATTTAACGTATACTTTATCACCTTTCTTTCTTAACACCTTTTCCACCAAGTATTCATCCATATGTTTCGTCTTTAATAGTTCTGGTTCATAAAATCTACCTTGTACATCCTCTTCTTCTAAATCTTTCATTCTATATGTAGGTGGATTAGATGGAATAACTTCACTAATAACAAATACTTCTGTTTACCAATTAGGTGTATATCCTTTCTCAAATAACCCTTTCGATTTACTTATACGAACATGATCACCTAATTTGTATTTGGGTTTAACACGCTTATATTCTTTCTTATACACTTTCTCCAATATTGCTCGCTCATTCTTCTTATTAACTTCTATAGGCTTTAAACCAATTGTTCTATGTACTCTATTATTATACTCACTAACCAATGTTGGTAATATCTCTATCCATTTATAATTCCCTTGTGTTGTGAACCTTTTCCACATGTTTTGTTTAAGTGTTCTATTGAATCTCTCAACAACAGAAGCTTTCTTACCACTATAGGTTGAGTAATGATTAATCTTATTTTCCTCCATTAACTTCTTAAACTCTTTATTGTAAAACTCTTTACCTTGATCTGTTTGTAAGTTATTAGGTTTTCTAATTTTTAATATTCAAACGCTTCTGTAACATTTTTACCACTCTTATCTTTAACAGGAACAGCAAACGCATATTTCGAGAACACATCTATAATCGTTAGCAGATACTTATAACCTTTATTTAATTTGGAAACACCTTTTAATACTCCACTATCCATTTCCACAAGATCAGCTTGCCGAAGATCATCGATACCTTTTATAACTACACTTAGTCTGTCAAAGTTTTTTCTAGATGGTTTGTGAATTTCTTCTATAATGTCTTCTCTAACACCTTTACCATCATATAGTCAATCATTCTTTTTAACGAATTGAGATTTAGTAACACCACATACAGAACAAATATCTTTCTTTAGATATCTTCCATTCTTTGTTTGTTCAATTCTAATGGTATCTTTCTCCGTATCTGTCAATTTCTTACATTTAACACAATACATCATCATTATTTATTGTATAGAAAATCAACAAAAAAATTAAAATTTATCACTACCTAATACTATACTTTTAACATTATCATCATCACTTGAATCGTTTTCATCTTCTGTTTCTATATACATAATAATCAATAATAATTTACCTTCTTCCAATTCAGAATCTTTGGTTGGTCTAATTGTTAACTGATCATGTATATTAAAGTGTAACGGAAAACTTTCAACTAGTGTCTCATTTAAAAATAAAGCTATAAGATGTTTATTAAGACTTGATTCTATATGCATTAACCTACCTCTATAAAGAAATCTGTAGGCAGCTGCTAAATTATATACAAAAAGGCTGGTTTCCCAAGATCATCTTCTGCCAATCGACATGGTAATTCAACAATTTCTTTTCTTGTAAGTAAATTAAACTCTTCTTTCACTGATTCAAGCTGTTCTAATGTTACAACATCTTGCAACATCAATAGCATTAGATACATTAACCAATCTTTTATTCTTAAAATCAACCCAGGATGTAAAACGTTCTCTAGCTTCTTCTTTTTTACTTTTAATGTTACCAAAAATATCCATATTTATTATATAGCAAACGTCTTTAGGAAACCTCTTTTTCTATATACATTACAACAAACAATAATTGTCCTTCTTCCATAGCTGAATTTTTATTTGGTTTAATCGTTATTATATCATTCTTCTTAAAACCAAAAGGTATCGAAGTATCAGTCAAAGGATCAATCAAAGGCTCAATCAAAGTATCACCTAAATATATCTCTAGAAAGTAGCTATCCAAACTTAATTCCATGTGCGTTATTCTCCCATTATAGAGAAATTTATAACCATTAGAAAGATTGAATATTCTAAAGATTGGTTCCTTAGCATTTTTAGCTCTCAATCGACATGTTAGGGGTATGGTTTCTTTCTGCCTAATCAATTTAGTAGTATCCACCCTAATCTTTTGAAAATCTTCTTTCTTTATGTATGTGTCTTGTAACGTTTCTAATGCGTCGTCAAATCGTTTTCTATCGTTCTCTAATTGAGCTATTGATCTAAGTTGACTTACGCTAACAACATCATTTAAATTCTCCAACAATTTTAATTTTTCTTCACTAATATTAACATCATCTTTTCTATCTTTACATTACCAAATATATCCATACTCATTTATTATACAGAAAATGAACATCCTAATTTTTCAAAACATTTCTTTAACATCTCTATTTGTTTAGGTGAGTGTTTAAAATCAATATCAACATGAACATCATGCTTTTTCAACAGATAGTACAATACACATTTTAGGTTAATAAACAATACTCTTTTCGGATACAATTCTCTAAAGAGCTCGTGTAAGTTTTCGAATTCGTTTACAAGTATTTCTTCCATATGTCGAAAGTTTAATGGTTTTGATCGGTAAGGTGATAGTGTATTAAATAAACATCATCATAATATTTTGTGTATTTGTTTTTCTTTAGTACTTCTAAAACATCTTTTATTGATATTAAATGTTTTGATATATCTCTAAATTCATCATTTAACACCTTGAACAGATCTTCGGGAATAATTCTATCCTGTAAAGCTTGTAAACGAGATAACTGTAACTTAAATCTTTTTGTAGTATCATACCATGGTTTTCTTGCATAACCAGCTCTCATTCCTTCATTAGTACTGTAAACCCGACCATTCGCTACAGAAAAATAATCGCAAATGTAACTACTCATATCTTTTGTTAATGATTTACTACCACAATTATCACATTTTAATGGTCCGGAGTTATAATTTGACAACATATCCTTTAAGGTAATTATTGGATATAACTTTTTCAACTCTTCTTCCGTATACAAAAATTTAGGTATAAACATTTTCCATAAATCAATAACATAATATACGTTGTTTTTATCTTTTAAGTCTATCTTACTAACATACTGAAAATACCGAAAAAAATTACAACTAACTAGTCCATCTAGTTCATGCTTCTGATAATAATCTAAAAATCTATTGTGTATAGCTTTCATATTTATCTTAAAACAAAACTTTTATGAATATAAATCATAAAAGCACTTAATCATTTTTAATCATATACATAACATCACTAAAAGAATACCCTTGATTTAGAGGATTTAAAACCTTAACACAAAGATGACCACATATAACTGAATTAAAGTCTTGTATTCGTTCGTCATTGTAAAATAAGTTTTTGGTACCAAGATATCGTACTAGTTGTTTAGGAGGAACACCACCATAAGAATCGAACACGTACTTTATGTTGTTATCTTTCCAATAGCATATCCAATGAGTACCAATGTTTTCTGATTTATCAAGGTTAACTACACCACACTCGTTTACATAGGGTTTTTGTGGAAGTTCATCACTCATAAATACACCTCTAAATCGTTTTATCTTTAATTCTTTAACCAACCTCTCTATATCGAAGTTGGTCAATGGTTTTAGTTTTTTGACTTCTTTGGTTTACCTGCTCCCTGCTTTTCTTCCATAGCCATATTGTGCCTTTTTGTTCTTCAAGTTCTTGTTTATTCTTCTTAGCATCAAGTACAGTTTTAGTAATCGCTGCTGCACCACCTGCCAATGAGCCAACTGCTCCTAAAGCTGCTAAAATGGCTGGAATTGTAAAAATAAAACCACCCATATGCTCTTTCTTAATCTTTTTCATTTGTGCAGTAGTTAAAGTTAAATCCATTCCTTTACCTTCTTTAATTTTCTTAGATTTATCGCTAAGTTGTTTCTTTGTTAATACATCATCAATATTTAAATCCTTTAGTTCGTTATAAGGAACACTAAACATACAACCTTTAATAGAACACATCTTCCTACTTATTTAAGAGAAAATCTTAGTTTGTAAAAGTACAGTTTTTGTTGCTCCACCAAATTCAATTAAGGAATCATTCTCATCTGTTATCCTTATCTCAAAATTGTCAACCTTGTCTTTAGATATAGGAAAAAATAATGGATAAGTAGGCTCATAAATAATACTATGTTTAAACAGCATATGTTTTAAATGATACTATAATTCCTGTTTCTCTATGTGTGTACTCCGTATCTTTAACAAACATACCATCTGCTATATTACAGTGAACATTAATTGTATCGAATGGGTGAAACTTTGGTATCTTATCTCCAACATGTTCTGTGTTTCTAACTAACTTCTTCTCACTAAAACCTAATACAGTATTAATGGTATCTAAGGTTATATCACAATACTCGCTAAATATTTTAACTCTATTTTTCTCTCTGTCCTCAGTAAATTTAATATTTTTTAAAGCATCACCATTGTATGGAAGATTTGATTTTATATATTCTTCTAAATTCTTCTAATTCTTTTAAATTATATTGACCAGGTTGAACTATAAGTTGTTTTGTAAAATTAGGATGAAGGTTACTACAAAATGTTAATTTATTATTTTTTTCTGTAATGTTTGGAATTAAGTATGTTGTGTAAAACCCAACTAGTCCTATACTTAAATAGTTGCTACTGTTGTCTAATTCGTAATGGAGTTTTTTCTTTAAAACAGAAGTATCACTCGTTAACTTAAATACCTTTGCCATTTATTATATAATAAATGAATGAGTTTGATTTACCTAGAGATATTCCAAGAGAGAAAGTAATCAAGTTATTAGAAGATATCATTCAAAAGTTAGAATACAGTTTAAAGAAGAAAAAGAGAAAACTACGAATTGTTAGATATGCATACTTCACTTTGATTACTTTATCGGTTATACTTTCTGCAACAACTGGGTTTTAAAATATTTTTATACCTGTAACAATTTACTCAATATTAACAACATCTCTTGCAACTGGAAGTGCTATAATAACAAGTTTGTCTTCTAAATTAAACATAAGCAAAAGAAAAGACGAATATAAAACCATTGTCACTTGTATTAACTCATTTAAAGAACAGTTAGAGATGATAATAACATTAAATGGTGAAATGGATAACGAATATATAAAAGATACGTTGCTTAAGATCACAGAACAACTTAAAGATATAAGATCATAAAAGAAACGATTTTCTCTATAATAAATGAGTAAGAAAACTATTAATTGGGATGTAAAAGATATGATAAAAGAAACAACAGTTAAGAAAAGAAATGGAGAACTTATACCTGATGATATTCGATGTCTTATTGTGGGTCCATCTGGGTGTGGTTAAACTTTTTTGTTATTTAATTTTTTATTACAGCCAGGTTGGTTAAACAATAATTACTTCTATATATATTCTAAAAGCATGAATCAGCCAAAGTATGAGCAGTTAAAAGATCGATTTGAAAAAGCAGAAGTAAAGTTTAAGAAGCAAATAGCAACGTTCTTAAGCGGTAATGATTCTATTGTACCTATTGATGAATGTGAAAAATACTCTGTAGTTGTGTTTGATGATTACATTTTAGAGAATCAAGATACTGTTAGAAATTACTTTACAAGAGGTAGACATAGACATTTAGACTGTTTCTATCTTGCACAAACATATTCAAAAGTACCTAAACAGCTCATAAGAGATAACGTTAACTTCCTATGCATATTTATACAAGATGATACTAATCTTAAACATGTGTATAATGAGTTTGTTGGAGGAGATATGTCTTATGATAAATTTAAAGAGATATGTTCAAAATGTTGGCAAGAAGATTATGGTTTTATAGTAATTGATATGACAAGGAAGGTAAACAATGGTAAGTATAGGAACAAGATAAAACACTTCTTAAACGTTTGACTTTTTTCACGTTTATTGATGTTCTTTGACGTTTTTTCACGTTTATTGATGTTTGTTCGTTGATTGACGTTTGTTCGTTTTCTATATAATAAATGGATGAGAAAGAAATTAATAAGAATATCAAGTTAAAGGAGTTCTTGATAAAGGGCTTCAAATCTTGGAAGAAAGAAAGAACAGGTATATATGATAAATTTAAGACACAAGAACAACCTGTAATTGATGCTATTCAAAATTTAGGAAGTGAAATCAAAGAAGTAGCAGAACAAAATAAAATCTGATAACTGAACTTGTTCCAGCTGTACATAAGACGGCTTCAATAGATCCTAGTCTACTAGAAACACCTAAAAAGATAACTTATGATAGTCTTCTAAGTAGTAGTGATACACCTATAACAGGAGAAATAAAACAAATGAGAAAACAAATTGAAGGAGTAGAGCCTTTAACAACAGCACAATCATTTGGTAAGATTGCAACAAAATATTATAGTAGAAGAAATGATAGTGTATTTGGAATAAGAGCTGTTGAAGAAGATGGAAAAATAATAAATAAGATAGGAAATTCTGAAGTTAAAGTGAATGGTGATGATTTGATAATTAATGGTAAAACTTATAAAGGAACAGAAGGTCTATGGGAATTGTTAACGATGAATACTAATAAAACCATTGAAGATTATGACGATGACGATTTTGACCAGTACAAGGAAATAATAATAGAATCAGATGCTGCCTTCCAAAAATATAATCGAGATAAAAAAGTAGCATGTAATAGAGGTTCTAAGTACATTAATATTATCAAGCCTATTTGGGATGATTATATTAAACCATCTTTACCCCCAACTCCTAAAAAGACTGGTGAAGGAATTAAACAATATACAGAGATACCTAAAGAATATATATAGATGGATGATGTGAGAAAGTTATTTGATCGGTTAATAGTTATAGATGGAGAAGAAAAGGCTAGTAATAATAACTTTTATAATGAGAAAGTAGGTATAGTGAGTATGATTAATAATAAGCTTTCACAATTTATTCCTAATGATCCGAAAGGTATAGGTTATTTGATTAAGATCTTAAATACATTACCACCACGATTCTGGAATGATAAGAAGCTTGGAAAAGGATTAGTAAATGATTTGATTAATAAACTCCCATTTGAATTACATATTCCAGGATTTTCGTACTGTGGTCCGGGAACTAAGCTACAAGAAAGATTAGAAAGAGGTGATAAAGGTATTAACCCATTAGATGAGGCTTGTAAAGAACACGATATATACTACAGAGACAATAAAGATACAGAGTCAAGACTTATTGCAGATAAGGAACTAGAAACTAAAGCATGGAAAAGAGCATTTAGTAGTGATGCATCAATTGGTGAACGATTAGCTGCTTTTGGAGTCGGTACTGCTATGAATGCCAAGGTTAGGTTAGGATGGGATTTATAAGTTTTTAATTGTTATGATTCTTTTATGGTTAAGTTAGGATGGGGATTATAATTTTTAAATGTTATTATCTATGATTCTTTTATGGTTACATATCATAAAAGTGTTGTTTCAAGATTTTCTTTATAATAAATGGATAGTATTGAGAATTACGAGTTACAGAGTTTTAAAGCTAACACAAGAACATGTAATAATTTGAATGAAGCTAACAAAGATATTGAGTTTGATTTCGATGTGGGGGATGGGTTCATACATCCACACAAAGCAGATTGTCATATGACTTTTGAAGTTGTTGGTGCATCAGTTGGAGGAACATTTGGTGCAAACGATACTATAAAACTTGTAGATAACTTCTTACCATTCTTCTTTTCTCAAATTGAGGTTAGAAAGTATGGAGTTGTTATAGATAAGATTGAATTACCTGGAATAACATCGACAGCTATTGGAACATTAAAGATTTCCAAACCAGAAGTTGAATATTTAAAACAAGCAGGATTTGAAACAGATGATAAACTTGGTCTTAGAAAGGACTTTAGTGTTTTGTACCCATTAAGATTAATTCCAGGCTTTTTAAGTGATTATAAAGAGGTTATGTGGAAAGGTGGATTGAGAATAACATTTGCAAAAGCTAACAACAATAACGATGTCTTGTACAAATGGACTGGATCAGGAGCAGGTGCAGCAGCTCCTCATGATGGAAAAACAACAATAAAAAGTATGGAGATAAGAATGCCTGTTGTTGAATACGAATCTAATTATGAAAACAAGTTAAAGTTGAATATTCTTAAAGAACCTAAAATCATGTTTTCATTCCATACTTATCAATGTGTTCAAAAGACTGTTGTAGGTTTTTTCTTGGAGTTCGATGTTACTACTCAATTTAATTCTAGACAATTTGATATGCCTGATTTTCTAGTTGTAATGTTCCAAACTGATAGAAGTGTTAAACAAACAGCAGATGCAAGTAAGTTTGATCATTGTAAGGTAAAGAATATCTATCTTAAGAATGGAAGGAATGAGGTATTTCCAAAAGAATCAAGAAATTTAGATATTTTTAACAAGGATTATTTTAAGATGTACGAAGATTATACTGCATTTAATAGAATAACATGTGGCAATACCGAAATGTACTATGATCCTAAAGAGTTTATAGATAACAGACCAATGTATGTGATTATTTGTAGTAAGAGGAAAAATGTATCGGTAAATGAGAGAACAAACATAAAGATTGTAGTAGACTTTGCAGAAGCTGTGGCTGCTAATACTATATGTTATGCGATTTTAATTGGACAAAAGAACTTTACACATGATCCTAAGAATGAGAAAGTAGTAGAAGAGTTTTAGATAGTTAAATGTATTTTTGTGGTGTTTATGGAGGTTTTTCCATAAACGAAATTAGCAAAAAATAATTAAAATATTTTGAAGATAAACATTGAAGAGTGTTCATTGATTTTCTTTATAATAAATACGATGGCAAGTCATATTGAACTTTTAAATAAGCTTGGAAGTCTTGAGCAAAAACAAGTTATTGGATTAAGAGAATTAGAATTAAATACAGAACATAAGATTGTGAGAATGGAAAAGATTAAAACTAAGTTTGGAAAGAGCATTTTAGTTGAGTGTGAAGAGTTTAAAGTATTTCTTCCACCTAGATTTACAAAACACTTAACAGATAAAATGATTGATGAGATCGTTTAAGATGGAATAAAAATCAAATACACTGGTTTAAAAGATAATTATCCAACTGTTGAGTTCTGTATGTAAATTTCAAATGAGGATTGGTTTTATGAATTTCAAATGAGGATTGGTTTTTATGAATATTTTCATAAAACCAACATTTTCCTTATAACAAATAAGAAGCTATGGCTAATTATTTGAATAAAAATATGACGTTAAAGCATTGAGATTCCTTCGCATAGATGAGTTAGAAAAAGGTAAAGCGTACGAGATAACATTATGGAAATTTATTCAAACACAACGTTATGGTCAAAGAGTTTTAGTACATTTAGATGAGAAATATAAGACGTTATTACCACAAAGATATAATGACGAAATTGAGCAAGTGTTGAAAGATTTGAAAAAATACAAGCTGTTTGTTAAGTACGAAGGTTTGAAAGACTTAGATAATGGTTATAAAATACATCAGTTTTACTTTAGAAATGAATTCAAAAAATAACAAAAATAAAACTTGTAATTTTAAGTATATTTTAAGTGTATAAGTGTTTTTATGGTTTCATTATCAATATCCGAAACTTGTAATTTTAAGTATGTTTTAAGTGTATAAGTGTTTTTATAGTATCAAGACTATAAAAAACTAAGACCTTTGGGTATACAGAACACAATGCCGTTTGAATTTTAAAGATACATGTATAAATAAGGGATTTATTTGAGTTTTTTAATTATATCCTTAGAGTTATGCAACCTGCGAGACATTCTATAGATAGTAAATTTATTTCTCTATTGAGTGCCGTTTAAATTTTGAAAATCGGTTGGTATTTAGTCGAATTATAACAAATTCAAAATTTCGGGAATTTTTTACGGGTTTATTTTTGAGTTTTCGGGAAAATATTATTCTTTAAAAAAGTCTTAGAATTAAATGTAGATTATGATAATATTTTTATTTTTTCGATTTAGTGAAAATTAGTAGAGATATTGAAAAAAGGATAAATATCCTGTGGGTTATGCAACCATTTATGCCTTTTATAAAATTGGTTATGATAGTATTAATTTGCCGTTTGAATTTTTGAAATCGGTTAATTAGGGACCGAGCTATTGAATTTTAACGTTATTTGGGGGTGAGGTTGCAGTGTTGCCAACTCACTTTTAACAATTATCATATTTATTAGTAATGGGGTGAATACATCCCTATATGTTTTAAAGCGATATCTTGAAAAATTAAAATCCTGGAACGTTCCGAAAAAAATATTGAGTTGGAGACACTGATTCTAAAAAGAGATCTTGTGAGAACAGCATGTACAATTTGAGAATTGTGAATTTCTTTCTTTTATTTGAGGAAATGATTTTGAGGAAATCATGTTGAGCTATATGTAAGTCATTCTCTCTCTTTCTTGCTGGGAGTGGAAGGATATATGACGTGTATCAATTGACATCATAGTTATTGCGTAGTCCCATCCCGTGGGATTACGTCATTGATATACAGCGCCCTCTCGACTGCTAGCTAGAAGTTGTGTTGGTGTGAGGAGTAGGAAAAGAAAATCAGATTGTATGTCACGCTCTAAGAAGGAAAGAGAGAGGCTATAAAACAAATGCATATATGTATACTCTTTGCTTCTCTGAACTGAAACTGGTTTGTAAGCTGAATATATGTATGTGCGTCTGGTGTAAGTGTATATATGTATGTAACCAGCGAAGCAACATACTTAAATTTAACTTATCATCATTCAGCCATCTGTGGACCGATTTCGATCAAACAAAAACTACTTTTTCAATCAAAGACAGCACTATAAGCTATAAGTTTTAGATGTAAGCTTTTATGATTTTAAATGTTATAAAAGCCTATGCGATCTCACTTTAACATTGTAGTTATGGGAATACTTTGCGCCGTGTAACTTTGTATAATTAGCTGGGTCCTTCTGCGCTGGTTAAAATTTTTGTCTAAATAATCTGGTCAGAAAAAAGGGTCAAAATTGCGCTCGTAGTAAGCATATCTAACTACTTAAATGTGCGTGATCTCAGTTATGATGAGAGGTACTTGTGTGAAATACTCCAATCTGTCAAGATTAGACTGATAAAAGCCTAGCAGATTAAGAAACCTGGGAAACTTGGGCATGTTCGCTGGTTAACAGTGGCTTACAGACTTTTGCGTCTATAGGTGTATATATCAATGTCAAATCCTTCAGAGGAGCTCAAAACTCTATCAAAGTTCGTGGTAAAAGTGTGGTTCAACATCAAACTGAAACCTCTTGTCAAATACGGAGCTAAACATTTGTTTCTGACCATAAAACTTTCGCGATGTTTGCAAGAACGATACAAGACTTCAGTCAATAAAGTAATTTCCAGAAATGCATTCTTTGCGAATCCTTAAAACGTTCTCATTGCCATGGTTGGTGTCGACAGATCAACTACACGAATCCTTGGTGCTGATAAAATATTCCAATCCAGAAAGCAGTGTAAACCTTCTGAAATTCGTTCCTTCGAAGTGCCAGTATTAAACTTCGAGACTAATGATTACACAAAAATGATAAACTGGAATGAGTGTAATATAACAGAACGCTAATACTGACTCATGAGACACACGAAAAATTGCAAGAAATTCGCGCTTCAGAAAATACATGTGTTGATATCCTTAAATGTCATACGCAAATAGTGGAAAGATTAGTGAAACTTCTTTCAGTATCTGGGGCACGAGAGAGCGAGTTCTTTATTCGTTCCAAAATTGACTCGAGAAAATACATGCCTACTTTTCAGAGAGTCGCAGTATTTTGCAGGAAGACGTGAACGCAACTTATGAAAAATTCAATCTAATGTTGGCGGGTAGGTGGGATTGAACTCGACGGCAGCCACCTCTTAGTGGTGAATTTTGGGTTAATGTAGCCTGTAACATAGAATATGAACTTCGGTAGCTTTAGAAATTCATCTCGTCGTGACAACGAATCTTAACACCCTCAAATTACAGTCTACTTCAAGCGAAGAGCTGTCTAATAATTACACAAATACACAAATACACAAGAGACATGTATTTGTTTACAAAATCTACGAAACTTAAGGTCATGGAGCCCCGGCTAAAAATAATTTAGAGAATTGGAATTTTCCATGGTAAAGTACTATAATATGATGCAATTTTCGCCCCCTATCCAAAATCGAATTTCGAAAAAAAATTTTTTTGGCCTCTTTTCACTCCACCCTATTAGATATGCCTTATCACTTATTGCAGTTATTTGCTTCTTTATGAGGAAGGTGTTATTTTCACACACAAAAAGGGCGCCAATATGTCTGAAACATTATCGCTTCCCACCTGCACCTGTTCCAAAGCACTGCAAACTACTTTCTAATCAGACAAAAAGAAAAAAAAATCTTCAAGTAAACCTTCAACAACCATTCTGGTAACATTCGCTTATTGTCAACATACCTACGTACAGTAAATAAAAATTTATAATTTTTGACTTTACAACATATACAATGTAATTGCTCAATAATTAACATAAGCAGGCATTCATTAATTTATATTAACATAATAATTAATAAAACTAATAAGCAGATGATTGATGACTCAGTGGTAGAGTTTTCATCTATGGTAATCTAACCCAGGTCATGTGGGTTTTCGATAGGGTGACCAACCGTCCCGTAAAAACGGGATTGACCCGTTTTTTCACTACCATTCCCGGTGTCCCAAAAAATTTCCCCGGGATGCCAAAATGTCCCGTATTTACCAACAGTAGGTGCAATAAAGCTTTCCATCTAAAATTTCCTAATTTATAGCTATTATGATTTTCTAATCACATAGCTTAGAAAACAATAATATTATTATTTTCTAAGCTATGTGATTATATTGGAATATGTCTAATTACTCAGCAATGCCATTACGACGTTTGCGATATTGGATGTGGTGGCTGCACTGTTTTCCCTCTTAGGCCTTCCCCACCAAGACTCCCTCTCCGCAGACGACAGTGCAAGGGGCTGAAAGTCTTATCAAAAACAAACAATTTTTACTCTTTGTTTCGGGTGGTGGAAGACTGAGGCGCTGTCATCAGTACAGTACAGTGTTTCCGTGATTTGACTAAGATGTAATATACTGTTATCTACGAAAAGGGAAGAAAAGTATAGAACTATAAAAGTGAAAATAAAAAGAAGACTAGTTGTAAGTGAAATAATGTTTATAAACAAGAAAAAGCAAATAAAGGGAGTTGGAATCCGATGTTGAGAGTAGTTTGTTATAAATTCTGCCGGTGCAGATTTTGTTGATTGACAGATATTGATGAATATTTTATATATTTTAGTAATGTGTTCAAAATTTCATTTTTTGTTAGTTGCTTATAGTTATTTGTTATTTAATTAATTCCACAACCTTTTCAATAGGTTTTAAAATGACAAAGTGTAAATTTGCCCTTTGTGTGTGTGCAGGGCCGGCGGAAGGGGAAAATATCGCGCGGGCAAAGAATCCATATGGCGCCCCCTACAACCCATTGGTATTACTGAGTTTAAATTTGCTATGCTACCTTACAGATAGCTGCTTTTAAAGGATAACTCCTTGAACTCTATAACTATAACTATCAGAATCAATTATCAAACTGAGTAAGATCTTAACTTTTGTCAGTTAAATACACAGAGTAAGTTTTGGTTAACGATATATGAAACAATTATTTACACATGAGCATGCAAAATATTCTACGTCACTGATTAGAAATTTACAGAACGATTCAAGAAACAACGATTTATATAAAATTAAGATTGATGATGCGATACAGCATTTATTTACACATATATACATAAACAACCTTGTTAACTGCGAAAGAGAACACATATATGAACAAAAGAACATACAAATACCTAGGTATATTTTGTAACAGCATTGTACAAAGATTTCGTAATACAAATAATACAACCAGTAATATAATTTTATATCTTTATACAGTTTTAATGCAAGTTGTCCTTTGACTTGTTTACAATGCTAAGTAAAGTTAACTTTTCGTGCCTTTTTCTCTGCAAAGTCTTTAATTAAAGTATCAGTGTCAAGCTTACACAGAACGTCACATTCAATAGACATCATAGAAAGACCTACAAGACGCTCTTGCGTCATCGTTGATCGTAGGTAGTTCTTTATAAGTTTCAACTTGGAGAAACTTCTTTCTGCTGAAGCTACACTTACAGGAATAGTTAGTAAGATTCTTAGAGCAATAGTTGCATTTGGAAATAACCCAATAAAGGAGTTCTTGCAAATATATGTAAGTACTTGCAACGGTTTGCTCCCACTTTCAGAACCGAGAAATGAAGGTAAAAGTAAGAGCTCTTGATATAACTGAAATCCGTCAATATCGTAGTGATCTTTGTCTGTTAAAGATACTTGTAAGTCCTTGCAACACTTTAGTATATACTCTTTGTCATACAAAAACCCAAATATTTCGCTGTGCTGCTTCAGTTGTTGAAATCTTTCATTCAGGGAACAGATAATTGTGTCTAATGCGCAAAAATAGAAGTTACATTTAAACGCACTGTATGGATCATTAATCGGTTCGTCTTCAGATTCATACAAAAATTGTCGTTTGACTATTCTAGGTCGGAGTTTTGGTTCATTCTCAAATTGTGGTTGAATGTCGAGCTCTTCAGCAATTACTTTGGCATCAACCAAAATATTCTGGAAACCTTCATCACTTCGCATGTTCTCAAGGCGACACTTGGGTTTCTTAAGCAGATCAATTGCTTGCTGAATGTCCACTGATTCTTGTTGGAAAACATGGCTAACCACATTAACACAAGAAAGAACTTCATACCAAAACACCACAACACAAACGAACTTAAAATGCAGGAGTTTCCTAGCCAGGGAACAAGCCTTTTTTTTTTTTTCCCATAACGTCTATCTTTGAGTCCTTTGATGCTTCGAAAAGAGCATCGTAAATTTCTCCTAACTGGTAGCGAAACGATTTGACAGCATCAATACAACTCTCCCATCTAGTATCACTAAGAGGTTTCAAAGTGAAATTGGATATATGTTTCTGCAGAACAGACCAACGATATGTGGAACTAGAAAAATAATTGTATACTTCTTGCAATAAAGCAAAAAAATTTACAGCCTCACTACAGCACATTGCAGAATCATTCACAACCAAATTCAATGAATGGGAGCTACAAGGGACAAAAAATGCTCGACTATTTAGATCTAATATTCTTTTTTGAACGCCTGAGTGCTTTCCTTTCATATTGGCACAGTTATCATACCCTTGGCCACGCATGTTTGAGAGAGGAATTTTCAGTTTTTCTAATTCTTCCAAAATAGTGGTAGTTAGTCCTTCTCCTGAAGAATCATTTATGCACAAAAATCCCAAAAAATGTTCTTCAATGGATGGTTCCTTACCCAGTTCTACCTTCACGAAACGAACAATTAGTGTCATTTGCTCTGTATGACTTACGTGTGGTGTACAATCTAATATTACGGTATAATATGGCGCTTTCATTAGATCAGTCAAAATTTTATCCTTTATTTTTGACCCAAGGAGTTCAATTATTTCATTTTGAATGTCCTTGCTCAAATAATGTACATGTGTCTCTTTACATGTTATTCGTCGCAAATGCTCAGCCATAGTAACATCAAACTGTGCAATACACTCAACTAGTTTGAGAAAATTGCCGTTGTTTCTTGAGTAAATAGTGTCATTTTGACCACGAAATGCCAAGTTCTGGGAAGCAAGAAACTGAATTATACACAGCAGTCGTTTGAGAACCTCTTTCCAACGCTCAGTTTCATTGCGAATAATTGCTTGGTTTTCAGCGTCAACTGTTTTACCTGACTGTAATTGGTTTGCAAGTTCAAACCACGATTGGAAAGCCTTCATGTGAGTCAAAGATCTATCATGGTCTGATAACAGTCCGGACATATGCTTCCAATCCGAAAAACCTTCACGAGAAGAGAGAGTGACATTGTAGTACCACCGAAAAGACGGCAACAGAAACAAAATATTGCATCCTTAGTCACTGAATAAATAAGCCAACTACGAGCAACTTCTTCTCCATTGTGCAGACGTCTTTTGTAGTTACTTGTAGTAAATCGCCGACCCTCGCTGTTTACTGGGAACTCTCGTTTGGAGACTTGAACTGGACCTCGTCAAACAAGTATCTGACGCATTCTGTCCGTAATATGTTCTGGCCAATTTCCTGGATCATCAAGATCGATTGGTTGTAATTCCAACACCTGCAAAAAAAAAAAAAAAAAAAAAAAAAAGTAAGTAGAAAATAATGTTAAATTTATTTTAAACATTGTCTTCTAACAAAGAATAAGTGACTAAAACTTGAATGGAATTTTTAAAATTGTATTCATAATTTTTAAAGATGGTAGGCTTGCACCGAAGATGGGTGGGGTGGGGGTGGGGGATATTCAAGCAGCTAGATCATCCGGGGATAAACACAAAACTTAGAATGGCGCATGACCAATAAGCCTCCGATAGATGTGAGATATAAATAAATAAAGAGGGGGAGAGGAAAAGTTTAATAATAATTTAAGTAAATAAATATATAAATACAGGTTTCGTGCGAATATAAGACGTCCACGTCATGTTCTTTTGTATACATAGGAGAATCTGCCCAGGATTTCTGAAGCTCTACCCAGGATTCTCGGTTTCAGCATTGAAGTGCTGTAATGTGGTTAAATGCCTTGAACCTGATTGGCTCCACAAATGCCTCTTACGAAGTTGAATCAGTAATGAGCGACCAGATCAACCGGGATACAAACATGTTCGTGGCTGACTTAACCTAAGAAATATGCAACTTTGAAAACAACATTTCTTTGAACATTATTCTTAGCAAGTTTGTATTTCTTACTATCTGTATTTTCTTTAAAATATGCACATTATTATACACTAATTAAAACTAAACTCTGTTTTTTAAGCTCCGAAACACCACTGACTGTGTCCTTTTTTTTCTTTCTCTTTAAATGTGGTGGGTTGGTATGTGATAAGTTAGTTGACTTGCATCGTAATGTTTTGGGGCTTTCTGGATTAGAGTTTGGTACTTTATATTATTTGAAAAGCTTTCCGATTTCCTTGCGATGCTCAATATAAAAAGCCTTGGGGGATAGAATTCGCTAACTCTTGCATCAAATGTGAGTCTGCTAGTCATTCGACCACTAAGGCAATAAATATTACATATTATTATTTAAAAAAAAATGTTATCCCATATGTCTTCCGTCAAAGCAACTTGAACAGAATACAGTGATATTATGCACCTAGACACAAGAAATTAATTCCAAAAATTGAGTAAGTGTGACCCTAAAGATGTTTTTGATTGATTGTTTATATATTTGGCATGTTATAATTTAATTAGTGTCTCCGCAGAACGACTGGTTAAGCTTATCGCCTTATAACTAAGGGAGCTCAGGTTCGATTCTCGGTGAAGACACAAGTGGTTCGGATCCCGCCCTTAGAACGTCATCATCATCCCATGGAAAGCAATGCAAAGCCACGATAGTTTCACCTTGCTGAGAGACCTTCGGGGTCAAACACATGCCTCCGGGAAGAACACCAATCATCATCATAAATTAATTACTAATAGCAGGCAAATTATGAGCTTTCTTATATTACAGTAGAAAAGCATATACAGTTTGAACCTCAGTATTTTCATTTTTCCAGCAGATTAAAAAAAATAATTACAGTAAAATGTATGTGGCCAAACTATAGTCTGTTAAAAGATTTTTTTAAAAATGTCAGTTAGTGAAAAGTCTCTAATCAGTTCTACTGCTTGCTTATTTGTTACAAAAAAAATAATTCGATTTATATCCCGAGTTCAGGTCGAAATGACCCATTCATCTACAACACCCGTCAAATCAAACCAAAGAAAATCAATAATATTGTATATGCTTCATGGAAAGTAAGTGAAACATAGTTAATTTAATCCCACTAGCTAACTATATATATATATATATATTTAGAAGCTAGGCCGTCATGAACATATTGGTACAAGATATTTAGAAACAATTGTCGGTCTGTCGAATTTATAATTTATGCCTGTCGAATTGCAATGTACTCTAATAATAAAAGTAATTATGTTTCACTGCATTTCCTCTTATATTTTACACAATGCTGTAATTGCGTGGTATTCAACCAACATGCAATTGTATGTTTATTCAAATAGCAAAATGTTTAACTTACGTCTATTACAATTTCCTGTGGAAATGCTGATCCATCTTCGTTTCGTATATCAATTGTTCCAGATTTCAATTGTTCTTCCTCCTGCGAAATGCTCGTAATGGATCGATCCACCTGTGGAAAGGAAAAGAACTAATATGTTACAAATAAAGTTTCTTTTCTTAAAAGAAAAAATATATATTTAATTTGTATTCTAAATGTGAAGAAAATGCATAAATGATAAAATAACTGCGTATAAATATTGAATCTACATATTCCGTGTTCATTGTGAAAATGTACAGTTAGGAAAACAAAAAATGGGGCGATTCTTACAGAATCTAGGTAAGAATGGCCTCATTTTTTCTTTTGCTAACTGTACATAAAAATTAAATTCTCTCCGTATTCATTAACAACTTTGTGTTGTGAAAATCATCAAGAATCAGCGCATTCATAAAATAGATGCGAATGCATTCAAATTAGCTGCCGAAGCCCGAACACTTTTTTTTAGACCTAAATCACGTTAATCGTATTGGATAGAAACATAATCTATGTAGTCTTACACTGGTACATGTTACTTATTTACGATATGTTTATGAAATAATGGGAATATTGCAAAATTTGTGATAGCGAAACTCCACGGGGATTTGTTAACGGTAACAATCATACATTTTAACTCTTCAGAATTCTAGTTAGTAGACGATACTACTACTACTACTACTACAATACTACTGCAATACTACTACTACTACTACTACTACTACTACTAATAATAATAATAATAATAATCACTGGCACCACACACCAATAGATCCTGGGCCTGCTCCAACGCCATCTGATAGCGAGCGGTAAAAATTCATCCACCTGGGTAACAGAACGCGGGTCAGCCGGTGTAACCGGCAAAACGTACCTCCGCAAATAAATACCCCCCGGTACAATATGCCTAGGCAAAAAGTACCTCCCAATAAAAGACGGTCTCTTTTGATAAACAATATAATACTCATCCAAGGAATTCATATCTCCCATTCATATCAAAACAAAAACACATTGTCGGTACATCAAAGGTGGCTCATTGTTAACACACTACATATACTTTAAGGGGGGTAATTATTGCCTAGGCAATTTATACCTCCCTACCATATTTCATTAAATACACATTATCGGTACATCAAAGGTGGCTTATTGTTAATATACTACATAGTACTCTACAGGGGGGTAATTATTGCCTAGGCAATTTATACCCCCCTCAAATATTTCATTAAATACACATTGTCGGCACATCAAAGGTGGCTTATTGTTAACACAATACATAATACTCTACAGGGGGGTAATTATTGCCTAGGCAATTTATACCCCCCTCCCATATTTCATTAAATACAAATTATCGGCACATCAAAGGTGGCTTATTGTTAACACACTACATAATACTCAATAGGGAGGTAATTATTGCCTAGGCAATTTATACCCCCCTCCCATATTTCATTAAATACACATTGTCGGCACATCAAAGGTGGCTTATTGTTAACACACTACATAATACTCTACAGGGGGGTAATTATTGCCTAGGCAATTTATACCCCCTCCCATATTTTATTAAATACTAGTTTTCGGTACATCAAAGGTGGCTTATTGTTAACACACTACATAGTACTCTACAGGGGGGTAATTATTGCCTAGGCAATTTATACCCCCCTCCCATATTTCATTAAATACACATTGTCGGCAAATCAAATGTGGCTTATTGTTAACACACTACATAATACTCTACAGGGGGGTAATTATTGCCTAGGTAATTAATACCCTCCTCCCATATTTCATTAAATACACATTGTCGGCACATCAAAGGTGGCTTATTATAAACACACTACATAATACTCTACAGGAAGGTAATTATTGCCTAGGCAATTTATACCCCCCTCCCATATTTCATTAAATACACATTGTCGGCACATCAAAGGTGGCTTATTGTTAACACACTACATAATACTCAACAGGGGGTAATTATTGCCTAGGCAATTAATACCCCCTCCCATATTTCATTAAATACACATTGTCGGTACATCAAAGGTAGCTCAAAAATAACACACTGCATAATAATCAACAGGGGGATAATTATTGCCTAGGCAATTTATACCCCCCTCCCATATTTCATTAAATACACATTGTCGGCACATCAAAGGTGGCTTATTGTTAACACACTACATAGTACTCTACAAGGGGGGTAATTATTGCCTAGGCAATTTATATAACCCCCCCATATTTCATTAAATACTAGTTGTCGGTACATCAAAGGTAGCTTAATAATAACACACTGCAAAGCACTCAACAGGGGGTAATTATTGCCTAGGCAATTTATACCCCAATCCCATATTTCATTAAATAATAGTTGTCGGTACATCAAAGGTAGCTTAATAAAAACACACTGCATAATACTCAACAGGGGAGAAATTATAGCCTAGGCAATTTATACCTCCCTACCATATTTCATTAAATACACATTGTCGGCACATCAAAGGTGGCTGATTGTTAACATACTACATAATACTCCACAGGGAGGTAATTATTGCCTAGGCAATTTATACCTCCCTAATATATTTCATTAAATACACATTGTCGGTACATCAAAGGTAGCTTAATAAAAACACACTGCATAATACTAAACAGGGGGGTAATTTTTGCCTAAACAATTTATACCCCTCCCATGTTTCATTACATATTAATTGTCGGTACATCAAAGGTAGCTTATTAATAACACACTGCATAATACTCAACAGGGGGGTAATTACTGCGTAGGCAATTTATACCCCCCTCCCATATTTCATTAAATACACATTGTCGGCACATCAAAGGTGGCTTATTGTTAACACACTACATAGTACTCTACAAGGGGGGTAATTATTGCCTAGGCAATTTATATAACCCCCCCATAATTCATTAAATACTAGTTGTCGGTACATCAAAGGTAGCTTAATAATAACACACTGCATAATACTCAACAGGAGGGTAAATATTGCCTATGGAATTTATACCCCCCTCCCATGTTTCATTACATACTAGTTGTCGGTACATCAAAGGTAGCTTAGTAATAACACACTACATAATACTCAACAGGAGGGTAATTATTGCCTAGGCAATTTATACCCCTCTCCCATATTTCATTAAATAATAGTTGTCGGCAAATCAAAGGTAGCTTAATAATAACACACTGCATAATACTCAACAGGAGGGTAATTATTGCCTAGGCAATTTATACCCCCCTCCCATATTTCATTAAATACACATTGTCGGCACATCAAAGGTGGCTTATTGTTAATACACTGCATAATACTCAACAGGGGGGTAATTATTGCCTAGGAAATTTATAACCCCCTCCCATATTTCATTAAAAACACATTGTCGGCACATCAAAGGTGGCTTATTGTTAACACACTACATAATACTCAACAGGGGGTAATTATTGCCTAGACAATTAATACCCCCTCCCATATTTCATTAAATAACATTGTCGGTACATCAAAGGTAGCTTATTGTTAACACACTACATAATACTCAACAGGGGGATAATTATTGCCTAGGCAATTTATACCCCCCTCCCATATTTCATTAAATACACATTGTCGGCACATCAAAGGTGGCTTATTGTTAACACATTACATAGTACTCTACAAGGGGGGTAATTATTGCCTAGGCAATTTATACCCCCTACCATATTTAATTAAATACACATTGTCGGCACATCAAAGGTGGCTTATTGTTAACACACTACATAGTACTCTACAGGGGGGTAATTATTGCCTAGGCAATTTATACACCCTCCCATATTTCATTAAATACACATTGTCGGTTCCATCAAAGGTAGCTTAATAATAACACACTGCATAATACTCAACAGGAGGGTAATTATTGCATAGGCAATTATACCCCCCTCCCATATTTCATTAAATACTAGTTGTCGGTACAGCAAAGGTAGCTTAATAATAACACACTGCAAAATACTCAACAGGAGGGTAATTATTGCCTAGGCAATTTATACCACTCTCCCATATTTCATTAAATGCTAGTTGTCGGTACATCAAAGGTAGCTTAGTAATAACACACTGCATAATACTCAACAGGGGGTTATTATTGCCTAGGCAATTTATACCTTCCTACTATATTTCATTAAATACTAGTTGTCGGTACATCAAAGGAAGCTTAATAATAATGTACTGCATAATACTCAACAGTGGGGTAATTATTGCCTAGGCAATTTATACCCCCCTCCCATATTTCATTAAATACACATTGTCGGTACATCAAAGGTGGCTTATTGTTAACACACTACATAATACTCAACAGGAGGGTCATTATTGCCTAGGAATTTATACCCCCTCCCATATTTCATTAAATACACATTTTCGGCACATCAAAGGTGGCTTATTGTTAACAAACTACATAATACTTTACAGGGGGGTAATTATTGGCTAGGCAATTTATACCCCCCTCCCATATTTCGTTAAATACACATTGTCGGCACATCAAAGGTGGCTTATTGTTAACACACTACATAATACTCAACAGCGGGGTAATTATTGCCTAGGCAATTTATACCCCCTCCCATATTTCATTAAATACACATTGTCGGCACATCAAAGGTGGCTTATTGTTAATATACTACATAATACTCCACAGGGGGGTAATTATTGATTAGGCAATTTATACCTCCCTACCATATTTCATTAAATACACATTGTCGGTACATCGAAGGTAGCTTAATAATAACACACTGCATAATACTCAACAGGAGGGTAATTATTGCCTAGGCAATTTATACCCCCCTCCCATATTTCATTAAATACTAGTTGTCGGTACATCAAAGGTAGCTTAATAATAACACACTGCATAATACTCAACAGGAGGGTAATTATTGCCTAGGCAATTTATACCCCCCTCCCATATTTCATTAAATACACATTGTCGGCACATCAAAGGTGGCTTATTGTTAATACACTGCATAATACTCAACAGGGGGGTAATTATTGCCTAAGCAATTTTTACGTCCCTACCATATTTCATTAAATACACATTGTCGGCACATCAAAGGTGGCTTATTGTTAACACACTACATAATACTTTACAGGGGGTTAATTATTGCCTACGCAATTTATACCCCCTCCCATATTTCATTATTACACATTATCGGCACATCAAAGGTGGCTTATTGTTAACACACTACATAATACTCAACAGCGGGGTAATTATTGCCTAGGCAATTTATACCCCCCTCCCATATTTCATTAAATACACATTGTCGGCACATCAAAGGTGGCTTATTGTTAACACACTACATAATACTCAACAGGGGGGTAATTATTGATTAGGCAATTTATACCTCCCTACCATATTTCATTAAATGCACATTGTCGGTACATCAAAGGTAGCTTAATAATAACACACTGCATAATACTCAACAGGGGGGTAATTATTGCCTAGGCAATTTATACCCTCTCCCATATTTCATTAAATACTAGTTGTCGGTACATCAAAGGTAGCTTAATAATAACACACAGCATAATACTCAACAGCAGGGTAATTATTGCCTAGGCAATTTATACCCCCCTCCCATATTTCATTAAATACTAGTTGTCGGTACATCAAAGGTAGCTTAGTAATAACACACTGCATAATACCCAACAGGGGGGTAATTATTGCCTAGGCAGTTTATACCCTCCTCCCATATTTCATTAAATACACATTGTCGGCACATCAAAGGAAGCTTAATAATAACACACTGCATAATACTCAACAGGGGGGTAATTATTGCCTAGGCAATTTATACCTCCCTTCCATATTTCATTAAATACACATTGTCGGTACATCAATGGTGGCTTATTGTTAATACACTGCATAATACTCAACAGGGGGGTAATTATTGCCTAGGCAATTTATACCCCATCCCATATTTCATTAAATACACATTGTCGGCACATCAAAGATGGCTTATTGTTAACACACTACATAATACTCTACAGAGTGGTAATTATTGCCTAGGCAATTTATACCCCCTCCCATTTTTCATTAATTACACATTCTCGGCACATCTAAGGAAGCTTAATAATAACACACTGCATAATACTCAACAAGGGGGTAATTATTGCCTAGACAATTTATACCTCCTACCATATTTCATTAAATACACATTGTCGGCACATCAAAGATGGCTTGTTGTTAACACACTACATAATACTCAATAGGGGGGTAATTGTTGCCTAGGCAATTTATACCCTCTCCCATATTTCATTAAATACACATTGGCGGCACATCAAATGTGGCTTATTGTTAACACACTACATAATACTTTACAGGGGGGTAATTATTGCCTAGGCAATTTATACCCCCTCCCATATTTCATTAAATACTAGTAAATACTAGTTGTTGGCACATCAAAGGTGGCTTATTGTTAACAAACTAGATAATACTCTACAGGGGGTAATTATTGCCTAGGCAATTTATACCCCCTCCCATATTTCATTAAATACTAGTTGTCGGCACATCAAAGGTGGCTTATTGTTAACACACTACATAATACTCTACAGGGGGGTAATTGTTGCCTAGGCAATTTATACCCCGTCCCATATTTCATTAAATACACATTGTCGGCACATCAAAAGTTGGCTTATTGTTAACACACTACATAATACTCTACAGGGGGGTAATTATTGCCTAGGCAATTTATACCCCTTTCCATATTTAATTAAATACACATTGTCGGCACATCAAATGTGGCTTATTGTTAACACACTACATAATACTCAACAGGGGGGTAATTATTGCCTAGGCAATTTATACCCCCTCCCATATTTCATTAGATACACATTGTCGGCACATCAAATGTGGCTTATTGTTAACACACTACATAATACTCAACAGGGGGGTAATTATTGCCTAGGCAATTTATACCCCCTCCCATATTTCATTAAATACACATTGTCGGCACATCAAAAGTTGGCTTATTGTTAACACACTATATAATACTCAACAGGGGGGTAATTATTGCCTAGGCAATTTATACCCCCTCCCATATTTCATTAAATACTAGTTGTCGGCACATCAAAGGTGGCTTATTGTTAACACACTACATAATACTCAACAGGGGGGTAATTATTGCCTAGGCAATTTATACCCCCTCCCATATTTCATTAAATACACATTGTCGGCACATCAAAGATGGCTTATTGTTAATATACTATATTATACTCAACAGGGGGGTAATTATTGCCTTGGGAATTTATACCCCCTCCCATATTTCATTAAATACACATTGTCAGCACATCAAAGATGGCTTATTGTTAATATACTACATAGTTTAAGGGGGATAATTATTGCCTAGGCGATTTATACCCCCGTCCCATATTTCATTAAATACACATTGTCGACACATCAAAGATGGCTTATTGTTAATATACTACATAATACTCAACAGGGGGGTAATTATTGCCTAGGTAATTTATACCTCCCTCCGATATTTCATTAAATACACATTGTCGGCACATCAAAGGTGGCTTATTGTTAACACACTACATAATTATCTACAGGGGGTAATTATTGCCTAGGCAATTTATACGCCCTCCCATATTTCATTAAATACACATTGTCGGCACATCAAAGGTGGCTTATTGTTAACACACTACATAATACTCTACAGGGGGGT
Source organism: Thermobia domestica (assembly GCF_964235325.1). Taxonomy (NCBI): domain Eukaryota; kingdom Metazoa; phylum Arthropoda; class Insecta; order Zygentoma; family Lepismatidae; genus Thermobia; species Thermobia domestica. Next base: position 122,789,987 of record NC_137467.1, read on the forward strand.
AATTATTGCCTAGGCAATTTATACGCCCTCCCATATTTCATTAAATACACATTGTCGGCACATCAAAGGTGGCTTATTGTTAATACACTGCATAATACTCAGCAGGGGGTAATTATTGCCTAGGCAATTTATACCTCCCTACCATATTTCATTAAATACACATTGTCGGTACGTCAAAGGTTGCTTAATAATGACACATTGTATAATACTGAACAGGGGGGTAATTATTGCCTAGGCAATTTATACCTCCCTCCCTTATTTTATTAAATACACATTGGCGGCACATCAAAGGTGGCTTATTGTTAAGAGGCGGGAATAACGAACGCGTTGCTCTTCGTTAGCGGCAAGTTTATTCATTAGCTCCTGGGAGGAACTCGGTTCTTACTACTTCATTTCGATGCAAATACGTATTCCAATGGAAAAACGAAGCTCGATTATACGTGAAATAATTTTTAACTCATTTCGGTGCAACGCCAGACATTTCTGCTAATATATATATATAATTTAATAGCGTGTCTTAGAACCAACAACATATTTTCAATAATCGCCTCGCAAGAACGTCGCACTTCTGCAAACACTAATTTATGAAAAGCTTTCCGACTTCCGAATTACAGTAAAGTCGGGATACTGGTGTGCTTATGAGAACGATTTGGTTGTCTATCCGTATGGCCATCTCAAACGGAAGTAGAGTATATGTTCTCCATCGAGTGTCGTGTCGTGGAACATCAGCGCCCGAAGGGAGAGTATATGACGGAGCCTCCATACATATGAGTGAGGTCGACAGACCAACCACGATGACCCACTATGGTTTGCGCGAAGCGTAAGAAAATTTTCCTTGATATAATAAACCCAGCTTTTCCTTGATTATGAGCACTTTTTATTACTCTTTGCGTTCCGTTTTTTATATGTGGATATACATATTCCTAACATAAGTAACATTATAGGACCACTTCCTAAAGCAGGAAGAGAAAACAAGTACATGGTTTACTAATAATATTCCAAGTATTTTTTCCTGTCTCTTTTTTCTTTTTTTTTCTTCCTGATTTTTTGCGCCCGGGGCCGTTGCTCCGCTCGCCCCACACGCACCACGACACTGGAGCTGGATACTGGTGAAACATAAACCATATCTAAAATATGTTTATTTATCAAAGGTGAGTGGAGACGATTACTTTTGTCTACTCCAAATATCTAACGTGCATTTGTAGTTAATTAAACTTAAATTCACTATGAATTCGACAAAGCTAAGTAAAATGAGACCAGACACATATATATATCTAAATTATTATAAGATAACGGGTGATCTAAATGAGTATAAGATCTGCAAATAATGACACAAAGTTATCATATTACCAACTTGGTAGTGAATTTTTGTCAACTCGTCAAAAATCCGAAAATTTCTCCTGCTCTTTTCTTTTCCATATAGATGGTCTTAAAGAGACAGACTAGCAACATTGAATCATTTTCTATTACTCTTCTTTAATTTAATTTTGAAAATGATGGTTAGCAAGCTTTGGAGCATACTTTAGACTTGCAAACTATGTTATACATAAGTGTCAGAAGTTTATAAAACAGCTATGTCAACAGGTACCATAGCAAAATCAACGAGTTATCGACAAATGGTTTTCGAAAATCGATTCAACGTCCCAAAAAAAGCTTCTATCTTCTTTTGCAATCTTTTATTAAAACCAGAAGTGATAGAGATCCACACCATTGCCAGTTTCAACATTAATGGTCATAAATCAAAAGCGGAATAGATAACGAAAAGCGATTTTTGGGAATTGATTACCGGTTACAGGGAAATAAGCAATCGACAGCAATATACTTTTACTAAAACTGGAAGTGGCACAATAATACTACTAGTACTACTATAATAGTAGTAATTCCGGTTTCAATATTTATTTCAATGGAGTAAAATTGCAAAACGTATCGAAGTTCGATTTTCTGGAATTGATTAAGCGTCCCATGAATAGATTCCATCTCCTTCTACAACCTTCAATTTAAACCGGAAGAAATAAAAATTCACAATTTCCGGTTTAAATATTAATGGTCATAGGTTTAAAACGGTAACAGCTAGCGAGAAGCCGTTTTCGGGAATAGATTCAACGTTTCGAAGAAATGCATCTTCTTCTCCCCCCCCCATATCTCTCTGCTAAAGTTGAAAGCAGCAGAAATTGACTACTACTTCTAGTTTCAATAGTATATTTTCATAGAGCAAAAACGGTAAGAGATCTCGGTAAATGAGTTACTCATATCGTTTTATCGTTCCAAGATTAAGTTTCATCTCTGATCTTACCTCTCTTTCACAACGAAAGTTGTATATCTACTATTTCCGGTGTCACAGGGATTTTTTACCCCTGGAAACTTTTACCCCCTGGAAATCTTTACCCCATTGTCGGTTTCTAGTAATTTCAAAGGAAAAGTCAGAAATTACATTAAAATTCATTTTATTGAATGTGATCTCTCGGTGTATGCACTCACTTTGGGCAAGATGGATTTCAATCCGAAAATTTGGTACGGGGGTAAAAATTTCCTAGGAAATTATTACCCCCTGTCGGTTATTGATTACTTCAAAGACAAACTCAAATGTTACATTATCAATTGATATCACTCAATAGTATCTCTTAACCGACACAGTCACTTTTGGCAAGATGGCTTTAAATCCGAAGATTTGGTAGGGGGGTAAAAATTTCCTAGGAAATTATTATCCCCCTGTCGGTTATTGATTACTTCAAAGAGAAACTCAAATGTTACATTATCAACTGATATCACTCCATAGTATCTCTTAAGAGAGACAGTCACTTTGAGCAAGATGGCTTTAAATCCGAAGATTTGGTAGGGGGGTAAAAATTTCCTAGGAAATTATTACGTCCCTGTCGGTTATTGGTTACTTCAAAGACAAACTCAAATGTTACATTATAAATTGATACCACTCTGTAGTATATCTTAAGAGACACAGTCACTTTGGGCAAGATGGCTTTAAATCCGAAGATTTGGTAGGGGGGTAAAAATTTCCTAGGAAATTATTACCCCCCTGTCGGTTATTGATTACTTCAAAGAGAAACTCAAATGTTACATTATGAATTGATATCACTCCATAGTATCTCTTAAGAGAGATAGTCACTTTGGGCAAGATGGCTTTAAATCCGAAGATTTGGTAGGGGGGTAAAAATTTCCTAGGAAATTATTACGTCCCTGTCGGTTATTGGTTACTTCAAAGACAAACTCAAATGTTACATTATAAATTGATACCACTCTGTAGTATATCTTAAGAGACACAGTCACTTTGGGCAAGATGGCTTTAAATCCGAAGATTTGGTAGGGGGGTAAAAATTTCCTAGGAAATTATTACGTCCCTGTCGGTTATTGGTTACTTCAAAGACAAACTCAAATGTTACATTATAAATTGATACCACTCTGTAGTATATCTTAAGAGACACAGTCACTTTGGGCAAGATGGCTTTAAATCCGAAGATTTGGTAGGGGGGTAAAAATTTCCTAGGAAATTATTACCCCCTGTCGGTTATTGATTACTTCAAAGAGAAACTCAAATGTTACATTATGAATTGATATCACTCCATAGTATCTCTTAAGAGAGATAGTCACTTTGGGCAAGATGGCTTTAAATCCGAAGATTTGGTAGGGGGGTAAAAATTTCCTAGGAAATTATTACGTCCCTGTCGGTTATTGGTTACTTCAAAGACAAACTGAAATGTTACATTATAAATTGATACCACTCTCTAGTATATCTTAAGAGACACAGTCACTTTGGGCAAGATGGCTTTAAATCCGAAGATTTGGTAGGGGGGTAAAAATTTCCTAGGAAATTATTACGTCCCTGTCGGTTATTGATTACTTCAAAGAGAAACTCAAATGTTACATTATAAATTGCTATCATTCCATGTTATCTTTTAACGAAGGGACTCACTTTGGTCAAGATGACTTAATATCTGAAGATTTGATACGAGGGTAATAATTTCCTGAGAAATTTATACCCTCTGTCGGTTTTTGATTACATCAAGACCAATTGAAATGTTACATTATAAATTTGTATTATTTCGTGTTATGTCTTAACACACTTTGGCCAAGATTGCTTTGTATCCGAAAATTTGAGAAGGGGTAATATTTTCATAGGGAATTTATACCCCCTTATCCGTTCTTGGTTATATCAAAGACAAAATATAATGTTACTTTATAAATTGGTTTTATACCCTGGTGTCTCTTAACAGACGCACTGACTGTCGGTAAGATGTTTTTATATCAGAAATTTTATAGGGGGTGATGTTTCCCTAGGGAATTTATACTCTTGTATTGGTTCTGCGCTATTTCAAGAATAAGGTCAAATTTGTACATTATAAATTGATGTTATATCGTTTTATGTCTCAACATACGCACTCACTTTTGGGTATTTAATGAGATGTTGAAATACCCAATTAGATGACTGGAGTTTAATAGTCCGAAAATTTACACGTTTTTATAAGATAATTTTCGCCCGTATCCTTCGCTTCCACTTCGAAATTCCAAAAATCGTTTCTTTTTGGTATCTTACGTCTCAGATCCTATGTACTGACTAAGCTTTAAGTTTCCAACTGGTAGGACTTGAGAATCTCCTTTTTACAAGCCTTGTACGTTGTTCTGGTGACTTGCTAGCTATGCCATTTTGAACAGTGTTGACAACTTTATCAATGTTTATTATATCTCCGGTACGGTTTGAGATATCGAAGTGCTGTGAACGGTAAAATAATTTGTACGTTCATTGCAAACCATACATGTAACTAGATATAATATTTACCTAAGATTTTTTTTTTAAATAAAGACTTTCAAAAAATTCAAAATTTTCAACCCCTGTAACTTCGTTTCTATTCATTCGTAAAACGTCATACCATGGACCATGATATTCAGCGCTAAAGTTCTTTCGATGTACACTATCCTGTGCAACTCTGTTGTGCTGTGTCTGCGTTAGAGGCTTCCAAACTTCGGATGTTTGTGATACCATAATATCTTTAGCTTGGAATATTGATTAATAAAAGTGGTATTTTAAGTTTACATTTGACATGTTGGTTTGAAATTTGTAATAAACTGACGTAGTGTCATTTGAAAAAATATAAACTTATATTTGGTTGGCAACACTGTTGTGAATTTCTGTCTAAACCCGTTATACGGGGAATGATCATGATAATTTGTCTACCATGTGTATATAAGGAGAGAGAGAGGAATAAATTGCAATAACGTTATTTTTAGTTGAAAGATGTGTTTTATGTTTTCAATCATTCGTGTTATGAACTGTGTAATAACAGTTATCAAGATTATAAGACAACTAATATCTAATATTTTACACTACAAACTACGTAATATTTTGGAATCAAATTCTGCTTTCTCAGTTGCAAATAACATACTTTAAAATTAGATTTACATACTTTTGCTTCAAAAGATTGTTTATTCTCAATATATTTTTCTTCCCACGTGTTCCACTCTGTCAAAAGAGTAAAACCGAGTTTCAAAATCAATACATTCCTTTCGACGCTACTGAATCCTTAAATCTCGACTACTAGTGAAACAAGTCAAGAGCTGCTTTCAGGAACGAAACTAAGAAATATTTTTTAACAGTGCAGTGTTTCCGAGGAAAGTTTCTTCCTCCTTTTATACTAGGACGCTAAAATATAAGATTTGAATTGTTCCTCTTGAAGAGTACCTTATACAAATTTCATTGAAATAATCAGAAAACAATTAATAGAAATTAATACTTTGACACTGCAAAAATCTTAAGACACCTGGGGGGCGCGGTGGCTGAGTGGTAGAGCGTTCACCTCCGGTGCTTGGGGTCACTGGGTCGATCCCAGCACGCGTCGTGTGGAATTTCCGGTGGACAAACACCGTGCTCGTGGGTTTTCTCGGGATTCTCTCGTTTCCTCCCATTTTCTTCATCCCACCATTTCTCATAATCACCGTCTAATTTAACCTAACTGGCATAAGCGTGCGACGTAAAACAAAATATTTCATTTCATATTTTTCTTAAGACGCCCTCGTCAGACAGCAAATCACGTGCAAAACTGGAAAAGCATTTATTTCCTAGGAAAAATAAACACACTGCTGAACAAGACTGAACTTATTTAATATAAAACACATTTACACGTGACGTTTCGATCTTCTAGCCAAGATCCTCATCAGACGTACACTGAGTGATACAAAAAAATTACTCAAGTATATATACACAATTCATCTCCCTATCTGTTCTCTCATTGGCCTGTTCAAACAGCCAATCAGAAGCGTGAAAATCTATCTGAACTGACCAATGGGACAACATAACATCCTATCAGAAAGAAACAACAAGGAGCAAGCAACCATTGAATACATTAATTCATATACATTTTTCTGTATTTATCAATAATATTTCTCCATTCTTTATTAATGCTGATACCTTTGGTCCAATTCATTAAGTTTACATCCTTTTCCTTTTCTATCCACCAGGCCTCTTTCCACTTTCTCGGCCATAATCTTTTTTCCCTTTCCAGCACAATAACTTCTTCCCAGTTCACATCATGTCCCTTTTCTTTTACATGTTTAAAGATTGCGTTTGTTTCTCTGCCATATTTAACATCACTTTTATGTTGTTTAATTCTTTCTTTCAATAATTTCCCTGTCTCACCAATATATTTCATATCACAATCCTTACAATTTATACAATAAATGACACCTTTCTGATCTCTCTTTTCTTTTTTCTTCCCTTTGTTTTTGACCATGTCCAACAACGTTCTGCTACCTTTTCTATACACCTTGACCCCTTGCTTTCTTAACATCTTTTTTAAAATCTCGGTATCTTCTAGTAACCCTATAATGCCTTTCCATACCCCCTCATTGTCCTCCCCACTTTTACCTTTCCCCGAGACCACAGATGCTTTAACGATATCCCTTTTACTATAACCATTCTCTCATACAGCTGTCCTTTAAAGATTTCCACATTCTCTTCTACATTTTTGTTACAAATTTTGGAAATTCTTTCTAACATATTTCTTATGAAATTAGCTTTTGTGCTTCTATCTACATTACTTTTCTTATTACAATAAATACCAGCACTACATTCTTTTTGGTACCATTCAGTCTTAATGCTCTTCCCTTCCTTACTCATTAAAATGTCAAGATAACATAATAGACCTCCCTGCTCAATCTCTAGTTCTAATTCTATTCCCTTCTCCTTATCTTCAATACTACCAACGAACTCTATCAACTCTTCCTTTGATCCTTCCCATATCCCAAAACAATCATCAACGTATCTACATAAAAATCGAATCTTTTCTTTCCCCTTTTCTATCACATCCTTCTCCCACACATTCATAATGATATCAGACAATACCGGACTTATCTTAGATCCTATACTTAAACCATCCTTAATCTTATATATGTCATTCTTAACTTTACAGAAACCAAACTCCCATATTAAGTTGAGGGCTTTTCTAACTTTCTCCCATTTCCAACCTTTTACACATTCTCCCCCCATAACTCTCTTAATCGTATCAAGTATAGCACTTCTCTTTAGACTAGGGAACATAGCTTTAACATCTAAACTAAACAAAATACAATCATTATTAATTTCAGCATTACTGGTGTAGTTTATTACTTCTCTATAATCTTTAACTGCCAAAGTCTTTTGTCTGTCTCTTACCCAATCTAACACTGGTTTCAATTCACTTTCTAACGGTTCCAAATAATTATTCCTACAGTCCATAACTGGCCTAAGCTTTACTTCCTTTTTGTGTATTTTTGGAAAACCCTTTAACACGGGCACTCTTCCATCTTCATTCATCCATTTCTTAAGTCCCTTCCTTTTACATTCTTCTTTTAATTCTTCTATAATTTCTTCTTTCTTCTTGTCAACTAATTCATATTGTCCATCCACCAAATCCTTCACCTTGTCATCATACCACGCCTTATTCATGTAGTATTGAAGATAAAGAGAAGGGAATAGAATTAGAACTAGAGATTGAGCAGGGAGGTGTATTATGTTATCTTGACATTTTAATGAGTAAGGAAGGGAAGAGCATTAAGACTCAATGGTACCAAAAAGAATGTAGTGCTGGTATTTATTGTAATAAGAAAAGTAATGTAGATAGAAGCACAAAAGCTAATTTCATAAGAAATATGTTAGAAAGAATTTCCAAAATTTGTAACAAAAATGTAGAAGAGAATGTGGAAATCTTTAAAGGACAGCTGTATGAGAATGGTTATAGTAAAAGGGATATCGTTAAAGCATCTGTGGTCTCGGGGAAAGGTAAAAGTGGGGAGGACAATGAGGGGGTATGGAAAGGTATTATAGGGTTAGGAGAAGATACCGAGATTTTTAAAAAGATGTTAAGAAAGCAAGGGGTCAAGGTGTATAGAAAAGGTAGCAGAACGTTGTTGGACATGGTCAAAAACAAAGGGAAGAAAAAAGAAAAGAGAGATCAGAAAGGTGTCATTTATTGTATAAATTGTAAGGATTGTGATATGAAATATATTGGTGAGACAGGGAAATTATTGAAAGAAAGAATTAAACAACATAAAAGTGATGTTAAATATGGCAGAGAAACAAACGCAATCTTTAAACATGTAAAAGAAAAGGGACATGATGTGAACTGGGAAGAAGTTATTGTGCTGGAAAGGGAAAAAAGATTATGGCCGAGAAAGTGGAAAGAGGCCTGGTGGATAGAAAAGGAAAAGGATGTAAACTTAATGAATTGGACCAAAGGTATCAGCATTAATAAAGAATGGAGAAATATTATTGATAAATACAGAAAAATGTATATGAATTAATGTATTCAATGGTTGCTTGCTCCTTGTTGTTTCTTTCTGGTAGAATGTTATGTTGTCCCATTGGTCAGTTCAGATAGATTTCCACGCTTCTGATTGGCTGTTTGAACGGGCCAATGAGAGAGCAGATAGGGAGATGAATTGTGTATATATGCTTGAGTATTTTTTTTTTTGTATCACTCAGTGTACGTCTGATGAGGATCTTGGCTAGAAGATCGAAACGTCACGTGTAAATGTGTTTTTATATTAAATAAGTTCAGTCTTGTTCAGCACTGTGTTTATTTTCCTGATTTTATTCGCAAGACGTTGACTATGAGTGTGTGTCAGTTTCCTAGGAAAACATTACCAACTATCAAATTTTGGGTTATGAAGCCAAATTTTCGCACATAAAGCAATCTTGCCCAGAGTGATTCCGTCTGTTACGAAATAACACGGAGCAGCATCAATTTACAATATAACAATTGATGTTGTCTTTGTAGTAACCAAGAACCAACTAACTAACTAACTCTATGGCCTATGGAACCCGGAGGTTCAGTGCCGCGTTCACAAAAGCTCTCCACTGACTTCTATCCTTAGCTAACTGCATCCAGTTTCTACTTTGTATTCCTATCTCTGCGAGATCCATCTTAATATTATCCTCCCATCTGCGCCTAGGTCTTCCTAATGGTCGTTTTCCTATGGGTCTTCCAGTCAAGACTTTGAAAGCGTTTCTACTTTCTTCCATTCTAGCCCAAGAACCGACAGGCGGTATAAATATCTTAGGAAAATATTACCCCCATACCACATCTTCGGATTTAAAGCCATCTTGCCCAAAATGACTCTGTCTCTTAAGAGATACTACAGAGTGGTATCAATTTATAATGTAACATTTCAGTTTGTCTTTGAAGTAACTAGAAAGCGACAGGGGGGTAATAATTTCCTAGGAAATTTTTACTCCCCTACCAAATCTTCGGATTTAAAGCCATCTTGTAAAGTGACTGTGTCTGTTAAGATATACTATGGAGTGGTTTCAATTTATGGTGTAATATTTGAGCTTGTCTTTGAAGTAACCAATAGCCGACAGGGAGGTAATAATTTCCTAGGAAATTTTTACCCCCTACCAAATCTTCGGACTTAAAGCCATTTTGACCAAAGTGACTGTATCTGTTAAGAGATATGACGGAGTGGTATCAATTTATAATGTAACATTTGAGTTTCTCTTTGAAGTAATCAATAACCGACAGGAATTTCCTAGGAAATTTTTACCCCCTACCAAATATTCGGATTTAAAGCCATCTTGACCAAAGTGACTGTGTCAGTTAAGAGATATTACGGAGTGGTATCAATTTATAGTGTAATATTTGAGCTTGTCTTTGAAGTAACCAATAGCCGACAGGGAGGTAATAATTTCCTAGGAAATTTTTACCCCCTACCAAATCTTCGGACTTAAAGCCATCTTGACCAAAGTGACTGTATCTGTTAAGAGATATGACGGAGTGGTATCAATTTATAATGTAACATTTGAGCTTGTCTTTGAAGTAGCCAATAACCGAAGGGGGGGGGTTATAATTTCCTAGGAAATTTTTACCCCCTACCAAATATTCGGATTTAAAGCGATGTTGCCCAAATTGACTGTGTATGTTAAGAGATATTACGGCGTGGTATCAATTTATAATGTAACATTTGAGCTTGTCTTTGAAGTAACAAATAGCCGACAGGGAGGTAATAATTTCCTAGGAAATTTTTACCCCCCTACCAAATCTTCGGAGTTAAAGCCAACCTGACGAAAGTGACTGTATCTGTTAAGAGATATGACGGAGTGGTATCAATTTATAATGTAACATTTGAGCTTGTCTTTGAAGTAATCAATAGCCGACACAGAGGTAATAACTTTCTAGGAAATTTTTACCCCCTACCAAAAATTTGGATTTAAAGCCATCTTGATCAAAGTGAGTGCATACACTGGGAGATCACTTTCAATGATATGAATTTTTAATGTAACTTTTGACATTTCCTTTGAAATTATCAGAAACGGACAAGGGGATAAAGATTTCCTGGGGGTAAAACTTTCCAGGGCTAAAAAATCCTTGTGACACCGGCCTGAGCTTTAGATGCCTAAAGGCAATAAATGCCAATTTACAAGCATGTTTCCAAACCAACGAAATACGACAAGAAATCCAATAATAGTATCAAAAGTAGCTGAAGTTAGAAAATTCGGAACCACATATACCAGCATTGTTCCAAAGAGAGTAGATACTTCCTGTGACCTTTTTTCAAAACTTCTTCCTAGATCACATTGATTCATACTGTTTAACTTTTCATTCATTTGTTACATTTATATTCCAGTCAAGTACACTTTACACCCATACTTTAAAATATTGCGTTTATCTTCATTACCATTCATTCTCATACACTAAACATGGCATCTAATACATTAATGGAGTTATCAATTCATTGTTTATACGTTTTAGTTCACTTAGCTACTATTGGCAATGTGGTAACTTTGCAAAAAAAATGTGAGTTACACGACACGTATAATGTGTTATTATTAAGCTACCTTTGATGTACGGACAACTAGTATTTAATGAAATATGGGAGGGGGTATAAATTGCCTAGGCAATAATTATCCCCCTGTTGAGTATAACGAACTATGTTGTTATTAAGCTACCTTTGATGTACGTACAACTAGTATTTAGTGAAATATTGGAGGGGGGTATAAATAGCCTAGGCAATAATTACCCCCTGTAGAGTATTATGTAGTGTGTTAACAATAAGCCACCTTTGATGTGCCGACAATATGTATTTAATGAAATATGGGAGGGGGGTATAAATTGCCTAGGCAATAATTAACCCCTGTGGAGTATTATGTAGTGTGTTAACAATAAGCCACCTTTGATGTGCCGACAATGTGTATTTAATGAAATATGGGAGGGGGGTATAAATTGCCTACGCAATAATTACCCCCCTGTTGAGTATTATGCAGTGTGTTATTAAGCTACCTTTGATGTACCGACAACTAGTATTTAATGAAATATGGGAGGGTGGTATAAATTGCCTAGGCAATAATTACCCCCTGTTGAGTATTATGTAGTGTGTTAACAATAAGCCACCTTTGATGTGCCGACAATGTGTATTTAATGAAATATAGGAGGGGGGTATAAATTGCTTAGGCAATAATTACCCCCTGTAGAGTATTATGTAGTGTGTTAACAATAAGCCACCTTTGATGTGCCGACAATGTGTATTTAATGAAATATGGGAAGGGGGTATAAATTGCCTAGGCAATAATTACCCCCCTGTTGAGTATTATGTAGTGTGTTAACAATAAGCCACCTTTGATGTGCCGACAATGTGTATTTAATGAAATATGGGAGGGTGGTATAAATTGCCTAGGCAATAATTACCCCCCTGTTGAGTATTATGTAGTGTGTTAACAATAAGCCACCTTTGATGTGCCGACAATGTGTATTTAATGAAATATAGGAGGGGGGTATAAATTGCGTAGGCAATAATTACCACCTGTAGAGTATTATGTAGTGTACAACGACTCACCAAGGGTAGTCGTCAACCTGGTTCGATCGATGATATACAAATCTTGAGTGGTAGCAATTGTTTGCATGTAAAATTATCTTTAATAATTATATATACTATTATTCTCACCTTTTCTATAAGAATTATAAAGTCGATGAACGGTATCAAAATGGTTTATTAGTTGATACACTTTATAATATATTTTCACTCAAACTGTCAAGCACACAAACACCATGACTGGGTATCCATAAACAACTACATAGCAACTAATTACATAACACTATCCCATAATATATTCTTTTTACCTATCAGAAAAACATTCTTCTTTTTTTATTTTACATTAACATTATATTAGGTATAGTGCTTGTGTATGAGCACTGTCTGCCTAAGGTGCAGGTAATTATTAAACTATCCAAAGTATTTCGTTATATAAAATGTCGCCCGACAATTGGACTGAATATAAAAGTCATAAGCGAGCTTGGCTTTTATCTTCAAGAACCACTGGTCCGTTTACAATAATGGTCTTACATTAATTATGTCCATCACATTTTGATTGCACCTCGTATGTATCTTCATTTCATTTCATGTATATAGATACATTTATAACAAATCTTTCACTTCATTAATACTTATCTTTTATTACATTAATTATATTTATTTCCTTATCATTCATTACATTATTATTATATTTTATTATTAAAATGTCGTCGCCCATTTATTTAATCTTTGAAGGGTGCGAAGTCAAAATCGTAAGAAACAAACATGAGTTACCATTATCCAGGGCGCATTATATAATAATTATATTAGGTGATATTTTAAAATAAACATTGGATCAATAAGGCATCAAAATATAGAAGAATCTCATTCAAGACAGTCGTTGAATAATTAGTTTTATAGAATGGATCTTATTCTTAACATAATCTTTGACAGTTAAGTTTTCAACACAAATCAATCTAATGTAAATAACCTTTGCTTTTAATCATTTATGAATCGAATTATAATTCCTCATATTGCCTGTATAGCGAAGTTATAAGAATTGTTTTCATTATTGATATTAACACATAAACTTAAAAATAAAAGTTCACAAGAATCTATAACTGATATGGGTTTAACCTAATTTCATTAACGGTAATCAGCTTACATTCATAATTGCATATGATTCTAATAAAGTACATTGTACTGCACAATCATGATTAGGTTCTACAATATGTTGTACATGTATTTCATCGTGATTCTGATTTTGATACGAAGTGCCATCTCTTGACCTCCAATTACGTCTATCCATGTAGCTTGTTGTATTCCTGTAATTTCGCCCTATATTCCGATTGTTTTTATGTCTACTTCTGTTGGGTGATCTGACATCAGGATTACCACGATTAATTAGGTTAGGCGGATTCCCTACATAACTTTGCCTATTTTGCTCGTTTTGATTGTTAGAATTTACTTGGCTTAGGTTGTGTTCCGAATCGTTCACACTACGGATATTGAGATTCCGAACAGGTACAAAATGATCTGAATTATTCTTATTTTTACTCACTCCTACTTGTTGATTCAAAGCATGGTATTGAGTTTCATAGCATTGTACAAGCATTAATAAATGATTGAAACTCATACACTGTGTAGGAAACAAGATCTGTTGTAACTTAAATGGGAGCAAATTCCGAATCGATGCTATTATTCTAGATTCCGATTGCAATGGATTAACGACTTTTAATTCGTTGTATGTATTTACAACAAACTCAACAACAGATTTGTGCAAACGAGGATTGAAATGTTAATTTCTAATGGTGGCATCTCGATTTTCAAGCAAAAAGTCATTTTCATAATTTGCGATCAGTGCCGCTTTGAATTCCTCATATGTATTGATGTGATCACGTACTGCTTTAAACCATAAAGAACATGGTGGGAGTAATATATGAGGGATTAATTTCATATATTGTGATCTATCTATACCCATTATATTGCATTCGTCCTGAAATTTTTCCAGGAAAGAAGTAGCGTTTTCATTACATTTACCACTGAATTTACTCATAGCCCGTATTTCACTCATCTTAACACTTAACTTTACCTTCCTTTTATCATTCCGTGTACTTATTGGGTGACAATTCCTATCCATGACGTGATGTGTTGTTGCACCATCCCTTTTCCGCCCATCTGTACTCTTCGGATGAATTTCTTCTAAAATGATATCCTCATCAGACACAGGTGAAGGCGAAGTCATCTCTGGTGAGTGGGGAAACTCCAAGCGATCACTACCCATATTATTGTGGTATGTGTTGTCCTTAACCTGTAGCGTTCTAATTTCTTCCTGTAAAGTAGCTATCAATTGCGTATTTGCACGTATGTTGTTAGAATTATTGATGACCTGAATCTTTTGTTGTTGAACAGAAGATTCTGTTACTTCTAAATCCTTTTTTACATCACTGATTTCTTGGCTCAGGTTGTTGTGATTACCCTGGCATTCCTCCGATATTCCTTTTAACTTTTCCTCGAACTGCGAGGTGATATCAGTAGATAGGGGTCACTTGGGCCTGTTTTTTTTCCTACTGCGCATGCGCAAACCCTGGACGCTGATTGGCTGGCGCAGGTCACGTGACCCCGCCCCCTTGGCCACGCCCCCTGGCCACGCCCCTTGACGCTGATTGGCTGGCTACGCCCCTTCGCGCTGATTGGTCGGCGCAGGCCACGCCCCCGGCCACGCCCCTTGACGCTGATTGGGTGGCGCAGTTACACCCCCTGACGCTGATTGGTCACGCTCTTTTATGACCTCCTATCTACTGCGCTGACTGGCTGGCGGCGGACCCCCGCACCGTTCACGCTGATTGGCTGGCGCCGGACCACGCCGATTGGTTGGCGTCGGACCTCGCCCCCTTGACGCTGATTGGCCGGCCACGCGCACGGTCTGCGCTGATCGCCCGGCGCCGGACCCCCGTCCACGCACATGCCCCATAAGATTCGTTTCCTTTTATGAGCACTTTTAACATAGCAGATCGATAACATAGCAGAGACTACGAACACAGCAGAAATTACATAAGACTAGCAGAGCTAATAAAAGACTATGGCTTATTTAACATAACATAGCAAAGATTCGTTCCCTTTTATGAGCACTTTTTTCAACATAGCAGAGAATGGAGACCAATTTTTGACCTACTGCGCATATGCGCAAAACTGTTCCGATTCCGCCAGAGCAGAACTGCCGTTCTATTTATCAATGGTACCAGAACACACACACACACACACACACACACACAGCAGACCGTAGACTGTTCCGGTTCAGGGACAGATTACGGCTATGCGCAGAAACATAAAATAAGACATAACACCCCCGTTCTCTTTTACGAGCACTTTATAGCAACATAATAGAGCAGACCGCAGATTGTTCCAGTTTAGGAGCAGACTACGGCTATGCGCAGAAACATAAAATAAGACATAACACCCCCGTTCTCTTTTACGAGCACTTTATAGCAACATAATAGAGCAGAGAATAAAAAAAACAACACACACACACACACACTTGATTGCTTATGCGCAGTAAAATTAAATTTCCAATTAATTACACATTGCACGCATGCGCAGAAAAATTACACTAGACTACAGACTGTTCCAGTTGCAGTGCTGGTTCCGGATCAATAAAGAAGACTACGTGCAATGAGCAGGTCATAAAAGACTATGACCTATTTTTCATCCCCTAAATAACATAGTATACACACACTAGGTTGCGTATGCCAAATCCGATTTAGTACAAATAACACGCATGCGCAGAAACATTTACATTTCCGATTCGACCATGCTGGTAAAGAATACCACACTTATTTCTACCTGGGTCTTATAGTTTATGTGGGATTCGCCCTTTCTATGACAATTTTAACCGATTTGGATGAAACTCGGTATACTCGGGTTTTCGGCAATGCTGATTACGAATATTATATTTATTTCTAGCTGGGTCTTATAGTTTATGTGGGATACGCTCTTTGTATGACACTTAAAAACCTAATCACTCGAAAACAAACCCACATATTGAGGTCGTGTCTCCACATTTAGTAATTGGTCATCAGGTACTACAAGTTCCAAAATAATGACCATCGATGTCAAAGGTCAACATACTTAAAACCTAATCACTCGAAAACGGAGCCAAATATTGAGGGCGTGTTTCCACATTTAGTAATTGGTCATCAACTACTACAAGTTCCAAAATAATGACCATCGATGTCAAAGGCCAACATACTTAAAACCTAATCACTCGAAAACGGAGCCAAATATTGAGGGCGTGTTTCCACATTTAGTAATTGGTCATCAACTACCACAAGTTCCAAAATAATGACCATCGAGGTCAAAGGTCAACATATTTAAAACCTAATCACTCGAAAACGGAGCCAAATATTGAGATGGTGTTTCCACATTTAGTAATTGGTCATCAACTACTACAAGTTCCAAAATAATGACCATCGAGGTCAAAGGTCAACATACTTAAAACCTAATCACTCGAAAACGGAGCCAAATATTGAGATGGTGTTTCCACATTTAGTAATTGGTCATCAGTTACTACAAGTTCCAAACTAATGACCATCGAGGTCAAAGGTCAACATACTTAAAACCTAATCACTCGAAAACGGCGCCACATATTGAGATGGTGTTTCCACATTTAGTAATTGGTCATCAGGTACTACAAGTTCCAAACTAATGACCATCGAGGTCAAAGGTCAACATACTTAAAACCTAATCACTCGAAAACGGCGCCACATATTGAGATGGTGTTTCCACATTTAGTAATTGGTCATCAGGTACTACAAGTTCCAAAATAATGACCATCGAGGTCAAAGGTGAACATACTTAAAACCTAATAACACGAAAACAGAGCCAGATATTGAGGTCGTGTTTCCACGTTTAGTAATTGGTCATCAGGTACTACAAGTTCCAAGATACTGATCATCGAGGTCAAAGGTCAACATACTTAAAACCTAATCACTCGAAAACGGGGCCACATATTGAGATGCTGTTTCCACATTTAGTAATTGGTCATCAGGTACTACAAGTTCCAAAATAATGACCATCGAGGTCAAAGGTCAACATACTTAAAACCTAATCACTCGAAAACGGAGCCAAATATTGAGATGGTGTTTCCAAATCTGGTAATCGCTCATCAGGTACTACAAGTTCCAAAATAATGACCATCGAGGTCAAAGGTCAAAATACTTAAAACCTAATAACTCGAAAACGGCACCACATATTGAGATGGTGTTTCCAAATCTAGTAATTGGTCATCAGGTACTACAAGTTCTAAAATAATGACCATCGATGTCAAAGGTCAACATACTTAAAACCTAATCACTCGTAAACGGATCCACATATTGAAATGGTGTTTCCAAATTTAGTAATTGGTCATCAGGTACTACAAATTCCAAAGATAAATTATTTTTTGAAATATACTTGTGTTGAATACGATCGTGAAAACCCGAGGTCACAGAGGTCAAAAATAAGCAAAATATGGATTTTTAAAGAAATAAGTATTTTTGAACTTTGTCAAGTTCCTCATAACCTCACCCAGGACCGATTATTTTTTGAAATATACGTTGTGTTGAATACGATCGTGAAAACCCGGTGTCACAGCGGCAAAAAATAAGCCGAATATAGATTTTTTTAAAATAAGCATTTTTCTTTAACTCTGTCAAAATTTTCGGTGGTGGTTTTGCAAAGTAAAATTCCGTTTTTTTCTATTTACAGGTTTAGAAAGAATACGTTATTGGGAAAAACATTAATTGGTGTTCTATAGTTGGAACAGTCCCAATTACTTTTTTCTTGCAAATACCTGATTTTTCCGAGAAGAATTTTGCAAAAAAATATAGCGTTACAGTGAATAATTGTTGAACGTTAAGAATAATAGGTTATTAGAAAAAACATTAATTGGTGTTCTATAGTTGGAACAGCCCCAATTACTTTTTTCTTGCAAATACCTGATTTTTCCGAGAAGAATTTTGCAAAAAATATAGCTTTACAGTGAATAATTGTTGAACGTTAAGAATAATAGGTTATTAGAAAAAACACTAATTGGTGTTCTATAGTTGGAAGACAGCAATTAAGATAAAACAGCAAGCATTAACGATTTTACAATATTCTAAAAGTTAGATAAACAGCAAAAAAATGGAGCGTTTTAATATAATATCCGAATCTCAGCAATATTATAGACAGTTTAAAGATAATGGGAATTTACTGACAATTAAATTAACTCCTCCCCCAGAGGGAGAAAACCCCCTTGAATGGGTAGAAAACGGTATTAATGATTTGGTACGGTATGTAATGAGAGGTGTGCTCCCTCATCATCGTGTAGGGTTGACTTTTATAAACCAAAATCACCCAGATAAACCATTCTATTTGTCGTTTCGAACTGCTAATAATATGACTGCTGAAAATGTGTGGGGTGCGTTAGAAAAAGTAATTCAATCCAATACTTCATTCTTATATCAAGATCGCTTTATTCTCTATTTTCACCACGTCGAATTACCTATTGGTATGGGACGAGTGAAACAGAATTTTTCTGACATAAACGAGTACATAAAACATAACAGAGGTATTATAGTCATTAAAAACCCTGAATACTATTGTTTGGGTCAAGCTCTGGTGGTGGCTATAGGGCTTATTGAACATAAAAATGATACAAAAGAAAGACATAGATATCGCAATCAAAACGCAAAATACATGTTTCAAATGGTATCCGAGTTAAGTGAAAAGGCTGGTGTTAGCCTAGAGAATGGCGGGGGGATACCGGAATTAAAAAAATTTCAGGCATATTTAGTGGACTATAAAATCACGGTGTATGATGGGTTATCGGGAGAAAAAATATTTTTTGAGGGTCACGGTCATGGCAAACAGATTAATTTGTTATATATTAACAATCATTATAACGTGATCACTAGCCTAACAGCAGCCTTTTCATGTGTTTACTATTGCGAAGAATGCCACAAAAAATTTCAGACTAAAGACAGGCACGTAGGGAAGTGTAAAGCTTTATGCAATAAATGCCAGAACAGACCACCATGCACAATTACGAAAAGTGTAGTATACTGCCGGGAATGCAATAGATGTTTTTATGGGCCTCAGTGCCTCAAAAACCATAAGGCTTCATTGTGCGCTATTCTGAAGGTGTGTCCTCAATGTCGTAAAGCCTACGTCGTGAAAAAAAAGCGGAATCCACATGTCTGTGGGGAGGTATTCTGCACAGGGTGTAATAATATGATGCCGTCAGGCCATTTATGTTATATACAACCATGCCGAACGCGTACCCCACAGAAATGGCTATTAGTGTTTTACGATATTGAGTGCCGCCAAGATAAAGAAGTAGCCGGTGGTATTTTTGAGCATGAGCCCAACCTGTTAGTCAGCCAACAGGTGTGCTACTGTTGTAAAAACAGTGAGACTGAACGGTGTGGTGTATGCGGCGATAGAACATATGTATTTTACGGGGACAAATGCATCGGCGAATTTTTAGACTATTTAGCACAAAGACGTTCTGAAATAAATAAAATAGTCGTCGTAGCTCATAACGCAAAGGGCTACGACGCCCATTTTATTTTACGTGCAATGATGCTTCATAAAGAGTTGACGCCGCGAATAATTATGCGGGGGTGCAAAATTTTATCGATGGAGTATTTATATTTAAAATTTATCGATAGTCTAAATTTCCTGCCGATGCCTTTGGCCAAATTAGGCGACGCGTTCGATTTGCCCGTCTCGAAGGGTCATTTCCCTCATTTATTTAACGCAAAAGCTAATCAGGAGTATAGGGGTGCTTTACCGGGTATCGAGTATTACGATGTGGGGGGTTTGAAAAAGAAACAGAAAGAGAAGTTTTTGCGTTGGTACAATGAGGAAAAGGAAACACTTGGAGAGACGGGTTTCGTTTTAAAAGAACAACTTATAAAATACTGTATGAACGATGTGGACGTGCTGCTCAATGCTTGCGTAAAATTCATGAACGAGTTTGAGGCTATATCCGGCGTCAACCCGTTCCTGGAGAGTATAAGCATTGCCAGCGCGTGCAACTTAAAAAGTTCGTGTATCGAAAAAAGTTCCTGCGACAAGACACCATTGGTATTATCCCACATAGTGGCTACAGGTGGCGTGATAATCAATCTGTCGGCGCCGTTCAGTGGCTCGTGTACGAGGCCGACAGATTGAAAACACGAATCCAACATTCTGGTAACGGGCGAGAGGTTGTGGTGAGAGGAGGGTATAAAGTGGATGGATATACACACTATAATGGTGAAGAACACGTTTGGGAGTACCAAGGGTGTCTATTTCACGGCTGCCGGGAGTGTTACCCCACAGGCCGTGACAACCCCATTTATAATGACGCGTACACTACTTTCAATATGCGTTATGAAAGTAGTGTAAACAAAATTAATCGTTTAAAAGAGCTGGGGTATATAGTTCATGAAATGTGGGAATGCCGGTGGAGCGAGTTTTTAAAAGAACACCCACCGGTGAGTATATTTGTAAAAAAACACATCATGACTAAAAAGCCCCAATTCACCCGCGGGATGCCCTTTATGGCGGTAGAGTCGACAACGTGAAACTCTACAGAAAGGCGAAAGAGGGAGAACGTATCATGTATACAGATATAATCTCCCTCTATCCTTACTGTTGTAAGGTGAAAAAATATCCTGTGGGTCATCCGAAAGTTTATGTGGGCGATGACGAGTGTCCCGATATTTCAGCGTTTGAGGGAATAATAAAGTGTTCGGTTTTACCCCCGACCAATCTCTACCACCCGGTGCTGCCCTATCGGAGTGGTGGAAAATTATTATTCCCCTTATGCCGAACGTGCGCGGACACTCTGAATGAAGAAGAAGAATGCACGCATTCAGAAGGGGAAAGAGCTTTGACTGGAGTGTGGGTTGTAGACGAAGTGCGGGTAGCTGTCGAGAAAGGATATAGAGTGCTAGAAAAACACGAGGTATGGAGCTATGAGGTTTGTTTGTATGACGCTGAAAAGAAAGAGGGCGGTCTTTTCACGGAATACATTAACCTGTTTATGAAGATCAAGACTGAGTGTAACGGTTGGCCTGCAGGATGCGTCACCGAACAACAAAAAGACCAGTTCATACAGGAGTATTATGAGAAAGAGGGTATCCGATTAGACCGGGAAAAGATTATGCGCAACAAACCTAAGAAACGAATTTCAAAGCTAGGAGTAAACAGCCTGTGGGGTAAGTTCGCACAGAGAGAAAACATGGAGCAAATCGCTATTATTAAAACTCCCGAGGAGTATTTCGATAAATTAACAAATCCAAATATTGAGGTTAATTCGTGTATTCCAATCGGCGACAAATTCCGTGTGCTCAACTGGAGTGTTAATGAGAGCGTTATTGCTCCTGCTAAAAACATTAACGTGATAATCGCAGCATACACCACGACACACGCTCGCCTCGAGTTATTTCGTTATTTGGATTTACTTGGCGAGCGTGTGTTATATTATGATACCGATAGTATTGTTTACACTCAATCGCCTGGTAAGCCACAATTAAAAATAGGAGTGCATTTAGGGGAATGGAAGAATGAGTTGGCAGAATATGGTCCGGATGCATATATCGAAGAATTTTGTGCTGGTGGTCCCAAATGTTACGGCTATTCTGTTGTTAACACTCTTAATGGTAAAACAAAGACAATATGTAAAATCAAGGGAATCACACTGAATAATAAAACATTAAAATATGTTAACTTTGAACAAATGAAAGATATGATTTTAAATAATTCGCCTTCTATTAGCGTTCCTCTCGGTCGACAAATTGTACGTACTAAAGATTATAAATTGATTACTAAGCCGGAGGCGCATAAAATCTATCAGGTTACTGCTAGTAAAAGGAAACGAATAGAAAATTTTGATACACTTCCCTACGGTTATAAAAGAAATCGAATAGGGTAAATACAGTATTAGTAGAAACGATAGTTTTTAATTAAGTAGAGAGTAAAAAAAATGGATAATCAAATTTTAAATCAATATTATTATTATTTCAATGAACTCGAGGTATGTGTTGGTCTCGCATACGATGATGAGGGAGAATTTTCTGTTATTATCACTTTACATAATTACTATGATCGTATTCGTCTTTCACCTGATGAGTGGTATACTTTTCTATCATATTATTCATATATTGAAAACTACTTTAATGCTGTTACAAATTCTTCATTGCCTACACAATTTTTCATTAGTGAAAATTATAAAATATCATTGTCAGATACTCTTAAAGGTATTCGTCAGTGTTTTATTCAATCGTCAGATGACGATAGTAATGGTCAGGTAAATTTCTGTGTTTGTACATGGCGAAAACTCCAGCTTCATTTGCCGTGCATTCAGCGGACCATAATTACTTGTTCTCAATTATGTAAAGTTGTAAACATGCCTGAAAAGTAATAATAATAATATGTTATTATATCCATAATTATTTTGTGGTGTAACAGAATATGGAGTTTCAACACCCATTTACCTGTATTATAGCTGGCCCCACTGGGTGTGGTAAATCATATTTTGTAAAAGAGTTTTTAAAACATTATGCCGAAAAATGGAAAAATATAGTATGGTGTTATGGTGAGTGGCAACCTCTGTATGAAACTCTATCCTCAGGTTGTACATTTAAAGAAGGGCTCCCCAAAATAGATGATTTTCCAGCACATGCTGGCCCCCATCTGGTAATTATTGACGATTTAATGCGAGAATGTGATACACGAATTGTTGACTTTTTTACTAAAGGTAGCCACCACCGAGATTTAAGTGTTATTTTTATAACACAAAATATGTTTCATCAAGCTAAAGGTATGCGAGACATATCATTAAATTGCCATTATATAATATGTTTTAAAAACCCCAGAGACCAGGCTCAAATTAATTATCTAGCACGCCAATTATATCCTGGTAACACAAAATTTGTACAGGAAGCCTATCAGGACGCAACACAAGATCCTCATAGTTATTTGGTTTTTGATTTAAAACAGGGCACTCCCGACGAACATCGTGTTCGAACAAAAATTTTCCCCTCAGATTCTTACAATTATGTTTATGTACCGGTAAAAAAATAATCTCAATAACTGATATATTTTAATACTCAATTTTAATATAATAGCTACAAAAAGAAAAAAAATGATTAGCAAAGAGAGTGCACATTTACTAAAACTTTTAGCAAAGGCAAAACCCAAAGTACGCCAAGCAATTTTACAAAATGCTGATCCCGAATTAATTCGTTCTATTTGTGAATGTTCCTATAACGTATTACAAGGAAATGTTCCGTTAAATAAAAAAGAGAAAAATAGATTAAAAAGATATAGAAAGGAATTGAGGTATTTAGCGAAAAAGGGGCCATCATTAAAACAAAAGAAAAAACGAATAATTGTACAAAAAGGTGGGTTTCTTACTGCTTTGCTTGCACCTATTATTGGAGGTATACTATCTACTTTAATTAAATAATTATGCAGCATGCACAAAAGCTTGTTTTAATTGCACCAGAAAAATTGCACCAATATCAAACTATATCTAATTTAGACGATGAGATGAAAAATATTTTAAATAATAAAAATATGAGTGTTGAAGAAAAATGGATACGCTATAAAGAGGTGTTACAAAAATATTTACACATTGTGCAAAAACCTACTGCAACAACATCAACTAGTGTTGGTACTAAGAAGGAGGAGGAGGAGGAGGAGGACGGGGAGGACGATGAAATACTATCTACTCTCCCCGAAAATTGTCTGCGTAAAGCAAGACCTTTATTACGTAGATTAAAACAAAATTCCAACATTCATTGGGATGACAATGGTAATGTTAATATTTATAATAAATTAATTCCTGGAGCTAATATAGTAGATCTAATAGCAGATTTTGTCAGGTATCGCAAGAAAAATATTCCCCCTACAGGTTGGGAACCCTTTGCTGTACTGTTAGCAATATCCAATATACCTTTAGAGTATATAGGCAACCCACAGCGTATAGAATATATTCGTAAGCTGACATCATCTGCTGCTGATCCAAAACAGGAAGAAGAAGAGGAGGAGGAGGAGGAGCCACCACGTAAACGTAAAGTTGTCAACAGATGGTGTGATTATAAAATATGAAGAAGCTGGCCGCTATTTATTATAACCCTTCACACCCTGCCTCGTTTTCAACTGCTACGTCATTATGGAGAGCTGTGAAGAAATCTATTCCTTTACACAAAGTGCAACAGTGGGTAAAAGAACAGTCGACTTATACTCTGCATAAGCCAGTACGTAAAAAGTTTCCACGTAATCCCTATTTAGTGTTCAATATTGACGATCAGTGGCAAGCTGATTTAAACGATATGCACAGTCTGCAGAAGTATAATGATGGTAATAGGTATATTTTAACAGTGATTGATTTGTTTAGTCGTTACGCCTGGGCTGTGCCTGTACGTACAAAAACTGGTGAAAACATTATAAAAGCATTTAAGCAAATATTTGCATCTACACGTCGTAGACCCTTACGTCTACAAACAGATAAAGGTACAGAGTTTGTTAATAGACCATTTCAGTTATACTTAAAAAAGCAAAATATTAAATTCTTCACAACACAAAATGCCGATATTAAAGCAAGTGTGGTGGAACGTTTTAATCGAACTCTTAAAGAACGAATGTGGAAATATTTTACAGCCAAGAAGACTTACCGATACATAGATGTGCTATCGAAACTTGTTCAGGCATATAATTCTAGACCGCATAGAGCTCATCAATTACCACCCGCCAGTGTGAACCAGGACACTTTTCAACAAGTTTGGAATAAATTAATAAAACCAATGCCACATACTAACATTGCAAAATATAAAAAAGGTGATACTGTGCGCATTACTAAAGCAAAACGGCATTTTGAAAAAGGGTACAAAGAAAAGTGGACTGTAGAAATATTTAAAATAAAACAGGTGATACATAAGGAAAAGAAAGTGGTTTATGTGTTGGAGGACTTAAATGGTGAAGTAATTGATGGTACATTTTACGAGGAGGAATTACAAGGAGTGCCTCTGCCTAAAGTTTATGAAATAGACGAAATTTTAGAAGTTAAAGGTAAACGTGTACTTGTTCGTTGGCGGGGATATCCCCCTTCCTTTAATTCATGGATTCCTGTGTCATATTTAAAAAACATTTAGCCGCAATACAATATTATAAACGATTGTTATATTTGTGTATATAGGAAAAAATAATAATAATGAATGATCCATACTTTAAATACTATACTCACCAAGCAGGAGGTGGTTATAACGTGTATAGAGGTGCACCATATCAAGAAGGTTATGGTGTTGGAAGTTTTTTAGGTGGTTTATTTCGAAGTGTATTTCCGTTAATTAAACAAGGAGCAAAAACTGTTGGTAAAGAATTGTTACGTACAGGAATTAATGTAGCTGGAGATGTATTAGGTGATAATAGACCTATTGACGAAGCTTTAACATCACGTTGGAAAGAAGCTAAAAATAATTTAAAAACTAAAGCTCAAAATAAAATAAATCAAGTGTTGGTAGGATCTGGAAGAAAACGGAGAAAAGTTCATTTTGCAAAGACGACTGGTGGTAAAAAGAAAAGGAAGAGTGATATTTTTGATTAATATGGAACAGACTAGCTTTTATCTTACACTACCGAGTAACAGCTCTATGGAGTATTTTCCACAAAATACTTTGTCATGTTATACTACCAAATTATATCATCCATTGGTGCTAGAGAAAGGTGAGTGGGAGACGGCAGTTGTTGAAGTACATTATACAAATTCATTTCAGAATGTTTCTAAATATACTAATAATATTTATTACCGTCTCATGAATACAGAAAGCTGGAACATAACTAGAATCTTACCAGGACACTATTATAATGTTGATGATATTCTATCTCAAATTAATCATAAAAGTGATATATTAAATTTACAATTAAAAGTTAAAGCATCAGTAAAACGAATTGAAGTCAGTAGAGTAATAAAAGATCAAGAGAGGCGTATAGAAGTACGTCTATCTCCTGAACTAGCCAGAATACTAGGTTTTGATCACATACAACAAGAAGATATTGCAGTTGTGCATCATGCTCGTTATCCACCTGATTTACAAAAATCGCTACCTACACTTATGTATATTTACAGTGATATTGTAGAACCAGAAATGGTGGGTGACACAGTAGCTCCATTGTTACGTATTATAAATACAAATATTACAGAGTATGGTATTAATAATGTACATATTTTTGACAATCCTCACTATGTCTCCGTGCAACGTAAACAATTTGATCAAATTATTATTGATTTAAGAGATAGTACAGGTAATCCACTTCCTTTCCAACATGGCAGTGTATGTGTAAAATTACATTTTCGCAAACGTAATACGGTATTATAAATTTTACCATGTGTGTATATTAATAGAGAGAAAAATGCAGTGTGAGTGTATGAAATCAGAATTAGATTTATTTGCTGGTTTACCCACTCAAACCAGTATTATAGGTAATAAAATAGTTCCATATAAGCCTGTGGCTTCGATAGCTGATAATGCACCAATAGAATTTGTTGTCCCCGGTCATGGGGATGACTATATTGACTTATCGCACACAATGTTTTATATTAAAGGTAAAATTACTAAATCAGATGGTTCTAATTTAACTTCTGCCGATAAGAAAATCGGCCCTGTAAATGATTTTCTCAATGCAATGTTCAGTGAATTGCAATTATATTTAAATAATCAACTTATTTCCTACTCTTCACACACATATCCATATCGGTCGTATATTGAAAAACTACTAAATTATAATGCTGAAGCTAAATCAACGCATCTTCAAACATCAATGTGGTTTAAAGATACTGCAGGGCATATGGACAGTGTGGCCGATAGTAATGTAGGATTTAAACAACGTTTTCTTCTCACTACTTTAAGTCAGTCATTTGAATTATTGGGTTATATTCATGCTGATATATTTAATCAGGAGAAATTTTTACTGAATGGTGTACAACTGCGCATTAAACTAATTCCAGCTAAACCTACATTCTGTCTAATGGGTGACGCAGATGCTGATGGAAAAGTTGTAATTACAGATGCAACATTGCTTGTGAAAAAGGTTGATGTATCACCAGCAGTTAAAATAGCACAAAATAAAGTATTACAAAATCCTAAATTTAGAGTAAAATATCCTATAACAAAAGTGCAAGTGAAGACTGAAACGCTGCCACAAGGAATTATGGATAGTACACTTCCAGATCTATTTTCAGGCCTAGTGCCTAAACGTATTATTATTGGTTTTGTTACTAATACTGCTTTTAATGGTACTTATCAGACAAATCCGTTCAATTTTCAGCATTTTAATATGTCATTTTTTACACTGTATGTTGATGGAACGCCTGTGCCTTCCAAACCACTACAACCTGATTTTGATAATAAGCTATATATACAAGCATATTCCACGTTATTTACAGGTTCAGGTATTTATTATTCTAATCAAGGTAATAATATTTCACTAGCCGAATATCCTAATGGTTATACTCTACTGGTGTTTGATTTAACTCCCGATTCTAGTGCTTGTGCTGGATTTCATACTAGCCCACAACGGCAAGGAAGTGTACGCCTAGAGGTTCATTTTAAAGAAGCACTGCCATCTTTTGTAACAGCAATTATTTATGCTGAATTCTCTTCAGAATTAGAAATTGATTTCCAGAGAAAAGTATATATTAATTAAAGGGAAAAAAATGTTAAATACAATTGAGCTTTATGAAGCATTACAACAAAATTTGCCTAAAGATCATTTTATTGGAGTGTATGCCGCCGATGAGTTACCTCTGTTTATTCATACATTTCCAGCCGCCATAATTATAAATACTGATTCTAGTGATAAGCCTGGTGAACATTGGGTTGCTGTTTATATATCTAATATGCGTGTGGGAGAGTATTTCGATAGCTATGGTATACCTCCCTATATACAACATCATATAAGGTTTTTAAAACGAAACTGTCTGTATTATACATGGAATAATAGACGTATTCAAGGTGATATATCTCGATTTTGTGGACATTACTGTTTTCTATATCTAGCATGTCGTGCATCTGGTTATTCACTGCACGATTTCTTAAACAAATTCTCACTCACCACTATTGATGCTAATGATATTATGCTTTATTCATTTATGAGAGTATGATGGTATTATTTTTTTAAACTCCGCCATTGCCGGTCCCAAGCCCTGGATGAGAAAGGAGGAGGGTTGGGGGTGTTGCTACCCCGTAAAAGAAAATAAGCCATACTCTGCTATTCGCTAGGATGAAGAATGTGATATTTGCTCTGCTATATGGTTGTAAAGTGCTCATAAAAGGGAACGAGTCTCTGTGTAATATGCGCTATGTTAAATAGGTGGATGGAGAATGTGTTATCAATCTGCTATCTGTTCGTAAAGCGCTCATAAAAGGGAACGAATCTTATGGGGCATGTGCGTGGAGGGTGGGGTCCGGCGCCGACCGATCTGCGCGGCCCGTGCGCGTGGTCGGCCAATCGCAGTTAAGGGGGCGGGGTCCGGTGCCAGCCAATCAGCGGGAGTCCCGCGCCAGCCAATCGGCGTGAACGGGGCGGGGTCCGCCGCCAGCCAGTCAGCGCAGTAGATAGGAGGTCGTAAAAGAGCGTGACCGGGGGCGTGACCTGCGCCGACCAATCAGCGTCAAGGGGCGTGGCCAGCCAATCAGCGTCAAGGGGCGTGGCCAGCCAATCAGCGTCAAGGGGCGTGGCCAGGGGGCGTGGCCAAGGGGGCGGGGTCACGTGACCTGCGCCAGCCAATCAGCGTCCAGGGTTTGCGCATGCGCAGTAGGAAAAAAAACAGGCCCAAGTGACCCCTATCTACTGATATCGTTCATCGTCTGGATAATTAATTGTTTCGTTTCATCCGACTTCTGTTCCATTCGTCTGCTTAATTTCTCGTATTGCTTGTTGGATTTTTCGGAGTTCTGTTCTATCTTCTGTTCTATTGTCTGCTTCAATTCTTCGTATTGCTTATTGGATTCTTCAGACTTATGTTCTATCGTCTGCTTTAACTCGGTAGACATCTGAATCAATTGTCGCTGTAAGGCTAACAAGATTCGATCTTCTGATGTCATTCCTGGTGCTACACTATGTTCACCGTTGTCACTATTATTGGATTCCTTTTCCATTGCTTCACCGTTCATTTTTCTTCTAATTATTCTACCACTTCTTAGTATTGTGAAATTTGTATTCATTAACCTTATTACAAAAGTAAATTCACTCTTACTTTGCTTCGGGATGTGAATTTATGAAAAGTCCCGGGTGAGGTAAACCAAAATTTTTAGCTATTCCCGGTGTGAAGGCACCAAAATTTTTACAACGACTCACCAAGGGTAGTCGTCAACCTGGTTCGATCGATGATATACAAATCTTGAGTGGTAGCAATTGTTTGCATGTAAAATTATCTTTAATAATTATATATACTATTATTCTCACCTTTTCTATAAGAATTATAAAGTCGATGAACGGTATCAAAATGGTTTATTAGTTGATACACTTTATAATATATTTTCACTCAAACTGTCAAGCACACAAACACCATGACTAGGTATCCATAAACAACTACATAGCAACTAATTACATAACACTATCCCATAATATATTCTTTTTACCTATCAGAAAAACATTCTTCTTTTTTTATTTTACATTAACATTATATTAGGTATAGTGCTTGTGTATGAGCACTTTCTGCCTAAGGTGCAGGTAATTATTAAACTATCCAAAGTATTTCGTTATAAGTGTGTTAACAATAAGCCACCTTTGATGTGCCGACAATGTGTATTTAATGAAATATGGGAAGGGGGTATAAATTGCCTAGGCAATAATTACCCCCCTGTTGAGTATTATGTCGTGTGTTAACAATAAGCCACATTTGATGTACCGACAACTAGTATTTAATGAAATATGGAAGGGGGTATAAATTGCCTAGAAATAATTACCCCCCTGTTGAGTATTATGTAGTGTGTTAACAATAAGCCACCTTTGATGTGCCGACAATGTGTATTTCATGAAATATGGGAGGGGGTATAAATTGCCTAGGCAATAATTACCCCCCTGTAGAGTATTATGTAGTGTGTTAACAATAATGCACCTTAGATGTGCCGACAATGTGTATTTAATGAAATATGGGAGGGGGGTATAAATTGCCTAGGCAATAATTACCCCCCTGTTGAGTATTATGTAGTGTGTTAACAATAAGCCACATTTGATTTGCGGACAATGTGTATTTAATGAAATATGGGAGGGGGTATAAATTGCCTAGGCAATAATTACCCCCCAGTGGAGTATTATGTAAGGTGTTAACAATAAGCTACTTTTCATGTACCGACAACTAGTATTTAATGAAATATGGGAGGGGGTATAAATTGCCTAGGCAATAATTCCTCCCCTGTTGAGTATTATGCAGTCTGTTATTATTAAGCTACCTTTGATGTACCGACAATGTGTATTTAATGAAATATGGTAGGGAGGTATAAATTGCCTAGGCAATAATTACGCCCCTGTGGAGTATTATGTAGTATATTAACAATAAGCCACCTTTGATGTGCCGACAATGTGTATTTAATGAAATATGGGAGGGGGTATAAATTGCCTAGGCAATAATTTCCGCCTGTTGAGTATTTTGTAGTGTGTTAACAATAAGCCACCTTTGATGTGCCGACAATGTGTATTTAATGAAATATGGGAGGGGGGTATTAATTGCCTAGGCAATAATTACCCCCCTTTTGAATATTATGTAGTGTGTTAACAATAAGCCAACTTTTGATTTGCCGACAACAAGTATTTAATGAAATATGGGAGGGGGTATAAATTGCCTAGGCAATAATTACCCCCTGTTGAGTATTATGTAGTGTGTTAACAATAAGCCACCTTTGATATGCCGACAATGTGTATTTAATGAAATATGGGAGGGGGTATAAATTGCCTAGGCAATAATTACCCCCCTGTAGAGTATTATGTAGTGTGTTAACAATAAGCCACCTTTGATGTGCCGACAATGTGTATTTAATGAAATATGGGAGGCGGGTATAAATTGCCTAGGCAATAATTACCCCCCTGTTGAGTATTATGTAGTGTGTTAACAATAAGCCACCTTTGATGTGCCGACAATGTGTATTTAATGAAATATGGGAGGGGGTATAAATTGCCTAGGCAATAATTACCCCCTGTAGAGTACTATGTATTATATTAACAATAAGCCACCTTTGATGTGCCGACAATGTGTATTTAATGAAATATGTGAGGGGGTATAAATTGCCTAGGCAATAATTATCCCCCTGTTGAGTATTATGTAGTGTGTTAACAATAAGCCACATTTGATGTGCCGACAATGTGTATTTAATGAAATATGGGAGGGTGGTATAAATTGCCTAGGCAATAATTACCGCCATGTAGAGTATTATGTAGTGTGTTAACAATAAGCCACCTTTGATGTGCCGACAACTAGTATTTAATGAAATATGGGAGGGGGGTATAAATTGCGTAGACAATAATTACCCCCTGTTGAGTATTATGTAGTGTGTTAACAATAAGCCACATTTGATGTGCCGACAATGTGTATTTAATGAAATATAGGAGGGGGTATAAATTGCCTAGGCAATAATTACCTTCCTGTAGAGTATTATGTAGTGTGATAACAATAAGCCACCTTTGATGTGCCTACAATGTGTATTTAATGAAATATGGGAGGGGGTATAAATTGCCTAGGCAATAATTACCCCCCTGTTGAGTATTATGTAGTGTGTTAACAATAAGCCACCTTTGATATGCCGACAATGTGTATTTAATGAAATATGGGAGGGGTATAAATTGCCTAGGCAATAATTACCCCCCAGTGGAGTATTATGTAAGGTGTTAACAATAAGCTACCTTTGATGTACCGACAACTAGTATTTAATGAAGTATGGGAGGGGTGTATAAATTGCCTAGGCAATAATTACCCCCCTGTTGAGTATTATGTAGTATATTAACAATAAGCCACCTTTGATGTGCCGACAATGTGTCTTTAATGAAATATGGGAGGTGGTATAAATTGCCTAGGCAATAATTACCCCCCTGCTGAGTATTATGTAGTGTGTTAACAATAAGCCACCTTTGATGTGCCGACAATGTGTATTTAATGAAATATGGGAGGGGGGTATAACTTGCCTAGGCAATAATTACCCCCCTGTACAGTATTATGTAGTGTGTTAACAATAAGCCACCTTTGATGTGCCGACAATATGTATTTAATGAAATATGGGAGGGGGTATAAATTGCCTAGGTAATAATTACCCCCTGTTGAGTATTTTGTAGTGTGTTAACAATAAGCCACCTTTGATGTGCCGACAATTTGTATTTAATGAAATATGGGAGGGGGGTATAAATTGCCTAGGCAATAATTACCCCCCTGTAGACTATTATGTAGTGTGTTAACAATAAGCCAACTTTTGTTTGCCGACAACTAGTATTTAATGAAATATGGGAGGGGGTATAAATTGCCTAGGCAATAATTACCCCCCTGTTGAGTATTATGTAGTGTGTTAACAGTAAGCCACCTTTGATGTGCCGACAATGTGTATTTAATGAAATATGGGAGGGGGTATAAATTGCCTAGGCAATAATTACCCCCTGTAGAGTATTATGTAGTGTGTTAACAATAAGCCACCTTTGATGTGCCGACAATGTGTATTTAATGAAATATGGGAGGGGGTATAAATTGCCTAGGCAATAATTACCCCCCTATTGAGTATTATGTAGTGTGTTAACAATAAGCCACCTTTGATGTGCCGACAATGTGTATTTAATGAAATATGGGAGGGGGTATAAATTGCCTAGGCAATAATTACCCCCCTGTAGAGTACTATGTAGTATATTAACAATAAGCCACCTTTGATGTACCGACAATGTGTATTTAATGAAATATGGTAGGGAGGTATAAATTGCCTAGGCAATAATTACCCCCCTTAAAGTATATGTAGTTTGTTAACAATGAGCCACCTTTGATGTACCGACAATGTGTTTTTGTTTTGATATGAATTAGAGATATGAATTCCTTGGATGAGTATTATATTGTTTATCAAAAGAGACCGTCTTTTATTAGGAGGTACTTTTTGCCTAGGCATATTATACCGGTGGGTATTTATTTGCGGAGGTATGTTTTGCCGGTTACACCGGTCGTGTCACTACCCTCCAACAGGCGTATTAGGAGCTTTGCAGGCGAAGAGACCGTCATATCTTTATTTATGCGACTCCCCAGTTTTCCTGCCGTTGAAAAGCGGAAAGTCCGGGGATTGAACCCAGGAGCACGTAGACATGAGTGCAATGCTTTAACCTCTAGACTATGGAGGCCCTCTACTTAATTAATAGATGAATGCTTGAAATACAGCTAAAGTTGGTTAATACACATCTAACGAGTAAAAGTCTTATCGCTTTGGTACATGTATCAAGCATCAGTGTTGGTATAGAATGTAATTATTGCTACTTGTATCAATGGGGAAAGAACTTTCTTTTAGCCTGAAGTTCGCCGCCTATCTGAGAGGCCGCCACCCTACCCACCCCAGCCTGCTAAGACGCTACGTGTGTAAGCACATCTTCTCTATTAAACGTAATAAACGAAAATACGTTACGTAATGTAGGCCTACTTACCTGTACTGTGTAGTTATCTTCTGGAATATTTGTTGATTTCTGACTGGTTTCCTCATTCTCTGGTTCTACGTTTTCATTTCCATTATTGTCTGTTTCAGGAGTACGAAAGAATTTCTTTAATGCTGCTGCCTGTTTCTCATTTTCAGCCGCTAATTGTGCTCTTCTTTTTCTGTATACATTTCCAGAAGGCTTCTTTTTTTCCGACATGTTGATAAAGAACACATTAACGCAATGATTCTTCTACTAAGAGTCGAAATTCAGGAGACAAAAAAACACGCACACCATGAAGCCTGCACTACATGTACTACCATGAGCAAAATAAATGACGCGTCTCTTTATTTTGAAGTTTTTTGAAAATATCTCCGTTTTCTTTATATGTTCGAAATTTCGGAAGGTTTCCCCAGCAGGACAGGTTAATAACAAACCCGTTTTTAATATTTGTGTTAGATATTAGCTTAAAATAAAGAAATTAGAAGCAAAAAACATTAAATCGACAGAAATCTCGAGAATTACCAACTCTGCTAAAGTGGGAAATTTTCAAGAACACGAGGGAATTCTGCATTTCAACACGAAGCAGCGACATCTATGTCATTGAGAGAAATCTGGATTAAATCTACAAACTAAACTTTTAACGAATATTTCTAGTATGTCTTATTATATGCATTATCTGCAAACTCCAAATATATGAATATATGCTAAGTATTAACATAAAGATAGAGCAAATAGTGGAAATTATCTATGGAAAAGGACGAATTGGTAGGACGATCGTAATGAAATATCGTCTTTACCGGAACAGGCTCAGTTCACTTAAAAAGCAAATAGCTCAGTTATTTAAAGCAACGACTCTGTATGCTAAAGGTAGCGGGTTCGATCCCCTGGAAATGCCGTTGTCATTTTTATCACTACACTACGGTTATTTTATTTATTTTTTTTTATGTGGGAAAGAATCAAATTGTAACGTATGTGTAAAACTCATGACGATACCAAAAAAAAAAAAGAAAAAATGCCGTTGTCGCACTTGCACTAGCGTCCCTAATTTTGTTTGCAAACAGTTTCGTAATTATTTCCCCTGTGCTCACTGCTCACCATATGCTTGCTGGCGCATAACGAATGTTTCCCAGTAAATGTTAATTCTAATTTGGAGAATTTTATAAAGTTTCACAATATTTCTCACTAGATAGTCTTCTATCTACGTGTTTGGATATTTTGATAACAGATGTCCCTATTAAATGTTTAATTTTCCCTAGATGTTTAATTACGGAAAAGTTTTACAATGTATTTGTATTGAATTGAAATTCTTTTGAATTTACTACATAAGGTAAGTAGACCCAAGGAGGAGAACTCAAGTAATTGATATTCTACGTAAAAGCAACCTATTGTAGAATGATGATGCTTCTTACCTTCAGCACATAATCTTTACGTTAGAGAGTCAGACAGAGAAAAATCCTGTTTTTCCTCCTCTATGACCACCCATCTTAAACCTCTACATATCATTGTTCGTCTCACAAAATTTCGGTGCTCCAAAAACATTCAAATGATAATAATAATAATAATAATAATAATAATAATAATAATAATAATAATAATAATAATAATAATAATAATAATAATCATCGTCATCATCATCATCATCATCATCCTGAATATGCCATCCTTACATAATGTAAGGATATCTTAGTTTCCTAGTTTAAATCTTAAATATCTTAGTTTAAAATGCTTTCTTTAGTACTTATTTGAGCAACCATGTAGGAGGGGGTACGACTTTTTATTTTGCCCCTCTCATTTCAGTACCCTTCCAACAGAAAGTAATTTTTGATAAGCAGGACAGACAAAATGAATAAGAAATATATTTACAGCATCCTCTCCCCTTTCATGATTGGAATATCACGTAATATTTTTTATTCTACGAAAGATGGCCCTGTGCGGTTAGGGGTAGGTAACTGAAAAAATACCTAATATATAGCGCCCCTTGATTGTAATATTACCGCTTCTTTATTTGTACGAGGGAGCCCCTACACAATCAAGGGTGACAAAAAGAATAGGAAGAGTGTCTATTGATTCCAGTGGTGGATCCAGCACGAACTCCTGGGGGAGGGGAGGGGAAGTGAAACATTCTTTTGATGATGTGAAGCTGTCACAAATTACCACTTAACTAAACTAAACAATAGTGGGGGGAACCGGAACCCAGTCAGTTTAAATTGATGTAAAAGTTTAATTTTTGGCTTCATATTAAAGTTTTGGTTTCAAATGAGAGTTTCAGTCCAAGTGGTCAATGATCAAATCTCGTGGAGCTCTTCAGTGTAGGCTAATACGGCCCCCTTATGAGAAAAGGCAAAATTATTAACATGTTTATAACTTTCGAATTTTTCGTCTATTTTAAAGAAATATTTTGCTTCGTATTAAAGTGTTGGTTCCAAATGACAATTTCAGTCCGAGTGGACAATGATCAAATCTCCGAGGGAGGGCTCTTCAGTATAGGGGGCTACGGCTCCCTTATGGGAAAAGGCAAAAATATGAAAATGCTTATAACTTCCGAATTTTCCGTCTATTTTAAAGAAATTATTGGCTTCATATTAAAGTCTTGGCTTCAAATGACAATTTCAGTCCGTGTGGACAATGATCAAATCTCGGAGGGCTCTTCGGTGTAGGGGTTTCGGCTTCTTTATGGGACAAGATTCACGTAGTTGATATTGCAAAATTGTTTTATATATATAAGTGGAAACTTGCACTATTTGGTTAATTTTACCTCTTATGTTTTGCAGATTCATATTCCAAGCAATAGTTACTCCGCAGAGCTAAAAGAAGGCACTTACTAGTTTCATTAAAATGAAATGTCTTTTATGAGAGGAGCCGACGAACGAACATGCACCCAAACGTTGGTTGAGTCGTACGGTTGAAACTCGTTAAGCTCGCTTCAATTATTATTATTATTATTATTATTATTATTATTATTATTATTATTATTATTATTATTATTATTATTATTATTATTATTATTATTATTATTAAAGCTTTTTGCTCCTAATTTTGTTATTTTACTTTATTATTTAACGAATATATTGAAAATTGTCAGAGACACGTATGCAGTAATTTATTTCGGGAGGGGTCCGACTTCAATATTAGGATAAATTATAATAAAATTTTAAAAGATAATCACCAAAATTAGGCTAAATTTACAGAAAAGTTGGGGTTTCAGAGGGGGTCCGGACCCCCTGGACCCACCCCTAAATGCGTCCTTGTTTGTCAGTAACATTTCCTCATTTTGAAACCCTCAAAAACTTCGGATAGACTATCTAAAGGAAAACGAGTTATTTTCGATAAAATATCACTTCAAGGAGACGCGACAGTTTAATTGCACATGGTGGTATCCAACGTTCACAAGGGCAAGAATTCCTTCCCTTTTATTCTTTTGCTATTGTGCTGTATCGAAAGGTCAGGTTTGTAACATATTACTCCTACGAACAAGCATGACTGGCAGATAGGAATACTGAACACAACTCCAGAGAAATGCATGCTGAACTTACGTTTATAGCTACGCTTTGGTGATTTGCCCTCAAGGTCAATCGAGTGGTAATTCAGTTCCGTCTCTGTTCTTAAGCCATGTTCGTATTACTTCGAACAGTTTTGATAATGAAAAGCATGCCTCTTAATATAACAGACTTCTTTCGCGTAAGAAATCGAAACTCAGTTGGTCAGAGCAACTAGTCTGTAAGAATTAGGTTGTT
The DNA here is from genome assembly GCF_964235325.1 of Thermobia domestica. Lineage (NCBI taxonomy): Eukaryota > Metazoa > Arthropoda > Insecta > Zygentoma > Lepismatidae > Thermobia > Thermobia domestica. The sequence continues at coordinate 122,827,648 of NC_137467.1, forward strand.
AGTTAGTTAGGAGCCCAGTACGAGTAAGGGTTTTTATTACTATTGTTTTTATCTTTTTTATGTGAGGAAAAATCAAATTGTGACATCCCGATATCAAATGTATTTGATTAGGTAGCTTTGTCTTAGCTAAACTTTAAACATCAGTAACTGTCGAAATTATTTCACTAACCGATCACTTACTGAACATTTCAAACACGTCAAACCAGTGGCATAACATGAAGGTTAACCTCTCCTCCGCAGTCCTTAGTTATGCGTCCGTACTTTCAAGGGCGGACTAAGGGCCGGGCGACTGCCCGGGGCGCCAGAGAAAGAGGGGCACCAAAACGAGCCTCAAAAAGTAAATTTTATAATGTGCTTTCTACTGACGTTTTTGGTTTACATTCTTGTAAAGTAGTGGCAATTATATGATCTTTTTCCATTTCACTATGGAAGAAGAGAGTTTCATAGTACTAAGGGGGCTGTATCGAAAAATTGAGAGATGGCATGTAGAATAAAGAGTGCCGGGAATTAAGTATTGTTTGTTTGTTTGCTTGAGTTTAGCGTTCCACGGTTATGCCTTAATGGGCAAGGGAGATGTGGATACTAATTATAGTGGAATCCGAACAACTTTTATCGTTCAACAGTAATCCACCGGGAATTGGACCCGGTACCACAGAAGGCAGGCGTGCTAGCCACTAGACCAGGGGGGTGGAGTTGGTATTGTTTATAGCGGGCCATATTCTTTTTGGCCTAGGTAAGGATTTCTTTTTGAAAATGGGTTTAAAACAGGGGCGTCATTTAGGGAGGGCAGGGAGGGGCATTTGCCCCCCCCCTGAGTTTGAGATGTATATAGATTTTATCATTAGAATAGTAGTAAATCAGTGAAAAACGCGAAATTTTACTTATATCAAGAGGTCTTGCCCCCCCCCCCGCCAAAGCAAAATCTGAAATGACGCTCCTGGTTTAAACTATTAAAAACACTATGATAAAATGTAAAATATAGGCTACTACTAGGGGAAGGGCGCCAAAAAGTCACTTTGCCCGTGTGAAAATTTGGCCTGCTCCGCCCCTGCGTACTTTCTGTATACTTTTTGGCCTTGCAGCTTGTGCGGTCCCCACGCCACATTGTTGCGGGGGCGCTATTTACGCCTACCCTTCGAACGTAATTCAATAACGGTTTAAGAAATTCTACCATCAGCGTGGAAACGGGAATATATTTTTCTAATAGTCCCATAGAACTTTCACTCAGAACGCCAGATGCAATTTTTCAGAGTGGGCTCTGGCTAAGTAGAAGGAAGATCTGTTTCCTAAGTAAGTTCCTTTCAGAAATTTTTCTATTTCTTTAACAGTGATGTAAATAAACATACTCATCGTTATTAGCTCGACACCAATCCATCCTGGACAAATCCCTCTAGAACAATGATCGGCAAAAGTTATTCTGCCTAATTTTATAAGCGACTCAAGGGTGAAACATTTGTTAACGAAAGCAATGTTGTGTATATACTGCCTTGTTTCTGACAAAATATAAAGTCTTTTGTAATCTTTAGACGCTTTTCCTATTCTTTTTGTCACCCTTGGTTGTGTAGGGAAGCCTCGAACAAATAAAGAAGAGGTAATATTACAGTTAAGGGGCGCTATAAATATATTAGGTATTTCTTTTGTTACCTAACCATAACGGGCTAGGGTCGCCTTCAGTAGAATAAAAAATGCTACGTGATATTACATTCACGAAGGAGGAAAGGATGCTTTAAATATATTTCTTATTCATTTTGTCTGCCCTGCTTCTCAGAAATTATATACCTTGTGTTGGAGGGTGCTGAAAAGAAAGGAGGGGAAATAAAACGTCGTGCCCCCTCATACATTTTAAATTTTGTGACGTGGTTGCTCAAATTATTACTAAAGAAAGCACATTAAACTAAGATGTCTAAAGTTACAACATTATGTAATGGTGGCATATTCAGGAATAATAATAATAATAATAATAATAATAATAATAATAATAATAATAATAATAATAATAATAATAATAATAATAATAATAATAATAATAATAATAAATATGAATGTCTTTGGAGAGCCGAAATTATGTGACACGAATCATTATAGGTAGAGCTTTAAGATGAGTGGTCATAGGGGGGGGGGGAAACAGGATTTTTCTCTCTCTGACTCTCTAACGTTAAGATTATGTGCTGAAGGTAAGAAGCATCATCATTCTACAATAGGTTGCTTTTACGTAGAATATCTATTACTTGAGCTCCCCTCCTTCGGGCAACTTTGCTTATGTAGTAAATTCAAAACAATTTCAATTTAAGACAAATATTTATAGAGAAAATTAAACATTTAATAGGGAAATCTGTTATCAAAATATCCAAACACGTAGATAGAAGACTATGTAGTGAGGAATTGTGAAACTATAAAATTCTCCAAATTAGAATTAACATGTACTGGAAAACATTCGTTATGCATCAGTGAGCACAGGGGAAATAATTACGAATCTGTTTGCAAATAAAAATTAGACACTAATGCAAATGCGACGATATTTTTTCTCTCTTTTTTTTTTGGTATCATCATTAGTTTTACACATATGTTACAATTTGATTCTTTCCCAAATAAAAAATAAATAAAATAACCTTAGTGATAAAAATGACAACAGTCCTTCACGGGATTCGAACCGTCTACCTTCGGTATACAAACTCGTTGCTTTATCTAACTGAGCTATTTGCTTTCTTGCATAAGCTGAACCTGTTCTACAGTAAAGACGATTTTTCATTACGATTGGGCTAACAATTCGTCTTTTTCCATAGGTAATTTCCATTATTTGCACTATCTATACGTTAATACTTAGCATAGATTCATATATTTGGAGTTCGCTGATAATGCATATAATAAGACATACTAGAAATATTTCGTTAAAATTTTCGTTTGTAGATCTAATCCACGCTTCTCTCACTGACATAGATGTCGCTGCTTCGTGTTGAACTGCAGAATTCCCTCGCGTTCTTGAAAATTTCCCACTTTAGCAGAGTTGGTAATTCTCGAGATTTCTGTCGATTTAATGTTTTTTGCTTCTAATTTCTTTATTTTAAGCTAATATCTAACACAAATATTAAAAACGGGTTTGTTATTAACCTGTCCTGCTGGGGAAACCTTCCGAGATTTCGAACATATAAAGAAAACGGAGATATTTTCAAAAAACTTCAAAATAAAGAGACGCGTCATTTATTTTGCTCATGGTAGTACATGACTTCTGATTTATAATTTTCTTTCACGAGACATTTGACAGTACAAACAGGACTAATTTCTTTTTCGTTGCCGATAACTCAATATTGTTTGTGTGTATTGTTAGAGCGACCGACATAGCTTTGTCGCAAGGAGTGCAATTGTCGGCACCGCGGCGGCTGTAAGTGTCAGAGCGTGTTATTGTTGCTCAAAACTCCCAACTCTCAACAATAGCCTTTACCTTTGTCAGCGGAGATTTTTTTATAGACAAATAAGGTGAAGGGATGAAGGGATTACCTTTATAGGAGATTCAAGAAGAAACCGGGGTTGTTATAAAGAGTGAGGCCTATGGCATGAGGTAGTAACCAATGTTGCTACACAATTTATGAAAAAGTTAATTTTTAGTTCACCGTTTACAATAATATAAATTTAGCAAGGATTTTGGCGCCCCCAAACTCCCCTAAAATTTGGCGCCCCGGGCGGTCGCCCGGCTCGCCCGGCCCTTCCGCCGGTACTGTGTGTGTGTGTATGTTTGTGTGTGTGTGGGTGTGTGTGTGTGTGTGTGTGTGTGTGTGTGTGAGAGAGAGAGAGAGAGAGAGAGAGAGAACGAAGAGGCAAAAATATATATTTAGGGGAGCAACTTATCCAAAAGTAAAAATTTGTCCCGTTTTTTCTAGTTGATGATTTGCTCACCCTAGTTTTCGATGAATAATATTGTGTTTGCAAATTTTCCTGTGATTCTTTTGGTTCCCTTTCTTGTATTTCCTCCATCATTACTCATTAACGAATTTAGTTTATCAAAACTCTATAGTCCTATTTTCATTCTGTCCGTCAGGGAAACAAACAGTCACAAGTACTATCTGATGGATTACAATCCATTTTGGCCACGATGTACAGTCAATAGTTAAGAATCGAGTTCCCTGATGAATGTAATATTCAAACCGGAAGTGGTACAAATCAACCATTACAGGTTTTAACGTTAATCACTATACAGTACCGTATCGTAATAGATAGCGAAAAGCGGTTTCCCGTAAACGACATATATAATATTCATGTAGACAGAATGTTACCCAATTTGTGCATCTGCTGAAAATAGTGAGCTTAGGTATTTAGGGACTATTTTCCGCTTTAGAAAATGTGTGCTTGGTAAAGAATGTAGAGAATTAACTGGGTCAAACGGGAAACAAATGAGAAAGTGTTAGAAATAGTAGGAAAGAAAACAATTTTAGGTGTAATAGAAACGAGGAAGAGAAACTGATTGGAACATTACCTTAAGGAGGGACTGCGTCATGAAGAACGTGCTAGTACATATGGTGGCAGGAGAAACAGGGAGCGAAGGAAGAGGCTACAGTTGATGGATGGTATTAAAACACGAGTCAAGTAGTCAGGGGTGTAGCCAAGGGGGGGCCTATCGGGGCCAGGTCCCCCAAATGGTTTCCTGCCCCCCCCAAATGACGAGCTTTTAAAACATCATAGTAAAATTATCTCGCTTCATTCATTTAAAAGTAACAAAGTTTATTGACAATTAATAATTTACGGTAAAATAGTATGGAGAAATATTGTTTTTCCATACCGATCGAAAAATAGTATAGTATCTCTTCCTTATACCGATCGAAAAATAGGATACTTTTTTGTGACAGCAGATTACACAATTTACTGCGATTTATATTTGACAGTTTGAAGACAAACGTTTTAACAAGGTACTATAAATACAGCCATAAACAAAGGTACTAAACTGATTTGTAAGTACAGTATATTTTTATATGCTTTAACAAGTGTTTTAAAAGACATAGAGGATGGAAAATTTGGTGAGAAACAATGTTTTTATTCAATTTGGATTTCATTTGCTCTCTCTTTTCAGTGTAATAAAGTAATTATTTTTTTTAGTCACGAATAATAAATATTTTTGTCAGGAAACAGTAAAGAAATTAAGTGAAATTTCAAAGAAAATCAATGTTGTGTAGATAGGTTCTGTATACAAGGTCTTAAATTGAAATATAAAGGTAACCAAGAAAAGTTTTGTTGCTTTTTAACCCACCACCTTCGAACATCGATATGTCATCTAACCTGGAAGATCAAAAATAGTCCCCATCAGCATCGACCCCTTCTGAAAACGTTCTGGAAGGCTATGGAATCCATCGCGGTAGAACTTGGTGGTCCGTGAAACGAAAAAGGTATCCGGTGCATTTGGACTTTTACTAGGGATTTGAACTGGCGTCCTCTAAGGCGATTGTCCACAGAATGGAACAGGTGATAATCGGACGGTGCAACACCCGGAGAATATAGTGGTTGCAATATTGTTTCCCATCCAAAGCGCAGAATAGTGTCCTGAGTCATCCTAGCCACGTGAGACTTAGCGTTGTCCCGTAAACGAGGACCCATTTGCAATTCAGAAGTGATGGCTCTAGAGTTTTGAGTTTTTTCTTGAGCACAGCTCAACTGCTGACACTATACAGTTGCATTGATACTCTGACCAGCTGGTAGCAGTTCCCGATGCACGATGCACCAAACACACAGAAGGACCTTCTTCTGGTACGGTGGTGGTTTCGACTGTTTTGAAATCGATTCATGGGATGCTAACCAATGACGACGGCGCCGTGGAGCTTCGTATAGGACCCACTTTTTATCACATGTCAACGCCCTGTCCAGAAATTGCACCGAAACAGTAAATAAACAAAGGCGACTGCCGCGTTGCCTTCTGGCCCGGAGTCAAAACATGTGGGACCCATCGACCCAACTTGTAATGCTTCCCAAGTTGATGGATGTGCTGCCGAATTGTTTCTCCACACACTGAATTGTAGTCCCAGTTCCTCTTTGTACATGTGTTGGTTTTCTGGCACATGGTGTTTTCGTGTGTTTCGTCATCGTCCTTAAACTTGTTAAACCATCGCTGCACTGTCCGCGTCGTTACGACACCCTCACCAAAGGCCTGACATATCTTCTGTCCCGCTACAGCGGCGTTTGACCTCCGTTTGAACTCGTTCAGCATACATGCTCTTATGATGCTCTGTGGTTGTCCCATGTTCCCTCTGTCTTTACGCAAGTTCACGGGGTATCTGAATTGCCACAACTAGGTAGTATGTTGGATATACCAACACCAACAACTGACGTTCGCCTTATCTCCACTCGCATTCAACTCACGGTGTGAGGTCCAATTGAACACAGACCTCCACGAAAAGGGACAGAACTTTCTCGGTTACCTTTATAGTTATGCACAAAAGTATAGCGTTTGGTCCCGGGCACTAGTTCTTGATTAAGCATAATAAAAACTATCTTCAATATAATTTATGGAGAATACTACTACTACTACTACTACTACTACTACTACTAATAATAATAATAATAATAATCTAAAATAGTGTTTTTAGTTTTCCAGAAGGAAACCAAAATTTTTCTTTCTTTCAGGCCCCACTAGCAGCAACACATTTTTTTTTTGGCTTTGTATATTGTAGCTGCCCCCCCTCAAACGACGGTTCCCTCCTACACAAACCTGCTGGCTACACCCCTGCAAGTAGTATAGGTTTGATTACTTGACCTGTTATGAGTCAAGTAGTGTAGGTTTGATGCGTATGCATTGTTTAAGCCTAGCTGTGACTTATTATATCTATTGATATATGCTGAATTTTAACAACACCGAGGTGAAAGTTGACTGGTCACATAACTTAAAACACGGATAGGAGATGTAGCTTACAGCCCTTTCTCATTTTGCGGCCAACTGCCGTGCAGGGTAGAAAGATATTGCAAGCAATGGAGCTTTTCATATATGTGCGGCGAGAAAAAACAGCCGCCTCTCCCTGCTAGAAAGCGGCGCGGCAGACTGCCACGTACAGCCAAGCGGGACATTGCAAGCAATGGAGCTCTTTACATATAGGCGGCGATGTGCCGCTTGGGTGTTGGAGGAGGGAACAAGTGTTGCCAGGAAAGAGTAGAGAGTTGTTGCGATATGGATGTGTTTGTGTTTTACGTATATATATATATATATATATATATATATATATATATATATATATATATATATATATATATATATATATATATATGTTTGTGTGTGTGTGTGTGTGCGTTATAACTTAATTAATGTCTTAAAAATTCGGAGATGTTTCCTGGCCCCGAGATGAAACGGAAAGTATAGACCAACCTGGAGCTATGAACAGCCGGAAATTTTCGGAAAAATTCAAAAACAGCCATACTCGAGAACAAAATGTCGGATCGAAATTGGGCAAAGGAGAATGTCCATTATATTTAATTGTAGATTTCATTAGTGTACAATCGGGTGTAGTGCAATGGCGGTGCAAGGGTGACTCCCAAAGAAACTGCAATATGCCTTCGAGTATTTTAGGAAATGTTGAATGAGGAAATGTACAACAATCAAGTACAAGATTTCAACAGTCAAAAGTAATATTACAGAGCTCAAATTAGAACACTTAGAATTCGAAAGAGAAATACACATGTGCTATTGATCTATTTTGTCTCAGCACAAAATAAACTCTCGGAAGAAGAGTTTAAATGAAAAGAAGTCTTTAACGCATTGCAGTTATATCTTCTAGGTTGATGGTAACGGATGACAAATTAACTGCTTCCTGTCGAAAGTAAGAGTGTGTGAAAATGGAAAAAAGAACTTTGATCCAGATTAGGTTTATAACGACTGTGCATAAGACAGTCAGGCAGCAAAGATCAGGTATGACGAACGAAGAGTACAAGAAGGGATTCTTCACATCACAACAGTGATTGTCAAAAATTATGTCAACACAATTTGGGCGAAAGTAAGCTGTATTAAAAGATTTCCTCCTTGTAATACGTAATTCTGTGAAAGATAATAACTCCGAGCACAGAAACAATGAAACTCGACGAAACACAAACTGTTGCATGTGTTGCAAATGATGCAAAGAAATACAGTTTCAAACTACCGATTTATTCTATTTCGTGCAAAGTAGGATAACTATGAAATACGGTACTCATAGGTACCTTATACAGTAATTGTGCAATGCAGTATGTATACACGAGTCAGATGTGAATAATAAGAGTTCACAGTCTAATATTGTGGACCATTGACCGTATTGCAAAGATGGTATCGGCGAAGAACATTTTTCCGCATGCGGTGAAACACACCTGAAATTTTGAAGATGACTGCCGCAACTATATTAATTCAAGCAACAAGTTCTTCGGCTGTCGTAGCTGGTGTTGCATACAAAACGCGTTTCAATCCCCCCCCCTGAAAAAGGAATCAAAGGGGCCTGATGTAGGGTGAACGAGGTCGTCATAACACAGGTCCTTCTCCCCAGTCCAAAGATCTGGAATGTTTCATTTAGGTAGGTCTGCATATTTTTGTTAAAATGTGCAGGTGCTCTGTTATGCTGGGATCACATCTGCTATCTTATGTTCAGGGGCATTGTTCTAACAATTTCGGGAGAACATTACGTAAAAATAAAAAATACGCCCTCCCACACAGGCGAGTCCGTAATAAATAAGGTCCTACCACAAAATTATCCACCATACTGCACAGCACGCTCGCATTAAATCTCTGCTGCTGATCCTTCACTACAGTTGCATGTGGATTGGCTACTTCTAGTTTCAGGACGGTCTCTTATCATGCCAAGTTTGCTGTCTTCAAATTCAACTACCCACATGGTGCGATTCCGATTTTACGTAGGGGAAATTGAAGAGACCTTATCTCTCGAATGCGAATATGGACGCGTGGAAAAAATACAAGGAAAATTAGTTTCTTTGAGGGCGACGGTCAAGATATAAACGAATCGCCTCTGGGCTATTTCTTTTAACTCTCCATAAATGAAGTGCATATCTGCCAGCTCATGGATAGGGTAATCTCCCATTGCGTAGGCACATACAGATTAACACAACCAATTTTACTTAAACACCAACGTCTACACTTTTAATCGACCGTGAATACCTAGACACAACCCTCTAACGTTGAACGCATCACTTCTTATTCTGTTATACAGCAATTCCATCAGACTATGTATATCACTCAAGTTGCGTAGATGCCTACTATAAGACAGCCACGCTAACTGATGACTCTATTCAGTTTCTCAAATGATTCATGTGATTTTGTTGATAACTTCTAAACAAATGTTCCATTAATAACCATAATACATGATAAAATCATTTTATATGAAAATATCCAAAAGGATATTTACTTTTGGGGGTGAATTATCTTCGGACAAAGCTTTTCGAGAACGTCTTATAAGTTTGTTCATATTTTACAAGGATTCTATTCCACAACAAAACTGCAAGACAGTCTTCTGCGAGCCACTCGCAATTGACACACAAGGGACGATAGTTCCGTAGTGTGCAACCAAAGCATCATGCCCTTAGTAAAAGTACTATAAGCTACGTATGTACTGCTACATGTACGGAAAAGTGCCACATTCTCTTTCTTCCATGTAGGTATTCCATCGAGCTACAAGGTACATTAGAACGGAGAAAAAAGATTTTCCCCCATTTTTGGATGTAATTCCAACTGGCTTTCTTCTAGAAATTTTCTACAGCAGTGACAAAATCAGAATGTAAGTGAGCTACACTAGGGCGCGATTTTGGTATATTCACAATAGCAATGAAGTTTTTCGTAGCTCATGGGTAAGGGGCGGTTTTCCAACTACAATTGAGGGGAAAAGCCCCTCGAAAGTATCCCTGGAAGAATATTCACCAAACGGATAAATCATGTATACTGTCTCAGTGCATTTCTTCGTATCGATATGTAACGTGTACAACATCTCATGTTTCGTCTATTTTTGCTGCTTTTGTGCACAGAAACAATATATACCATGGAATTACATCAGTAGCGGTTCGTGGTCTGCACAAGCACCGGTTGCAATGTTGCAATATCAAAGGTATCTAGGTACGCGCAAGTGTTTCCCTCCCGCAGCATTCTTGAGTCTTATCCCCCCCCCCAAAAAAAATCAGGAACTATGAAGAGGAAAGTCTTTTAAGCTTTATTTGTATATTATTGATTAAATTACTTCTCTAATATTGATTTAATATATAAGGTATTTCCTTTTTTTTCAAATAACCACTATCAATGTATGTTTATACACTATTTTATACAAAACCTTTACACTCATGTTATTGAACAAGAGATAAATCGAATATATAGCATGTGCTGTAAGCGATGAATGATGGCGTTAATCCGAAAAGAAGAAAAAAAAGCAAGAAAATTGCAAGCACACAGTTAAACAAAATTATTTTATTATATAAACTATGCACTATTTTAGAATGGAAGATCTTTCTTCGTTCTTTTGGGCTTCAAATTTTTCTATGACTTCATTGAAATCTGAAATGCTGCTCGCCAAGTTTTTCTGAATAGAAAGCGTCGCTACCGCAAACATTTTCCGCTTTATTTTCTTTAGGGTCCCGAAACACCTCTCTCCGACAATATGCATTTTGATATCATTTCTTTGTATAAATATACGGTACAAAATGTCCATTTTCAGAAACCACGTATTTTTACCTGCTGTTCTAGTATAAAGAAGCATGAAATCTAAGATGTTTTCCTTCGAAAATGAAAATAAAAATAAAATAGTTTAACATTCCAGCAAATTAGGCTAAAGAAGACCGATGAGTATTGGAAGTGAATGATGTGATATTAATAGTTTATGCTCTCCGCCAGAAATCGAACACGAAATCATGTGCACGAAAGATACAGAGCTAGGAATTAGACCAGTGGTAAGACATTTTCTTCTTCGAGACTCGATCGGACCCCCCCCCAGAATAGGATTTTTTTAAAATAAAACTTTTTACCTTTGTATTATAAATGTTAAATAAAATCTATTTACTTCGAACGACCGCCCCCCAAACTTTCAGCCTGGATACGCCCCTGCTACCACCAAAATTATATTTGTTCTTTGCGAGTTTGTGTTTTGTGAATAACTTCTGTCTTCCTAGCGTCTATATCTCCCTCACCCTATCAATTGAGTCAAGCGCTGCTAAGCGGAGGAATTCGTAACTAATACAGAAGCTGACCAGTTGCGGAATAACGTGCAACTGTAAGCCGCCAATACGTGAAGATAGGAGCGATGCAAGTATAAATACACTTCCCCATGTTAAGAGATAGGAGCTCGCTGCCATATGCTCAATGTTACTGCTTCCAGTGGCAACGCTCGCTGCCACTGGAAATGTAAATCTCTCTCTTTCTTTCAGTTTTTAATTGATTTTTTTAAAAGAAATGCATCAATACTGTTTTCCATTCAAGAGCAAAGGTTTATTTTTTTACTGATACACTACTTTAATACTTAAAAATATTTTTAGTATTAAAAGAATATCCGGTTGCACAACCATTCAACATATAGTACCAGCCGCCACTGAATTACATATTACGAGGAGGAAACCCTTTAATCCAGCTTACTTTTGACAAGTATATATTCAGGAAATATTTGGGAATCCTTGTGTTATGTGGAGAATGCATTGTACATTCGTTCATCGATTATGATCTTTGCATTTTTGGATACTACATGTTGTGTGCATTTACATGCCACCTGACTGTCCTATGCACAGTCGTTTAAACCTAATCTTAATCAAAGTTTTTTTTTCATTTTCACACACTCTTAACTTGAACAGGAAGCCGTTCATTTATCATCCGTCACCATTAGCCTAGAAGACATAACTGTGATGTTAAACATTTCGTTTCATTTAAATTTTTCTTCCGAGAGTTTATTTTGTGCTTAGACAAAATACACCAATTACACATGTCTATCTCTCTTCCTTTCGAATTATAAGTAGGTATATTTTTCTAACTTGAACGATATACTATTATTTCGGATGAATGAAATTGCGCCCACTTTTCCGGTTTTATCAGTTTTATCTGATAAGCCGTTGAAAAGCTGTCATAATATAAAAGATTGCGCACAAAAATATTAAGCAACGTTGTCAGATGGATAGTATTTTCTCTTTTGTCATGTTTGTATATATGTGAGACTTTATTGACAAGTGTAATTTTGAAAATACAGAGGAATTAACACATAAGCATATGAAGAAGTGCAGAGAAGTGATGTACTGTATTCAAAAAAAACTCACACCAGTTCGTCCGAGAAATATTACAGAGGCTGTTGAGCAAACGGTTGAAAGAGAAGGTGAGTTAAGTCATGATGGAGATAAGTTTCTATTTGAAAATGAAGAAGCTAAGATTATCGTCCTTGGCTAGTAGTGGGAAGTATGCCGTCTATATTATTATTAATAATAATAACTTTGAGAATGTAATCGTAATGGTTTGCTTCGTTTTATTTAGGTTTCCACCTAGAATATGGGCTTCAGAACCTCAGTAGCTCTTCGATCGACAAATGGGGCCGAAGCATTTCATAAGCATTACAATGATCAAGTCTATTCACCGGATCCAAATATTTATTAAGTGATTTCATCTTTGGTGAAGATACAATCAGAAACAAAATTGAAATTAAGATCATTTACGAAAGGATATACCAATACACAAAGAAAGAAAGATTTGAGGAGACATAACTTAATATTGAAATTGTATCAGATACTTAAAAGTGATACATAATCACAGTATTAGACAAGGAGAATTAAATTTCTAAAAATTGTAGGCTTAAAATTACAACCAGGAAAATTTTAACATGTGGATTATAAATATGAAAACTTGGTTTTAGAGATACCTTGACTTGTATTTACTGATCAAATTATATTTAATTAAGCCTCAATATAATTTGCATTTTATTTCTAATTTTTGTTTCTATCCTAGTCTAAAGGAAAATCCTGTTTGCGCACAGATTTTAAAACTATAATTGTGGCAATGTTGGACAAAAATCTGTGTTCAAAAGGCTAACAGATTTGTGCGCAATTTGGGATCTAGAGTGTGCGCAATCCAGTTGCTCCCTATTATTTCTGATTGATGAAATCTTGAATTTGATTTTTTGTTCATTTCCCTCACTCAACGTTTGATAAAATACTCAAAGGAATACTCCACTTTCTTTGGGAGTCACCCTTGCGCCTCCATTGCACTATATCTCATTGTACACTATCTAAATCTAAAATTAATGGATATTCTCTTTTATCTGACTTTGATCCGACGTTTTGTTCTTGAGTTATGGCTGTTTTTACACTTTTCGACAAATTTTTGGGTGATCAAGGTGCCGAAAGGAGGCATTTTTACACCCAGCTTGGTTCATATGTTTCGTTTTATCTCGGTCACAGGAATCACCGCCCGAGGTTTGTTATAATAATTAAGTTACACCCTGTGTATATAGGCCTCCATTTTATGTATTTAATTCACCCAATTTATTTAGTAATATAAATAGCTAAACCGTTCAAACGTCTTTATAAGAGAAACATTATTATTTTTTCTAATAAATTTTTGTCCAACAAAATGAAGCTAAATATATACTAATAAATGAATGTAGTTATATTTTAGAATTACAGTAGGCACTGATTATTCGAACACTGCTCTAAAACACACAGGAACAATCAAATTTGTAAATAAAGAGCTTAAAATAAACTTGAATTCTTTAAACTGCGCTATTTCGATTACGCTTAACTTCTGAAACTTGTTCTTGCTGCTAAATGACTAGCAGCACAAAAAACTACTGCATTATCTTATCAAATAGACCTGCATGCTAATTGCTTTACTAGCTTTATACATAATTTGAAAAGTGATTGTACTCTTTACCTGTTCTCCCTCAATAGCAACTGTATGAATGCATAATACAAAACTAGCACACAGAAGAATTTTAGAAAAATATTTGTAATATGATATTTCCTAGGCCGTCTTTTATAAACGCGAACTATACCCTTTGCAGGTTCTTTACCAACATTCACTATATGAATTTACTATACTGAAATGGTATGCTACAGAACAACTAAAACCAGTAATACATATTTCGCAGGGCGCTCTGTGTACAAGGCACACTGCATCCTTCAAATGAGTCTTAATCAACAGTAAAAGTATGTATTCATTGTACAGAACTGTGCCATATAGAAGAATAAATAAAACCTTTTATACTTGGTGTGGTTTCGCAAGGGCGCCTTACATAAAGGGCGCAGTTTACCCTTCTCAGGTTCTTTACCAACAGTAAAAGTATAATTCATTGTACAGAACTGTACCATACAGAAGAACAAATAAAACCGTTTATATTTGATGTGGTTTCGAAAGGGCTCCTTATAAAAAAGGGCGCAGTGTACTCTTCTCAGGTTTTTTACCAACAAAAAAGTATAATTCATTGTACAGAACTGTACCATACAGAAGAATAAATAAAACCGTTTATATTTGATGTGGTTTCGAAAGGGCGCCTTATAAAAAAGGGCACAGTGTACCCTTCTCAGGTTCTTTACCAACAGTAAAAGTATAATTCATTGTACAGAACTGTACCATACAGAAGAACAAATAAAACCGTTTATATTTGATGTGATTTCGCTAGGGAGCCTTATATAAAGGGCGCAGTGTACTTATAACAGATTCTTTACCAATAACAACTGTAAGAATTTATTATACAAAAAACTCGTATCTTTATTTATAATGTGATGTTTCGGAGGGCGCACCGGGACATGTCCCGGTGTCCCGGTGGGCCAGCACGGGCCTGAGCACAATAAGTCGTTTTCTCGGTTGTAGTCGTAATCAAGCCTGATATTCAAGAACCGAAGAAGGCTTTTACAGAATCCTTAGAAATTTCTTTCTTGATTTTTTTTTTCAAAAGATGATTAAGTTTATCAAAAGCAGTGTCTGGAAGTTGTCTTACTTGGTTGAAATTTCTAGAGTCCAAACAATCCATAAAGTATCTTGCTTCTTGAATCTTGAAGAAATACTCGATATTACCGTAACCAATTGTGTTTAGTGCTTCGATGTACTATTTGGATCATTGGTTCAGGAGCAGCTTCATCTTCACATTCATAGGGAATCATTCTTTTCCACCTCCGATCATTCTGTGTTGTCTACAGGTCAGTAGAAACAAAGAAATAACGTTATAATTCTTCATATTTATTATTGCCCATTCTGCAAATCTTAACCCTGCATTCTAAACAGATTCAGAAACAGCTCCCTGCTGTTTCAGTTGGGACACAGTAGTCTGACCATTCGATACTACTACAATTCACCAGCACCCTGTGTGTGGAGATAGTTTGACAGAGGGGCCGTTACTTGAAATATTCTCAGGAGCACTGTGCTGTGGAACTGTTTTGAACTTGAGAAGATCTTATATGTATTCTTTCGCTTTCCACCTAGCTTCCGGTTTGATATTTTCTGTATAAGCAATTTTCTTCATTGTTATGGTCCACGCTATGCACAAAGCACTTTTCTGGGTTCGAAAAATGGCCAGACCTTTTCTGCAGAATGTTTTCCACCATCTTGTTTCCGCAATAACTGTAAGAGGCCTTTGTTGACATTTAATCTTCCAAATATCCATTCGCAGACAATACTCAGGCATAAATAACGTACTATCATTCAGCAGAACAATGACACAGAATCAATGCATCCTTTTCTCAGATCACGTATGATAAGAATGAGTATATGAGCATAACACGACACGTGTAACTCATCATATGTGTTTTGAAAAATCTAAATATTGTCCTTGCGTGTTATTACTTGCGCAATCAGTTGAATTTCCAATACACTTCTTAATATCAAGGTTCAACTTCTGCAGAATCTTCAACAGTAAACCGAAAAGATACTGACCTGTGGTAGATGTGCATTTTACAATGGCACAATTCTTTCTATAACAGTTTTAACAACATACCATAAAACAACATAGCACTGGCCTGTTGAGTAGTATCTAATAGAACAGAAAACTTTCCAGATTCTGAGACTTCTTTCGAAATATTTTCACTGATAAGTATGTTTGCAATTCACCATGATTTAGAAAGTTATATGACCACCATCCTGCTTACTTCCTCGTACAGGACTCAGTTTACTGTTCTCGATGACCTTTTTAAAATTACTTTTATTAAGCGGAAGGTCAAATTTGTTTAATAAAAGAATAATATGCTATCCAAAAAGTTTTCATGATCTGTAGCTGTGTCTTCCAGTCTATAGGTAGCTTCATTTCTCCTTCCTTTGTCAGTTAGCAGAACAAAGTATAAGCGTTTATTTCTTAATCTCAAATGCTGAGATATCAAGAATGAGAACTGGGATTACATGAGTATAGTTGTGAGGGTTATTTATATTTGAAAGTCATACATACCATTATCAAAAAAATTATTGATCCATTACTGGATTAAGGTCTTCCCAATACTTTTTTGACAACTATCCAGTGGCGGTTATCTAATGTATGTAAGGTAAGCAGTGCATGCCCAAGATAAAACTCACACAGCATTATTATTATTTCTTCCTTTTTTTAAATTATTACAACCGATTTCCTAAAATCGCTCCTTTACTTTCTTCCTTGACATCGGAACTGAACAGTTGTTGTGAGTTCCCCATACTGTCACTAGAGAGCAGCATAATAGCATAAGGCTGTCCTCTAGCGTCATTCTTTGGTGCGGCTTGTGGGTCTGGAAGCAATTCTTCGCATTGCTTCCAAGCCGAAGTTAAAGCAGAAAGACTGTGAAAAGTGTCAAATCCTCTTGTCATCATTGGAAAATATTTGCACTAAAACTAGTCCAATAATTATTTATAAATAGTATTGACTAGTGTCTGTTTTACTACAATTTCCGGTTGTTTAATATTATAGTAATATAATTGAATCTTGTGCAATATACGAGAGGAAGCTATGCAATAGAAGTTTCTGTTTATTGCAGTGGAAAGAAGGAGCCTGTGAAATGGAGACAGAAGATAGAGGTAACTGTGAGTACATAATATCTGATCTTCGGAGATCTAATTTTGTCCTTCGAGCATTCGAAACTAAAAAGGTGATTGTGTAAACTGGTCGTACATCTTCTTAACTTAATATTTCCACTAAAGTGAAAACATGTATTCGACATTTTAATATTACAACAATTAATGGTTATGTGATAGTTATTCTACAAACAAGTTATATTGTGTTTTTTTAATGATAAGAATATTCGGTTGGAGATCATAACGACATTAATAATGCACAAAGATTTTTTAAAATGAGCTCTTTTTCAACGTCATCTGCCAGTAGTAAATATGGAGATAATAATGGAAAATCCAGACCTGACCATATGCCTGATGAATGAAATAATAATAATAATAATAATAATAATAATAATAATAATAATAATAATAATAATAATAATAATAATAATAATAATAATAATAATAATAATAATGTGGTCAGGAACACGAGGACAGATTTTATTAAACGTTTCATTGTTGTTTGTTTCTTAAGTAAACATGAACAGGTTTAGGGATCAAAATGAGAGGACGGAATTTTCAAATA
This sequence comes from Thermobia domestica, assembly GCF_964235325.1. Taxonomy (NCBI): domain Eukaryota; kingdom Metazoa; phylum Arthropoda; class Insecta; order Zygentoma; family Lepismatidae; genus Thermobia; species Thermobia domestica. Next base: position 122,845,137 of record NC_137467.1, read on the forward strand.
GAGGAAATTATGTATAACTCCTAACTCTAGTTAACAAATATGATCCATTATTAGCAACCCCAATTAGAAAATTCTAATGTGTTCATAGATTAACTAATATAATTCAGACTGATGTAATAGAATATGTGTTTAATGTGTCGAATTTCATATATAAAAAAGAATGAATTAAACCGCTATTGTCTCAGGCGACCTCTAACATTAAAGCCTACAAATTGTTCTTGAATTCAAATGTTAAATGTATTTACAGAAAACAGACAACAAGCTTCATTGGATTGCTTACCTAAAGTCAAATTTCACCATACGCCACTGCAACCATCTATCTTGGATAATTCGTATCCAAGATATTCGCAGTGCTGCCTAATTTCGTCACATCACCTTGTATTAGGTTACTGTGTAGGTCTGTATCCAGTACCAGTATCCAGTAAAAAATATGTCTTTGTCTATCTTGTATGGTTTGTTTCCTAAGTGAATTATCTATATATCTACCAATCCATTCACTCTCTCTCTCTCTTTCTCTCTCTCTCTCTCTCTCTCTCTCTCTCTCTCTCTCTCTCTCTCTATATATATATATATATATATATATATATATATATATATATATATATATATATATATATATATATATATATATATATACCGTATTCTCGCGTGTATAAGCCGCACTCATGTATAAGCCGCACCCTTAAAATTTAACTTTACTTCCGTTAAAAAAAAACTTTTGTTCGTTTACCGGTAATTGTTGATTCATATTAACAATAGCGGTATTTGAGTTAACGTGTTTGTTCCTGTATTGAATTGTCGTTTCGTCTGATTGTGGCTTTGTGGATTTGTTTTCTATACGTGTTTCTTGTGATGTACGGTAAATACCGTACAACAAACGCAAAAAATTAATACCGTAATTATCTTTAAGCCATTTTAAATCATTCGCGTGTATAAGCCGCACCCTACATTTTTGTTTGCTTTTTCGTGAAAAAAGTGCGGCTTATACACGCGATATATATATATATATATATATATATATATATATATATATATATATAGAGAGAGAGAGAGAGAGAGAGAGAAAACCGGATGTTAAAAAATTAGAATAGCACCACTGCTCTGGTCTGATGTATTTTGGAAGACTCGTGCTCTCTTACTCGCTGATAAGCGTGTTTAGTGTTGCGAACGTGGCGTACAGAACCTTTAAGAAACTTATTTGTTCAATCTGCAGAATATGCTGTGCACGCTACACGCACACACACGCATTTTGAGCAACAGCTAATCCCTGTTGGTGCTATCTGCTCGTTAATAGGCAACCTCAAGATTAAAAGGTATGCTTTATTTTGGTTGATGGGGATGGAATTCAAAAACTTGAGGATACCATTGTCTTGTGAATGTATGAAAGAGTTCGTTGCTCTGTTCCCTGCGGCATTACGCTTTTCAATGTTTTCTCTGATTTCGAAATCGGCATCACTAGAACTAGAGCTTCTCTGTTCATTTTCTTATTTGACAGCAACCAATCGTAGCTTCGGTTGGAAATACACTAATTTCAAGACTCATGGAAGTGGAACCTTCTTGTTCATTTTCCACTCTGACAGTGACATTCATAGCTGATGTGGTGGGAGCAGTAATTTCAGCATTCATGAAACTAGAGCTTTCCTGTTCATTTTCCACTCTGGCAGTAGTATTCGTGGCAGATGAGGTGGGATCGCTAATTTCAATAGGCCTACTGTATTCAGTCTGTTGGCAGTCAGTAGTTGATACTCTTGCAAGTTTGGAGGCACTAAATAGGTAGGCCTATGTGACCTTTCTGCAGGCATCAGCATCTGCTTCTAATAGCTTTGTTTTCTTTCCACAATGCAACATCGAGTTTCACGATTTAAAGCTTCTTGATCCATTCAGTCCGAAATTTTCTTTTATTTGTTGCATCTTGGGGGCGATTCGTTCCGAGGCGCACCGGGCGCCGCCCGGTGGCCCTATCCACCTCTGGGCGAGAGACAGCATTCTTGTCGAACTTCCCTTACAATTGCAATCTCCTCTGTCAGTGCCTCCCCTGTCCTAACACTTTCTTGTTGATTCATATATAAGTTTCTTATGAATCTTCGATGCTTCCATTCCAACCTAATCTTCTTTAGAAATCCCAACAACAATTCCCAATTCACGCGGTCAAGAGCCTTTTCTATATCAATAAATACAATGTACACCTCTTTCCCTTTTTCTATAAACTTTTCAGCGATCGCTCTTACTTCTCCTGAACCCGAATTGTTCCTCCTCAACTTTTTCATTTGCTCTTCCATACAACCTTCTGTTCAGAATTCGAAGCAGAATTTTAGCTGCCTGAGATATGAGACTAATAGTTCTATAATCTTCACATCTCTTTGGGTTCGATTTCTTAGCCATCGGTATCATGATTATCTTCAGGAAGTCTTTTGGCCACGCTCCTGGGATTGCACAGTCGACACAATTCTTTCTTGCCCTTGTCTCCCATATTCTTAGTGAATTCGATTGGTATATTACCTGTCCTGGTTGCCTTTCCATTCCTAATATCAAATATAACTTTTTCAAACTCATCCCGAAGAATACTGAACCTTTATTATCCTCGCCTACTTCATTTTTACTTCAACATCCAGAGGAAAATATTACATGGAAATTCGGTGTGACCGTAAATACTTAATACTTAATACCGGTAAAGTTATGAATACTTTAAAATATCAACAATACTTTCAACAAAGTGGATATTTATCTAGGACCAAAATTGAGACCAAAACTTCATCCACGAAGAAATTAATCTCAAAGGAAGAAGGAATTAGGATTATTATTCAGTTCAAATTCTTTGTTTTCACGAATTCTGTCGAATAATTTAAAGTTTAAAATATATCAAACTACGTATAATTATGTTTGATGTACTGTATGGTTACGAAACATGGTCGCTTACTTTGAGGAAACAACACAAACTGAAAGTATTCGAAAATAAAATATTAAGGTGAAAATTCTAACTTAAAAGTGACAGAAATGCTAAAACTTCATTACAAGGAACGGTACAGTTCAGGCCAGAAACTTCATCACGAGAAACGGTTTTCCTAATATTGAATGGACATTAAGTCAAGGAAGTTCAGGTGGGCAGCTCATGTAATCAGGATGGAATAAATAATAAAGGTTTTCAAAATTATAACTAGGAATCCAATCGGCAAAACACAAACATAAAGACCTAGGTGCAGATAGGAGGACAAAATAAAGATGAGTCTCGCAGAAATAGGAATACAAAGTTAGCGGATTCAGTTGTCTACGGAGAGATGACAATGGAGAGCTTTTGTGAATGCGGTGTTTAACCTGCGGTAGGCCATAGAAATAGTTATTCTATTGGAACATATCTGGTGTAGTAAAAAGTAATCCATTATTTTGGCATGACATTGAAGGCTTGACTTACCATAGTTAGAATGATCCGATTTAGGTCACATACGCGCCGTTTTGTTCGATAACGTGTTGCAATTTGGAACATAATATCATGATGCCTCTCTCATAGAAACCCTTGTCCCTAGTGGCAAAAAATTGAGACAGTCGATTTTCACAAGCCTCTCTTGAAGCGACCTTTTCACCAGCAAACGTGTTCGCCATGGAGAGGAACAGATGGTAATCACTCGGTACCAGGTCCGGACTATAAGGTGGATGCATAAGAACCTCCCAACCAAACTTCTTGCGAGTCACTATCGATGTGAGTGGCCTGGCGTTGTCCTAGTGGAACATAATGCCTCTCCTATTGGCCAAAGCTGGCCGCTTCTGGTCGATTGCTGCCTTCAGACGGTCCAATTGTTGACAGTACAGTTCCGAGTTAAGGGTTTGGCAGTAGGGGAGTAGCTCATAGTAGATACTTCCCTGCCAATCCCACTAAACACACAGCAAAACCTTCCTGGCCGTCAATCCTGGTTTTGACACTGTTTGCGCCGGCTCACCGCACTTCGACCACGACCGTTTTCACGTGACGTTGTCGTAAATGATGCACTTTTCATCGCCAGTCACCAACCACTTCAGAAATGGGTCGATTTTGTTGCAATTTTGGTCCATGAGGTTTTTTGCGTTAACTCGTGTGGCACCCATACATCAAGCTTCTTTTTGTATCCAGACTTATGCAAATGGTTCCACACGGTTTTCTGTGCAATGCTTAGCTCTTGGGTAATCGACACAGTGCTTACATGACGGTCGGACGCGACTATGTCCATGATTTTATCGACATTTTCGACACTTGGCCTTCCAGTGCGTGGTGCATCTTTGACGTCAAAATTACTGGAACGGAATCGACGAAACCAAAATTGCGCGTGATTGGCTGTTACAGTATCAGGAGCATAAACACTATTCACATTTGCAGACGCCTGGCTTGCGTTTTCGCCTTTATCGAAGAAAAACTATAAAATATAGCGTATTTTCTCTTTGCTAATGTCCATTTTGACTCGCGCTCACATAATACTGAGTCAACTCATCACAACTATCTGAACAGTGCTTGTAGTACACAATCTCATCGTTTGAACGCCATTTCGTTAAACCTGATCGGACTTATACAACGCGAGATACAGATCACTGAAGCCATCTATTGGCAAAATAATGGATTACTTTTTACTACACCAAATATTAGTTACTTATATACTATACGAAACAGTACATTGTCAAGTAGCAGATTATATCTGTTGTTTGTTTTCGCTTAACGGGATGATCTACCTTTTCTCGGCACAAAAAAATTTATATTGAACCTTATGGGGAGAATATGACTACCGAATTTTCTCATTTTCTAAGGAACTAGGTATCTCTAATGGGAAAGAAAAATTTTGCAGCTTTCTACAGAAGTTTCTTAACGGGTTGAAATACTTAAACTGTATATTTGTCTACTAGTTTAGGTGAAATAAATTATTAAAAAATAAATAAATTAGTTTCTTTTTATACAAATTATAATATGTCTAACTTTGGAACCAATTATGGTAGAAAGATCAACTTTTTTTGTTTTATTCTTTGAGAAGAAACGACTCTAATAGTTTTAATCACAACCATATCTGATACGCCAATTAAAAATAGTATTTTAATATAAGTATTAAAGTCCACCTGTCAAGAAGTTTGACGAGGGTAAGGCATCCGTGCCCACCCTTTTCTTCTGTTTTCTTCCCAAGAGATATGAAGGGAGGTATGTCTTCACAAATCTCTTTCAGGTATGTACACAGACCGTTTTTACAGCAGGTGTCAATGCGAATGTAAACATCCTGTCCTCACGTTCAATAGCCCAAGTTCGGCCACTTTCTCTCTCTCTCTCTCTCTCTCTCTCTCTTCCGAGGAGGTGTTTCTACCCTGTAAGAAAATTATAGATATGTAGAGAAAATGGTGATCAATTATTTCTGATAGCCAGATGATAGACAAGCATTCTAAAATGCCTTCGAATTTCAAAAATGTATCGACCATAACTTTACCATCTGGTTATTTTCAGGAGGCAAAAGTTATATTATTATCATTATTATTATTAGTATTAGTATTATTTGGAGTTAGAGTGCAAAGCCACGAAGATACAAATGGCTCCATATATATATATATATTTATATATATATATATATATATATATATATATATATATATATATATATATATATATATATATATATATATATATGTGTGTGTGTGTGTGTGTGTGTATGTGTGTGTCGTGGATGAATACTTACGCTCATCCCTTATAATCAAGGAGTCCCTTGTTTGATTCCCGATGGAGACACAAGTGGTTCGGATCCTACGTTAAGCTGTACGTCCCACCCATAGGACGTCATCATTCTGAAAGTATGTTCATCCTTTCTGCGTATCCTGCTTCTTGTTTCAACTCTTTAGTATAAATCGAGACTAACTGACAGTGCGTAGTCTTAGTGGGGTAAGAACGGCAAACGAAAAAGTCAAAGAAAACAGGGCTTTGCTCCCTTCCCCATATAACAATGCACAGTATGGACACCGTTCCAAATGGGTCTTATAGGAGCTATCATGGCAACATTTTTGTATAAGACAATTGATGTGTGCCGTCTGCATGGTTGTCTGGGGACAAAAAAGGGCAAACATGTTTTTCAATAAATAAATAAATAAAAGAAAACGTGCATTTTTCAATTCCCGTATCCTCGTCCTAAGAAGGCGCTTAGCGCAACGAGCCTAAACTTTAAATGATTTGAAAGTTTGTTCTTTTTTGGGTATTCTGCTTCTTGTTTCAACTCCCTAGGACAGTGATGATTTCAGGGGTGGTTCTTGGGGGGAATTCTCACAAGAGCTACGAAATTCACCCTCGGGTGCTTGAGATTTTCGCAGAAATTTCTGTGGAGCACGCAATTTTTAGTCGCTTTCCCCTCTGTGCGTGGTGCCTCCAGAGGAAATGTTCTGAAATTAACACTGCTATAGGATAATTAGAGATTGGCTTACAGTAAAAAAATAATAAACACTTCTGACCAGAGTATATACACTTGTTTATTAAAAACTAAATTTCAGTGTAACAGTTTCGACAACTTAACGTTGTCTTCATCAGACACTAACTCAGTCTGTTTTCATCAGTTAGTGTCTGACGAAGACAACGTTAAGTTGTCGAAACTGTTACACTGAAATTTAGTTTTTAATAAACAAGTGTATATACTCTGGTCAGAAGTGTTTATTTTTTTTAGTGAGTTCCAGAGTCGTGATGGATAGAGTTGCATGGCTTACAGTGCTTAGTCTTAGCGAAGTAAGCACGAGAAACCAGAAATGTCTCAAAAAACAGGGCTTTTGCTCCGCTGTTCCCCCGTGAAAATGCATGGTTTACACACAATACAGATTGGATTTAACAGGGCTATTTAGAGAACGTTTTATAGAGCATTTGGTATGCAGTGTTGTCTGCGGACAAGGAGGCAAAACCGTGTTTTTCATTAAAAAATGGAGTATTTTAAATTTTCCTCGCCCCCTCAGGAGACGCTTCTTCAATGAGACCGTATCCTGCCTCTTTCTCCCATTCTCTAGGCTCTAGGCCGATTAGGACTGACAGGCATTTGAATAAGTCCATTACTTGGTTGCCTAGTAATTAGCCATCATATTGGCTGCCATATTGGATTTAGACAATTGTTCTCTCATTACCCTGTAAAATATGTCTTGTCGTGATGAAAGCTACCAGAAAAAGTAGGTTTCGTTTAGTCCTGAGGAAGTACGCTACATCCTAGAGTAATGCGTGCATATACGCATTTGTAACTTTGTACAGTTAATCGTTAGACAACAGTGTTGCCAGGCTGTAAGGTTTCTAAGTGGCAATAAACAATGCCATATTTAAATTCATCGGCCTCAGAAACCTATACTTTGACACCAAAATTATCTTTCTAAGTGCCTTGGTTCACGATCTCTCTCTCTTTATATATATATATATATATATATATATATATATATATATATATATATATAGAGAGAGAGAGAGAGAGAGAGAGAGATTTACGTAGAGCGGCGGCCATATTGGAAAATGACGGCTACCAGGAAAACACCTCAAATTTGAAATATATTCCCAAGACATTATAAAAAAAAACTTAGGGGACATTTTTTTACGGACACCTATATATGAGGGCCAGGACTTTACATTGTCGGAATCCTGTGGGGGCACCCCTCTGCCTCCCTTCCCTTCGTCACTACTGTATGCTATAATATTTGTCCGGAAGGGGAAAAAATCCCAACATAACAGCGTTTTCTGATATATACTGTTCTTCCCGCGCACTCTAGAATGCATCTTGATGAACTTCCAGAGGTAACGGGGAAAAGAGGATAGATACTTCACACCACATCGTCCAGTCTCTTAGTATGGAACCATTGAGGGAGACAAACTCTATAAAGCTAACAGTATTTGGCAGCTGACAGGTTATCTCAGGAACTGCTCGAGAACCTGTTTCATTCAGACATTCACCCCCTTCCCCCTCCATTTCACCAACCCCCGCCCTTTCTCCGGCCAAGCTTAGAGTGGGGCGTGACTTACCCTCGTCAAACTTCTTGACAGGTGGACTTGAACACTTATATTAAAATACTATTTTTTAATTGGCGTATCAGATATGGTTGTGATTAAAACTATTAGAGTCGTTTCTTCTCAAGGAATAAAACAAAAAAAAGTTGATCTTTCTACCATAATTGGTTCCAAAGTTAGACATATTATAATTTGTATAAAAAGAAACTAATTTATTTATTTTTTAATAATTTATTTCAGCTAAACTAGTAGACAAATATACAATTTAAGTATTTCAACCCGTTAATAAACTTCTGTAGAATGCTGCAAAATTTTTCTTTCCCATTAGAGATACCTAGTTCTTTAGGAAATGAGAAAATTCGGTAGCCATATTCTCCCCATAAGGTCCAATATGAAAATTTTTGTGCCGAGAAAAGGTAGATCATCCCGTTAATGATGAAACACTCTTAAAGTGATACACATACTCCTGACAGTGACGCACATATTTCTAACAGTAATACACATTTTCTAACAGTGACGCATATACTCTTAACAGTGATACACATACTCTAACAGTGATGCACATACTCCTAACAGTGATACACATACTCTAACAGTGACACATATATTCCTAACAGTAATACATATACTACTAAGAGTGAACACATATTCTTAAGTGATACACAGTCTAACAGTGATACACATACTCTAACAGTGACGCACATACTCCTAACAGTGATGCACATGCTCCTAATAATCATCCACACCTTTAACGTGAACGCACATACTTCTAAGAGTGATACACATACCCTAATAGTAACACAAATATTCTTAACAGTGATACACATATTGCTAACAGTGGCACAAATAATCCTAACATTGATATACTTCTAACAGTGATGCACGCTTCATAGAGCCTCATTGGTGAAAGGAACGCTAATCATCAATTCAAGCATATATAAAACTTGCTTTCGGAAAGAGAATTCACATACAAAGATATACTACCTGCAGTGGCGTATTTACGATTTTGTTTCAGGGGAGCTTTGCTAACTTTCACGGGGGCTTTGCCTGAAAGTGTGAAAATTCTGCAAGATATTTCATATACTTTACTATAGTAAGTAAGATTTCGAGGGGGGCTTAAGCCTGGAAGGCCCCCCCCTAAATACGCCACTGACTACCTGCATGAAGTTCAACAATTTTGTGCTTAACTGTTCTAGATATCTATACCAAAAAATTATCAAAAATGTTTGATTTTTATTTTTTCCTGTTCCTGTTAATATTATACCTAATACGAAATATCGCATGTCATTGTTGATAAAACTAGATTTTCGATTCTTGTGTTCACTGTTGTTGTTACTAAGAGCTGGAAAATTCAGTGCGGCCATAAGAAGTATACAAGTCTGACGTGAAATAGTAAAGGTCCGATTTTTAAAATGGTTGATAACTTTAAGAATTCTTTTCTTGCGCTCTTTTCAAAAGAAATTAGATTTCCGTTCATTGATAACCCGAGAAACACCATAAGTTGTGACCGTCGTTGCACAGAGTACCAAAGTTTCGACTCCAATGGGAATAGAATTTACACATATAAATATGATGAAGAAGTGGTAACACGAGTGTTTATTTATACGATACGAGCTTACTCTGTCACCTGGTTCTCAGTTAACGACATGTGTTTAAAATGCATTCTTCCATATGTCAGCATTCGCACTGATGTGCGCAGCTTTGTGAAGAATGAAGAGCCTTCTATCGCTTATGTTCCAGCAGATGCTTCCTGGGAATGCAGTGAAGATGATGACAGCGACCGGGCCATGTTACTGTATGCCGATGAAGAACTCAACTTCGTTAATAACTTGCCTGAGAACATAATACATGAAACCAATTCGCTTACCACATTAGCATCTGATGATTACAAAAGCGATGTCTCAGAGACTGAGTCATTAAGTGACATCCCAAAATCAGAGTTCGATGGCATCATATTCGAATCTTCTGAAACCGGAATGAATAAGCAGAAGAAAAGACCGTGGTGGCGGAGACTACTCTGTTGCTTCACAGGAAGACTAGGAAATCTAGCATCTGATGATTACAAAAGCGATGTCTCAGAGACTGAATCGTTAAGTGACATCCGAGAATCAGAGTTCGATGGCATCATATTCGAATCTTCTGAAACCGGAACGAATAAGCAGAAGAAAAGACCGTGGTGGCGGAGACTACTATGTTGCTCGACTGCAGACTAGGAAATCTATGAACTTTAAGAGGCTCTTCAAAGAACTGTTGAAGCCCTTACAACAGGGTTGAGTATTCAGCTGTTAATATCTTTGTGCTGTCACGGTTAATGTTTCTAATAAACCCTGTTCGTCCTTGGATACTTTGAAACGCACTTCACTGTTTTGGCAAAGAAGAGAAAATAAAATTGTCCTTGTAGCTGCCGTGCCTTGGCACAAATTTTCTTTAAGGAAAAAGAAAAAATAATATTGGAAACACTACTTTTGACATATTAAATGTGACTTGTCATCACATTTTTAAAAAAATACCCTTTGGACAACAATTCGATATATATTGAATTTGGAATATTCTGAAGACTATTTAAAAGCAAAAGGAAAAGAAAGCAGGAATAGGATGAACGACAGAACTGTCTAACTGCGAAGGAGTTGGAGTTACCAGTTTCTTCAAATTGAAATTAAAAAAAAAAAAAAAGAAAACAGTAAAATCTGTTTAAAATGAAATAGTTCAAACTTTCTTGGTGAATATATGGTCTACCACATGTGGAGATATTCCATATTGTATATGTTTCTACTGCATTCTGTTTTATTGTACACAACCTGTAAAGAAACTATGTTTCTGTTGATTCAATGTGTTAATTTAATGTATTGACGGTATGTTTTGTGATACATCATTACCGGTAAACACATGTGACTGCCCATATACATAGTAGTGAAGAAAGTGAACTGTATTTTTGGAAAAGAATATATTTCGAAGTATTACTAGGATCTACAGAAGAGAACAAAAAAAGATAAAAAAGAAACTGGTATTGCTATGGAGTGTTCATAAATGAAAAGGAAGTTTCCTGCATTATATCTTTGAATGCTATTTTCAGAAGTATTGAAGCGAATTACTCTTTCAGAAATATTTTGAATATTATTCAGTTCAACAATGAAGAAAGAAAGAAAGAAAATCAATTGTTACAGCTAATCTCATACTATAGTAAATGAAACATCTGCGACAAAATTGTCATAACTTTTTGGTGTAAAAAAATATAATAAAGAAAACCGTTGCTAAAATCCGACTTATTATTTATAACGCTTTTGAAAGGGTAGACAAGGGGCATGTACCTTACATGGTCATAGTATAACAACAGTTACCAACATCTGTTTATGGCATGAATAATGTAGAAGCATTAGAAGTTGTTTAAAAGTTTCAATGGAAGTGATAGACAAAAGGTTTGATAAACCAACAGTCCTTATATCAATAAGTTTCATAACTCTTTGCACAATTAGAAATTTACTTTAAGTTGAAATTTTATAATAACCTAAGAGATGTTGTCGAAACCAAGTATGAAAAAAAAAATAGCGCACATTTCATGCCTCTCAACTGACTTTCAAAATAGTTCTCAAAATAGATGCATCTCAAAATAGAATGTAGAAGTTTAATACTACTACTTACTTCCAGTGGCGATGCGTAATCCCACAAGTAAGGTAGGCCCGAGAAATTAATAGTACAAGTAACATTTAATGTATCAAAATGTTTAAAATTACAGTCAGAATTATAATTCCTTATTGAGTTTTAAAAAACTACCAAATCTTATTTATTTTAAAGAGCTTTCTTAGCTGTATTTCTAACACTGTTTAGATTTGAATTTATGTGCATGTATACATAGCTTTTGTTGTTGTTGTTGTTTAATTTAACAAGAAAGAATGAAATATAAGTGACGGAAAGTAATCTATTATTATTATTATTATTATTATTATTATTATTATTATTATTATTATATTATTATTATTATTATTATTATTATTCAACAAATATTTACATGGGGAAAACACGCAATATGTGTGATTGGAATATTCCCATTTAGCTCCACTACAAATGTTTTAAAGTGCAGTTCATACTTTCTTTTGTCTGGGGGTTCAAATCCTGCTCCCACCAAGTGAACTTTGAGGTGGACAAACACCGTATGTGGAGGTTTCCTCGGGGTTCTCCCGTTTCCTCCCACTTTCTTCATTCCACCATTTTCATTTCTCATAATCACCGTCTCCTTTAGCCTATCCGGCTTATCGTGGGACGTAAAACTCAAAGAATTCATTTCATTTTTACTTCTATCTGGGATTTCCAGGGAGTTGAGGGGAATTTCCTTCTCACTAACTGGTTTCATTTCCTGCATATTTGAAAATCGAGGGAGAGAAAAAGAAAGCATATTCTTTAATTAGTTGTCAAATTTCTTGGATAAGCGTTTGCTACTTGCAACTCTCACTTTAAAGTAAGTTCAATACTGCGTTTAATTAATGCATCACTTGATAAGACTTCACTAGAAATGTTAATGCTCAGAAGGAACTTTATTTGAATCAACGTAAGATATTTAATATTGTATTCTATGGAGTGGCATATTTATGGGGCTGGCTTTCGGGCGTAAGCACTCACCGAAATTTTATCGCAACTTTTTATTGTTTTATATACATAGGCCTATTATAGAATTTTCACATTTCCACAAATAAAGTTAGCAAGGCCCCCCGAAACAAAATCCTAACTACCCCACTGATTCTATGAAATGGAAAAGTACTAAAATTACACACAAATAATATTATTTTATCCTGATCGTAGCGTTTGGTAAATTTATACATATGTTTAATGTATCAAACTTATTTTCTACAAGCTATTATTAACCAGGCACCATGTAGGAAAAATACAGCAACGTTGAATAACTCCTAAGAGTATATGCCTAAATTAAACAAGTTATCACTAATAGAAATACATAATTCTACACAGAAACTTCTTACTCTGCATAACATATTAGCATTGAAGGCCTTCACTGCTAAAACTAAACTCCCAGAGGCGAGCCTTCTCACCTTCCCAACAATGCGTGCAACCCCCAGCGATAATAGCTTCGCTTCCTGAGCAGCAAAGCCCGTAAACCTGTCCGTAGAGCTGGTGAGGCTCAGACGGAAGGGACTCAAAGTGTTTCCAACCTACTATTTTGTTACCGAAAAAAAAAACACGAAATATTGAAGTATTTATTTTATTTTATAAGAAACCAAAGGTAAAGAAAATATACGGTAGAAAACAGGGTAGGCCCGACCTCAGATCCTCATAGTCGCTTCGCTACTGCTTACTTCATATATAAATTTTATTAATATCAGAAACATGTTACTAAGTGAGAATTTAAGTTTGTCGAATTGATGCAACACGGTGACTGTCTGTACGGTAAGTGTTATGCGCGAGTATGAGTATGTTCTGCACAGATTTATTGCCCATTGACAGGTATATAAGCGACAGGTTATTCAAAACGTCCGAAGCTTGCAGTCACACAGACTCGTAGGCCAGTAATTAATGTCGAAGACTCAGTCGATAGTGACAAAGAGGGTAGAACTGGTAGGTTGAAGAACAGGTGTCAGAGTATCAGACTTGTAGCTTACAACACGTATTTTCACTCCAGTTTCGCAGAAGTGGAGCTTTCTGATTCCGTGATATGTGACCTCTTACCACGTTTCTCCGTAGCGGGATGCACTATGAGAATGATCACAGTGGCTTCCTAGGACAATGTTGCATATACACGGAGTCATTTTGGGTAATCAAGAACTCCTTAATGGTAAAGATCTATTTGTCGGTGATTACCTGTGAACCAAGATGCACTCTTTTGACTCTTTTCTGGCGTATCATGGCGCGGACGGGCGGCGTATTTTATAGACTGGAACTATCAAAAATCCAGTTCGTAGTTCCTCTGTATTTGGACTCAATTGTCCTCATGTACGATGTGCATGTTCAAGGTCTGTTCGTTGACCTTAGTACATTTTAAACGTGTCACTCCAGAATCTCCAGGGAATGGAATACGTCCACTGTAGATCAAACCGAAGTCCTGAGTGCTTACCAATTATCCTACTTATCCAGGCTGTCGTGCTAGCGAGTCAAGTACTTTCTTGCTCTGTAAGCATAATACCCGGGCGTTATAAGGCAATTTCACCTTCTGCCAGTGACTGCACCAGCTACCGCATCCCACGATTTGACCACAGCCCAGCAGAGTCCAATCCAATCCGGGATTCCTAGACACCTAGGGAGGTGCTTTTGTTCATTCCTGGCTCTTCCTACCTCTATCGTTCAATGGCAAAATGATGTGACTAAGGTACTTCCAAACCCAATGGTATGTGTAGGTCACCATTTGGGAAGGACCATCATACCCTCCCAGGGCCGTTCAAGTAATTCGTAACTTCTTCTAATTACGGTAGAGCTACATTATACATTACCAGACCCAATGGGTGATGTAGACTGTCTCTCTTTAAAAACAGTGATCATTTAGAAGCGGTGGGTCCATTGGTAAAGTTCTGGATCCTGCACCCAATAAACGCTTAAAAACATGGAACTAAGTATTGATTCCACTTTCTCTCTTACTTATTACGAGGAATGATCAAATGAAAATCTTAAAAGTGCATTACATTTTAGAATTTAACAATGAAAAGGAAATCTTGCTTCTTATTTTTCAATGTAGTCCCTTTGACGTTGACGCAAGTATTCCAGCGCTTCGGAAGTGCATGGATACCATGTTGGAAGAACCATTTTGGTCGAAATTGTAGCAGTTTTTTTATACGAGGCACTGGTTACTGTCGCTCCTTTTACCATATACTGTTCCAAAATTATTCCCTTTGCATCCTAGAAGAGTGAGTATGACCTTTCCTGCTGATGGTTGAGTGCGGAATTATTATTTTTATTATTTGGTTCCGATGAAGAGCTATGCCCCATTCTTTGCTCCCTTTTTTGGTTTCTGGTTAATGATAGTGAACCCACGTCTCACGACTGTAACAATCTTGTCCAGAAATGCATCACCCTTGGCGTTGAAACGACGCAAAAGTTCTTCACAGGCGTCGACGTGCCGATCTTTCAATTCAGCAGTCAACGGCAGACACCATATTGGAATGCAGAACATTATTCACAATGTGTTGACCTGAATCAAAGCTAATATTAATGATTATAGCCATTTCTTTCAGCGTAAGACGCATGTTTTCCTCTACAAGCTGTTCTCCTAACGCATTGTTTTCATCGGTCACTAGGCGGTGAGCCTGTCCCGGTTGAGGAGCATCCTCCATAGATGTTGTGCCACTTTTAAACTTCCTACACCACTCGTATACTTACTACAGAGACAAATACGAACCACCATACTTTGCTCTCATCCTGCGATGAATCTCAATTGGTTTCATACCTTCACTGCTCAAAAACCGGATTATCGAACGCTGTTCTAACACGGTGCATGTGGACAGTGAGGCAGCCATCTTGATACTGACGTCGTCGCTTTCAACGTTCTCTCACCAACACTCTGTCACCTGTCGGTCATTAAGTGAAACTTAAGGCATATTACTGCTACATATCGAAGCAATCATCCAACTTTTCGGCATTTGATTGCATTTTTAGGGTTTTAATTTGATACTTCCTCGTAGTACTATTGAAGTACGAAAATGCGTTAGTATTCCGGTATCCCATTCCGAAATCAAGAACACGCACAAATCGCTAATTGAGGACCTGCCACATTATCCTCCCTCTAGAGATTGAATTCGCCCCCCGGGCACACCAACTATCCCTCTTGCATGCGTGTTGAAGTACTACGTGGTTTTATCTCCCGAATCCAAGGGTATGACATAGTTGCACTTTTCGGAGACAGAATGTGAGCTTTCAACGAGGAGATGAGAACTGATGGAATATAATGCACCCGTTATACTAGTATGATTCTATATGCATTCTTTAAGAGTGGATACGTAGCTGAACGCCATGAATGGTTTGTAATTCCCAAGAAGTTCGCCTTTGATCGTGATGGTGTGAAGGTTTGTGATCACTGCAACGTATCATTTTTTATTCGGTGTTCATGATGTAAGTTAATGATTTGTTTTGAACATTTCGTGAATGTCGACGATGTGCATTTTGTAAAGTGTAATACATAGTAGGTTGATCTCTGCACCTCTCGAACATGTACTTTCTGTCGCTCTCCGCTGCACATGGTGAGTCATTAGCAGCTAATATTTTTCCTGTCATCATTGTTCACACTACACTTTCAAAAGAGCCTTACTAGAGATTGCACTTCCGACCTCGCACTCAAGGGGTTCCTTGTCAGATCCAATGCCACTGATTAGTTACTATTTAGATATGCGGTCGAAACCTTTATTCCCCAATAGGTTGTTCTCCAGCCTTAACGTACATTCCATAGATAGAAAGCATTACCAACTGGAAATACGAGAATAATGTATTTCCATGCACTTCCCAAATTCTATCCCCCTGTCAGCACTACAGACACCATAATGCAAGTGCCCAGAGACAACTCCTCTCCCTTTCTCAACACAGGTTTGGGACCGGCCATGGAGGGGTTGGAGTTAGGATTTAGACAACCTGGGCGTTTGTAGGTCCAGACCGTCAGATTCTCGTGCAGTATCTGGTACGTGCATCGTCGATGCAATTTTCTTCTTTCGCCATGACCCTTTGCTTCTACAACGGTTTATGTTGGAATCAAGTGCGCATATTTATGTTTGTCAACGCAATCCTTGCAGCACGTGCGCTACTCTGGTGTGAATGATCCATGACAGTGGACGCCTGTAGGTCTATCTCTATGGTAAAGATGACGAATACATTGGTAATTCCAAATGTCTGCAGGTTCTAAAGTTGTATATCTCACTTGCACTCTTACCTAACTTACGCAGATCTTCAGCCATTATCTTCCTTCTCCAACTGAAATTAACAAACAAGGGCAAGTAAAACACTGTAATCACAACATATCATACTCTATATCACCTCTAACTGTCATGTTCATGGTAACTTTAAGTTGGTTACTTATAATTGGGTATATTTAAAAAAAAATTATATCAAATCCAGGGAATGCTGAAAAGTGATGAATCCTATTGTTTTTCTTTTATGTGTAAATGACTGAAGTTTAGGTATAAAACAAACGCATGTACACTAACAGAAGTTTAACATACAGAACATAATCGCTATAGAAATCAACACCTTTTTGCCAACGTGTGATCAGTTTCATAATCATATTATTATAAAAATATTCATCTTGATAACAAAACCACACCGTGACTTCAAGCTTCACTGCATCCTTAGACTCAAAATGAAGTCCTCTCAGATGTTCCTTAACTTTCGGAGAATAATAGAAATCTGACGGAGTCAGATCTGAACTGTATGTAAGATAAGATAGGACAGTGAAAGTAACACATTGAATCTTCTCAATTGCCTTTGTACTAGTGTGAGGGAGAGCATTACCGTGCTAAATTAGAGGATTTCAGTTACCAACAAACTGGTCGATTTCATACTTTCAGTTTTGTAAAAGTATTACAGAACTGATCAGAATTGCGTACTCTTGAGCAGGTATTCCATATTCACTATACCATAAAAGTCCCAAAAGACTGTCAGCATAACCTTCCTGCTGATGACACAGTCTTAAACTTTTTCGGTGCAAGTGATCCTTTGTGTCAATATTCATGGAGGCGCCAGAGTGGATATGGTGTACGTAAGTTTCATTATCGGTGATAATATCGTTCAAGAACTCATCACCTTGACGCTGAAGCAACTGTTTGCAAATATTCTGTTTCATGTCAGAAGTCAATTTACGCCGCACCCGCCATTCATAAACTATTTCGTAATCCAGATCTACGATTAATGACCGCATTAAATTTCGTGAGATACCACTGTTTATAGCAAGTTCTGCCTACATAATGTACCGATTCTCTCTAATCAGTTCATCAACAATATTGAGATATTGTTCACCCGTTGTACTGTGTAACTTTTCACTTTGTTATTTGTCAACCGAGGCGAGGCTCGATCCCATGCAATTTTCTGGACAAGCACGAACAGCACAATGTAATGGCGTACTGATATCTTCACAATTCTCCGCGACATCAACTACTATTCTTCGATGCGTGTCAAAGAGGGACATATTTCCTGTTTTAAGAAATTCGATCACCACATGCTGCTTCAGCTGCCCCAGCTGTTTGACTCCAGTATGATCAATATGTCAAGACAAAAGTGTAATTAATATAATGCAACAGTACTTTCAATCAAATATTTGCTTACATTCTGAAAAACAAATGAGACATTATTTTTTAGCATGGCCTCGCACTTTTCTCTACGTTAGGTACGCCGATTTTTATATGATACATAATTTGGAATTAACGTCAGATTAGTGTTCGTAGCGAAAAGCTGCTTAAAATGGCATCACATGAACCCTTCTACTAAATTGTTGAGCCTGAATCTAAGCTGGTGGACTTTAAGATGACTGCTATTGTGGTATTATACAGTAATACATAATTTTACCTCCATTACCTTTATTCAAGATATGATGTCACCCCCTCTAACCGTTCCAAACTTACAAGGTGCCTTTGCCTCATATTGCATACTGAAAATGCATTCAAAACTTGATGTCGCTTGGAGTATATTATTCAACTAAGCTTTTTCTCCTCAGAGAATACTTTGGTCTGATATGGGACCATTTTAGCGGACGAGACTCGGAAGAAAAAATAAGGATCACTTTAATTATCTATCTATCTATCTATCTATCTATCTATCTATCTATCTATGTATCTATCTATCTATCTATATATATATATATATATATATATATATATATATACTGATCACCAGTTGAATTAGAGACACCTACCTAATACCGCTCTGATAACGGCGGCTACCTGCCGCGGCATTGTGGCATATTAATACATATCTACTGTAAAGTCTCCCACAGAGTTCGCAGATTGGTCGGAAGATTGTCCACAGCCCGGAGACGTCATTCCATGGCGTTCCAGACAACGACGCTGACATTCCTAAATTTATGTGGGTGGGTATCAATGGCGGGACGTGTTAGCCTATATGTTTTCAGGCAAGTCTCAATATTTGATTGGTTTATTTTTAGTTAAAATCTTTTATGAACACTGTCATGAAGAGCTGTGCTGTGATAAAGTAAAATATGCCGGTACTATTAGGATAAGTTGGGGCTGCCCTACCTCAGTCGGTAACAGGACTGACTTAAACGCAAGAGAAACGAGTCCAAACTAAAAGTCTTGTGATGCGACGCACCCACAAGATTATTTGTGTTGGTGCCGGAGCCCGGAGCACCCACGTAGTCGGCGCGCATGGTTCCGGGTGTGTTCGATGGGATTGAGGACCGGTGACTGTAATGGCCAGAGAATTATTGCCTGATCAGAGGAGTGCTCATTAAACCAGTCTGCTTCATCCTAGAGTAGTGGGCCGGCGCATTGTCCTACTGAAAGATGAGATCACCACCCGGATGTTGCAACCGAGTGAATGACATCACATGGTCATCTAGAAGTTTGTGGTAGCGTTCATCTGTGAGGGACCGTGACATACGTATTAAGAGATCCATTTCAGTCCATATAAACGTGTCTCAGTTGAGAATACCACAACCACCGGTCTGCACAGTTCCCTGCTGGCATGATTGATTCATTGCCTCGTGCGGTTGGCGATGTACCCATATGAGGCCGATGGCTACTATACCGCATGACGAGTAGGTGATTGTGAATTGTCTAGCTGCTAACACGGCGTACTTGTCCTGCATTGAACCTCTCGCGATTTGACGCATTGTGGCCCTTCTGTCGGCTGTTACGATGCTAGCCAGTCGGTTCCTACCAATGTCATCGACACGCCTCTCACTGCGTATTTGCCCGTGCGAGTGCGATTTTACCGAAAGCCAGGTACTCGCGATACATCCTTGACAGAGTTGCCTGTGAAAATCCGAGTGCTGCAGCGATTTCCGAAGTCGAGCAACCCAGTCGTCTGGTTCCCACGATTTGACCACGGTGAAATGTACACAGGTCCTTCGTCTTGCTCATCACACTCTGCACTAACACTCATACCGAGTGAGGAAGCACACAGCAGCAGTACACGTGCGATGCGTTTCATTCATTTGCACTGGCGGAGCCTCCACAGGGCGGTTTTTGCAACTGTCCTGATGTCTCTAATTAAACTGGTAATCAGTGTATATATAATAGCTGAAATATTGTACGAATCGAATATCAAAAGAGGAAAATCGTTTGACATACTCTGTGACACCACCAAATTAACAATGATATCAACCCTACCTAAAATTGAATTTTTTCAAATGGCGCTAGACACATTCTATATTTCAAATCTATACGTTGCATCAATACTTACAATACAATATTTACTATTCAGTGATACAAACTAATAACACTTCAATATCACAATCTTTTAAATTTTGGAGCCTCCTATAACAGTAATAACGCAAGAGAGGAAGACGAAGCAATTTACGTCCAAAGTATCATAATGTCGATACTATGATCAAAATGTGACGCATTTTGGGTAAATAGGAGCAAAGTTACAAAGGATTGAAGATTTTACTTTATTTCAGTCTTCTTTTTAAAAACTGCATTGCTTAAAATGACGTATATGGGTAAATTTTTTACTATGATTATTGCTTTCCTATGTTTATATAACAACATTACACCAAATGCTTTCTGATGTTTGTAATCACAACAAGCTTTCTTAATTACGTAATTTTCTGGTCAACAGATTGGCAGCCGTGAAATCGGTGCATTGGCCAACATGATTGCCAGACCTCATGCATCTGGAATTTTACATGTGGAGGCAAACAAAAGGAAAGGAATCTAGAAGTGTGATTCTAGATTTAAAAAAGTAAGGGTGTTCTAGATTTCTTTCCATCAATAAAACATAGAAATAAGCCTACATCCGAAACTAAATCTCCATATAATTGAATGGAAAGTAGCAAGTATCTACCAATTGAATCAACCAACACTTATGTCCATCCGTCTGTCTGTTTTATCATAACTCTCCTAAACTTAGTGGCTACGTGTAACGTAGTCGCTAACACTCTCGCCTTCGGTGCAAGCGCTCCCAGGTACGATTCCTGGTGGTCGAAAAGTGTAAAATGCTTTTTCAGACCAGCCATCCTGAATGAGGTTTTCGTGGGTTTTCTTCATTCACACCAGGCAAATGCCGGGATGGTACCTAACATATAGGTCCCAGGCCACTTTCTTCCTTCTCTTTCCCCGGATAGTGTGCTCCTCGAGGGATGTCATCCCTCAAACGTGACGGGCTAACATGGCCATAGATGCCGACACCCAGAAATCTAAATCCTAATCCTAATCTTGTAAACTTATTCGATTTTAATGAAACTTGGTATATGTCTCCCTTAATCTTTAAAAATATCCTTATTGTTTGATGTTTCAAGAATCTATCAAAAATAAAATTGAATAAAAGGATTAAAATTTTCACCTTGCTGCACGTTTTAACACTCGGGCACACGGGTCTATTTCTTGCCGTAACATACGCGGTACGGGGATTCCCTGACTCTGAAAATAACTGCACATGGATTTCTACTTTAAAGGTATTTTATTTAGAACATTTTACTACTATAACCTATGTATCTATATGTTAGAAACATCAAGAAAGTTTCGTAATTGTTTTTGTGCGAGTGCCAAAAGAATCTTCTGCAAATATGTTGAAAAAAACAAGGTAGCTAAAAAGCAAGCTATTTTTTATTTTTTTTTAAAAAAAGTAAGCCCACGTGGTGACGTGGATTGCCCGCACTTTAGAAAAATTTATTCTCATTGTAACCTCTAATACTGTTTTACCAAAAGCTGTCTTTATTCTTACTTGAAACCACGTATGCAGAAATAAATTATACTAAATGAAAATACATGAAAAATTTCAATGTAAACATTGACTTCTAAGCAAACACTGCGATTCTAAGAACAATTACCAATTATTCATTTGACAATTCACAAAACTTAATGATGAAGGAATGTACCTCTCTCAAAATTTAAAATTAGTGCACAAATATACTACCTCTGTTTATGAAGGGTAATAAACCCTGTACTCATTCATTTAATCACATAATGTAATAAAGAAGGATCAAAGAAAAGAAAATAGATCAATAACCTTCGAAACTTGAATGTTTGGCCATTTTTATACCCATAAGAGATAACAAGATAGACACCAAAGTTTACAATGGGTCCTAGAGAACGTTTACCGAATTTTGTTATTTGATAATTCTCAAATTTAAGAAATGGTCCTATGTACCCCAACACAATTTAAATGGAAACATCAAAGTATACATGTACTATAAAGGAAATGAACCCCTATACATACTCATATATTTCTAACGTGTTAAATCCTTATCAAAGGGAATAAATTGTGTTAATTACTTCCGAAATTTACATTTTTCACAATTTTTTACCCATGAAAGGGAACGAGATAAATCACCAGAGGTTATAATGGTATTTGTTAGGACTCTATACTATTATACCAAACTGTAAATTGGGCAATTTCTAAAATTTAAGGGGTGGGCCAATGTACCCCTCCTAAATTTTCAAAGGGTTGCACTAATGTACCTATATCTTAAGAAAGAGACTTCTGTACACGTCCATATAACCATATAAGGTAATAAGACTTCATCAAAGGGAATAAATTGGGACAATAACCGAACACGTGATCGTACTAATTTTTGGCACTTTTTTAACCGTAAAAGGGAACAACATGGACAACCGAAATTTATAGTGATACATATTAGGGTCCAATAATTATAACAAATTTTTAAATTTTACAACTTCCAAAATTTAAGGGGTGGGCCAATATACGTCTCCCAAATTTTCAGAGGGATGCACCAATGTACCTATATCTTAAGAAAGGAAATTGGCTCTTGTATATACATGCTTGAGATGGTCAACATGAAACTCATGCGTAGATGAACATTCTTGCCCCCTCCTAGCAAAACCTGATATGACGCTACTGATTGTACTGGTTTGTTTGTTTCTGAAAAACAAAGAAAAAATTAAGTATTTATGTTGGTCAATCTGTCAGCGTGAGAATTTTCCTGGATTTTCAATGTTTTATCAAGAAATTCCCTTTTTCCCTTTTTCATAAATTTACCTACAAAATTTTCCTAGAACATGGTCTAAAGCTGTTCATCCTAAAACTCCCGAAAAGGCTGTATGAAATCGCCCGCCATTTGTCACTATGTATCTGTGCGAGATTTTTTCTCATCTCTTACATTAAAAAACAAGCAAACAAACAAACAAATATGGGAATATACGTAGAGCCAGATCTACATCTGAAAAACAGCATTGTTCATCACATTATATGAGTATTGAATTCATAATATTAGATCTAACTAGTTTGATCATCTTTTTTTTTTAATGTCTCCCATTATAACAGTATTACATGCAGTGGTCGAAGTAAGGCGGTATGCGGTGGTATGGCATACCGCCTCTGGTTTTTCAGTGATCAAGATAGGCCTAATATTTAAATAACAGTCAAAATCATAATAAAACATACCGCCTCTACCTTTTTTTCCCACTTCGAACGCTGATTACATGATTATAAATTATATATTTAGTGTTGTGAATTTGTAATTTATCACTTAATTTTTATATATGAAATATAATTTTGAAAATGATTTTTGAATTATGTGGGGCACAGTGGATAGCAGTTACTACAAGCAGCATCGATGAGCTCCTTCGTGGCTAAGTGGCTAGTGTACGCGCTTTTGACATGAGAGACCCGGGTTCGATTCCACGTTAATGAGTAGGTCCCGTCTCATTAGCGTCGCTGCTGAAAGGGATGTTAGACTCAAAATCAACGCAACTCAAGTGAGCCACGACACTAGAAAGATTGGATTGCTTTAGGATATATCAATTATTTCTCTTCTAAACAAGTATAGTTTTATTAAGATTATGTATTATAAAAATAAGATGTCAACTTACAAAGTTTTATTTTAGGAAGGTCGAACCCTGTGGATCTCCAAGTGATGCGCTCAGTAGCGTAACGCAAAAATGTCGAGCCCCCCGCAGGATTATTTTTGGGCCCCCCTTCCCATGCTCATTAACTTCCCACTATATTATGTCCACTAGCGTGCGCAGGACATTGGGAAAGTGGGTGCCAGAACTAAAGTACCACCATATGGAATGTCGTCCCCCCCCGTTCCCCTAAGAAAAGATAGCGTCATTGCACCCGACGCTGCGTCGGCGACGCACGGCACACATGCAGACGGGAAATAATTTACACGTAATTTGTTTTCAGTTTGTAATAATTCTACATAAAAAGTTTGTCTAATGGGGGTGCCAAGGCACCCATGGCACCCACGTTGCGCACGCCTATGATTATGTCCCTGTAGAAGACAATGGTTCATAAATCATAATTAACATAGTGATCATGGAATATAATTAAATTACAATTAAAATTAATGCTCATCAAAAAGAGCAAACGAACTGCTGAATGTCGAAGTTAATTTGAAGCGGTATAATGTTCTAGCATTTTTTCTGCAAATATTTCTATTATATTAGGCCTACTTACGTAGTTTTATTGCTCTTGTTCTCTCACATTCAACCAGGGTGCGAATTCCCCCCCTGACAAAAATCTTTCCCACCCTGGAGAAGAAAAATTTTATCGCTACCAGGGATAACTTTTTCCCCTTCTGGAGTATTTTTAAATGGACATAAAGATAAGATAGAAAAAGGGAACAATTCTTACTTTGCGTAGCTAACCTAAATATTACTTGAGTGAAAATTTATGAAAGATCTCACATCTCAACTGTTTTGTACTTGTTAGTGTATATATATATGTGTGTATGTGTGTGTGTATGTGTGTGTGTGTGTGTGCGTTGGTGAACCCGTCAATCTTTGTAGGTCGATCGGTCTACACAGCAGCACTGTGAGCAATTTTTGCAAAGCGAGCATTTTTTAGTGGTTGCTCGAAATGTTTTTTACTTTTAGCGTGTTCAGAACCCTTATAGAACATGAATAAAAAGTAATAACTTTTGAACCAACAACCAATCTCTATCAAATTTTCAACATGTTTGAGGGTCGGGCCTTGGGTGCTTTTTATCGTTTCACTATGATGAGCCAGTATAGAGGAGGGGAGGGGGAGATATATGTAAAAAAAATAAAAATGTCTTTGTGGCTTCATCACTCTTGAACCACCCGACCAATCTCAATCAAATTTTCAACATGTATAAGGTTCGGATCTGGAAACATTTTTGTAATTTCACTTTAACGGTAGATCCTAGGGAAGGGGGCGGGGAGGGGGACATGAATAAAAACTAATAAAACTAATAACTTTTGAATCACACAACCAATCTCGATCAAATTTTCAACATGTATCTGGGTCGGACCTTGGGTGTTTTTATCGTTTCACTATAACGAGCCACCATAGGGGAGAGGGAGGGGGAGATATATGTAAAAAAAATAAAAATGAATGCCTTTGTGACTTTATCACTCTAGAACAATCCGACCGATCTGAATCAAATTTTCAACATACATGAGTTTTCGTGCAGAGATTACTTAGGCTACTCACCTTGACGATGCAACGTAGGGGAGGGGGAAGGCGGAGAAATAAAAAAATGCTCAAAATGACCAATATTAGTGTTGAATCCATAGTTTTCGGGGTCGATGAGAGAAACAGTGACACTTCTGATGCTGTAACAATCCAAGTTCAGCCCTGATAGTTGGGGAGGGGGAAGTTGCAACGTAGGGGAGGGGAATAAACATTAAAAATCATCGGAAATGGCTAATATTAGTGTCGAATCCATAGTTTTAGGATTTGCTGAGATTAACAGTGAAATTTTGATGGCGTGTGCCGCAGTACGGGTGAGGGGGAGGAGGAGCTGTATATAATAATGATTGAAAATGACCAATATTAGTGTCTAATCCATAGTTTTCGGGATCATTATGATGAACAGAGACATTTCCGATCCGGTTTAAATCCAAAATCAGCTCCACAAGTTGAAGGAGGGGGAGAAAGAGATATATTAAAAATGGTCGAATATGTCCACTATCAGTAGAATTTATAGTTTTCTGGGTCGCTTTGATGATCAGTGATACTTTCGATCCCGTTTAAATTCAGATTCAAACCTTTAACGTGGTTGATGGGGAGTAAAAGGTTTAAAAATGGTCGAAAATCACAGATATTAGTGCTGAATCCACATTTTTGGGGTCGCTCAGATGGACGGTGACACTTCCGATGACATGGGCCGCAACATGGGGGAGGAGGATATAATGATTCGAAATTAGTGTTGAATCTATAGTTTCTGGGATCGCCGAGATGAACAATGACACTTCTTATGGTGTTAATTCCAAATTCAGCCGCGCGTCTTCTGAGAGGGGGAGAGGGAAATAAAAAATAACCCATATTAGTGTCGAATCCATAGTTTTCTGGGTCACTGAGATGGCCGGTGACACATCCAATGCCGTGCTGCACAACATGAAAGAAGAGGAGGGGAGATATATATAAAAATGTTCAAAATTATCCGACACTAGTGTCTGATCCGTAGCTTTTAGGGTCGCTGAGATAAAGAATGACATTTCCGATCCCGTTTGAAACCAAACTCAGCCCCGTACATTGGGAGATGGGGAGATAATAAAATGATCAAAAATGATTAATATTAGCGTCGAATACGTGGTATTCGGGGTGGCCGAGGTGATCAATAATCTTTCCGATGCCGTTTAATTCGATGCCATAAAAACGAAAACAGCACATTTCACGGGTACAGACCACATGACATACGGAATTGTGCATTTAAATTTTAATTTCACCCAGCGAAGCGGGTATATACTAGTAAAACTTCATAACTTTGGAACCACCAAACCGATCTCATTCAAATTTTCAACATGGATGAAGTTCGGACCTGGGATGACTTTTTATCATTTTAGTGTGATGGTGCAATGTAGGGAGGGGGAGAGGGGTATCAGACCACCAGTCTTGGGCATTTTTCTCAGCTTCTAGTGCACGTAGACGCTGGAAACAAAAAATGAATGACCAAATGGTACATGAAGAATCAAATGGTGATACTTCCATATCCAGTGGCGTAGTGGGAATACACCAACGGGGGTCAACTCTAAAATTTTTAATGGAAAATGGTATTATTTTCGATTTTTAGAAGTAATATTGAAAAAGAATTAACTTTTACGGGAAACACTTTTCGTTAAATTCTACGGTTTCGGATCTACGTCTGTCATTTGTTGTATTGCTACTATCAGATCATCTGGTAAACTCATTTTTCTGTTCGTAGTGCACGGAGACACTTCAAACAGAAAATGAATTACTAAATCGTATCTGAAGAACAAAATGGTGATACTCCCATATCCAGTGGCGTACTGGGAATGCATCAAAGGGTTCAACTCCAAAATTTTTAATGGAAACTGGTATCAATTTCGACTTCTTTGGAAGTATTACTGATAAAGAAACAACTTTTACGGGAAAAACTTTTCGTCATATGTTACGGTTTGCTATCTACTTATGTTATTTGTTGTTGAATTGCCACTTCAGACCAATTGCCATCTCAGGCATTTTCCTCTGTTCGTAGTTCACACAGACACTTCCCACACAGCACACGTCGTCCACCGGACGTCCAAAAATATCCATACATGTCCAAAAATTGTCCATAGATGTCCATGGACTTATGTGGACCTTTATGGATCATCCATATTATGTCCACATACGTCCACAGACGCCCATGGATGTGTGTGGACTTTTATGGATCATCCATATTAGGGTCGTCATGGACCTATGTTGGCGTTGTTATATAATAGGACAAATGTGGAAGAGCAATGGACGTCTACATTAGACGTAGAATGGACGTCCAGAAAAGGATGTACATAGTTTGTCCTCATTGGTCCGTTTACATACCAATGCCGAAATAGGTCCAACAGTGGACGCAATATGGATGATCCATAGAAGTCCACATAAGTCCATGGACGTCTGTGGATATTTTTGGACATTTTAGGATAAACACCTTTATTTTAGTATGTCCATAACACGTCCACTTTTGAACGTATGTGGACGTGGGTTGTTAACGTACAAAATTGGACGTACTATGGACGTGTCTTTATGGACATCAAATGTACGTCCAAGAGTGGACCTAGAATGGAGAACCCTCATGGATCTCCTTTGGAGTTAGTAAGTTAAGGTACTGGTCTGGACGTTTCCTGAACCTCCACTCTTGGACGTTTAATGGATGTCCATAAAGACATGTCCATAGTACATGCACTTTGGACTTATTTACACATTTGCCAATAAACGGACCAATTCGAACGTCCACAGGACGTACACAAGTGGTTGTACATTGGACATCCGTAAGAGGATATCAATAGTACGTCCGTCATGGACCTACGTACGCATTCGTTAATAATTTAACGAATTTGAACTTCCACAGGACGTACACAAGTGGTCGTACATTGGACATCCGTAAGAGGATATCAATAGTATGTCCGTCATGGACCTACTTACGCATTAGTCAATAACGGACCAATTCGAACGTCCACAGGACGTACACAAATGGTTGTACATTGGACATCCGTAAGAGGATATCAATAGTACGTCCGTCATGGACCTACGTACGCATTCGTTAATAATTGAACCAATTTGAACTTCCACAGGACGTACACAAGTGGTCGTACATTGGACATCCGTAAGAGGATATCAATAGTACGTCTGTCATGGACCTACTTACGCATTAGTCAATAACGGACCAATTCGAACGTCCACAGGACGTACACAAGTGGTCGTACATTGGACATCCGTAAGAGGATATCAATAGTACGTCCATCATGGACCTACTTACGCATTCGTCAATAATTGAACCAATTTGAACGTCCACTGGACTACACAAATGGTTGTACACTGTACATCAGTTAGAGAATATTAATAGTGCCTTCGTCATGGACATATTTACATATTTGTCAATGATCGGACCAATTCGGATTTTCACTGGACGTACACAAATCATCGTACACTGTACATCAGTAAGAGATATCATGGTCATAGTATCCAAAACTAAGTTACTTCAAATAAGCACTGCCCCGTCCATCTCAGGTGCGCAATTACTATTGTAGAGTTCTCCAAAATATGTATGTTTATGGTACTATAGCAACGTTGAATCATAATAGTGTGATATTACCTTTCGCTTGACATGTATATTTGAAATATATAATAATCTAAGATAGTGCCATTTGAAAATATGATTTTATCTTGGGGTGGCAACACTGCTAGTGTGGTAGGATTGCGGTGTATGTCAAACTACTTTTGCTTTTTGATATTTGCCTGTTATAAAATTTCAGCTTTTTCTGTCAATCAGTTTAGAAGTTACAATGAGAAGTCACTTCAAGTGGTTGTTTCATCCTATAATAGTAAACATGCATTATGTACTTATTTTTAAATAATACATGTATTTGTGAATATACATTTTATTCAACGTATTTACGAATATGAAGTAAGTCAAAAGTAAACAGCAATGGTTTCCACATTAAAATACATGAAAAATAATTTTGGTCAGGATTTTGACAAAAACTTTACTGTGCTGGTAAAAGAGTTGCAACACTACTATTTAGAGATGTTACTTTAGTAAAGGGACCTGGACTTTTGCAGCATTGGTGCCTTTTATTCTAGAAGCGAGGGAAAAGGAAAGGGAAGTGCCTTTTCCGCCACCTTTAACTCCTCTCTGGATTTGCCTACCCATTTAAGTTCAAGTTATTTTTTGTTTCATAATTTCGTAATTCTTTGTAAAGGTATTGATTCTGGTCTCATTTAATATCTTTTGAGGATTCCAGTGGTAGCAGATGGACCAGGTCCTTATAGTAAAAGACAAAATAAATCCATAACAAATAATCCACAAAAAAATGATAAAGGAATTAATTGTCCCCATTTGGGAACAGTGGGCTTAGCTTATATTCATCACGACTTAAGTTTGCCAATATTGTCGATGAACTTCTGTTGTTTGGTGTTTTCTCAAGTGTGTCTTCATCCGGTGAAGGTGTCACTCAGTCGAAAAATGTAACAGTTTCTCAGACCAGTTATCATGAGTGAGATTTTCCTTGGCTTTTACTCATTGACACGAGGCAAATACCGGGATGGTACCTATATAAGTTACAGGTCCTAGGCTGCTTCCTTTAGTGTGTGAAGGCTTTAAGGCCTTAGATGCCGGTAATACCGATAAAGCTGTATAAATAAATAAATAAATAAATAAATAAATAAACAATGAGTATGCTCGGAAGACGCCTCCACAAATCGTACCGAAATCTTCCGATACATCAGAGATGAACCCACACAGCTCACGTTGTCCAATGGACGTCTAAAAATTGTCCACAGATGACCATGGACTTATATGGACTTTTATGGATCCACCATATTAAGCAAAATGTTTCTATCATTTGCGTAGATCTCCAGGCTTCGCGAATCTTCACAGCCACGCCTTCCAAAAATACGAATGTGAAAAATGAAGCTCTCGTATATTTAAAAATCATGGGGGCAAACAAAAGGGAAAAAATAAAGAAAATAGAGAAAAAAAATGAAATGAAATCTTTGAGTTTTACGTCCCACGGTTATTCCGATTAGGCTAAAGGAGACGGTGATGATGAGTAATGAATGAAATTGTGGAATGAATAAAGTGGGAGGAAACGGGAGAACCCCGAGAAAACCCACGCACACGGTGTTTGTCCACCACAAAGTTCACTTGGCGGGGACTGGGATCGAACCCGGGACCCCAAGCACCAGAGGTCAACGCTCTACCACTAAACCACCGCGGCCCCAAGAGAAAAAGAGATCTGAAAGGATGCGCGAAGTTCTATTGAAATTCGAAAATCGAAATATTAATTTTGGGTCTTTAACAACTTGCCTTCAGTAGCATTAAATTTGTCAATTTCATTCTCTAATTTCCAGATTTCAGTATTAGCATCGTTTTAGATTTCTAATCTTTTTCTTGAAGATCGAAGTGATAACGAAAACTTGGCTCTATTTTTACATTTATATTATAAATTCACATCTAGTTTAAACCTTTGCTTTATATTATTTTTAAGAGTTGAAAATTTCCGTGTCAATATTCAAAAACGATGCTACATTCTAGCCGCAGGCATTGCCGACATAAGAGCGGAATATATTCGTTTGGGGGCCGGATCTGGCCCTCGAGCCGATATTTGTATGGCTATCACTGAGTCACAGCAAGGTAAGTGAAGCAAAAGATTTGATAACCAATTTTAATCCTGAACGTCAATTAGAATATCTTGACGGTATCTTTTTTCCTCATCTTTTCGTTTCTTTTGCTTTAATATTCGAACTAATTTCAATAATCATTTAGTAATTTATTTACGTTAGAGTATTGGCAGTGTTGATTTTGAGCTGGCAGCAGTGATGCGATGACAGTTGCAAGTTGTTTGTGCAAGTGTTATGATGATACTGTAATGAAACGTAAGTAGAAAGTTTTAATGAAGAAATTATATAACCTATTTAGGTGAAATACTTATGCCGAATAACAGTGTGGTGCGAGTTTTTTGTACTTTTCATTGTGTAGTGCTTCTACAGTTGGGAATTATACTACTGGAAGAATTGTAATTAAAACATTTCCGCAGAAGCACTCATAAAATGCCGAAGGTTAATTTCAACAATCAGTTAGTGATATAATTATACTGGCAGTATTTACATTACTTTTTGAGCTGACGGGGTTTCTAAAACGTGATTTATATAAAAAGTTTAATCTTAAACTGCAAGTGCGTTGTGAAGTTTTGTGTTTTGTGCCATATTAAAAAAGTTAATATTCTGGCATAAAATTTTTATTATAAAGTGACTGCAGCATTCAGTGTAGTGCATTAATATTCCTGTGTTGCTTTTTGTTTTGTGTCATATTACAAATTGTGGCACACAATTGTAATTATAAAATGACACACGACAAATGTGCGTGGCCCAAATGGAAAAACATTGAAAGGATTGTGCGAGCCGTTCAACACCAAACACCGCCAAGTGAAGAATGGGATAGCTACACTATGCGGATCCTCGCATCGTATGGTAAGTGCTATATGCCCTTATACTTTATTTGTTCAATGTATCCTCATATTCAAAGCATTAAATCAGTTATAATATTCGGAAATAGCAGACAGCTCGCTCATTCCTTCCACAATGTTATGCGTATCCCAAAAGCACTTTCTGTTTTTTGAAATAGGGACCGTGATGGCTCAGTGATAGATACTTTGGGAATATACATAAACTCAGATATAATTGAGGTAGAATGGCATTTTTAAGCTTTGGTTACATTACTTTTAGAAACAGTACATTCAACGTTGTTTGATTTCTGCAAAGTCATGTAAAACGTGATTTTAATACATATTGAGGATAGGGGGCTGTTGAGAGAAGTAATTGCGGTAAAGTAATTTTCTAATTGTTGTGTACGATAATTAGTACATCAAGAGAGATTTTCTACTTTCTTTTTGAAATGTAAGGAATTCCTGGGGAAGGTTCTAGAACGCAGGTCCCCCCATATAAGTTAGTAGCAGGTTGGCTCCTTTCTGTATCAAAATTTAATGTTTAATTCACATAGTATTGCCGAGCGAGCGTTAGCGAGCGAAGGCGGGTTAGAGCCCCACAGGGTGTTTTCTGTCTTTATTAGATAAATGGGAGGGGGGTACAGGAATTTCTGTTTACTTTTATGTTCAAGGAATGGTGTGTTCAAGGAATTAAGCTTACCCAACCTCTCACTAGTCTATATAATATGTTCACGTGCTAATCTTATGGGGATCTAATGGTATTAACAAGTAAGTTTCGTTTCAAGATGCGAAACTAGGGAAGACTTTCAAACTATGCGGATTCAATATTAAACCTAAAATAGTACACACACGTCGTTCAGCACTATAGAGGGATTGAATCTATACTTCGGGCTCTGAATTCATATGAAAAACATTTACTCTTTGTCAGTTACAATTATGAGGTTTCGAAACTGAAACCACAATAAGTACTAGTTTCTACATCTTCCTGTTTCAGTGGAAATAAAAGGATTTTGATACTGTATGGATACCACTACTAAAATTAGAAGTTAAGAGAGTATGGCTTTATGGTTTTAGGTTTTTGTAAAAATATATGAATCAGTGTGTTTCTTTTCCTTGAGTCACTGAATCGGATTTCGAAAACCGCTTCTTGGCCTGTATTACTGTTTTTTATTTATGGCGATTAATGTTGAAAACCCTAAACGGATGATTTATGAAATTTCCGGTTTGAGTAGATGCTTATCAGAGGAAAGTGATCTATTCTTCTAATAATGGTAATGATTGGAAGTTTAGTTTGATTTCTAATAATGGCACGGAATAGCGAGATACTAATTTTTCATGTAAACTCAGAGCACGAAGAACAGGTTCCATCTCTGATCTTACTGGAACATAAAGTTGTATATATAGGCCTACTACTTCTGGCTCTGCATAGTTTAGGGGTCTACCTGTAGTTTTACACTGTGAAATAAAGCTCAGTTATTTACTTCTACTTATTAATATTTCTTCACATGGTAGCTGCAAAAAGTGTTATTAATTTAAGGATTTATTTTAAACAGATAGTTATGATAAAGCTCGACGAAACCTAAGGAGAGCTGAGGAAACATCAGACCTAAATACAGAGGAAGAGGTGGATCAACGAAAAACACGGAAACGAAAAGAAAGATGCACCTCATTTTATTCAGACAGTTCGGAGTCGGATTGTAATCCGGGAATAGAAGACATAGCGGATATTCCAGTTCCACCACAAGTCGTGTTGCTAAAAGAGACTCCGGCTTCAACAGCAACTGTAGTTGAGAGTTGTAGTAGTCAAACAACACCAGAATCTTCAAAGAAGGCAACTTCAGATTGTAGTGACGTAGGTTCGTATCGATATATGCTTACTGTAATATTTATATGTATGCATGTTATTTAAATACGAGGGAATATATAGGTATCGGTTAAGTAGTAGGACACAAAGAATATGCAAGCTGGATGCTGTTCTTTTCTGAGATTTGAAATCTCTTCTTAAATTTAAATGTCGCCAATAGCTGATTTTTTTTTTAGTGTTGAGTTGATTTTGAGTTTAACGTCCCGTTCAGCAGCGAGGCTATATGAGACGTGGACCTACTGATTAACGTGGAATCCGAACCACATGAGCTCCCGCCGGGAATCGAACCCGGGTCTCCCACGCCAAAGGCGCGTACGCTAACCGCTTAGCCACGAGGGAGCTCAATTTTAGTGTTGTATAATGGGACATCTATATACATGTATTAATGTTCATGATGGTTTGTTAGGTAGGTTTTGCAAATTTTAATTAACGTTTAAATGTTTGCGCTATTAAATATTTAATAGGGAGTCCCAAGATTATATAAAGTGCCGCGGTGGCTCAGTGGTAGAGCGTTCACCTCTGTTGCATGAGGTCACTGGTTCAAACTGTTCCCGCCAAGTGAATTTTGTGGTGGACAAAGACCATGTGCGTGGGTTTTCTCGGGGTTCTCCCGTTTCCTCCTACTTTCTTCATTCCGCCATTTCTCATAATCATCGTCTCCTTTAGCCTAACCGGCATAACCGTGGGACGTAAAACTCAAAGATTTCATTTCATTTTTCGAAGATTAATAAAGCAAGTATGCATTATTTCCTGTTTTTCTGTAGCATACATCGTAAATCCCTAATTTTATATTAATAGCAGAGTGACTGTACTGCTAATTTTTTCCGCTTTTTTTTTAAATGAGAAACAAAGTTAGTCGAGTTAAGAAAAATATGAGTGAAAGAAACAGTGGAATCAGTGTATAATTTAGCATTCATACCCACATAAGTACCTCGGCCCCACTAAT
Organism: Thermobia domestica; assembly: GCF_964235325.1. Lineage (NCBI taxonomy): Eukaryota > Metazoa > Arthropoda > Insecta > Zygentoma > Lepismatidae > Thermobia > Thermobia domestica. The sequence continues at coordinate 122,879,861 of NC_137467.1, forward strand.
GGAATTATAAAGATCAAGGGTTCAGATGTATGTGGGTTACTGTGCAAGTACTTTGTAAATGTAGATTCAGAATATGGCTGCCACTTGTAGGAGAATTTACGGATTTGTTAATTCAGAAAGAAAGATTAATGTATAAAAATCTTAATATGAAAGAGACCAACATCAAAATCTCATTAATGTAGATACGCACTTCAAAGTTTGTGTTTCAACCGTGATCAGGAATGACAAATCACGATCTTTTAAGTAATTTGTGTTGATGTTTTCAGTTAAATCGACTTTTTTAAAATTTAAATCACTTTTACCTGATATTTTTAGAAAACAGAATAAAATGTAAATAATGCTTCTTTTCTTATATGATAAAGTACTGGGTTTCGGTGTCTTTGTTAAATGATGACAGAGTAAAAGATAAAACATTAGTTCCTATTAGTTGCATGGTGCGGAATCATAAAATCGATGTCGAGGATGGGGGAGGGGAGACTGTAGAACTGAAAAAAGAAAGAAAGAAAGGAAAATAAAAGATGCTCTTCGCGCTTTTGAACTGCAATGTTCCGATATAGAAAGTTCACGCACTTGGGCATTCATAAGTATTAAACTATGCAATATTAGGGATTTATACCGCTGACCGTTAGTTCAACTATTAATTAGATAAGAAATGCACATTAATTACATATTAATTACTGTAATTATTTTGCAATCTTCTGACATTACTTAACTTTATTCTCCACCTTCTAGCACGCTTTTAGTGGGGAGATTCCCCCTTCCCTAGGATTTCGCTCCCTGATTTGTTGTTTAAGCGACATATGCTTGATGAAATCATTTAAAAAAAAAAAACATGCAATTTAAATTGCGATTTAAATCAAACAACTGTGACCATGATATTCTTGTTCTACAGCCAGAACTGTAATCTAACCCACCCAGCACACGACGTTTAGTGGACGTCTAAAGAAACTACACGACTTTCTGTTAAGACACTTAGCAGTTGCTTTATTTGTGTTTAGTTTTATACATGTGTTTCTTCAAGTTATGTTACGATACTTGGCCACTTTTTCTTATGTCCATTTTTGCTTTACTCGTACTTTTCAGAGTTCAAGAAGGAAGTATTGCGCCAATTGGCAATTATAAAGGCAACGGTAAATAGCAATAGGGACACTCTTGACATTCTACTAAGAAATCGAGTTAATTATGATAATGAAGTGGAAATGACCGAGAATCAATGCCAGGATGAAACAGTGAAGATTATTTTAAGGAAACTTCCTGCACAAAGCATGGAAGAGTTCGATCAACTAGAAGACCAATTGGGAAACGCAAAACTGCAGAAAGAAATGGTACAGTATCAAGTTTTTGAATTTTATGCATTTACTTAATTCTTATGTTCGGGTTTTGAAGCTTGTCTCTTGAAATGAATAATATTTCCTTGCTTATGAATAGGGTTAGGAAAAACCATACTTATTTTTGGTTTAAACCAGTTATTTTTTAATAGTTAAGGTTAAAGCGGTCATATGCAGCAAGGGGCCTGGGCCCAATCCGGACTACTAGACCCTTTCCCCAGTCTGCCTGATCCTAAAACTAAAATGAAGAATTTCCCAACCCTTGATCGTGCAGTATCGCAACTTGACACACTTCCGAACTGAAAGTAATGGATTTGAAGAAAAAGATAGTTGGCCTTTAGCCTCGAGATGAACCGGGTTACTGTCATTTCTCGCAATGGAGACCGAGTTCTTCTCAAATTGCCTTTCGTCATTAAAAATATGTAGGAGCCACGGTTACTTCACTTTAACTTAAAGTAAATATTTACAAAATAAAAATGGTTTGAATTTTAAACAACCTGTTTTTTGACAAGTCTGGCTATAATCAGAATTCGAATCATTTGATTGGTGTAGTGGAGAGCACATTTGCGTTCAGCGCTCGTGGTCCCGGCTCTGACTTAAACGACCTAAGTACGTCCAGGCTCCTTGAACTTACTGGGCATAAAAGACCGTAAGATGTAAAACCCAAAACTTTCAAGTCATTTGAATTCTCTCTGCCTTTGAACCATTCATATTATTATTAATTTGAGTAAGCAACTTTAAAAAGCGCCTGGTTTAAACAAACGAACCTAGCTCATAGCATAAAATCTTATTTGGACTATATGTAACATCACCACGGCATGACAACTGTGAGGAAAACCAGTGATAGAGGTGAGCAACATTTCATCTTTCTCTTAATAATATTCCAGGGACTGCTTGAAATCTCATTCTATTGAAAGTTGAGATTGTGTACGCAGTACTTCATGTCAGGGGGAGAAGTGTAAAATAACTGTATAAATATGTGAAACAGTTTTCGGTAGTGCGCGTGAAAGTCAATGATAGACATTTTAATGAATACTACAATTTTTCAGCTATTAAATACAGAGACAAGTATTTTTTTTTTTTTTTGGTTGGAGCTGTATGTTATTTGACATTTTTGGGAACATGTACCCCTTTTGGTTAGCACCTCCCTATTTTACTTTATTGATTCTACTATTCATTCATTACCAGTTCCACGTATAGTTTACTTCTTTCCTATTACAAATTCATACCTCTTTCTGTTCATATTTCTTAATCTCTTAAGTGTGAATTTTTCTTTTACAAATCAACTTCGAGAAGTGAATACTTTTTCGCCAAATTCGTTTGCAAATTTCTTTAAAATAAAAAATAATAGAAAATTGAGATTTCATTGTATCCATTGCAACAATACTTCCACAATATTCTGTACCAAAAGAAGAAATATTACTTGGAAGCATATTTATGGTGTCCATACTTAGATGCAGTAGAACCAAATTCACACTTATATAGAGGGTGTTAATGAACTATACCGACAAACTGTAACAGGCGGTTCCCCATATCAAAATAAGATAAGTTCATATGGACCTGTGGGGAAAAGTTCATAGTTTCATAGCTATGACTGTCCAAAATCGTGAAAAAGCCATATTTCTAGAAACCCTATTTCGGATTCGAGAAGCTGTGGATGGTGATCCTTATGAGCGTAAAGGAAGTCAAGCTAATGCAGTCCAAAAATGCACATTTCATTAATGTTCAATGGATATACAGAGTATTCCCTGCAGGGTGAAATTTTGAGATATGCTCTGACTTTAATGATTGGTCCAGAGTATGCAAACGATAAGTTTTCATAACAGTGTACAACACGGAATCCTTTGGCGCGATGTCAGAAGTGTTAAGGATCAGCAGCAGCACGGTTTCTCGTACTCGGGAAAACGCATGTGGCGATGTTTTCTTTCACTCTTAAAAGTGAAGAAAACGTGAAATATACCGTGACGAAATACATCGCATCACACATTATTCTGAACACGAAAAAACATGAAGCTGCCGGTTCCTAACACTTCCGACTTCCCTACGAAGCATTGGATGTCCATTGTTGTCAAGGCTTACCTCCTACCTACTTTGGACCCTCCTTGAAATCAGGGTATACCTGAAAATTGTATTGAGAGCACATCTGAGAATTACACCGTATACGGAATACCCTGTACACCCATTGAAAATCGAAGAAACATGCAATTTTGGATTATGTATGCGTGGCTTCCTTTATGCTGATAAGGACCACCATCCACACCTTCTGGAATTCGAAATAGGGCCTGTTGAAATTTAACTTTTTCGTCATTTTGGACAGCCCTAGCTCAGAAACTGTGCAATTTCGCGATAGGTTCGTATGAACGTTTTCTCTTATTTTTATGCGAGGAATCACCTCTTACAGTTTGTCGGTATAGTTCATTAATTAACACCCTGTATATATATATATACGATACGTCTTCCGCACTACGACTCCATTTTACAGAGCATCATATATTTACATCCTGTACCCTTAAGCAATTTGTGTATTTTTTTAAATATACGTTCGGTTTATCATCATGTAACATAAACTGTCTGGATTTCAGGTTTGTCATTTGTCTAAAATTGGTGGTGACAACGTTGCTGACACAGTGAAGAGAGTTATAAAGCGATTAATAACTGACGAAGTTGCTAAGGAGTTCAGCTGGCTGGGAATGCGAAGGAAACGATCTTTCTCTTCAACGCTGACCTCCGTAATCATCCGTGGTAAGCAATATTTCTCACTCCTTCCAATTGTTTTCTATTTCAACTACACAGTTCTGTATTTAAATATTTGTAAAAACATGTTGCTCAGCAATAGCAGCAACTATTAAACGAAATCAAAGTCTCAGAACATAAATGATTTTAGGAGATAGGATTTTAGTAGTTTTCAAGTTTTTGTTATTAGTTTCAATGTTTTGGATAGATTGACATTTAGGGAAGATTGTGGTCCCTTGGATCAACATTTTTTTTATGTTACTGTCTCAACAAGTTAATATCACAGTATATTACTCGCGTAGCTTACCATATGATATTTAATATAAAAATATTAATATATATAAAAAGAAGAGGATTTTTTCATTTCCTTGTTTTCTGATTAAGGTACAAGATCCACATGTAGCAGTGATCACAACATGCTGAATCATCTTGGATCCCTCATTTCATGTACGCAGAATCATGGAAAAGTAAAAGTAAAATAGGCTTTTTGTAAACGTGCATTACACCCTTGTTGCAAATTTTAATTGAAAATTGCAATTTGTAGGTTAAAATCGTGCCTAATGAAAAATTCTAATTTCTTGTTTAATTTTTTGGGACTGCAGTGGCTCAGTACTAGAATGATTCCTCTGGTGCGTGGGGTCGCTGGTTCGATACCTGCTCCCGTTCTCTTCATTCTAGTATTATCATTCGTCTCATTATCATCTCTCCCTTAGCTTCGGTGCATGAACTTGAAGCATCAACTTTAAAAAAATGCTCAAATGTAATTGTACGCTCCTTTTCATATTTTTCAGTACAGAAGAGCCAAGATTATCCGAGCATCCATTAATTGAAAGTGATCCTTATGAAAAGGGAAGATATACAGAATAGCGAATGGTATAAATTAAGTAAAATAAGGAAATATTAAAAGAAATTCCAAAGATTCGAACGACCGACCCCGAGATCATTAGCTTAAATCTCTAACACACGTGGATATTAAACAGCTACTTATTCCCTGTCGTATTCGGAAAATGGTAGTAACTGCTTCTCTATAGCTTTTATCCTTCTAAATTTTCATTTTTTATCTTTCCTTTTACGTTCAATTTAAAAATAATAATTAAAAGTGCTGTATAGTAATTAACATAGGCCTAAGTTACTATATACTACACCTCACTGTTACTATTGTACCAAAAATACTTCCTTCCATTTTTCACAAAGTTTATATTATCCGGTGTCTACCTTAGCTTGAACAGTCAATGCCCTACAGCACAAGTTGCGTAAAGTCTGCTTCCTCCTTTAAAACAAGCGAGTGCCCAATTTCCCAGGCCTTCTACCATTGTGATCTTTGGTTTGTTTTATACTGAAGTTGCTCTTCTTTCGATCCATCCTGGATCTTTGTCTGCCCAATTCTTTATGGCATACGAGCCCATACACACTGTAAGGAAGTGGGATACTCCCGCTGCACAAATAGCCGAAGTCATACCCTCCTCCAGTAACATGCTCGTGGAGGTGACTGCGTAGCAAGTAGGACGCTTACCATACTATATGGTGTCCGCATGTTATAAGGCAAGCTCACCTCTTGCCCAGTGCCGAAACCCACGGTGTCATATTAGCAAGAATCATACCCAATAACGGAAAATACCCTGAGCATAAGGGATAGGGGACTCGAATACTTCATGTCGTTCAAAGTCGTGCAGAAGTACTACGAACATAATGATGTACTCCGTATTTCGTCCCGGATCCAATTGGATGTGTTAGTCACCACTTAAGTGAAGGGCTGTGTCACTGCTGTCCCAGCAACGGCCATATTGAAGTACAGAATTTAATTTAGTTATATTGTCTCTCTATCCGTCATTATGTTAATTGCTTTTGAATAAACAAGCTATAATGCTGGTGTTACCTTTCAGACGCAGTGAAAAGAAGCAAAATAGAATGGACGGAAAATGATATAGAGAAATCTATAAGCAGTTGGTTGAAGAGAGCTCGAGAACGCCTTGAAGGACGTCAAAAACGGTAGAGTACTTTCCATAATTTTAGAAATTTTAGTTGACTATTGACATAATATTATTTTAAAATTGTTACTGGCATTGAAGATATATATTATGCTGTTCTTGTTAATTGTGGCCTCGCGTGGCATAGTCGCTAACGCACTCGCTTTGGTGCGAGCAATTCAGGGTTCGATTCCCTCTATTGAAATAATTTAACACCTTTTTCATGTTAGCCATCTTGAATAAGTTTTCTCCTGGGTTTTCCTCTTCACACCATTCAAATGCCGGGATCGTACCTAATCCAGGTCTCAGGTCGCTTTCTTCTTTGCCCCTCCCCTGGATAGTGTGCTCGCAGAGAAACGTCATAATACATGATGGGCTTAAGGCCGTAAGTGCTGGTAATGAGCATAAATCTGTAAAAATAAATGTTCTTGCGAATATGGAACACACATTAATATAATCAATACTAACTTTAAATACTCCTGTAGAATGAAATTTGAAATTTACTAAGCTATACTCCACTTCACCCGAATTGGTGTATGGTATCAGCAAATAAGCTCGCAGTGCACTGTTCCCAAACCTTCAGTGAGGAATATAATCATTCATAATTGTCCATAAATATGAACAAAATCGATTATGAATGATTAGATTCCTCACTGAAGGATTGTAACAGCATATTGCACGCTTATTGGCTGATGCCATACGCCAATTAGGTGACGCGGGGTATAGAACATGTAATTGACGTTAGTTGGACATATTTTGAGTTCTGAGTCATCTGTATTTATGCGACAGATGTAGATGAGCATTAAAAAAAAAAAAAAAAGCAGATGTCAGTATCATAGTAACAGTTTTGTAAATAGGTTAATGCTGACTTGTATGCTGTTCACCTTATCATTTTCCCAACGTACACAAATAAGAGCTTTGACAACTCCAAGGTTGTACTTCTTTGCCAAATAATCTACATAAATGTAGTCAAAAGTGAAATGACAAATGAAATCTTTGAGTTTACCTCCAAGGTTATGCCGGGTAGGCCAAAGGACTCAATGTACATGATAGTAATGGTGAGATGAAGAAAGTGGGAGGAAACGGTAGAATTCCGAGAAAACCCATGCACGCGCTGTTTATAAGTTCAGATCAGGCAACATCAATTGTTCGCGATATACTTCGCGATTCTCTGTCTTCCTTCTGAATATTGATCTTTGTGTGAGAGAGCTTTTTTTTTTTTGTAAATTTCGGTTTCATTTTTTGTTTTCAATTTGGATACACACACTGTATAGTAATTATATTTGAGTTTACTTACGCATCTGTTTTATTGATATTGAAAAGCATATGCCACACCCACTAGACATTAGAACAGAGTTACAAAGCAGTAATTTGCACTAAGTTCGAATGTATTTTCTCACGTAATATTGTAAGAACAGTAAAATATTCAGAAACTGAATGTTGAGTCTAATAATTTGAACACGTGTGTCAATCCTATTACCTCGTGTTAAATCAAAAACCAAACATTACTGAAGCTAGTCATTCACATTTTTGTGAAATAAATGCACATAACTTGAATTTTACTAGTAATAACTGAACCGACTGACAATCGCTATACTCCAGCTGTCAATTACCTGCACATTTTCCCTATAAGGATTAGGAGCATTTATTTATTTATTAGGATCACGCAGGGAGGCTTATAGTGCTGTACTGTTAGTACATCAGGCCGTCACTCCCCACGATAACTTTTGAACGGATACGTTGAATGACCGCATCGCCTCATTTCTAAAGATAACAAAGCAGAAATGAAACTCATCTAAAATATGATCAAAAATAAGCTTTTATATCACTAGCCTAAATATGACCTCAATCTAAAGTGTGGTTTAAATATGCATGTATATGACGATTGAAAACGACATTTTTGTATTCACAAGAGTCAGAAATTTGTTTAATTATACTTATAAAATATAACAGGATAAATATATGACATGTCGTAGAAATCCAAGCCTTAATGAAACCTTTATTTGTAATTGCATTAACTCCGACACTGTGACTACTTTTACAACACAATGTCTAGCCGACGTTTGTATCTGGCGAGCAGACTGAGAAAATATTGTACGTTGTTTGCACTGTCACTGTTCATCGACAAGTGTCACACTATTTAATCTAACCTCTGTCATGGAGAACCAAAGATAGGATTAAAATATCATCGTAAAGTATTTGATACCCGATAAACTCTTCCCGCATAATTTTATTTATTTATTTATTTTTAATTTTTATTTTATTTTATTTTATTTATTTTTTTTTGCAAATATGGAGTCTAGATTGGGTTCGAACATATAATTATAGGACGATTTCACAATATCTACAGCTTACTCAAAATAAAAGATTCAATTAAGTATTTATAAAGTTGAAAAATATGGAGGATAGGAAAGTATTTTATTAATAACGAACAGATCATTTAAAATTTCCGAAATTATATTGTGTGATTGTTTCGAAAAACTAATTAATCTCTCGAAAAAAATGCTGCTGTATGCAGTAAATAAAATATAGACACAGTCATAAGGGGGCATGTTACGGCACTGTATACATACATCGAACGTTCACTGAACGTACTTTGGGCATATGTATGCTATGTGTGTTGTGTCTTCTTATTCATAGCAATTACCTGTTTAGTTTTAAATATAACAACTATATTGACATAATTTAGTGTGTAGAGATTAATGACACTATTGATGTCTTAATGTGTGACCTTTTGTTTCAGGTCTGTTGGTGAGGAATGCAAAACAGGCAGTTGAAAATGACAGAAAAAAAGAAAACAAAATCTTTCAAGGACAGTTCATTTCACTTCAAATACTAACTTGAAATATTTTTTAAAACATAATAAAGAGGTTCATTTTTAAGCCAAAAAGTTAAATTGTGAACAAGGTGAACTGAAATGGTTTAAATAAACATTTGTGTTACAAGATCAAAGGATGTGTACGAATAACCCGAAGTTGGCTTGGAATATATATTAATAGTTTAATAAATATGTTAGTCTTACTTTATCTTTTTTCATTAATATATGTACTGCACATTAACTTCCCATAACCAAAATGGAAGTCAACTTTGTACAGTCACCCACGTAAGTACCTAGACCCTGGTCCGTTATAATTCCGTTACATGAAATCTAGGTATTTATGAAGATAACTGTACAATCATCTTTTGTCTTCCTCACGCGTGGAGAAATTACACATATGCAATTAGTGTTCAATTCTTTGTTTTGTAGTATTGAAGAGTAAAGCTACAACAAGGGTGTATGTCCTTTTTTTGTGGAGAGACTTGTAAAATGTAGTTGAATAATTCTTCACAGTCTTTTGGAATTTCTTTTTGCGAGTTAATGTATTTCAAATATAATATCCGCGTAAAAAATTAAAGGTCTGATTTCTGAAGTACATTTTACAATGTTTCTACAAGTACTGTTCGATTACTATCCACTTTTTATATAGCCTTTATTGTAGACTTCAATGTTTTGTTTAATGTCATTTTTATTTCCACAGCTACGTTAGTCAGACGATCTATGTGTGTACCATTATGGATTTCGAATGCAATGCTAATTAGAGGTGGCTCGTGAGAGAAATCACATCGGTAAAAACTAAAGTTTTCTCGCCTCGAACAACGGGGAGAACGCTCCTCATCCACCAAATAAATGTTGCACATTGTTATACTTCAATAATATGCATTATTTAGTGGATGAGTTAGCATTCTCCCCTTTGTTCGAGGCGAGGAAACTTTAGTTTTTACCGATGTGATTTCTATTACGAGTCACCTCTAATTAGCACTGCATTCGAAATCCATAATGGTACACACACAGATCGTCTGACTAACGTCCTGTGGATGTCCTTCTACATACTTACGAAACGTCCAATGGACGTCCCTCTACATACCTATGAAACGTCCAATGGACGTCCCTCTACATACTTATGCAACGTCCAGTGGATGTACACTGAACATTCGATGTACGTCCGTTTTGCCCCTATGGACGAATACTGGACATCGGTGTACGTTCATACAACTCCGTATCTGCCATCCATTCGACATACATTGTACTTCCATACAGGTCCAAATCGGATGTCCATTGGACGTAGACTGCACTTCCATACGGTCTAATGGAAGTTTTCTGGACAAAAGATTTACGTCTATAGAGGTTTACATCGACGACCAGTGAACGTCCATAAACGTACACCTCGATGTCCACATGACATACACTGAACGTCTTCTTACGTCCATAAACGTCTTATGGACGTCGGCAATGTCCCACACTGACTCACTGACCCACTCGCTCTCCAACAAATGAACATGTAATGGAAGTTCCATGGACAACTATTAAGATCTATACAAACGTCCAGTGGACATACGATTAATGTCCCGTTAAGGTACACTTTACGTCCATGGTGGACCATCTATGGACGTGTACCGTACCATACTCGCGAGGTGACATCTGGACGTAGTAAGTTGGTCCATGTTACGTCCAGAGGACCTGAATCGGCTCAATTTCTGGACGTCCTTCGTCAATTTTTGGACCATATTTGGACGTACTTTGGACGTGCCTGTGCTGTGTGGGTTCAAACAACAACAAAAAACTGAATGACCAATTCGTACGTGAAGAATCAATGGTGATGCTTCTATATCAATTGGCGTAGCGGGGATACATCCACGGTGGTCAACTTCAAAATTTCAAATCGAAATTGGTATCAATTTCGATTTCTTTGGAAGTATTATTGAAATAGAAACAACTTTAACGGGAAACACTTATCATTAAATTCTGCGGTTTGGGATCTACGTCTGTTATTTGAAGTTGTATTGCTACTATCAGTCCACCCGGCACAGGCATTTTTCTCTGTTTGTAGTGCACGTAGACACTTCAAAAAAGGATTGAAACTGGACCAGTAGTGTGCGTTGTGTATGCTGATATCTCCATTACTCTTGACGGTTGCTACATCCGTCCACAGAATGTCCCGGTGGAAACATGGGTTTCCTGGCACTCATCCACTGACAAAACTAGACGGATATGTAAATCTTGTTCTCGGAGTTCCTGATTCAGATGAACATGGTCAAAATGGAGCACGTTGTTGAGCAGAATCCTCCAAACCGTCATGTTGCTTATCGCAGCATCCCTGGCGAATCGTGTTTTCGAGATTTGGGGAACCACATGGACTGCAGCAAGGATGCCGGGAGACCGTTTATCCTAAACACGGCGCCTGATCTGCTGACGTCTTTTGTGTTGAGGAGGGGCATGCCCAGTCCTCTGCACACCAAGTGTAAGAGACGAAATGCTTTCCCCGACTGCCCAGCACGATTGGGAAACTGTGGTGACCTTATAGCCGCGCAGCCTCGCGATAATTCTCCCGACTTCACTCAATACTATTAACATATCAAAAGCTACGATATTCGAAAACATCGTTTGAGTTCCCTCAAGCACACGAAATAATAGGCAATAGGAGCCGAAATAAACAAACATTCAACACTTTATCTTTTAACTACAAACAACAAATATTCAACTGTTTTATATCAGAACTTTTTTCCGTTTTCTTTTCTTCTTTTACTTTGTCAGATGGCACTTCATTAATGTATTTTTCGCTACTAATAACTATCATACAAAAATTTCTCTCTTTTCACTCCTTTTTGCAGCTTCTTTCCCTCTTGACACCCGTCTTCACCTGTATATCATTCTTATGTGCAGATGTAGCTTTGGCGCACGTCACTTTGAACTATTTACATGTAAAATTCAATTCTTTTTATGGATAGGCATGTTTATAAGGAACAAATAGCGACAGAATGAAATACAAAGTAATACTCAGTATTATAGGTTTACAAGTGTAGTGTTCTAGTATAAAATGATTACAAGTGATTTACGCCGGATATAATAAGTGAGTGTATATGAAAGATGGCACTATTAGATGTTATTTTCCACTGACAGCATATTTTTGCACAATGTAAAAAACCTGTATTTTATATGTTCTAGTGCAACGCAAACTTGTACGCATTCCTTTTCTTTCTGACTCTCTTCTTCACCTGTGTCTCAACGGTTTGCTTTAATTCTTCAGACTTCCATCCATCATCTTTTTATATCATTTCTTTAAACTTATCCTCTACATCTTTTTTCTTGACTAATTCCTTTATATCTTCGCCTTCTCTTTTATTTTTACACATTCTTATTATTCCACTATCTACATTTCTGTATTGTTTTCTTCTTATTCTTTCTTTCGTAACTTTATTTTCTATTCTCACCTGTTTACCAGATTTGTTTTAGGCTTCTATTATTTGTATTCTTTCCTTCTATTATTGTTGACGTTGTACGTATTCCCTGACTCATACTAAGGTATTCCGTTTCTACTACCTGTTTGTCGGTGTGTCGGTGTGTCTACAGACCTGATTCCTCTGTTATCGATTTTCTAGTTCAAGATTCTCGTGTTTAACCTCTGAATTTCGTTTTACCAATTCGATTATTAAATTCGATTAATTACTAGTGGACATATTTTCTTCTCTGTATTGGCTACCTGAATGGAGCTTAACATAAAATCTCCACTGAACTAAAATTTCGTTCATATTCTAGATTCGTATTTGCTTCTGTTATCTAATTCTTCTGTAATTCAGTAAGGATGAAGATCTTGTCTTCCTTCTGAATATCTTCATCAGGTCATTGATTCTTCTTATGTACCTATTTGTATATCTTTTGGACAATAGTGTGCAAAATTATTATATTCGTTGCAATTCCTATATTGTGCGTTCCTAGCTGTAACATTGATATCTAAAATGTTTTCCACATGCTAAACAACCATATTGATAACATTCACATTTTCCTGTGATTGTTTCAGAACGAAATCTATTGATTTTGTATAGTTTGTCCTGGTAGATATTTGTATCTTTCATTGGTCTTTTGCGACATTCACTTGTAGTGAGAAAAAATGCTTTTGTACACTGATTTAACAATGCACATCGCATAGATATAGCAAATCATGTAGCATTACTGCAAAAGGAAATAACCATGTTTTGTGAATTTTATTCAAGAGTGGAAGAAGTGAATCTAGCTGCTCTCACTGTATTATTGATCTTCATTTGGGCCTAATTATCTTTTCTATACTAGCAGCCTGTGCTGCATGGATACAAAATCATTGAAAACATGGTCGTCCCTGCATCAGGATTCATAAAACTCGTAGTGCCGTAACAAGGCGGAAGGGTGGTGTAAGGGAGCACTGCTTCCCCCAATTTCAGGAGGAGACTTGACTGGTGTCCAACTTTATGTTTTGCACAAATTAGTACCTAACTCAAGACTGCTAAGCATTTTCCGAAAGTAAACCTGGAAATATAAACATGTGAGTATTAGTTCACATTTTTAGGGGAAAAGAGGTAGCCCCGGACATTTTAAAACATTGAACTGCCTTTTGGTAAAAAGGTGTAAAATTGCCTCGAAATAAACCTGAAATATGGAATGTGAACTTTATTAACAAACTGAACATATCGACATAAATGCTAAAATAATGAAATAAACAAATGGCAATACAGTTCGCTAAATTTCATATATTTGGAATATTTGCGAGCACTAACGAATACGTAAGATGTTTGAAAAACATGATATTTACACCTAGAAGGAACAACAAGAAATCCTACTCATGAAGCTAACAGTGATAACATGTGTAATGGATATCCGTTGATTCAATTGAGGTGGTTTCACGAGCCCAGCCATCGCAGGATTCACACTACACCCAGCCTTCATTGAACGTTTCACCACAAATTATACATTTAATGGGGCTTTGCTGTTGATATTTTCTCGTTGTCCGTGTGGTGGTTCATTAGCTTCTTGTTACTTTGCTATTTCATTTGCTGAAGTCAATTTTTCTTTCAATTTGCCTCTTATATGGTATCGAACTCTACCCAGGTCTGGTGCGTAACGCTAAACGCCACTTGCGATTTTCTGTCAATGATTATAACTGTTTCCGTGTAACGTGGGTTCCTGTCATCACGGCATGGCGCGTCCTCAGATTGCGGATCGAGGAGAAGGACTCTAGATATAGAGGTTAGCTGCGAATATACTGAATAAGCAGTCGCGGACAGCCGACTAGGAGTGGTCCTCCAGCTTGGGGGTTTGGATAGGGCTAACAACCTCATCCTGTAAAAAAAAGCACTTGTTCAGAATTATTCCCAAAAGCCTCGGACAAGGACTGATAACTTGGCACGACCTCAGCAAAAGAAAATGGACATGAGATTTGGAACATGGAATATTAGGAGTCTTTATAGGTCAGGCGCGTTAAAATCCGTAACGAGAGAGTTAGAGAAATACAGGATGGACGTAGTAGGAGTTCAGGAAGTTAGGTGGGAAGGAAATGGATCTGAGAATTCCGGAAATTTTACGTTCTTTTACGGGGAAGGAAATAAAAATCACCAGTTAGGAACAGGGTTTTTCGTTCATAAACGTATATTACCAGCAATTTAACGGGTTGAATTTGTTACTGACAGACTTTCTTTTATTATTCTTAAGGGACGGTGGTGTGATATTATTGTTTTAAATATACATGCCCCAACTGAAGATAAGGATGACGATATAAAAGACAGTTTTTACGAAGAAGTGGAACGGATATTTGACCAACTCCCGCGATACGATATGAAAATTCTATTAGGGGATTTCAATGCGAAGGTAGGACGAGAGGATATTTTCAAACCGATTATAGGGAACGAAAGTCTGCATAAGGAAAGTAATGACAACGGTGTTAGACTCGTGAACTTTGCAACATCCAAAAACCTAATCGTGAAGAGTACAAAATTCCCACATCGTGACGTTCATAAATACACTTGGACATCACCAGACGGGAAAACACATAATCAAATTGATCACATTTTAGTAGATAGAAGAAGGCAATCTAGCATAATTGATGTCCGGTCGTTTAGAGGGGCTGATTGTGACACTGACCACTACCTGGTAGCAGCGATAATACGAGAGAGATTATCGTTGAATAAAGGTAATATTCATTGTCCGAAAGCGGAGAGATTCAATTTAAAGAAATTAGAAGAGAACCAGGTAAGAGAGAAATAACAGATTGAAGTTTCGAATAGATTCTCGGCTTTAGAAGATTCGGAGTGCAGTAGTGTTGAGGATACTTGGATTGAAATTCAAGATAGCATTAAAATTTCAACAAAAGAAAAATTGGGACACGCGGAAATACGTAGGAACAAACCATGGTTCGACCAGGAATGCATAAAACTAGCAGAGAAGAGAAAACAGGAAATTACGCTGGCTACAAAATCCGAATGAAATGACTACACAAACTTTCGCAGATATCAGGCGGGAAACTTCCAAAACTTTTAGAACAAAGAAACGCGATTTTTTGAAAGCTAAAATGAAGGAACTTGAAGATAATAGTAAAAATAAAAACATACTATTATCCTTATCTGGAACAAGGAAGAATTGCCACAAGAGTGGAAAGAATCAATCATTGTTCTAATTCACAAGAAAGGCGACAAAACTGACTGTAATAATTATCGAGGCATTTCTCTTCTGTCAATATCCTATAAAATCCTATCAAATATTCTAATAGCAAGACTGACCCCATACAAAGATGAAATTATTGGAGATTATCAGTGCGGATTTAGACGAAATCGATCAACTATCGACCAAATATTTACCATTCGCCAAATACTCGAAAAAAAGTGGGAATAGAATACCCCGGTACATCAACTATTTATTGATTTTAGAAAGGCGTACGACTCGGTTAGGAGAGAAACATTATACAACGTTCTTACAGAACTAGGAATACCGAGAAAGCTAATTAGATTAATTAAGATATGTTTAAATGAATCCCAAAGTAAAGTCCGTGTAGGAAAATTTTTGTCCACAAGCTTTCACGTCGAAAATGGCCTGAAACAAGGAGATGCGTTGTCGCCATTATTATTTAACTTCATTCTGGAATACGCTATAAGGAAAATCAAAGATAGCAACCAGGGCCTAGAGTTGAACGGTATTCACCAGGTTATGGCATACGCTGATGATGTAAATTTAATAGGGGATGATAGGAGAACAATAGAAAGAAATGCAGAGATCTTATTAAACGCTTGCAGGGACATGGGTTTAGAAGTAAATGCAGAGAAAACTAAATACATCGAAGTGCGTCGGGACCGTAATACAGCAAATTATGGATGCGTTAAAATATTAAATAATACTTTTGATAAAGTGGATAGTTTCAAATATCTAGGATCAATATTGTGAATACATACGATTGATATTATTTAGGAATATATTATTTTGGGAAAGGAAGCATCTTAATTATTGAATGTTATGTCAGAATAAAGAAACTAAATGTTGTCATATAATGTAAACACGTGTTTGTGTTTATGTGTTTACATCAATGTTTTGTATATGTGATGAATGTTATGTTTTGCTACGGCTAGACGCTAAGTCGTCAGTTTGTATGCTATTGTGATTTGTAATTTGTAATGTTTTGGTTCAGGAATGAATTGTCATCAAGTTGTAATGCTGTAACATTGACACACTTTGACTGTGGCATAATCGTCAAGTTTGCAGAAATTTGTTGGTCTGAGAATTTGATCACGATGTAATTCGGGTGAAACCAATGTTTTACCAATAGCTGAGATATACAAAAAGTCAACAATGTGAATTCCAGGATGTCTGGAAACCGAGTATAAAAACTCATGGTCCTAAAGGATTGGGATCAGACTAAGATCAGACTAGGATCAGACTACGATCAGACTAACATCAGATTGAGGTTAGAAGTAGATCATCATAAGTTGTGTCTCAACATTGAGAACCACGGATACTTCTATCACAGTTGTCATTTAGCTGTGATTCCAGTCTACGATTGGATCAGGAGATCTACTAGTTTCCAGTAAACCATTAAAGTGGATTATGGTTTAACAATAGTCAGCGACTACAGACTATTGGCAGCGAGATATTCATCATCCAGAACTTCAACATCAGTTCCAGGCATCATTTACTCGAAGGTATGTGTATCTCAGCTATGTTCGAGTTATTCGTGGTTAACTTCTTAGATGCTTAAGATATGTGATCTGACGTTTATACACAGTCTACGATTCACAACAGTAATACACGATATTTATGAAAATACAAAGATTTAATTGAAAGTTAATTTAATGTGGTTTCCTTCTGTCCTCCTCGACCTACTCATTACAGATGGTGAGTAGTAGCGATCTTCGACCGTCAATCATCGTTTCATCCCCATGCAATCTAGGCACGACGGTGGAAGGTTGTTAATATTTACAGACGAAAATCATATTCACGGAGAAATTAAATGTCGAATAAAAGCAGGGAATTCGTGTTACTATTCGGTTCAAAATCTCTTGTCGTCGCGAATTCTGTCGAGGAATTTGAAGCTTAAAATATACAAAACGATAATCATGCCTGTTGTTCTGTATGGCTGCGAATCATGGTCACTTACTCTGAGGGAAAAACATAGACTGAAAGTATTTGAGAACAAGATCCTGAGGCGAATATTCAGACCTAAGAGGAACGGGAATAGGGAATGACGGAAACTTCATAACGAGGAACTACATAATTTATATGGTTTACCCAACATTGTTAGGGTCGTCAAGTCTAGGAGGCTTAGGTGGGCGGGTCATGTAGCTAGAATGGAAGAAAGTAGAAACGCTTTCAAAGTCTTAACTGGAAGACCAATCGGAAAACGACCATTAGGAAGACCTAGGCGCAGATGGGAGAACAATATTAAGATGGATCTCGCAGAGATTGGAATACAAAGTAGAAACTGGATGCAGTTAGCTAAGGATAGAAGTCAGTGGAGAACTTTTGTGAACGCGGCATTGAACCTCCGGGTTCCATAAGCCATAGAGATAGTTATTTTATATTATAACTGTTCACTAATGGAGAGCTCTTTACTAGCTAATGGACGAGAAGATTCTGATTTCTCGGTCATATGTGGAGAACATGGATTCGCTGCAGACGACAAACAAGAAGTATCCCCCTTTTCCTTCACCCCTAGTGAAGTTCAACATTGTGGGTCCTCACAGGTAGGTCTAGTGTATCATCTTGCAACACGAATCAAGTTTGCGGACAGATAGTCGGGTTTGTAAATATCTGATGATTCAGTGAATATATTCCGGTGCACACAAATCTATTGACGACGAGATTTGGTTCGGATCTCGAATGACTAAGGCATTGACTCAAGTAGATTAACTAATTACGTTAACCCTCACCACCCACCCTCACTTCGTAATCAAAGTTGAATTAAGTATATATAGATAAATGAATGAAAATACTGTGTTAACAAGAGCACAGAAAGCGAGTAAGGGAATAAATATTGATGTGCATAATTTATTTGGTGTGAGGACACCGGAACGACGAAATACTTCTTGTAGTCAGGACAAAGTCGCGAGTCCCAAAATTATTTTAAGTAGGGAACCAGTTTTCAATTTCCCAAGTAGTCCGGTAACTAAATCCGTATCAGAAGATTTTCCATCAATCATAAATTTAGATTCAAATTTAATAAATAGTAACAATAAGGATTGTAAAATGGCGTCTAACATTACATTTTATGCAGATATTAACAAACTACCTAAATTCGATCTGAAGAACGATAATGACATCGTTTCTTTCTTTGATGAGTTCGACGATGCTTGTCAAATGGCAGGTATCGCCGAAAGCAAAAGAAAGGAATTATTGCCTAACATTTTCAAAGGAGTAGGGAGGCAATGGATTAAATTGTTCCTGAAACGGAAAAATACGGAAGAAATACAATACAAGGATTTGCAGTCAGAAATCGTGGAAGAGTTTACCAAATCTAATGTGACGATCGATATCGAAGATAAAATTAAGGAGCGTTTGCAGCATGAAGACGAGGCTGTCATAAATTACGTATATGACATGCTCGTTCTTTGTGAACGGTTAGATTCGAACATGACTGACATAAAGAAAATAGGTATAATAGTTAGAGGATTACATCCATACTATATGGAAAAAGTAGGGACGATAGCCTACTCTAGCCTAGACAAATTCGTTGAAGATTTACAAAAGATAGAAAAGAATAAATGTAAGATTGCAAAACGCGTGAAAAAAGAAACCGGTAAAGTCACAATTAAAGATCTTGTCAAAAAGATTAGGGAACAGGTAGAAGATGACGAAAGTGAATCTGAGTTAGATCACGTAGTTCTAAGGAAGAATAAGGAAGAGAATAAAATCAAACAAGAGCCGCAGAGTCTTACGCAGATCGCGGAGATAGAGAAAAAGATAGACAAATTGCAGCTTGCATTATCGGTGAAAACACAAGACGAAGAGAAACACGAAAATAACGGAAGAAAACAAGGAAAGAATCAGTATTATAGAAATAATAGGCAGTATAGAGGTAATAACCGAAATAATTACCGCGGAAATAAGAATAAGAATTGGTATAATAATGGTAACAGAAGTCAAAACAGCAATAGAGGAAATAATGGTTTTTACAACAAACGTGGTAATCGAGGTGGTTATTGGAGAAATAATCGAGGACGTGGTCAACAGGGAAACTGGCAAGAAAATTGTCAGAATTCGTGTTGTCACCAATCCTATAATTTTGATAATCAGAATCAGCAGAGAGTTGTGCAAGTGGTACCAGCACAAGTGAATGGTACTACTTACTATCAAACAGCAGGTCCGAGTCATTTAAACGGAACACATCTGTAAATGGGCGAGGCGCATTTACAGGGAATAGAAACGTAAGAACAAGAGAAATAATTGCCTCAGTTAATTTGGAAAACAATATGATATATTTACCATTAGAGATCGATAAACGTCAGATTAAAGCTTTACTCGATAGTGGGTCACAAATTTCGATTATTAATGAGAAATTAGTGCCACCGAGTGCGAGAATAATTCCACGACAAACAAAGATCAAAGGTATCACGCAAAATACTCTTGTAATTAATTAATTAGCAGTAATCAAGTTTAAAATTTCAAATCAAACTTTTCACCAAGAATTTAGGATAATAAAAGATTTCCCATATCAAATGTTAATCGGGAACGATTTCTTGCAGACACAGAATTGTCGAATAGATTATGGAACTGGTAAAATCATAGTTCAAAGGTTCGGGAGACCGACTAGACATTGTAGAAATGATCAGAAAACCAGAACAGTTTCCGATAATATCGCGATAAGTATAAAAACAAGTTTAAAGCCGAAATGGGTCCTTGGACATAGAGTGAAGTTGTTACCAAGAACTAGGACAACTGTTGAAGTTAACCTAGTCAACTCTTGGGCAAACAACGAGTATTTATTAGAGCCTGATAAGTTGTTAGAGACACAATATAACGTATTTATACCTAGAGCGATATTGTCGAAAGAAAATCGGTGTTTAGAAATAATTAATCCATCAAATAAGACAATCATGTTAACGAGAAATTTGAAAGTTGGAGATGCAGAAGGATGTATTAGTGAGTCAGAATTAAGACAGGAAGGATTAACAGAGGATGAAATTGAAGAGGTGTTAGATGCAAGGAAAAACTATGATAAAACAAGGTTAAAATTTGGCGAGAAGACTAAACCAGAAATTAAAAAGAAATTAGAAAAGTTATGTTATGATTACGCAGATGTTTTTGCGTGGTGAGAGAATGACTTAGGAAGAGTTAAAGGAGTAGAACATAAGATAGAGTTGGAAACGGAAGTTCCGTTTAGACGGCAACAGTATCCAATACCAATAGCTATGAGAGATAAAGTTAAAGAACAAATAAACATCCTGCTCGAACAAAACATCATCGAGGAGAGTAATAGCTCTTATAATTCACCCATGCTATTCGTCAAGAAGCCTAATGGATCGATTAGAGCTTGTTTGGACTGTAGGGTACTCAATAAACACGTAAAATTCCATTCCGTGGCGTTGCCGCCTATACACCAGATTCTAACATGTATGGGGGGTCATAAATTCTTTAGCGTGCTTGACATTAAAAGTGCTTATCACACTGTATCGATTTCTAAGGAATCAAGAAAGTACACGGCGTTTAACATTCCTGGCGTCGGTGCTTACCAATACTCTAAATTACCTATGGGATACATCCAATCGCCTGCTATATATACGAAAATCATGGCTATGACATTAGCTAACGTTCATCCGGAAGCAGTGTCATACTACATGGACGATGTATTCCTTTATGTAAACAATCAGGAGAAGATGGTGTCGGTATTACATTCAGTTTTTCAAAGACTAAGAAAATATGGCTTAAAGTTGTCGGTAGAAAAGTGTCACTTCATGGAGGAAAAAGTAATGGCATTAGGTCACATTGTGAGCGAAGCTGGTTATGAAATAAGTCCAAAAGTGATTCAGGCAATAAAAGCTTGTAAGCCACCCACAAGCGCAAAAGAACTTAAGTCATTCCTTGGGTTGACTAACTATGTACGAAAGTTTTGTAAAAACTATGCAGAAATGTCAGCTAGTTTCCAACAATTGTTGAGGAAAAACCATAAATTCGTATGGACCGAGGAACATCAACTTAGTTTTGAAAAATTAAAAGATGCGTTGATGAATGCACCTTTATTAGCACCATTCCGAGAAAATCTGGAGACGAGAGTGTATACCGATGCGTCGACAAAATTAATAGGGGCTGTACTCATGCAAAAGCAAGTAAATGGAGAATGGACACCTATAGCATATTATAGCAGAGTGTTAAGACCAAATGAAACGAGAAGACATATAGTGGGGTTAGAAATTTTGGCCGTGGTGAGTGCCTTTAAAGCATTCAACTACTATTTGTATAATAAAGAATTCGAGTTATACACTGATTGTAGATGTATCAAGTATCTACAAACAACGCCAAACTTATCACCAAAATTGTTAAGGTACAGTTTAGAGATGGCACAATACCAGTATACGCCAGTGCATTGTCCAGGTGAGAAGAACCCGAGCGATGTATTATCAAGAAACACGGATATTCAACCAACCGATGAAGACATTGATTTGGATGCGTTACCAGTAAAGACCGAAGATCTCGAAGTCAACATCACGTTCGACGAAGATGTGGACGTAGCTGAATTGCAGAGGAAAGATTCTTTCTTCGGGCCGATTATGAAGGCTATAGAACATCCAGAAGAAGCAGACGAAAAAGCGGAAAAACAAGCTCGGTGGTATGAAATAAAGGACGGAAAACTTTTCAGAACTCAAAAGATGGCTAATGGAAAGAAATTTCTATTATGCATTCCTTTTTCTTTAAGGGAACAAGTTTTCAAGAACTTGCATTGTTCGATTTATGGAGGAGGACACTATTCCTATACGAAGTGCTATAATCGAGCATTAAAATCTATTTATTTCCCGAATATGAAAAGATTTTTCCAAGAGAAGGTCAGCCAGTGCATCAGTTGTCAGATTCAGAAACGTAAAGCTGGTAGGACACCATTGCATCCACAGACATACCCGAGTTATATGCCATTCCAGCATGTAACTATGGATGAGATTGGGCCGTTTAAAAGATCTAAAAATCATAGGAATAAATACGTAATTGTATTCGTAGATAGTGCTAGACGTTACGTAATTGCTAGGGCAGTTCCCGCTATAACTTCCGAAATTATAGCAGAAGTAATTTTTGAAGAGTTGATTACAAAGCATGGTATTCCTGAGATTTTAGCCATGGACCGGCATAGTACACATCGAAGCCGAGTAATGGAAGAGATGGCTGAGCGTTTTGGTATGAGGTTAAACTTTGCCAACACAGATGCCCACTATAATATCGGAACATCTGAAAGAGCTATAGGGTCAATCCTACAGATTATGAAGCACTATATAGACCGTGAATTCACAAATTGGGACGAAATCTTACCTTGCATAGTGTTTACCATGAATACACAAATTCATGACGGAACCAAACACTCGCCATATTATTTGCTTACAGGGCGTGAACCCAGAACGTTCTTGGAACAAGATCTGGACATTCCTTGTGAGTATGTAGAAAATGAAGAGCGAATAAGAACTGTAAAAGAAGCAAGGAAGGTAGCGTACCAGAATTTGCAAAAACGGTTTAAGTCTCAAAAGAAGCAGATCGAGAAGAAGTTTTCTCAACCTAACTTTGACGTAGGTAAAAAAGTTTGGATACGTGAAATGCCAAGAGCAGGCATTCCAGCTTGTTTTGGGAAAAGATTCAACACTCGTGGAGTTATAGTGCAGAAAATGAATAATAATTCATATAAAGTGAAATATGAGACAAAGAAAGGACAAGAAAAGACTGATACCATTGATATAAGACGTTTAAAACCATTTGTTAGCGCGAATGATGAAGATTCGGATAGGCAAGATGATGATTCGGATTTAGACAGTGATGTCTAAAAGAAAAAAATGCGTGTAAAAAACCAAGAGGTTTTTATGACTCAAAGGCTATATCACGAAAAATTAAATTTTTTTTTTCCAACGATAAAACACGAATAAGTTTTAGTATACAAGTTTGTATTTTTTTTGTTAGGGATCTGTAGACAAAATGTTTTTATCAGTGAAACAGCGAGATGGACCGCTGTTTATCAACAAAAGTCCGTGTC
Source organism: Thermobia domestica (assembly GCF_964235325.1). NCBI lineage: Eukaryota > Metazoa > Arthropoda > Insecta > Zygentoma > Lepismatidae > Thermobia > Thermobia domestica. The sequence continues at coordinate 122,903,378 of NC_137467.1, forward strand.
CCGAAATCAAAGGAAATGTTGATTTCCATCTGAAAATCCCTTAACTGGTAAAAATATATTGGTTACAGAATTTAGAGTGATTAGGAAATTAGAGATTTTTTTAAAAAATTAGAGATATGTAGTAAATATGTTTAAATTGTCGAATAATCCATACAATGTAAATTAAATAAAGAAAAACTAGGTGTAATAATAATCATAGAAATAAAAGATTTATATTTTCGTGGTTACTGGGATTATCGTCTATTGGTTTATCGACGTATAACTTAATACATAATAAACAGTTGTCTCAGTCTATTGATAAATTAAATAAACATGAAAATGTATTAACAAATGAAATTAAAAATCTAAAAGAACCGTTTAATAATGAAATAAGCAGTAGTCCACGGTATTGTAGTAAAAGTGCAACATGTATTGCAAGATTTTAAAAATAAAATTCAAGAGCTATACTGTTATTTGCATCAATCCCAACGCAAGATAATGGCAAATTTGTTTGCTCATCTTGTACAGGAGAGAGTAAATAAAATAGTAAATAGCATATTAAATAATCAGTTAACATATCATATATTATCTAATGCTGATGTTAAAAGGTTAATTAGTCTTCATGATGTATTGAAGAATACTATTTATAGGTCAGACATTGGGATGTTTTACCAAATGTCTAGTGTATATTTAGTAAAATATCATTACGAAGAAAATAATGTTGATTTAATAATAAAAACTCCGATAATATATGATACTAGTATTTCAATAATGTATGACGTAATATCAATGGGCTACTTAATAAATAATACCAGAATATTTTATGAATTACCGGAAGCAGTTTATTTGGCGGAAGGTAAATTTCATTCATTAGATAAAAGTAAATGCGAATTTAAAAGTTTTCTATATTTTTGTGAAAGCATAATTATGGATCGTGAATCAAAATGTTTGAATAATATTATTTTAAATAATTCTTTGGAAGGATGCCAGCAGAATTCTGAGAAATTTTTGGGGAATGTGATATTCAGATATACACACGCTGGTGATGTATTCTTCTGTCGAAAAAGAAGCGTACATGACAAAAGTGGGTGTACATCAAGAAGTTACTTCAACAAAACTTGATCAAACTAAATCTAAATCAAATTTCATAAACTATGATAAATTTGATAACATAATAATAGGAGAACTGGTCATTCCAACCAAGCGGATAATTCAAATTCAAAATAAACATATTAAATTGATTGGTAATTGGACTGAGAGACAAGTAAATTTTACATTGCATACGGAAGAGTTAAATAGTTTAACCGAAAAATTGTTAAAATTGAAAGTCGATACATCAATCCCAGAACTACATTTAAAAACAGATTATATCATATATGTAATATTTGGAATAATAGTAGCATTAATTTTGACGACGATATTGTTATTAGTACTGTATTGTAAGTTTTATAGATCAATACGGCAGTATAAAATTCAAAATCAATAATAATAATAATAATAATAATAATAATAATAATAATAATAATAATAATAATAATAATAATAATAATAATAACCATAATAATAATAATCATCAACAAGTAATAATGAAGTAAGCATAGTATGTAAATCAATATTGTATGTGCCTTGGGTTATGAAAAAAAAAGTTTTTACATTTTTGGATATGAAGAAGAATGAAGTTTATTTAAAAAAAGTCTAAGTTGCAATAAAAACCTGAAAAGGAATATCGGATTAGCATATGAAACAATTGGTAATATGTAGAAATACTTACCTACAGCATGAGGTAGTTGTGAGTTGAAAAGCCTTGGTTATGTCATCCTAGATAAAACTAGGATTGGTCTATTTGATTTGGTGAAACGAATAAGTTGTTGAATAAAAATGGTTACGCAGTACTAATACGGCAAAACTCTTTGTTTTGGTAAAAAAGAAGCAATAGATAATAAGCATAGTTAATAGATTATCATAGATGAAAATAGATACAAGCGTGTAAATAGATAATAGCTAGGTTAAATAACAACATAATATTAGTGAAATCAGTAGCTCAAAGCTATGGAAAACAAAAGCGAAAAAAGAAAAAGTAGAAAGAATTGTCTACTAGTAAAGCTAGACAAATAGATAAATAATAGATAATGTAGATGCTAGTGATATAAACTAGTACAGTAAGCTTACGAATCAAGAATAAGAAGTCGTAAAAAGTATGAAAAAGTCGTTAAAAGAAGTAAATAGTTTGAATAGAAAAGTAAGAAAATCATAGATAATAGACGAGAAATAGTCAAAATAGAATACAGTCATAATGCATCATGTCTATAATCATTATTAAGTTGTATGTAAACACGTTATTTTGTCAAAATTCATTTTCTAAATTCAAGTTTTTTTTAAAAAATGAGAGTAAAATTATTGATTTATTATTATTATAGAATGATCAATTGGCATATGGATTATTTGTATAATAATAAGTTAAAGTATTCAGTTCATGAATAACTTCAATATTCATGTGGATACAAGATTCAGTTTGTAGCATTTCAGTTCACTACAAGTTACTACTTGCTGGGCGACTGAGAGCGCTACTCTCGAGTGAGAGATGAGTTGGTTGCTAGGGGGCGGAGTTTCGAAGAACATGGCCGCCGTATAGCAACAGGCCACACCTACTTATGACGAGTTCCTCTCATTCACAATGATTTTGATGCTTTATGAATGATTTCTAAGTACATAGAATGTTGGAATGTTAAAGAAAGATAAAATAAACATCAATAAAGATAATAGTACCTACAGATAACAGTAAAACTAGCAGTAAAGTGTATTTAAGAACATAAATATGCATGAAAATGTAGGACTTTACGACTTTAAAAAAATGACAAAGACAGCGTCAAACGAATTAAAATGTAACGAGGATAGCATTTTTGTATCCGAATAGGTTACATAACTATTAGAACACTAGTCATTATTTAGAATATGCATCGATTATGCATTTTATAGAGAATAATGAACGATTTTTGAACATTAAGAATAGGCCTATGGAAAAAGTATGTAATATTTTTACAGAAGAGAATCATAGACCGAGATTTAGCAATATTAGTTTTTAAGATAAATAAAAACGGGATTTCACACTTAGTTATTTATATTTACAGGCAATATGGAGAAGAAGTTTATGGTACTTACTATTGCATTAACATCTTTAACAGTATTAGTACTAGCGACGTCTATAGTTATAATGTATATAGTTATTAAATTACGTAGATTTAGTAGAAAGAAAGAACAGGAAGGAAGTGTAGAAAATAAAAAGGTATATGACGATATTAGTAACATAGATAACTACGGATCATTTCCAATCTATGCAGAAGTAGATAAAAATCACACTGAAAAGCACACAATTAGCACTAAAAATAATGCAGATCACTATCACAAGCATACAGAGGTATCACAAAATAACTCAGACACTGTTGGTATACACGAGAGGTTCCACTGCACCAAAACTAAGAGGGATGCACTAAAAATCACGGAATTATCCAATTTCGATACGGAAAACTCGGATAGACATTTATCCACAAACTCGAAAAGCGAAAAACTTTACGTTAGACCGTGTGATGTGGTAATCCTGTGAACAATTTTCCAAAATTTTAACGAAAGGTGCGGAGCACGTCTTCATAGTCAACTGAAACTATCGAAGCGACGCGGCAAATAGAATGAGACGTGGAACTTTTCAATGTCAGTGCCAAAAACTTTGCTGATACATCAATCTACGGAAGGAAGTGACTCAGAGTTGCTAACTCTACGGATAAGAAACTTACTATTAGTGAAGTGATTAATATTTTTCGAATTTTATTTTGTGTTGAAAAAATCATGCAACGGGAATAGACGTTGTATATTAGTATATTAGTGTACTATAACAAGATAAATAGTGTATAATAAAGTGTGTTATATTCATTGAAAGCATCAGTGATATGGACACTGATACTAGTGAAACAAGTGCAGAGATAACAAACACTGGTTTGGACTTTGCGACTAAATGCAACGGAAAGTTTCCGAGAACGAGAACAAAATAGTATATGTATGTGTGTTCAAGAGCACAAGAAGTGCTAGACAATTACAAGTAGTTATGTATATAATTCAACAGATGGCAGGAGCCGATACTTTTATGAGAACTCTTGACAAGTATTTTTTTTAAAGAACAACAATGAATGTAAATAAATGATGTTTTAAAGATTTTTTTAAATGTGATAAATAGTTAAATGAATATAAAGATATATATACAGGGTGTTGGATAAATATAGTCAATTATTTTTATAGTCAATTTCTGGAAAGAAATTGATTCGAGAACGGAGTTCCCTCATTTTGAAGGAGGGGCATGTGAATACATACGATTGATATTATTTAGGAATATATTATTTTGGGAAAGGAAGCATCTTAATTATTGAATGTTATGTCAGAATAAAGAAACTAAATGTTGTCATATAATGTAAACACGTGTTTGTGTTTATGTGTTTACATCAATGTTTTGTATATGTGATGAATGTTATGTTTTGCTACGGCTAGACGCTAAGTCGTCAGTTTGTATGCTATTGTGATTTGTAATTTGTAATGTTTTGGTTCAGGAATGAATTGTCATCAAGTTGTAATGCTGTAACATTGACACACTTTGACTGTGGCATAATCGTCAAGTTTGCAGAAATTTGTTGGTCTGAGAATTTGATCACGATGTAATTCGGGTGAAACCAATGTTTTACCAATAGCTGAGATATACAAAAAGTCAACAATGTGAATTCCAGGATGTCTGGAAACCGAGTATAAAAACTCATGGTCCTAAAGGATTGGGATCAGACTAAGATCAGACTAAGATCAGACTAGGATCAGACTACGATCAGACTAACATCAGATTGAGGTTAGAAGTAGATCATCATAAGTTGTGTCTCAACATTGAGAACCACGGATACTTCTATCACAGTTGTCATTTAGCTGTGATTCCAGTCTACGATTGGATCAGGAGATCTACTAGTTTCCAGTAAACCATTAAAGTGGATTATGGTTTAACAATAGTCAGCGACTACAGACTATTGGCAGCGAGATATTCATCATCCAGAACTTCAACATCAGTTCCAGGCATCATTTACTCGAAGGTATGTGTATCTCAGCTATGTTCGAGTTATTCGTGGTTAACTTCTTAGATGCTTAAGATATGTGATCTGACGTTTATACACAGTCTACGATTCACAACAGTAATACACGATATTTGTGAAAATACAAAGATTTAATTGAAAGTTAATTTAATGTGGTTTCCTTCTGTCCTCCTCGACCTACTCATTACAGATGGTGAGTAGTAGCGATCTTCGACCGTCAGTCATCGTTTCATCCCCATGCAATCTAGGCACGACGGTGGAAGGTTGTTAATATTTACAGACGAAAATCATATTCACGGAGAAATTAAATGTCGAATAAAAGCAGGAAATTCGTGTTACTATTCGGTTCAAAATCTCTTGTCGTCGCGAATTCTGTCGAGGAATTTGAAGCTTAAAATATACAAAACGATAATCATGCCTGTTGTTCTGTATGGCTGCGAATCATGGTCACTTACTCTGAGGGAAGAACATAGACTGAAAGTATTTGAGAACAAGATCCTGAGGCGAATATTCAGACCTAAGAGGAACGGGAATAGGGAATGACGGAAACTTCATAACGAGGAACTACATAATTTATATGGTTTACCCAACATTGTTAGGGTCGTCAAGTCTAGGAGGCTTAGGTGGGCGGGTCATGTAGCTAGAATGGAAGAAAGTAGAAACGCTTTCAAAGTCTTAACTGGAAGACCAATCGGAAAACGACCATTAGGAAGACCTAGGCGTAGATGGGAGAACAATATTAAGATGGATCTCGCAGAGATTGGAATACAAAGTAGAAACTGGATGCAGTTAGCTAAGGATAGAAGTCAGTGGAGAACTTTTGTGAACGCGGCATTGAACCTCCGGGTTCCATAAGCCATAGAGATAGTTATTTTATATTATAACTGTTCACTAATGGAGAGCTCTTTACTAGCTAATGGACGAGAAGATTCTGATTTCTCGGTCATATGTGGAGAACATGGATTCGCTGCAGACGACAAACAAGAAGTATCCCCCTTTTCCTTCACCCCTAGTGAAGTTCAACATTATGGGTCCTCACAGGTAGGTCTAGTGTATCATCTTGCAACACGAATCAAGTTTGCGGACAGATAGTCGGGTTTGTAAATATCTGATGATTCAGTGAATATATTCCGGTGCACACAAATCTATTGAGAGCAATATCCATGCGACACCCGTTTCAATGTCCTTCTGGAACAAGTTTAAAGCCGTAAATTAGTTTGAAATAAATAATTGCTAGCTTACTTTCAGATCGGTGTTATGGTTGCAACGAGAGTAGCAACACCATGCGGCTTAGCTGTAATGCTTTTGCCTCTACCGAAGTTGATGGTGATAAGTAGCTTAAGATCAAAAGGTAAAATCTTCTATCCTAAAGCGGCCTAGGGTGGTGATTTAAAGGATATCTTTCTTACCTATCGTAGTTTTAGAAGATAGTATAGTTGTATCTCTCTGCTTATATGTGCTCCGTGGCAGGTAGTTATAGAAATATTCCTTTGCCTATTACGGCTTTAGAAGTTGGATTTAAGGAAATCTCCTTAACACAAAACGATTTCAGGAATAGTTTAGGAAGGTTAGCGATCAGCACTGGAACTTATTCTTCTGTCCACTTCAGGTCTTCTTTTATGGCTGTCCTCTGAAAAGAAAGTTCGTGAGGAAAGGGTTGGCCATCCTCGATTCCCTTTGGAACCAACTTTGCGTCTTTCTGGTATCCTTCCACCGTCTGTTGGTGATTATGTTTTGAATAGAAAACACGTGCTCGTTAATGAACGTTAACACGTGCTTTATAGTAGTTGCTTACACTTGAGGTACGGAACCTTACAGCGTTCACACCAGGAACATAATCCACAAGATTATTTGAAAAGTACAAATATTGTTGTGGAAACATTTGATAAAAAGGTTCTATTTTCATGGCAAAATCCTTGATACGTGCCAGTAAGTAGGAACATAAGTCCTTAAAACTTTGCAAAATTCACTTTTGGTGGAATCTTGAATTCTGTATTTTTGGCTTTCTTGCAGAGATTTTAATAGAATTGCCTGATACTAAATATTCGAAAGCATTCAGCTCTGAGTAAAATAAATTTGTCTTAGGTGAAGCACAAAACTTTTTTAATTTTTAAAATAAAATTCCGATAGCTATTGTTGAAAACTGTAGCCTCCCACCACGATGTCATCGGCAAAAGATCTTATTCGTTAATCAATGTAAAATAATCCTATTTGCAATTAAGAGAGCTTGCGTGGTAGTTTTATGACCCATCACGCATATGAGAATTTTGTAAGATTTTCTTGTGTGATTGACTTTGAAGATCAGGTATCAGCGGTTTTTCGGATGGAGCAAGATTTGGAGAACATTCCCGATTTAGGGATTCTTATTTTGTGATTGTAGCCCCTATAATATCGAATTCCGTCCAGAGTGTATAAAAACATTTTTATATTTGTATAATAACTCATGAATGGCCTGTTTCTGCGACTGGTCTAGATTGCGATTAATATCAAAAACATCAATTTTGAAAACTTTTATCTATTCTTCAAAGAAATGACAACCTCCTGTTTTTCTGTACAATTTTTATTTTCTTGTATTTTGTACTCTTTCATTGCTGGAACATATTAATCCTGTCATGCCACAAGGTCCACCACTGACGTATTTTTCTATAAAGTTACAGGATAATTATTTGGATTGGAAATTACGTCATGTTGTTTACCTTGTCAAGGAAGTCGTAGAGAAACGATACGAAGAAAGATGTATAATCTTCAATCTGTCTTTTTGCTATTACCGGAATAAATGCGTGGAAAAGTTGAACTACCGTAATGCGTTTGTCGATAAAAGAGCAAGCTTGTCTTTGTTTAAGTATATGAGTGGTGTGTTGTGATAAAATATTTCCCTGGTTCTTTTCTGGTAATGTTGGCTTCTTACGATTTTTAAATAGAGATATAAGATTCTTTGTTAAATCGATTGTAACATAAGCGTTTAAGCAAGTCTAAACTAAAAATAACTGGAATACATTTCTTCATCATACGAAAGTAATGAGAGAATATCGTTTCCAAACTTTGAATGATACCATTGCTACGTATTTCAAGGTAATAATTTTATTTCATATCCTTTTAACCGCTGTTTTATGTGGTATTAATTGAACATCAGGAAGTAAATATTCGAAAGGCCAGATGAAAATGTGGGATCCGGTTTCCAGTAGCACTGTTCGTCTGCGTAATTTAGTGACTATTTATAGGCTTTGTTCTGTCATTAGAATTGCTTAATCTTTGACTCCTGAACAAGGGTCGGCCCTATTCGCTTTTTGTACGTTTAAAATAGGTAGAATCACAGTACCTACGCTTTCTGCATATTGCGAAGTCCAGTATTTGATCTTCTGTTGTGGATTTTGTTGGAGGTTTTGTGGTGTCCCCTGTTTTCCTCTATACTTCACCCCGTTCTAATTGTTTCTTGTTTCGTCGTTTATTCCCTTAATTCCTCTTTCTATTTTGGTTATACAAACTGGTTTGTGCAACTAGTTAATAGGGCTCTGCCATTATATTGGTCAGGGAAGAAAAATAGTTTTAAACAGGAATTTTCTGCTGGTGTGGAGATTCTACGACGTTGAGGTTAGACTTCTGATCTTCTTTCTCTAGTTGTGGTGGTGATATTGAAGTATGTAATGGCGGAGCAGGAGGATTATATTGAAAAAAATATGATTTTGTCTAGGTACTGCAAATTTGACATTAATTTTATCCTGTAATGATTCAAGAGACTGAGGTAGTACATTTATGTACATACAAATACAGTGCGCCAATATATAACGAATTGAGTTATTTTGCAATAGAGAAATGAAAACTACACCGAAAGCAAATATGTCTATGAGGTTCTTCGTGCCTAAGCGGTTATCGTGCTCGCCTTTGGAGTGGATGACCTGGGTTCGATTCTCGGCGGGAGCTCATGTTCGGATTCCACGTTAATCAGTAGGTCCCGTTTCATATAGCTTCGCTGCTTAAAGGGATGTTAAACTCAAAATCAACTCAACTGATAGTATATGTCTATCAAGTGGCTAGCGCAAATGTCAGTAGTTGAGCAGTAACAGAGTTACATATTAATATTATTATTATTACTGTTACTATTATAATAATAATTATTATTAATGAATAAAATGTTGCAATTAGGTTTTGTTCCCTGAAGTTGGGAAGTCAACTACGAAATCTCATAGGTAGTTATATAATGCTTATATGAATCATTTAGTAGCATTTGAGTTTCGCAATAGTTCGTAAGGGCAGTGAGTCTTTGAACCAAGCCGGTAGGACAGAAAACCGAGAGAACAATGGTGCACATGTAGAAGCCAGGGATCAAGTTTTGTTGGTCACTAATTTTGGATTCCAATGGTCTCGCTATTCTCTCATTAAATTAACAGTTGAATCCCTTGGGAGTAAATATATGGATTTCATGGAGAGATCGAAGTAAAAAAAAATCTGTAAGAGTACTGTAAATATGTGAAGACAGACGGATAAAAAAAGTTGTCAAAAAAGTGAAGGCAGAGATCATTGCTAATCATTCGCGTTAAAATTGAAAACATTGCGTATTAGCACAAGATATGGTTTGTTTCATAGTTACTACGGATAAAATAGTAAAATAGATAAATTGATTCGATTAGATAAATATATTATAATATTCCAGAGCAACAGAAACTTTAAGTAATACAAGATTACGACGTTCAATAGTATATTAGTCACAGTATATGAACTAATAGTATATTAGTTCATTAGTATAATAGTATATTTGTGTGTTGTTGCTAAGTGTTAATGCAAGTAACATGATAATGTCTTAACATTTTAAAATCCCTCCCTTGTCAGTTTTAAACTTACTGCCTGTTTCGTTTCATTGTTTTATATTATATCTTGTTTTACAGTATTCTTGCCGTTTAGTACTTCATTTTCGACGTTTTAACAAAAATATTAAATTCGATGGTACGAATAGTTGAGTTAAGTTGACTTTTTTGTTTAACGTCTCTTTCAGCAGCGAGGCTATATGAGACGGGACCTACTAATTAAAATGGAATCCGAATCACATGAGCTCCTGCCGGGAACCCGGGTCTCCCACCTGGTATGAATAATGTATCTTGTTTCGGTGTTTCTTGTAGGCATATAATATTGTTCTCCCGCTGGCTTTGTAGCTGGCACGTGCCTCTTTGGTCACATTGTCTCATGGAAGCAATTATAAAATCTGAACTATTATAGTGGTTCCGATTCCACCTTGAACTATAGGTCTCCGTCTCATACAGCCTCGGTGCAGAAAGAAACAATAACCTTCATCAAACACACAAACAGATATAACCCTACTTTAGTGTCGCCATTCCATTTCAAAATGAAATGAAATCTTACAGTTTAACACCCCACGACTGTGACCGTTCTGTTAAGGGAGGCGATGACTAAAGCAAGTGAATGATGATGGAAGAATTAGTGGAATGAGAATGTGGAAGGAAATGGGAGTACTCCGAGAAAACCCATCGAAACGATGTTGTCCACCACAAACTAACTTTTCCGGTGGATTGAATCAATGCGCTATTCCATTCGAAATGAAATGAAATTTCTAGTTTTACATCCCTTGGTTATACTCTATAGCTTATAATAGACGTGTGATTAATGAGAGTGAATGATTATGAAATAATTGGCGGAAGGGAAATGTGGAAGGAAATTGGAGGACCCAAGAAAGTTAACAGCATTAATCCATGTGTTTCATTTGTTACAAAGTTAACTAGTGTTTAAAGAAATTGCTCTAATTGCATTGCTCAAATTTACTCACTGAACTCGCATTTCACACATTTTACACACAATATCTTTGTTTGTTTGTTAGTGTCTTCGTTTGTTGCATTTACTCGTTTTGCAAATGCCCAGTTGGTTTGGGTGCTCACTTGTACGTAACCAGTCAAGGTCGAGATACTGCATTCTGGTGCTTCTGGAAATGTAGCATTATCGATGACGCAACTTTTGGAAGCGTATCATGAAAATAGCTCCAGTAATAAAGCAGATATGAGTGCATACTCGGTTTTCCTATGGCCCAGCTCGCATACGCCTTTTGTAGGGTAGACAAACAGGGGTGTGTGTGTGTGTGTGTGTAGAGTGTGTTTGTGTATGTGGTTATGTTCTGGCTTGGGATACCTGGAGTGCTTTTGACCAAACTTGTCACATGCAATATATGGGAAAAGATGACATGTAAAAATAATCGAAAACGACCGATACTACCGAAGTGTCGAATTCATAGGTTGTTGATTAAAAAGAGTCAAAGTTAATACAATTTTTTTTCTATGTAATAGAAGATTGGAATAAATGTGCGAGCAGCGCTGGGCAAATGAGCTTGTAATTCTATAAGTTTCTGGTGCTCCAAAATTGAAATATATATATATAATATCAAATATTTCAACAATATTACATGTTTTATAGTCTTTTGCTATATATTTATGTACTATTTTGCAATATATATTTTGTTACATAAAAGTTCGTAATCCGGATTTTAGTAATAATACTGTAATGTACCTTAGCAAAGCAAGAGAAAATTGATTATGCGATATTTGATAAATATACGGTATTTTATATATTAATAATATACGGTATTTTGTATCTTAACACTTTTATGGGTGTAATTCCTTGAATAGTTCCTTGAATTCAGGGGTTAGAGCAGTGCTTTAAAGAGACTTGAGTCAATAGTTGGAACACTTAAAACAAACGAATAAACCCGAAATACTATAATAATAATAATAATAATAATAATAATAATAATAATAATAATAATAATAATAATAATAATAATAATAATAATAATAATAATAATAATAATAACTAGCTGAACCTGCGCTCTTCACAGCGCATTATTCATATATGAGCCTGAATCTCCTTGTTATTCCTCACATCTGTACATGTCTCTTTGCAGACACAAGTGAAAGGAGTCTTGGTAAAAATCGGCAAGAGATGCCGTAAAGGGGAGATTTCTTTCGATTCCTTTTTCAATATCTCGTACCATTTGCAAGATTTAAGCCTACTTCCGGTTGCAGTTTTTAATTCATGTATGATCTGTGTTTTCTTTCTTCTTGCATGTAGTATGTAATAAGCAAATACATAAACTAAGTAACTCTATGGCCTATGGAACTCGGAGGTTCAATGCCGCATTCACAAAAGCTCTTCACTGACTTCTATCCTTAGCCAATTAGATCCAGTTTTTACTTTGTATTCTTATTTCTGCGAGATCCATCTTAATATTGTGTCCTCCAATCTGCGCCTACGTCTTCCGAATGGTTGTTTTCCGGCTGGTCTTCCAGTTAAGATTTTGAAAGCTTTCGTTCTTTCTTCCATCCTGGCTACATTACCTGCTCACCTGAGCCTTCTAGATTTGATGACCCTAACAATGTTAGATAAACCGTATAAATAATGTAGTTTCTTGTTATGAAGATTCCGCCATTCCCAATTCCCGTTTCTTTCGGGTCCGAATATTCGTATCAGGATCTTGTTCTCAAATACTTTCAATCTATGTTCTTCGTTCCGAGTAAGAGACCATATTTCGCAACCATACAGCACAACAGGCATGATTATCGTTTTATACATTTTAAAATAAGCTAATACATTACACATACAATCAATTATAATGTCAGTGATATATGGTGTTCATTGAGCAAAATACTCCAAACAATAAAGATTTAACTTAGATGGAGAAATGGTTATCCATCGTTTTTCATTATAATTTGGCCATGAAACAAACACCTGAGAGATATGCAGCCTCTATATACAATTATACGTTGATGAAATGTATAATAGGTAGGATATGATGCTTTAGTTTTTTTTTAATTTCAACTATTCCAGTGTATCCGTAAAAATGTAATAAAGAAATAATTGCCATGTTTTTTAAATATTGAGTTAGAACTGGACAATTTACGCAAAATTTGCAATCGATCAGTAAAAACGTCATCTTTCTAGGGCCAGTAGTTTCCGAGATCTCACTGTCGAAAGGATTTGCCACAAACATATAAACGTCCACAAACGTATAGTTTAAAAAACTCAAGAGATGGCAGCACAAACCATTTGCATTCATTTCGGAGAAGGCTTATTAAAAGGCAAAGGCTTTGAACAATAATTTAAAAGGATAAACTTTGTGAAAAATCTCTTTTTAAGTAATTTATTTAACGTACACCGTTTTAAAAATATTTGACTTTGTTTTAAACGTGAAATCACAAATAACCGTAAATTAAAGGTTTGAAAGCTAAAGTTATAGGTTGGAGCTCGGTCGCTCTTGATTGTGTCAAAGAGAGAGCGTAACCCTCTAATGGAATGGGTTAGAAATAGTCTTTAAATTAGATGATGAATACAGAATTCCCTAATCCCTGACCCTTTACTATTAAAAAAAAAACGCTCTTGATAATTAAGACAATGGATCAAAACGTGCAATTCTCTCTCCGAAACCTCTCATCCTATTCGATATTGCAAACGGCTAAACGCTTTCTCTGGCAAATATACCAAAACTTCATACCCGCTCATCATCAATGACTCACCTTTAGACTCCGATCTGGACAAAGTAAACACCTTCGCCACTTATCTCCAAGACATCTTTGCACCGCTCACTCCCGAACATCCAGTTTGCAATCACCCAGTGGATCACTTCGACTTTTCTTCCCCTCATCTTCAGCCAAACAGTACTCATCCGCTTAATACATCACGTCCTCTTACAAAGCCTATCACTCCAGAAGATATCAGCACAGCTATTGCACGAAAACGAAACTCCGCACCTGGCACTGATAACATCTCATATCGACATATCAAGGAAAGTCCATACGCAGTATTATACATTCTTTCTCTCATCTTTACATGCATCCTGCGCACTGGCTATAACCCATTACAGTGGAAAACTTCAAAGGTACTTATGTTTCTCAAACCCAAGAAACCCGCCGACTGTGTCCCCTCATATCGACCTATACAATTGACTCCAGTCTTCAGCAAAATCTTAGAAAAGATTCTAGTACACCGTCTTCATACACATCTTTCCAGATATAATTTATTACCATCACATCAAGCAGGTTTTCGTCCAAATTTCAGTATTAATGATCAGTTATTCCGCCTTCTTAATTACATCACAAGTCACTATAATACTTACTGGCCATCTTGTTTAACTCTCTTTGATCTTGAAAAAGCTTTTGACAAGGTTTGGCACCGTGGCCTTGTATATAAGCTTCTCAACTTTCGACTTCCTCTTACTTACATCAGATTCATATATAATTTTCTGTTCTGTCGCCTAGCATATGCTACCATTAATCATACCTTCTCTCATCCAATATTTCTTAATTCTGGTACCACAAGGATCGTCTCTTTCTCCACTATTGTATCTTCTCTATGTAGCTGACTTTCCAACTCTGCCCGATAATATACATGTTTTCCAATACGCAGATGACACCGCCTTCTTAGCACTGGGCAAAACCATCCATCAACTAAATACTTCTTTGCAATCCGCCATAGATTCATTTGTCCAATGGTGTAAAGTGTGGCGCGTAAAGATCAACGCTCTCAAGACACAAACTATAGTTTTCCTACATTCTAAAATGCACACAAAAGTACAGAGAAATCCCAAACTCCTTCATCTCACAGTCAGCGATACACGTCTTCCACTCAGCAAAACATTAATATATTTAAGACTTGTCTTACGGTTAGACACACATCTCACCTGGAAGGCTCATTTACAGCACATCACCACCAAAGTTTACAATCTTCTTAATTTACTTAAACGTCTTACAGGCACTACTTGGGGTCTCAGTCCAACAACTGTACTCAATACCTATAAGGTATTTCTACGCCCGGTCATCACTTATGCTCATCTAGCTTGGATTGCCGCACCCCTCTCATTCTACAACAAGCTGAAGGTATTGAAAGGACATGCAGGCAGTCCTTCCAGTCCTTTAAGGGCAGGTATAGGGATGGTATCGAGACGAGACTGTATACAGTCTCGGTCTCGTCTCGGTTGATAAGTAGCGGTCTCGGTCTCGATCTCATCTCGAGTCAAAAATCGTCGTCTCGGTCTCGGTCTCGTCTCGGTCAACAGTTGCCTGTCTCGATCTCGGTCTCGGTCTCGGAGGCCAAGTCTCGGGTCTCGTCTCGAAAGTCTCGAAATATATAGTGTAAAATTAAAATTGTGAAATTATTGTTATCGTACAGTCTGTCGTTTCCGCTTCTTATTTTTGCCTTCATTCTTCACTTAGAATTATGGTATGATCTACCTCTTCGTAGCTAATTTGCTAGCGCTAATGCTTTCCATGTGTGTGTTCCAGGTTCAAACATCAGTGGGTATAACATACCCGGGATAAAACCCCAATAGTAACTCATATTTCACTTTCAGCAATAGACTTTGTCTCAAATAGCTTCAGTACTGTCTATCCAATTAAACTCTATTAAATTAACCCCAGTACTATACAGTAGTTTATTTCCTTCCTTTGAATCAGAATTGTTCAATACCTCCTAACGGATAACTCAACACATAGCAGCACGAATGTATTTAATCGTACTGAAATTCAAATTTTACAATTTCTCGGTAATTATCCAATACATTCTGATTTGGTTGTCATTTTAAAAACAGAATATAATATTCATTATCTTAACAAATAGAGTAAATTATTACTACAATCTATTTTGTCTCAAATTGATCAAATGCTTTATTACAGTTTCACATCTCAGTGTTTAGTTGACACTTTAAAACAGGAACTTGTGGTCGGAGCTACAGCACTCATCTTTGCTATCTGTGTTCTCGGGTTGGATCACTAAACAAGTTAGATTCAAAGTCCGATGTTTCGTATAGTTCGCGTCTGACTTTAAGTACATTCTGTTTCTTATACAAGTTCATAAGGTCGTAATGTATTACATAAGCATATATCCAGTGCCGTAACATAGATTAAGCTTATTCCTGAGTTCTCAGCGGTGCATGTGATCTTTATTCGAGAAAACTAATCGTGTGTTCATTATGTTGAAATTTCATATTGATTGAAAATTACTTGCGAAACATGGACATACATATTATATAAGTATATAGGTAATTCGAGCTATATGTAGCTATTTTCTCTGTCCCGGCAATACGAGTGATTCTTAACCTTTTGGTTTTCTTTTCTGTTAATTTTCGTAGTTTTGCTGCAATATGAAGTCGTTTTTTCTTTCGCTGTACGAATTTCGTTAAATTTTCGATCCGTTTTTACCCTACCGTACCCGGTAAAAGTGTTTTAGAGGTAGACTATGCTAAGTCACTTTTTTGGTCAAAATTGATTTAACAATACTTTTTTAATAGACTATGCTCTCTCTAGTGGTATAATAATATAAGTCTAAAAGCATTCTATTACTTTGTAACTACTTAGTATAGTTTGGAAAACAGTTCTATAGGTCTTACTTAAGGAACCGGTTTTTCGCTTCTCCTGTAAAATTACGAAATAATAACTTGGTTTAGTTTATCTCTGAGGTCCAGATATAATAAAATCATAACCATAATCATAATCAACTATTATCAACCCACTGCTGGATGAAGGTCTTTCCAAGTCTTCTCTACAACTATTTATCTTGAGCAATTCTTTCGCAGGTTACTCCCCAGTTGTTCTTGATTTCGTCAAACCTTCTTGTACAAGAACGTTTTCTAGGCTGTTTTTATCTCGTGGTATCTGTCTGGAATTGTTTTAGTTCATCGATCATAATTTCTTCCAATATGTCCAGCACATTTTCCAGTCCATCATTAGTACCAGTCATTAGTTGCCAAATAATTCATTTCTACTGTATAATTTGTCCTACAAATATTTCAAATCTGCTACTTTT
Source organism: Thermobia domestica (assembly GCF_964235325.1). Classification (NCBI taxonomy): domain Eukaryota; kingdom Metazoa; phylum Arthropoda; class Insecta; order Zygentoma; family Lepismatidae; genus Thermobia; species Thermobia domestica. The sequence goes on from NC_137467.1 coordinate 122,920,264, forward strand.
GGAGCACAGACACGCTAGTTTTTGATCTTCGAATCTGACAACACTGACTCAATGATTTAAATCAACACAATGTGAGGACTCCATTTGGTCTAGTGGCTAGCAATCTTGAATTCGATTCGCGTGGTCCTGAATTCGATTTCCGGTGGGAGTACAGTTGAACGACCAAAGTGGTTCGGTTTCCATTATAATCATTAGCTTCAGGTCTCTTTTAGACGCCCTAGCATAATCGTGGGACATTAAACTAAAACAAACCAAACCAAAAATCAACACAATATGTATTACTAACTGTAAGTCCTTGAATAACTGCATACTGCTATGGTATGGATCGAGTTTGAGGTGGTCAAACTAAAACAAGTGAAATGTAACTAGGATGTAATTAGAATTTTAATTAACCATGGTTTTGTGTACATCACGATTAAGGCTTAGGGGAACAACTACAGTGCCCGAGGATTATCCTGGCAGTGACGTAGACTTCGCTCTTGCTCAAATGCCATCCCACTGGTTAAAGCAGACGCTTCGTTCAATTCAACCTCCAATCCCAGGAAAGAGAAAATGCGCGAACACAAATACCAACTTAAAAGCACGCTCCGTTCTCTACAACAGGAAAGCGAAAGAAAATAAACCGAAATGGGAGATTCATTTTTGATAAATATTCTTCTTATCTTTGTATAACGATAACTGGAGTTCGAGGAGACATAAATGCTACATATTTTTTGCTTTTATATTTATATAACTTTCATGAAGAATATGGTTATTTTATATTTGAATTTTATATTATAAATATGTGGAAAATAATTTTAAATGATAGCCATTTATGTTTAGTCTGTTCTAACAACACTCAGATTTCAACATGCTACAAACTTTCGTTCTATTGAAGATAGACACAAATATGCAGTGGACGAAATGGGAAGGGAAGTCCAAAGTTTATTTTAAAGAAACCCCACGTCTTTACCTATCACGGTCCTTGAGTTAGAGGATGATTTGTGAACGTGTTTCCTGGTCGCGGAAACAGAGCGTGGGGGTTAGTGAATGTAGCTTCAAAAAGTATAACATTTACCAACAGGACATAAGAACAGCACTTCCAGGAAAAACACACAAGCAAATTAAAAAACAAAAGCGAATTGAAATGAACTGAAAAGCGTGTGTTTTCTTTCTCTAGGGCTGTACAGTCTGTGCTGACTGGTGAAAATTGTCAATCCTTTGTTTTATTCTCGTTCTCGAAATTTTGTGTATAAGAATGGGTGATAGTACCTTAAAGAAAGCCAAGCCGTTGCATTGCGATGCAGGAGACATTGTTTTTAATGTTTACAACTCTTCTTGCAGCAAACAATAATAAATCTGACAGTGTTCATGAAACCTCCCGAGCAACATGTGTCAGTGAGAGACCCGTGTGGCGAATTGTGAAAGAGAAGGAGTAAAGTCTGGACAACCCGTCGTAACATCCTGTAAAGCAAGGCCAATTACACAGAAAAGACAAATTTAGATTCTTTCGATGAAGTAGTAGTTCGTAGAACAATTTACAATCTCTATGCTGAAAGCGTTGTCGCCACCTTAAATAAATTATTGTGCGAACTTAAGAAAAGCATTGACTTTAAAAGTTGTGGGCATTACAACAAATACTGCGCAAGTTGGGATTAAGGTTTTAAAAAAAAATGTATTGGAAATAGAAAACTGCTTTTTGAAAGGAAAGATATTGTCGTTTGACGACATAAATATAGAGTCTAATATTATTTTTTCTTTATTTGTTGTAACAATGCATATATATATATATACTAGTATTATTCAAATACATTGTTATCTAAATTCTCTGTAGTTCGCTACCAGCATTATTTTAAACTGTAGTTACGACGTGACGTGCGAAGCGTTCATTGTGCCATCTAAGCACTATTTGTGAATAGCGTAAGTTGGTAGCCTTGCAACTGAGAGCGTTGACGTCACTGCCAAGATAGTTCTCGCCGCCTCACAGTGGTCCAGAAACCCTGAAAATGTGGCCAAAATAGGAAGATGTGGTTCCATGTCCATGAAACTTGACAGATAAATGTTTGTGAGGTCGCTGAGTACGATTCTAATATCCAAATTAAAAACTTCAAAATGGCGGATCCAATATGGCGGACAGAGAAAAGAAAAAATCAAGCCATGGAGCTGAAATTGGGTAAATAAAGGTTTTGGGGGTCGCTGAATACGAATCTGATATCCAAATGAAAAATGCAAAATGGCGAATGCAATATGGCGGATTGTGGAAACAAATAAGATATGTAGTCACCAAATGTGTATAATAGAATGCAATATATATAGTATGGACGTATATATATATATATATATATATATATATATATATATATAAAGTAAACAAATATATATTTTCTAACTGAAATATGTAGCACGTTCGTTGCAAAATGTGCACACTCCTCAGTCCATGTTGCATTGTACATACAAAACAAGTATTTTGTTCAGAACAATAACCAACGTGACAGATAGGCAGTTTTTAACACAGTTATTCGGACTGATCATCAGAAGACTGTGCGTGCGGAGCCTCTATATCTTTCAAAAACATGAGTACATCTGGAGACAGTTGCTTTTTCCTATGCTTCTGTGCCATGGGTTCGCGAAGCGTCGAGATTTTGCGATCAGTTGTGACCAGGAGTCGCAGAAATACATCTCGCAACGTGTCCCCTCGTGTGCACTTACGAGAATGATGTTCCCTGTACTGTTTGATATGCTTGTTTCGGGCCTCCTGGGGCTCTTCGGACACCTGCCCAATCGGTAATATGCAATGACTGATAATTGCGGATCCATGAATAAGAACTTTATGCACTGGAGCAGGTTGTAGAACAACGAATAGTGTTGAAGGAACAGTTCCAGTATATCATTTGACCAAGCATCAAATTTACGTGGATCTATCTCCAGCCCACAAGATAAGGCGTGAATCAACACAGCATACTTCTCGATAAGATCCCGGTTCAGACCTGTTATGAATGCAACCTTATCAGGATGTTGAAAGAAACGACGGGCAGTGTTTCCGTCATTTGAAGTACCGCTTCTGCCTTGCCTTGGTTCATCGATGATCAGCCCTAGCTGGGCCTTCATGGCCTTTTGGATGTCGGCTTGTTTCTTCTTCATGATCGGTTTGTGTTCTTTACGAATTTGCCATCTTCGAAGATCCAAGCGTTATGCAACATGAAGCAACCACTCCATAAAACGGATCCATGTATGAAGAGGAGACAGTCCGAAGCCAAGATTGTCAGGTTTTACTGGCTTAGGGCCTTTTGTCAATGTGTTCATCTCCTTTGGCGTTGCGCCACACACATAGCAGGTCTGTGCTGATTTTGTGTGCGTAATCGCGTTACAGACTTTGCCGTCAACCATTGTGAAACGCAGGCTGTGTGTGGCATCAAATACCTTTCCTGCGATGGTGATTTGGCTAGGCGTCAGTTCTCGTATCTGTCCCTGCATACATTCAAATTCTTGTCGTATCAGTTCAATTGTTTCCTTCTTAAACTGCAACCTTATGGGCCGGCAGAATCTCGGGGATGATGGCCGCTGATTCTACCACACTACGACTCGTAATCCCTTCCTTTCATAGAACAGTTGAATTGGTACAATTGACGTGAACACAATGTCAGTGCCTGTAAAGCCCTCCTCTTGTGCAACTTGTTTGTATTCAGCGTGTCCAGTAGTACCATCGCATCCCCATTTGGTGATGAGCTGAAGTGACATACTATATTTTGCTGGAATTCTTTCTAGCACAGGCTCCTGTGTTTGTACAATTCGTGCAGCTGTGTGGTCTAGCAGCGATTGCAGGGACACCTCCACCTGGGACTCGGTAACGTCGATCAGTTCCGAGTAGCACGTTTTTTTTTTCGTCAAGCACACGATTATATGCAGGATATATATCACATGACAAGTTCTTTGCGCCATTTCGCAGCAACTGGTACTGATGGCGTGTCAGATTTCCTTCAAGGAGCAACGCCAGAGCTTCGTCCGCAGTATAACACTTTGCAGTTGTCTGTTGTGACTGCTTCCAAGCCCTCCTCATTTTGGCAGCCCTGGTTGGTGAGTTTTCCATTTCATGCAGCAGTTTGGTCTTTTCCAACTCACCCTCCTCTCTGTATTTCATAGTAGCCGCATATACAAGACACTCACCACTTTCTGCCGACGATCGTAATGATCTGTCTTTCTCCGCTTCGAGCGCTCGCTGCTCGCTGCGAAGGCTGTATGCGGCCTTCCCCTTCCTTCTATTGACGAAGAAGGTTCAGGCTCAGCTGCACTGTCCGGTCGAAGCACTAACACTAACGCATTGTTAAACCACTCCCCATGTTCCGCTTCTAATCTTTCATAATTTCTGTAACACTGATCTAGCTTCTGAAATAATTGGTAGCAAAACTCATTCACCGTTCGCTTCGCTTCTTCTGCTAGTTCCGCTGCTGTTTCCTCCCTCAGGAACATGACAAGATGCTTCTTTTTTGCAGACCTGCGTCCTGCAGTGGCTCTTAAAACGTGGACAAGTTTTCGTCTTGATATGTGATACGCCATGTCTGAAACGAAAAGAAAATGCCCATTCAGCATTAATGACTTATACTGTTCGTCACATTACGATTATCATACTTACTGATACTGTAAGTCATAACTCAGTTATACACACAACACACTGTTGTTGTATTGCTGAGGTCTGTCATTGCGATTTGTATGGCAATGTATGTGCTGACATCATATATAGTCTTCTATTTACTCCTTCATGCACAATTTCTCGTCATTAGGGTTTCAATTTCCCTACAATCGTTTCAATTCAATCGTTTCAATTGTACATGCTTTTAGTTAATTTGAATAGCTTTTATGTCACAACTATTTTATTACAAACACAATGAGAGCATTATTTGCCAAGTCGATCATATAATATGCATATATTATACACATTCGACGTATAATATACTCTGTTATGAAATGCCGTTGGTTTCATTTGTCTACTCAATACCTTACTCCAGCTTTCTTTGCAAACCTTTAGTCTAGCAACATTGAATATCTACAGATGGCAATACTGAAGGTGCTTTTTGCATCTCCTTTGTGTCGACTAACATTATCTATGGTCATGGTACGTTACTGTTCATTAACTCTATTCGTTTACGAGACAATAGCAAACGAATGAATATCAAACGTTTGCCTTCCAGAGGGTCCGGCCGCCCCTTACTTTAATTTATTTTTATCCCTTTGGGGATCCTATGGTACAATTTGTACCATATGCACTTTTCATGGTACATTGCGTTATTTCTCTTCTATTTGAGCTTTTTCGTCCGGGTTTTTTTGTTTTCCAAGTCCAGAGGCCTTGTAGAAGACATTACGTATAGTTTCAGACCGTCCTGCGTCCAGACACAGGAGGTGATGACGTCATAAGTCAAAAATTTCTCTTCTCATTTTCTAAGCCTATGTTCAATATTTTTTGGCGGGCTTATTTTTCCACGTAGAAGATTGAAATTTTGCACAAATATTCAGCCCACCAAGTAGTATTTACCAGATTTTTTGTTCCGATGTCAGTGCTAAAACAGGGGGGAAACCAGAGGGGCGAAGGGGTAAAAACAGGGATTTTTTTACCCCCAAAATCCCGTTTTTGGTCATTTTCCCGCCTTACATACATGATAGGACCACGCGAGTCATACCGCCTGAAAGGCAGTTCCATTCTGAAGAGAATGATGGTCGAATTATTATTCTAGGGTAATTAAGGACGTCTCAGGGATTTTTTGAAAAATATACTTTTATATAGGGAAACATGGGGCATTGTCGGTATATATATTTTTTGGCGGGCTTATTTTTGAACGTAGAAGATTGAAATTTTGCACAAACATTCAGTCCACCGAGTAGTATTTACCAGATTTTTTGTTCCGATGTCAGTGTTAAAACAGGGGCGGAACCAGAGGGGCAAAAGTTGAAAAAAGGGAAATTTTGCCCCCAAAAATCCCGTTTTTGGTCATTTTCCCGCCACACGTACATGATAGGACCACGTGAGTCATACCGTCTGAAAGGCAGTTCCATTCTGAAGAGAATGGCGGTCGAATTATTATTCTAGGGTAATTAGGGCCGTCTCAGTGAATTTTTATCCAAATATACTTCTGTATAGGGTAAAAGTGGGGCAAAGTAGGGAAATTTTTTCTGGCGGGCCTATTTTTGAACGTAGAAGATTGAAATTTTGCACAAACATTCAGTGCACCGAGTAGTATTTACCAGAAGTTTTTTTCCGATTTCTGCGTAAAAACAGGGGGGTCCAGAGGGGCAAATGTTGAAAAACTGGAAATTTTGTCCCAAAAAATCCCTTTTTTGAGGAATTTCCCACCTTAGATACATGATGGAGACATGTGAATGGTACCGCCTGAAAGACAGTTCTATTCTGAAGAGAATGATTGGTGGATTATAGTCCTAGGGTAATTATGGATGTCTCAGGATTTTTTTCCCCTCAGATCATAGTGTTTTATGGTACTTTGGGACACTGTGGGAATTTTTGATAAAAATTCTCCCGTCCTTACTATTCAAGATAGAAACTTGAAATTTGGCACACACATTCAGTACACCAAGTACTATTTATCAGATTTTTTTAGATGGCTACGATCACACAGGGGGGGGTCCAGGGGGGGCCAAAGTTTGAGAAAAAAAATTTCCCTCGAAATTTTCACTTTGACATTTTTTCCCCGCTTCTGGTATATGGTATGAGCATGCAAGTGGTACCATTTGAAAGCCAGCTCTATTCTGAAGAGAACGAGGTATGAACCATGATCCTAGGATAAATAGTGACGATACAGTAGCTGCTTGACTGAAAGTCTAAAAAATAGCCCAAAAAGCCAGGATCCGCAAAGGGTTATTACTTCAACTACAAACTGACCCTGTTAGCATGTTTCTGGTTTCGGATTTACACTTCTCATGACATAATGCTTTAGAACAACATATTTCCATATATACGACAGTTTACCCTTGTTGTTCAGTCACTTCGTACATTTTTGTTTACTATCAGCTTCCCGCAAACATCCCTCGATTTTACACACCCGAGCAAAATGGAGCAAGGTTTGTTTGTAGTGTCTAACTCCGAGGATATTGGGCTCATTTGTACGAGAAACATCTGAGCTTCACTTGGCTTCACTCAAAAGAAAAGTCTAGAAACACAAAAATACACGCATACTTTTGTTTCCTTTGCTACGCTTACCTTTAACGCTCATTCCAACAGGACACTGCAATCACATCACACATCTACGCACACCAACATATAGTATAAGCTTTGCATATATAATATATCCTGACCCCCTTGTTCCGTCGACGAAGGACATACATAACACAACACTGACAACTTTGTTGTTTCTAGCTGATACACAACTGCTGTTTTGTGCACAGGCAATCTCTTACATTGGACGCCAGTCACAGACTGTGGGACGCTATTATTTGAATTACCCATGTCGATATGACTGCCCAAGGTCAATGCCTATCCAGTACTAATACTAGTTCCGAGAATTGCGTCATGTAATTTTGGCCAGGTTTTGAGGGTCTCTGGACCACTGTGAGGGTTACTAAAAAGTTATCAGTTATATTTAATTTCAGTTACAATTTGCATTTACATGTATTGCTGGAACCAAAACTTTGACACATTAACATTAATATTATATACACTACGAAAAACATCGTCTTTTGAAAACATTCTTGCACCATAAAACAAATTACGAGTAATTTTAAAATATTTTGCAGTTTAGCTACGTTATTTGCACTATATTTAGAATAATACTTAGTAATTTATTTAAGTTGTCAACACTGCTTAAAATAATGGAACTTCGATTTGTAATTAAAACCACTAAAACTATTGTGTAATGTTATAGAAGCAAACTAAAGCAACAATCATTATAAAAATTTAACACAAATACGTTATTTTAAGCAGTACAACAATCACTATCCATGTGTTTGGTATTTCTGAAACGGTTTGAAATAACAATTGTTGTAAATGACATTATGATCACTTAAGTCTTTTGGAAGCATCTACATGATGAGACGTGATATGTCAGCACGTTTTCGAAGTGAAGTCTTTAGTAAAAGTTAAATTTTTCATTTCTTGTAACTGATCCTCCATTCATTCGAAATACATTATACTATGATCATAGTATTTGACGCTAAGATACAAATGATGCGCATTGCACCGTCTATGCCATTTGAGTTATTAGAGATTTCCAAAATGTTAATGTTGAAGATACTGTATTGTCCTTTGTTAGACTGAATAATGTATGTGGTATCGTGGTTTTATTTAATATCTAAATTAAAAATAGGTATTACCTTACATAGTGCAATTTGAGAAAATACTTTATTTTGCGTTGGCAACACTGCTTGTATATTTAGTGATATTGCAGAGTATCTAGAAGAATTTTTACTTGAATATTTCACACAACATGGTACAAATTTTCAGCATTTTAAATATATATATATATATATATATATATATATATATATATATATATATATATATATATATATATATATATATATATATAGAGAGAGAGAGAGAGAGAGAGAGAGAAGATTATATACAACAGCAATGGATTTTGTTTCGGCAGAAACTTGGGGAACGATTAAGAAACATTTGTGTTGTAGTGCACTGCGAAATAAATGATCAAAAATTTATTTCGGGAGGGGCTTGAGCCCGACACCTACCCCATAAATATGCCACTGTACATCAGTCAACCATTCCCATATTATCTCACACAGCAGCGAAACAAATTTTGAGTAAAGGCAAAATAGCTGTCAATATTCGAGACGAGACCGAGATTTTCGAGACTGACCAAGGTCTCGTCTCGGTCTCGTCTCGATTTATAGAGGTCTGTCTCGGTCTCGGTCTCGTCTCGGTATGTAAAAGTCCGTCTCGGTCTCGTCTCGGTATATAAAAGTCCGTCTCGGTCTCGGTACCATCCCTAGCAGGTAATGCAGCGAGAATAGAAGAAAGTAGAAAAGCTTTCAAATTTTTAATTGGAAATCCAATCGAAAATCGGCCATTAGGAAGACCTAGGCGCAGGTGAGATGACAATGTTAGGGTGGATCTTGCAGAAGTTGAAATACAAAATAGAAAACGATCCAATTTGGTAGGGACAGAAGTGAACGGAAAGCCTTTTTTTGAACGCGGCCTCCGAGTTCCATAGACCATAGAGTTAGTTAACATTTTTCACATTGATAGTCGCTTTATTTTTTGAGTCCAGCAAATTACAAGGGAAAACGAGTTAAGATTGTCCACAAAGTCGGGGAGGAAAATATTATTTTATATTGATAAAATGTTCAAGCATAGCGAATAAAAATTCCCTAATTGAAGCATGCACGTAGTACATTGTGGTCCGGAAATGGGCTCACCCCCTTTAGTTTCAACAGTATAATGTTAGTTATGATAGAATGTCTGTACACAGTTACTTTGAAGCAGGGGTGGACTGGCCATAATCAAGTACCGGCCCGATGGCCGCTGCGCCCTCCTCACATCTGCGCCCTCCTCGGGAGGGGCTAAGACCCGTCTTAGCCTCGGGAAGGCGCACAGTTTCCTCTCTGAACACAATTTTGTTTAAAAAAAAAAACAAAGCTACATAATTATTTTATAAATTCGCTAGCCTTTGGCCAGCTGGACTCCACCCCAGACCCCGGTATTTGCTCGGCCTGCGGCCTCGCTCTTTCTGTTTTCGGCGTGAGAATGCTATTAATGATATTAGATTTACCCCTAAATATATAGATTTGACTCTAATATCGGTTATTTTGGACGATTTTTACATATCACCCTTACCAATCCCACGCTCCGTCCCAAATCCCAGTATCTGCTCGGCCTGCGGCCTCGCTCTTTCTGTTTTTGGCTTTGGGAATGTCATTATAATGATCTTAGGGACCCTGAAATTTATAGATTTGACTCTAATATCGGTCATTTTGGATGATTTTTATATATATCAACGCTCCCACCCCCACTGCTCCGCCCCCAGATCCCGTCTTTACTCGGCCTACGGCCTTGCCCTTTCTGTTTTAGGCTTTGGTGGTACCATTAATGATCTCAGCGACTTCGAAATATATTGATTTGACTCTAATCTCGGTCATTTTGGATCATTTTTACATGTCTCTCCCTCCTACTCCCGCCGTTAGAGGCGCTAGTGACGTTACATAAAAACAAGACTCCGTTCAAGACTTAAGATGAACATCTGGAATCATTGTTCTTGATGAACTCAGAAAGAGACATTCTGACCAAAATAGACAACAATCTTATTATTGACAAAATGTGTGAAGAAAGCAAGGAGATGCGCTGCCCTGTCGCGACAAAACGCTGTAACTTTGGCGGAGCAGTTTTGAGAAAAAGAGCCGTAAAGTCGCCACAGATCGGCTAATTTCCTACTTATATCGAAATTCTCTTTGGTATATTTTCAAAAGTATTTGACTCAGCTCAATGCTGGGCCTGGTGAACATAAATATCGGTGGCGGGAAATTCAAAAATGCTTATAGCGACAAAACAATGTAACTCAAGTTACAGCGTTTTGTCGCGACACGGCAGTGCGAAGGCTCCTTCAAGCATAAAGCAGTGACTTTACTTTTATTTTCCAGTTTTGTTTTTGAATTTCTTTTTTTGCTAGGTAGGTATATAATTCTAAATATACTTTTGTTAATTTGTAGTAAATGTTTCATGTATACTTTTGGTCCATGTTCCGTTAAGGGGGTCCAAATGGACCCCCTGAAGCTAACCTAACCTAATGTAACGTTATATTATGTAATCAAACGAAAATCAATAGAAAGAAGTGGTGTCAAGGACACTGGACCCCCTTAACGGAACATTGACCATACTTTTTATTAACGGTTTTAAAAATAGATGAAAAATAATGTTATGATGAACAGAGCTTTAAAAGGACAGAAGTATGAAAAATAGCATAAGACCCAAACTTAACTCAAATCTTCAGTTATAATTAGGCTGTTAACAAATGTAGCCGAAGAATTTAAACAACTGGTGTGATTTTTGTAGTCTCAGTTAAAGTGTGCAGATTTATATAGGCCTAATATACGAGGAGTGTTTTTTTAAGTAAGGCCGTTTGAACTTATGTACACAACGAAAGGTTATTTCAAAAAAGTAAATGTATTTCAGAAAGTACATACTTTACTCTATTTTTCGACATAGTTGCCAAGTTTGTTCAAACACTTATCATACCTCTCAACCAATTTCAAAATACCCTCTTCATAAAAACTTGCCGCCTGCTCCGATAACCAAGAGTTCACTGCCGTTTTCACATCGTCGTCATTATTGTAACGGTTGCCACTGAGGTGTTGTTTGAGGTGGAGGAACAGATGGTAATCGCTCGGAGCAAGATCAGGACTGTAGGGTGGGTGGTCTGAAACTTCCCAAACAAAACTGTCCAACAAATCGCGGGTCTGACCTGCAGTGTCAGGTCTTGCTTTGCCATGGAAAAGAACAATGCTCTTTGTCAGCATGCCGCGTCGTTTGTTTTGAATCGCTCTTCGTAGCTTTCACAGGGTTTGGCAGTATGCTTCTGCATTGATAGTGGTTCCTCGTTGCATGAAGTCGACCAACAAAACACCATGCCTATCCCAAAACACCGACGCCATGATTTTGCGCTAGAACAGAGTCTGTTTGGCCTTCACCTTTACAGACGAGTGTGTGTGTCTCCATTCCATACTCTGTTGCTCAAATCTTTGGTTTTTGTGGTCCTCTTTAGGAGTTTCGGGACCCAACGGGAGCACAGTTTCCTAAACTTTAGGTGTTCAGAAACAATTTTGTAAAGCACTGATCTCGACACGTCAGGAAATTCGTTTGAGAGACCTGTTATTGTGAAGCGCCTGTTCTCACGAACCCTTGCTTCAACTGAAGCCACCAAATCGTCTGTAATCGAAGAAGGGTGACCGGAGCGGTCCTCATCATGGACGTTGTCACGGCCATGTTTGAATTCTCGCACCCACTTACGCACTTTGCTTGCACTCATAACAGTATCACCGTACACTTCGCAAATCTGTCGATGAATTTCTGCAGCAGACAGGTTACTTGCTGACAAAAACTGTACCACTGAGCGAACCTCACACGCGGCGGGCGACTTGATAGTCTTAAACATTGTGAAAGCACAGAACACAACCGTACAGGTCAGCTACAGAGTTGAAACTGAGCACAGTTGTTCCTGAGGCATGCCGGTACACGACGCACACGCTAGTTGCGGTATGCGCGCGAACTACTAGTGTCTACAACAAAACGGACCTTACTTAAAAAACACGCCTCGTATTTAGTACTCAAAGTCTCTTTGTTTATGAAAATATTGAATTTGTATAATTCTATCGTGATTAACTGCAATAGCTACTTAATCTTTTGTTGTTTTTTGTGTACTAATTTTCCAGGGGAAGCCCCCCGGCACTTTCTTTTATTAGGAGGGGGTATTCCATACAAGCGAAAGCCTCGGATGGACGGCGCCCTCCCAGAGTATGTGACCGCGCCCTTTTTACATAGCCAGTCCACCCCTGCTTTGAAGTCTTAAGAGTCATAAACATCGGTATGATCATCATCCATATCGTAACAGCTGAATTTTGCGCCAAGTTCTCGTAGATGTTTTGCGGAGATACTCCGGAGTCACGAGGGTGAAGGCGTGTTCCACAGCCGCTCATAATTCCTACGTTGTGTGATATCGAGTGTTTCTTACTTGTTGCTTTATGAAACTCAAGAGAGCACTGTCTGGTCAGGGGGTGCTGCTCTTAACCTATGTCCCGAACCTCTACTTTCATGCTCTCTTCACAGTGACGTCACCAGCGAGGAACTTAGAGCTTGTCGTCTGCTTGGCGCGCGAAGATTTGCTAGTAAGACCACAAACAATTCTTTATTTATTTTGGGTTTTTGCTATGTTGAATTGTGTTGCTTTCTTTTCTAGAGGTGTACGTGGACGAATATTATTTAATAGAGAAAAGATCTATATCTCGGAAGATTTCTTTACGTGGGCTTGGCTGTACAGACATGCAATATTGCAAGATAGTGTGAACTAGAGTACGTGTGTATCCTCGTCGCCAAAAGTGCCTTTACATCGCCGTGACGGCTATGTGACACCGCAGTACTCTAAGGAAGGGATGGTTGCATAAGAAATTTTGATTAATTTTGAAGAGTTTTTATTTTGACTAGGGAAATAACGTAGGTATAGGGAGTAAGGGCATAGATTTAAAGCATCAGTGCACTGTCATCTCTGAAGAGATTTGTATTCTCAGTTTTTCAAATTATTGTCTTATATTTATATGTTAAGTTAAAATAGAGCTACTAGCGCTTTTCACTCTTCAGGAATTTACTAGGACATGTTCGGGCTTGAATTATTTCAATCGCCTCACTGTAATTATTTGTGAATGGAAACTGATTACGCTGAACATGAATATGTTTCGTTGTCGTAAAGCAAGGGCCGTAATAAATGTAGATCAGGTTCTTATTATTATATAAAACACATAAAGATTTATTCCGTGTATAGAATAATATAATACAGTAACTAAGCAACATCATAATCACTAACGCCCGCAGGATTTTTTCTAACGGGGGGGAGACCGATATAGAGTTTTTCGTTTTATTCCCTATATATATTACGTTAACAGTCATAACACTGATAACGTATATCGTCTTTCGCCGCTGTAGGCTATTAGTCAGAACACTGATCACCAGATATGTCGAAAGAAAAAATAAATTGATATGAACAGTGATGTGATTAATTTTACTGCGCCCTGGATCGATCTACCTTCGATTTATTCATACTCCCCCAGGCCCACTGCCCCAGGTATTTCAGCTGCTGCGTTATATATACGGTTCCATGTTAAAAGGGCCTGACAAAAGGGAAAAGACCGAAAGGCCAGAGTCAATATGGCCCGCAACAAAAGGACCCGAGTCAAAACGGCCCTGCTCCAAACGGACCCGGGTTGAAAGAGGCCCCGCTACAAAGGGGCCCGAGTCAAAATGGCCCATGTGAAAAGGACCCAGGTCGAAACGTCTCCGCAACAAAAGGGCCCAAGTCAAAAGGACCCGAGTCAAAATGGACCATGTTACAAAAGAGCCAGACCACAATGACCCCGCAACAAAAGTGCTCGAGTCAAAAGGTTTCCGCAACAAAAGGGCAGGAGTCAAAATTGCCCGAATCAAAACGACCCTCATTAAAAGGGTCCATGACAAAAGGGCCCGAGTAAAAAGGGACTTGCTTCAAACGAGCCCGGCTGAAAAAGAGCCCTGCTACAAAAGAACCCGAGTCAAACGGCCCGGGCTAAAAGGCCTCCGCAACAAAAGAGCCCGAGTCAAAAGGGGCCGAATCAAATCGGCCCTCATAAAAAGAGCCCGGGTCAAAAGAGACCCACGACAAAATAACCCGAGTCAAAAGGCCCCGGGTCAAAAAGGGCCCAGTTCAAAAGGTCTCCGCAAAAATGGGCACGAGTCAAAACGCCTTTCATTAAAAGGACCCGAGTCAAAAGGGTCCCACGACAAAAGGGCTCGAGTTCCAAGCGACCTGCGTCAAACGGGCCCGGTTCAAAAGGTCTCCGCAACAAAAGGGCCCGAGTCCAAAAGGGCCGAAACGAAACGCCCCTCATGAAAATGGCCAGGATCAAAAGAGTCCCGCTACAAAAGAGCCCGAGTCAAAACTTTCCCACGTCAAATGGGCCCGGGTCAAAAGATCTCCACAAGAAAAGAGCAGAAGTCAAAAGTGGCCCCTCTACAAAGGGCACGAGTCAAAAGGGACCCGCGAAAAAAGGGATTGGGTCAAACTTCTCCGCAAGAAAAGGGTAAGAGTCAAAAGGGCAAGAATCAAAAGCTCCGCGTCAAAAGGGTCCCACGACAAAAGAGCCCGAGTCAAAAGAGACCTGCCTGAAATGAACCCGTGTCAAAAGGTGCCGCGCTACAAGAGGGCCCGAGTCAAAATGGCCCTAGTCAAAATTGCCCGGGTCAAAACCTCTCCGCAATAAAAGGGTTTGAGTCAAAAAGACCCGAATCAAAACGCCCTTCATTTAAAGAGCCCGTGTCGAAAGGGTCCCACGACAAAATGACCCGAGCCAGAATGCCCCGCGTCAAACGGACCCGAATCAAAGCACCCCTCATCAATAGGGCCCGAGTCAAAGGTTCCCAGTACAAAGGGGCTCGAGTCGCAAGGGCTCTGCGTCGAACGGGCCCGAGTGAAAAAAAAGCCCCGCTACAAAAGGATCCGAGTCAAATGGACCCCTATCAAAAGGGCCTGGGTCGAAAGGTCTACGCAACAAAAGGACCCGAGTCAAAAGGGGCCGAATCAAAACGCTCCTCATGAAAAGGGCCTGGGTCAAAAGAGTACGACGACAAAAGGATCCGAGTCAAAAGGGCCCTGCGTCAAACGGATCCGAGTCAAAAGGGGGCCCGCTACAAAATGCCCGAGTCAAAACAGCCCCGCGTCGAAAGGGCCTAGGTAAAAAGGTCTCCGCGACAAAATGGCTCTGCGTTAAAAGGGCCCGGGTCAAAAAGGATCTGCAACTAAAGGAGCCGAGTTATAAGGACGCTGCATCAAAAGGGTCCGGATCCAAAGGGTTCTGCGACAAAAGGGCCAGAGTCAACAAGAAACTTCGTCAAACGGGCCCTGATCAAAAGGAGCACCATTACAATAGGGCACGGGTCAAAACGGCCAGGCGTCAACTGGGTGCGAGTCAAAAGGGTCTTGCGTCAAAAAGGCACAAGTCAGAAAGACCCCGCGTCCAAAGGGCCCGGTAAATACGGTTCCACGTGTAAAAAGCTTGAGATCAAAGCAAGAGTGGAGATCAATCATGCAAAAGAGGATTGTGTCCCCTTAGTAAGTTGAAGTGTTTATGCAAATGAAGGAAATATATCTGTGGTTATTAATAACAAATAGGAAATTTGAATGATAATATTAGTTTTGTTTGCTTTTTGATTGTTTTGGAACAATCGCTATCGCTTAAGTCGTTCTCCATGAAAGTTTGCTTACACTCCCGTCATAGGCGGACTGGGTGTATTAGGGCCTAGGCCGCGGTTACTATGGAGGGAGCTCAGACTATAACACCAATTTCTAAAATAACGTACAATCAGTGGCGCAACGAGCTATGAACTCGGGGGCCCATGCCCTCTCCGAAGCAAACCTGATCTATCTTATACAGCAGCGTTGCAGACAAATTTTGGTGAAATTTCAAAATAGATCAAAGCATAAATGAATATTGAATTAAGTCAAAGCACTGTACGAAAGGAGAAATGCCCAGTGAAAACCCCTACATTAATTTTTTAGAGTAATAAATGTTAGTAAAGAGTGCGTCATTTTATGCAAAAATAAAGATGTTCAAAATATTTATTATAGCGCAAATTTTAAAACTTGTAACCGTTAATAATAGGGAATTTGTGAGTTGGAATTTTCATTGTAAGGTTTTTTAGCATGTTAATAATAAGGATAACTAAATTGCTTGTAATGAGGAGAATTCAAAATTTCAATTTTGTCCACATCAAATGGTGCAGCACGTCGTTTGCAGACTACTGTACTGGATATTCTTGGCCCCTCCCGAAATAAAATCCTGGTTGCGCCACTGCGTACAATGAACATCTGCGATGAGCCATCGCGTTGTGCAGTTGTAAATTCGTTGTTACTTAGTTTTTGCAAGCTATAATTTATCATTGGTCGTTGAAAATTTGATGACACAGCAAGCACAGAATTTCCAGAAACAAACTTTCAAGAGAATATTTTATAATTATTATTGCATTGCCACACGGGGTGTCTAAAAAGTCCCCTGACATGGATAACTCTGTTGTTATCAGAGTTAAAACAAAATGTAAGAGAGGAAACCGCCTACAAATATAATGTTTTTAATAGACAGTAACTTCATTCATTTATGTTGTGGGTCCGGGTAAATGGTAACGTTGCATTTTCATGTAACATTGGGCGCATATAGAGTGTACAGCCCAAACGGCTTGTCCGATTTGAAAAATTCTTTCACTTTAGATTGAAAACATCATATTTGGAGACCGTTTCCCCGCCTGTATTTTGTTGTAACTCTGATAATAAGAGAGTTACCGTATGTCACGGGACTTTTGAGACACTCTGTATAGTAGCTGAAACACTAAAAAGATAATAGCGAATAACTTTTACTATGGAATGAACAGGGCAGCTTACTAAAAATTGTAACACTAAACAACTAATAATAACTTTTGACTGTGGAATGAACACGACAGTTTTACTAAAAATGATAAACACTGCTGAACCACGAAACAACTAATAATTTTAAAAAGTTAAGATTCTTTGCAGTTCAGCTTATGAATCGCGGAGTTTCTGAATAACTTCGTTCACAGACACTAAATTTAACATGTCTCTTTCCATATTCATTAGCAAAAATGTGTCCAAATGTCTTCACACAAACTAGCTCTGAGATTTGTTTACTCTAACTTTAACTTTGAGAAGCATCTTCCACATGTCACTTGTGTGCATGGTAGAGACAACGCATGTTTGTATACAATGTATAAATTATTAAAGCAACTAGACTGACGGAAATTGGTGCAAAATTTTCCCTGTACATGACAAACAATTTTTATACAAGGTGTTTGCAGCATCATTATCACTCTTACCGTGAATCCCGTCCAAAGATGTTCCATCTTCCATAGCATGCTCAGATGCATAATCATCATCATCTTCTACGGATTCAGGGGCATCATTCTCTTCAGGATCATCAAAAACGAGAACGTTTTGTGACAGTGAAATACACGACAGAGAACTGCTGGAGCTCTTTATATATTTTCTCCTGTTTTATATTTAGTTTTTTTTTTCGGAAGAACTCTGAAAACTCTTGCAGATACGCCATTCTTCTTGATTTCTGAAAAGTCCTTAGGTTCCAGTATTTGGAGTTCTTTCGGCTGCTGAAATCTATCTCTGACACATGTAACAGCTGTATTCAGAATTTTCGTTGAAGTTTTTTTTTTATTCTGAATAAATCATTTTCACTTATATTTAAGTTCTTTTCCAGTTCATCTGCTCTCCTGGCATTTTCTTTTTCTTTAAGATTCTTCTGTGCAAAAAGTTTTTTTCCATTGCTATCTCTACACCAGATTGCGCAAGCTGTTGATTTATTTTCACACAAAATATTTTTGTGTTTTCGTAAAGCATTAAACAGACATCTTTTGCCTCTATTTTCTTCTGAAGCTGCTGCTGCAAATTGTCTAGAAATCTCCAGGTAGTAAGATAGTCCAATCCGTGAGACTGCAGGTATTTTGAAACAGGCTCCGTTTCCGTAAATAAGTCCTGAAACATAGAAGTCCTCATTACAGTGTTAAATTCTGTCCATTTATTCAGCAAAGTTTAGCTTAAAATTTTCATTTCGCATTAAAACCCCTGTTCTGTACATCATCACTGAGGAACAATAAAAATGAAAGAAATCTTGATGATAGACAGTCATCCTCGTCTTGGTTTCATGTTTCGTAGCGAAACTCATTAGTGTCCACTACTGCATTCAGTACCTTGTTTCTGCTCCATCATCGTGTTGTACCAACTTGTTGAACTTTTCGTAGTCTGTCATGTCCCTCGTGGCTTGCATCAATCATTTTCTTACAAACATCCTTTCTTTTGTAGTATTCAGACAGAACATGGCACTGGTTTCAAATAAATTTGCAGCTTCAGGTATCTACTCAGTCGAATTTGTCATAACGAAATTAAGAGCATAAGCCATGCATTGGGTGTAAATGATTTCAGGATTATCCTTCTCCAGTAATGCTTTAACTCCTTAATAGCATCCACTGAAGTTAGCAGCTCCATCAAAAAAGCAACTTACAATATCATCACAAGCATCAAAACATTTTTGTCACAAAGTACTCTTTTGATTTCATTATAAGTTACTTGTCTTGTAGTGTCATTGTTTACCACTGACGTCTCTGGCATATACAATTTGGGGAGGACATCAAAGAAAGTTATTTAAATGGTACTATCTAGCCCAACCTGTTTATTATCTTTATTATCTTTAATTCCATTTGCTACATTTCTGCTTACCTTCACGGACCCCGTGAGGCATATCAAGAACTTTGTTACACAGCCTGAATATTATATGACAAATAAATATAATTATTATCATTTATATGTTATTCTGCCGTTAGTAAATAAATTAAATTAGAACAAAATATTGAATGTTTTGTACTTCAAAATATTGGAGGGACGCGTCCCCATCGTTCCCCCGCCAGAGACGCCCAAGCTGTTTACGACAACTACTAACAGCCGCTCAAATACTTGACCGTTTATAACGCAGAGAATTACTATAGCCAGCTGATTAAGCCCTGAAACATCTTGGATAGAATCAACCATTATGTTGAAATGCCCGCTTTCTTGGCGTCTTCCACTGTTTTCTCCTGTTATTTTGTAAACTTTTTGATAGAAAATAAATTTTTAAAAATGCGTTGTTTTCCTATTTTTGAATTATCAAATATAGACCTACAAGGTGTATTAACATAAATAAAGAACCAATCAGCTTGTGGTTAAATATGAACCCAGCTACAAACCAGGCACCAGTCTTCAACCTTGAAAGGGATGCAACTACCCTACATTATGAAAAAAGGTCCCAGGTCCCAACAGCTCAACATGATGAAAAACATGCCTAGGACCGCAACTGCTCAATGAAATGAAAGAAGGGCCCCAACTGCCCAATATAATGAATAAAGGGCCCAGGGCCCCAACTTCTCAATGTAATGAAAGAAGGACCCAACTGTCCAATATATTGAAAGAAGGGCCCAAGGCCCCAGGTACAAACTAAATCACAGTTTCTGATAATAAAAGACCATAGTGAAAGACGGACCTAGCCACAAATCTAGTAACGAAAGGACCCTATTAAAAAAGATAACTTACTGATTGATGGAAGGGTGGAAGAGGAGTGTGTGTTGGTAGCATAATAACACTGAGCTACCGAATTATTTAGCTCTCTTTTGTTTTAGCTTTTCTTTCTCTTTCTTTCTTTATTCTTTCATCATTGTTTTCTTAGGGGGCCTAGGCCGCGATTGCGACCTAAGGGCCCTGGCCAGTCCGCCCCTAACTACCGTCTTTCTGAGTTTGTATTCTCGTGACATAGCTCAATCAAACTTTATATATTGCTGACTTTTCCCTTACTTCTAGAATTCCATTTCTACTCCTGGATCAAAGTATAAAAATACATATTAGTATGAAAAATATTCTGTGGAAAACATTAGATTAATTTTGCTGTGAGAAGACATGTGGATCTGTATACAGGGTTACTGAAAAGTATTGGGACAGAACAATAATAACGACATAAATGATTTAGTGCACATCATGGCAGCCATCTTGAATTCCGAATATTGTATACCACACAATATTTTTAAATAGAAAGAGGTATGTGTTGAGTTTTGATTTAGAGTTTAACGTCCCGTTCAACAGCGCTGTTATATGAAAAGAGGTGTGTGTCACATAAATTGATGCTAGAATCTTCGTACAAACTACATTCATCGTCCGTTTCTAAAGCATCAGAGTCTACATTATTTATTATTTCCATAATTTCTCCGGACGAAAATACGCCACTATCATAAGAACCACGACTTGTCGCGGTGATATTCATTAGGGATGGCCTTTTTAAAAAATCTGTTCTTCGATTTTCGGAAATTTCATTTCTCGTTTTTTCGTTCGTTTTTCGAAAAAAAAAATGTTTTTCGTTTTTCGGAAATTTTTTCGTCTTTCATTTTTCGAAAAAATTTGTTTTCCGTTTTTTCGAAAAGATTTTTTTTTCGAAAAATTCGTTTTCCCTTTTTTGATGATTTTTCGTTTCTCGAAAAGTTTTCGGAATTCGTGGAATGATAATGTGGGAGGAAATGGGAGTACCCCGGGAAAATACACGGACACGATGTTGTCTGCCACGAACTTACTTGGTCTGGGATCAAATGCACAAGAGGTAAGCGTTCTAACACTGAGCAACCGTGCTCCTTGGATTTGGATCTAATGAAAGGTTGAATTGATTTTGAGTTTAACAGCGGCGAGGCTATATGAGACGTGGACCTACTGATTAACGTGGACGTTCACCTCTGGTGCTTGGGGTCCCGGGTTCGATCCCAGCCCCCGCCAAGTGAACTTTGTGGTGGACAAACACCGTGCTCGTGGGTTTTCTCGTGGTTCTCTCGTTTTCTCCCACTTTCTTCATTCCACCATTTTCATTCATCTCTCATCATCACCGTCGCCTTTAGCCTAACCGGCATAAGCGTGGGACGTAAAACTCAAAGATTTCATTTCATTTCATTGATTAACGTGGAATCCGAACCACATGAGCTCCCGCCGGGAATCGAACGCGGGTCTAACACGCCAAAGGCGCGTACGCTAACCGCTAAGCCACGGAGGAGCTCAATCTAATGAAAGGATAGTGTGTAGTGCTACTATTGACGAAACTCATCCAATCACGACCAAAATTAGTATGGTTATGGACTGCAATGTATTTAGTACACATGGGAAATATTATGGTGTTTGGGACTTTGGTTCCAGAGTTATTGCTAATCAAATTTGTGTTTTAAGTTAGTGATATCAAGAAATTTCACTAAGTCGCATTTGATTAAACTCAAATGATCTTGACTAAAGTTGGTAGAATCGTAAATATTGACAAGCTTGGTATGCATGGAAGCTCATATAAAATATTATGATGTGCAGACTTTTTGTTCCTGAGTTATTAGCTATCAATGTTAGGTTTGGAATCAGTGAAATCAAGAAATTTCATTAAAGCGCGAAAGATGGAACTCATCCAATTTTTACCAAACTTGGTAAGGTGGTAGATCTTGACGAGCTTAGTAACTATAAAGGTAACCAAGAAAGATCTGTCGCTTTTTCACCCAACACCTTCAAACATCGATATTTAACCTAAGACATACCTGGAAGATCAAAAATAGTCTCCTTCTGCCAACGTTTTGGAAGGCCATGTATTCCATCGCGGTAGAACTTGGTGGGCCGTGAATCGAAAAAGGTATCAAGTGCATTTTGCACCTCTACTAGGGATTTCAACTGGTGTCCTCTAAGCTGATTGTCCAAGGAATGGAACAGGTGGTAATCGGACGGTGCAATGTCCGGGGAGTATGGCGGATGCAATAGTGTTTCCCATCCAAAGTGTAGAATGGTGTCCCGGGTTATCCTAGCCACGTGGGGCTTAGCTTTGTCCTGTAAGAGGAGGACCCCTTTGCGATTCAGAAGTGCTGGCTCCAGAGTCTTGTTTTTTTGTTTTTTTTTTTTTTAACACGGCTCAACTGCTGACAGTACAGAGTTGCATTGATGCTCTGACTAGCCTGTAGGAGTATTTTTTCTCAAAATACTGTTCAGAAAATTTGGACTTGAACTTAGTTAAATGAATAAATTTCATTAAAACGCGTTAATCTCATCCGATATTGGCCAAAGTTGATATGGTCATAGACTTTAACAAGTCTAGTACGTGTGCGAGCTCAGCATGAAATATTGTGATCCACAGACCCTTGGTTCTCGGTTCTTGAGGGATATAAATTAGAAATAATAATTCACAAAGGTAAACAGTGTAAAATTTATATTTTACAGAATGTTAAAAAATAATTATTTACTAGTGATTATTAATGTGTTATCGACAATATGGCATTACTGCTGAATCGCCGGATCAATTTGAAAATCGAAAAACTGGAACAAAATATACTGCATTCGGTTATATTTGGTTGGATTACATTAAGTTACGTTAGATTATGTTATTAGGTGCGCAGTTTTACTGTACGGATCCATAGTATAAGTAGGAGTAGCAGTAGTAGTAGGAGGAGGAGTAGGAGTAGGGGTAGTGATAGTAGTAGGAACGGATTAGAAGCCCCACAGGGGTTTGTTGGTTTCTGTTCTCGACATGAAATGGGCAAATTAAAGATTTGCTCAAATTTATCTATACATTTTACAATCTATGGATTCGTATAGTAAAACAAGTGTACCTCTCCGCGAAATAGTCCATCCGTCTCCACATACAGTGCCGCTTACAACATCAAAAACAACCAGCAAATGCAATCACTATCTGAGCTTTTGCTATTCCCATTACCTGACTTTCAATCACTCTTCCTCATAAACTTAAATAAATTCTCCAATTGACCCGGTAAATTTCCTAAAATTAGTCCGGCGATACAGCAATTAGCCCGACATTATATTTTATAATGTAAAAAAAGACTAATAAATTACCAAATAGAAGGATGCTGTATAAACTGATCGTGATAGTATCAGGCAACTCTGTAATAAATTGACTTTTAACAATTGATTTTAACAAAATATGAAACATGAAGTGATTATATGTACTGATACTAAAGCCTTCTCACTAAGATCCCCCATTCATTTATCTTATTTTCTATAACTAATTAAGTCAGTATCAGAAACAATTTGATTGCTTTCAAAAATAGGCAGTTTAATACTAACAAAATACTATTGAATGGTTTATTTGTTCTAAAGATGTTTTATATACGGTAAGACAAAGAACTAAGTATCTGACTATAATAATCTCATCAAACGAGAATTCAAATTTTAAATAGGTGGGTCTTCGTTTTCATATTAGTTTTTACTGCTACTAACTTCAGTAGAAGAATACTACTAAGATGAAATATTTTTTATTTGGTTGTTTGTTGAAGTTCAGCGTCCCTTTTCAGAATCGAGCAAGACTATACAAGACGTGGACCTACATTATAAAGTGGAATCCGAACTACCATAACACGTTCAATGTTTTCCCACTCGAGACCCTGTGCATCAAAGGAATACGCGCTAGCCACTAGACCAGTTGCAGGGCTTGAAATCTTTTCTTGGAATTATGAAATTATATATTGAAAAGAAACGTTTGTCGCTTCCTAGTACTTCTCTCGTTCTATGAGAAAAAAAGATTGTAACCAGAGATATAGTAAGTATTTATCACTTTCGGTTGCGTTAAACTTAGAGATGGAAACTACCATTGTGGCACAGAATCCATATCAAAAACTGCTTCCGGCTATCGCCTTTTCTTTACTATGAAATCGGAAATGGTAGTTTCTCACTATTTCCGGTTTATATAGAGGGATAGCGATCGATATGACAATCTTCGAATCCTGGATTCATATATATAAACATATCTCATTATCTCTTATTAGTTTTGCTCTATGGTGATCACTATTGAAATTAGAAGTGGTAGTAAATTTCTACCACAGGATAAAACTTGGGCATAGTCTATTGCGAAGGTACTGAATTCATGCTTCTCGCTTGCTCTATGGTGATCAATACTGAAACCGGGAGTTGTGATCAGGGGCGGATCCAGGACGGACTTCTGGGGGGGGGGGTTGTAATACTGCTACTTAGAGCTATTTTTACGAGCTCCAACTCTGGGATGGGTTTTATTTATATATAAAATAGGAGTGTTCTCTTCTGGGGAGCGATCGACCCCTGGATCCCCCTGATTGTGATACATTTTTTCCTGTTTTTGTAGAGAAACAAATGAGTTTCGTTTCACAGTGTAAAACTGAGGCAGACTTGCAATCCATGCGAATTGAATATTCAAAACTTCAGTACAACAAGTAGCACAACTAAAACTCTTGGTTGGAATAGGTTAATAAAATCAAAGATAGAATCTGTTCCTCGGATGCTGAATCCATATCAAAAAGCCATTATTAGCTATCACTTATCGTTTTTGTTCTATGGCGATAAAGATTGAAAGCAGGAATGGCTAATTTGAACCACTTCCGACTTGAATAGAGGGTTAAGGGAGGAGACGGAATCTATTTTTAGGACGCTGAATCGATTTCAGAAAACTTCTCGATATCTTTTATAGTTATTGTTCTATGCATATAAGTATTGGAACCGAAAGTAGTAGTAAATATCAAGCATTTCCGTTTCAGAAGAGTGGTGCAGGTTATGAAGATATGTTCTCTTAAAACCCTGAATTGATTCCAGAAAATTGCTTGTCGCTATCTATTACAATTTTGTTTTATCGCGATAAGTGTTAACACCGGAAATGGTTAATTTGAACACTTTCGGTTCAAATAAAGTGTTAACGAAGAAGGTGGAATCTATTCTTGGGATGCTGGATTAGTTTTAAAAAATGCATCTCGATATCTCTGACCGATTTTGCTCTATGGAAATTAGTATTACCTATAAAATCAAAAATAGTAATAACCTTCAACCATTTCTGCCTTTGTGGAGTGTTGTGGATTGTAATTGTATTTCCTCTTGAGAACCTGAATCGATTGTAGATGAACCACTTGTCGCTATCTATTACCAATTTTGTTCTGTGGCGATTAATGTTGAAACTTGTAATCGTTAATTTGAACCACTTCTGGTGTGAATAGAGATCAAGGGAGAAGGTAGAGCCTATTCTTAGAACGCTTAGTCGATCGCAAAAAACCGCATCACTATTTCTTCAATCTTTTGCTTTATAAAAATCCGTATTGAATCCCTATTGAATATACTAGTAAATTCAGCCACTTTCAATTTCGATAGTATTGTGCGTTGAGATGATATATAGCTTATATACTCTTGAGACGATGTATAGATTAAAAAAAAAAAACACTTGTGGCTATCTATTACTATTTTTGTTCTATATCGATCAATGTTAAACCGAAAATGATTATTTTAAACAACTTCCGATCTGAATAGAGGATTAATGGAAAAGGTACAGCTATTTCTAGGTAGTTGAATCGATTGCCAAAATCTACATCTCGATATCTCGTAATTCAGTATTAAAACCGGAAATAATAGTAAATATAAACAATTTCTGGTTTTGATTAAATGTTGTGGATAGTTGTATGTTGTCTAAGACGCTAAATTGTTTGCAACAAATCGCTTCTCGCTATCTATTACGATTTTCGTTCTATAGCGATACAAATTGAAACCAAAAATGGTATTAGAACCACTTACGGTTTTAAATGGAGGGTTAATTTAGGAGATCGAACCTATTTTAGGGACTCTAAATCGACCGCAAGAAACGACTTTTCAATATTTGTTACTGTTTTGCTCTGACACCTCTCGACAGACAGACGGACAAAGCCATTCTCAAGACTTTCGGCACTTATGCATAGCTTAAGCTGCAAGTGTAATAAGGGCGAACATTGAATATATTCTTGGGACACTGAATTGGTTCTGGAAAATCGCGTCTTTCTATATGTTACCGTTTGTGTTCTGTGTTGATCAACAATGTAGCAGAAAGCGATAGATCTCTACCACTTTTGGATTATTAAATAAAAGTCAAATGCATTAGATGAATCTATTCGTGTTACAAACTTACATGTATGCTTCTCGCTATTTCTTGCCGCTCTTGCTCTGATACCAGCTGACAGACGAACGGATGGTTAGGCAGACAGATGAACATAGCCCTTCTATAAGACTTCCTATACGTATGCATAGTATACTATAGTTTGGAAGTACTAACAAATGAAATAAACTCAGTTTGTTTTACAAAAATTATCCGTTTTCCGTTTCTCGGTAGTTTTCGTTTTCCGGTTTTCGGAAAAATTTCGTTTTCGTTTTTTCGAAAAAAATCGTTTTTCGTTTATCGAAAAAAATTCGTATTTTCGAAAAAATTTTCGTTTTTGAAAAATTCATTTTTCGAAAAAGTATTTTTCGAAAAAAAATGTGGCCATCCCTAGTATTCATAGCCGAAAGCTCAACTAAAAAGAGGAAGTGAAAGTGCTAAGCAAGCTACAAGAAGGATGTTGAAACAATGCTTCCACTGGCTAATAGAAAAAGGAAAACAAAAGTAGCTACAGGTTTTTGCCTTTTGAGTACTCATATCTTTTTGGGAATATATACTTGACACAGCATGCCTTTTAAATGTACGCCAGACGTGATCTGTACACATGAAGGTGAAAAATATTCGTGAAAAGTAAACAGATGAGACTAGTTATATGCTTCTGTTTTCTAACAGTCAACTTCGTGTTCAACTGCAGGAACTGACCTTGATACTACCTGACTCAACACCTTGTAACAAGAGGGCAACTATAGTTACCCATAGGTCTCTTGCAGCTACACAGCGAGCTGTGTGTTCTGTGTGTCTCTCTCTCTCTGCCCCTGGCTGTGTTTGCTTTTCATGCTTTGGGGGAAGGGGTAAGACACCCATGCACACCTTCGAACATAAAATGATCGAAAGACGACCTATGTTAATGTAGAGTTCATAGTTTCAAACAGTGGCGTATACTGGTTTGAAGGCATGGGCTACCACTGACCTTGCATATTATTATTAATAAAAATGGTAATAATAATAAAAGTAATATAATAATAATAATAATAATAATAATAATAATAATAATAATAATAATAATAATCACAATATGCATAACAATGAACAAAAAGTGATTGATGTGTTTTGTTTAGTGATGAGCAAATGCAAGGTCTTGGTCTGAGCTCCTCCGTGGCTAAGCGGTTAGCGTACGCGCCTTTGGCGTGGGAGACCCGGGTTCGATTCCCGGCGGGAGCTCATGTGGTTCGGATTCCACTTTAATCAGTAGGTCCACGTCTCATATAGCCTCGCTGCTGAAAGGGACGCTAAACTAAAATCAACTCAACTCAACGCAAGGTCTTGGTCTTGGTCTTGCACATCGAGCCTTGGTCTTGGTCTTGCACATCGAGTCTTGGTTTTGGTCTTGCACTGGAACCCTTGGTCTTGGTCTTGGTCTTGCATGCAAGAGTCTTGCAAGTCTTGCATTTAAGAAATCTCAAGCTTTTCATTGGTAAATTTTACTATGGATATAAGGGATAATAAACTCTACAAAGCACCAGTAGTAACGGAAATACAATGTATGTTTCTAAATGTAATATAATTTAACGTCGTGTAAGTATGATAGCGTACAACATAGGTTATGACCTTTATTTTTTTAATGGGTGCCCATGTTTCACTACTTATAAGATATGCCTAAATCACAGGGTTTCGTAATCTGTTTATATATATATATATATATATATATATATATATATATATATATATATATATATATATATATATTTTTAACAGATCCAACATTCCACTGGTTCCCAAACTAAGGAGGCTACCCATGTTTCGCATGAAAGAAAATCAGACGGCACAGATTATTGAAATAAGATGAATTGCAAAATTATTTTTACACTCTAAAGGCGTCAGATTTTTCTTTCCAACCACGATTAGCTAATTCTTGTATTAAACAAACTTCCAATTAAATATTGAATTTTTGTTTTACTGATTCCAATATGTACTCCATGGGGTAGAGACATTCACATTACGCAAAAGCGATGAAAAATTGCAGACTTTCGAAACATGGGCATGGAGAAAAAAGGAGAGAATTAGCCGTGTTGAACGAAAACGAATGTGTTAGAAATATTAGCAGTAGGAGAAAAAAGAAGAATTTTAGATATTGTTAAGAGGGGGAAAGGGAACTGTTTAGGATATTGGCTGACGAGGAACTGTATTACAAGGGACGTGCTAGAGAGTATTGTAGAAGGAAAAAGAGGGAGAGAGCGAAGCAGACTAGTTGAAGGAAGGTATTGAAACAGAAAATTGCCACGTCAAGACGAAGAGACCAGCTGAGGACCACCGAACGTCAAACCTTGTCTGTTGAAGCAAATAACCTGCCAATAATAGCAGAATAGCTATTATGATGATGATATGTTTAGCAATATTGACAAAAAAAAAAAAAAAAAAAGGGAAAGAAAATTAAAATAATAATTATTATAATCAAACCTCTTAATATTTTAGAATAATTTGAGGGAAAACTGAAAACGACTCAATTGTCTATGTCTTTTGTGTAGCCTCAATTTATATAAATACTGTTGACCTGTATTAGAAATACAAAATAAGGGCATCAAACTCCAAGTTATTTGAAGTCTCACTTGTGAATATGGATTACTAGCATCAAGTATCTACTTTGTTGGGTTAAACTAAAATAATATATATATATATATATATATATATATATATATATATATATATATATATATCGTTAGTCAATCACTTTTTTACTATTAGTAAAGCGCTCTCTAATATCGGTCATCTTCGATTATTTTTATGTTTCCCTCTTTTCCTCCTCCCCAAGTTGCCGGACTGAATTTGGATTTAAACGGCATCACAAGTGTCACTGTTCGTGTCAGAGACCACGAAACTATGGATTCGGCACTAATATTTGGTCATTTTTAATCATTATTATGCATCTCCCTCTTCCCCAAATTACGAGGCTGAAATTGGTCGTAAATGGTATAGGAAGTCTCAGTATTCAACTCAGCGATCTCGAAAACTATGGATTCGACACTAATATTCGCCATTTTCGATCATTTTTATATATCTCCCCTCCCCTCCGCCAAGCTACGGGGCTGAATTTTGACTTAAACAGCACCGGAAGTATCATTGTTTACCTTAGCGGTCCCCAAAACTATAGATTCCATTTCAATGTCGGTCATTTTCCATCATTTTTAAATATCTTTCCTCTCCCTCTCCCCTAAACTTCAAGATCAAAGTGATATGATAGAAACCATCTCAGGCCCGATCCTCATCTATCTTAAAATAAGATCGAGTTCGGTCAGGTGGTTCAAGAGTTATTAAGTTATATATATATATATATATATATATATATATATATATATATATATATATATATATATATACCCTTTCGCTCTTCTCCCCCTAGGTTCTACCACCAAAGTGAACTGACATATAACATTCCAGGCTTGAACCTCATCTATGTTAAAAATTTGATCGAGATTACTCGTTTGGTTGAAGTTGTTAAGTTTTATTTATTATTATATAACTCCCCTTTCTCCCCTCTCCTAAGCTTACCGTCAAAGTGAAATGATGTAAACACTCCCAGGCTCAAACTCCATCTGTGTTGAAAATTTGATCGAGATCGGTTGGGTGGTTCAAGAGATTAGGAGTCACAAAAATAGTCACTTTCAATTTTATGACATAGATTTATTGTTGTAGGATAATGTTATATCGCTCAACCCTCGATGTGTCGTATACCTAAGGATGCTAAAAGTTATATTGATAAACAATTATTCAACGTATAAGCATCCGCCCATGAAATCAAACTTGCGGTTACATGTATTAAGCTTTTTCAATGTCATGAAAATGTTATTTCGATATTAATTTTATGAGCACACATTAAAAATTCCCAACGGATGCTTGAGTCTGGGAGCCAAGGCCATACCCATGTAGTCGACACCTATGGTGTACGGTATCACCAATGTTCAATACTACATTTCACTTTAGTTTTGGAAGAAAAACACCACTAATATGTTTTAAAACGAAACGAAATATCTAGTTTAACGTCCCACGATTATGCATCGGGGCTAAGGGAGACGGTATTCATGAGAAATAAATGAAATAGTGGATTGAAGAAAGTAGGAGAAAACATCAAAACACCGAGAAATAGAGACCTGCACGGGCCGAAGTTTTCGGCCCGAGCCCAATCCAGCCCGAATGTACGTAGGCGCGGCCCAGCCCGGACCCGAAACGTTTTGGAGATTTTCGGCCCGAGCCTGGCCCGGCCCTATAAGTTTTTTTAAAATTCTTGGCCCAAGCCCGCCGTTTCATTTTATAACATTTTTCACAAGCACACTTCTTCAACGTTTGCCTTTATTCTAATTATCGTTTAACGAATGTCAATAATTATTAAAGAATTGCAATTAATCGGCCCCAGTCCGGCCCGACCTGAAAAGAAATCAGTGTCGGACCGCCAAGCCCAGCCCGACTCAAAGAAATAATAGAATCGGCCCGCCCAAGCCTGGCCCGCGGGTAGGGCCGGGCTTCGGGTCTCGGGCAAGGCCCGGCCCATGCAGGTCTCTACCGAGAAAACCCACGCACACGGTGTTTGCCCACTAAAAAGTTTCCATGGCGCATGCTGGAATCCAACCAGGGACCCGTATAACCACATGTGACTGCTCTACCACCGAAACGGTACTTGTGCAAGACTCTTGCGCAAGAGTCTTGGTCTTGGTCTTGGTCTTGCAGGTGTGGTCTTGGTCTTGGTCTTGCATCCCTTGGTCGTGGTCTTGATCTTGCATCGGGATTCCTGGTCTTGGTCTTGCATGCAAGACTCTTGCAAAAACTGCAAGACCAAGACTCTTGCGCTCATCACTAGTTTTGTTTGATCTTTTGTTTTGAGACCGTTAATGTTTTCCACCGTAAATGAAATTCCATCATACATTTGTGCAGTTAACTTCTTGTGGATTGCGTTCGTAAAATGTTAATTTTTACCAATGTCACTTCCCTCAAGAGTCGCCTCTGTTACTGACGTTGGTTGTCATTCCGTACCAGTATACACAAAAATTCTGCAGACATCATTATAATTGTTATGTTTATTATCACTATCTAAATCTCAAATTTTTGCGTTGTGTTAACAAACGATTCTCAGGCCCTTTTGTTGCGGAGACATTCCGACCCGGGCCCTTTTGATGAGGGGCGTTTTGATTCGTGCCTTCTGTCTCGGGCCCGTTTGTTGAGGAAATATTTCGACCCGGGCCCTTTCGACGCGGGCCCGTTTGACTCCGGCTTTATTTGACCCGGGTCCATTTGACGCAGGGCCTTTTGACTCGGGTCCCTTTGTCGTGGAACACTTTTGACTTGGGTTCTTTTTATGAGGGGCGTTTTGAGTCGGCCCCTTTTGACTCCAGCCCTTTAAACCAGCACCCTTTTGACGCACGGCCGTTTGACTCGGGCACTTTAGTAGGGGGACCTTTTTGGACTCGGCTCCTTTTTATGAGGGGCATTATGATTCGGGCCCTTTTGTTGTGGAGACCTTTTGAACAGGTCCCTTTTGATGTGGGGCCGATTTCACTCGGGCTCTTTTGTAGCGGGGCCCATTTCGACGCAGGCGCGTTTAATGCAGGTCCTTTTGACTCTGGTCTTTTGTCGTGAGACTCTTTTGACTATGGCCCTTTTATGAGGGGCGTTTTGATTCGGGCCTTCTGGCTCGGGCCCTTTTGTTGAGGAGACCTTTCGACCCGGGCCCTTTAGACGCGGGGCCGTTTGACTCCGGCTTTATTTGACCCGGGTCCGTTTGACGCAGGGTCTTTTGACTCAGGTAACTTTGTCGTGGAACCCTTTTGACCCGGGCTCTTTTTATGAGGTGCATTTTGATTTGGCCTCTTTTGACTAGGGCCTTTTTAATCCGCGACCTTTTGAATTACGGCCGTTTGACTCGGGCCCTTTCGTAGCGGGGCCCCTTTTGACTCTGCTCCTTTTTATGACGGGCATTTTGATTCGGGCCCTTTTGACTCGGGACTTATGTTGTGGAGACCTGTTGACCCGGGCCCTTTTGATGTGGGTCGTTTTCACACGGACCCTTTTGTGGCAGAGCCCCTTTTGACCCGGGCTCATTTGACGCAGGGCCTTTGACTCGGATCCTTTTCTCGTGGGCTCCTTTTGACTATGGCTCTTTTTATGAGGGGCGTTTTGATTCGGCCACTTTTGACTCGGTCCCTTTTGACGCAGGGTCGTTTGACTCTGGCTCTTTTGTAGCGGAGTCCCTTTTGACTCGGGCTTTTTTATGAGGGTCGTTTTGATTCGGGGCCTTTTGACTCGGGCCCTTTTGTTGCGGAGACCTTTCGACCCGGGTCCTTTTTATGAGGGGCGTTTTGATTCAGGCCCTTTTGATCCGAGCCCGTTTGACGCAAGGTCTTTTGACTCGTGCTCTGTTGTTGCGGAGATCTTTTGACTCGGGCCCTTTTGTAGCGAGGGGACCATCTCGACCCGGGCCCATTTGACGCAGGGCCCTTTTGACTAGGGTCTTTCTGTCTTTGCCCTTTTGTTTGGCCCTTCTGACATGGAACCATATATATAACGCAGCAGCTGAAATACCTGTGGCAGAGGGCCTGGGGGAGTATGAGTAAATCGATGATCGATCGATCCAGGGCGCAGTAAAATTAGTTACACCACTGTTCATATCTATTTCTTTCTATTCTCTCGACATCATGTCTGGAGATGAATGTTCTGACTAATAAGCTACAATGGCGAAAGACGATATACGCTATCAATGATAAATGTTATGATTGTTAATATATATAGGGAATAAAACGAAACATTCTATATCGGACTTCCCCTCCACCCGTTGAAAAAAATCCTGCGGGTGTTAGTGATTATGATGTTGCTTAGTTACTGTATTATATTGTTCTATACACGGAATAAATACTTACGTGTTTTATATAATAATGAGAACCTTATTTACATTTATTACGGCCCTTGCTTTACGAGAAACATTTTCACGTTCAGCGTAATCAGTTTCCATTCTAAAATAATTACAGTGAGGCGAATGAAATAATTCACGCACAGATTTAGGACTTAGAATAATGTTTCGCGAACATGTATTAAATCCCTGAAGATTAAAAAGCGCTAGTAGCAATAATTAGCTTAGTCGTTTCCTATAGTCCCTTAGTGAATTACATAAATCTTACAGATGTTGTATCTCTTTCTTTCTCCTCTCTATACATCATGTCTGGAGATTAATGTATGGACAAATAAACTACTGAGGCAATTTTAAAAAGTAAGATGATCTACGCTATCAGTGACAAATGTTGTGGTGTTTAACTTAACATATAAGGCAATAATACGAATCTTTTCAGAGATGACAGTGCACTGATGCTTCAAATCTGTGTCTTTACTCCCTATACCTACTTTATTTTCCTAGTCAAAATAAAAACTCTTCAAAATTAATCACAAATTCTTATGCAACCATCCCTTCTTTAATGTACTGCGCTGTCACAACCCGTCACGGCGATGTAAAGGCACTTTTGGCGACGAGGATACCATACGCGTACAACCCTTATGAGTTGCGCAGTTTGAATAGCACGCACGAATAAACCACGCTTACATTTATTATATATAATTAATAAAATCTCATATTAGGACTAACTTCGCACACCAAACTTTTAACAACGACTTTTTAAATTCTGTTCATCATCTTTATTATTATTATTATTATTATTATTATTATTATTATTATTATTATTATTATTATTATTATTATTATTATTATTATTATTATTATTGTAATAGCTATATGAAGCAATTATCTCGGCCAATTTCGTTAATACACACCATTCAGCAACTGGTAGTTGTAGAAATCAGGTTTTTGCAACAGCAATTGTTAGCTCCATTGGTAGAGCGCAGACTTATGGATTCAAGGGTTACGAGTTCGAATCTAGCCTAAGTCAAAAGATTTTTTTCTGATATAATTCTTGAGATGGAAATGTTTCTCTCTTCACCTCTCTTCACAAACATCTGGTAATTCTGAATAGAGATGTTTGGATGTGAAAAAAAAAGTATACTAGGATATAAGAAAAGAAAGATAAATTACATGATACCTTTTGCAATTTTTAACTATATTTTCACCTATCTAGGACGTTTCTAAAAAGTGCAGACTTCTAGACTCCCTTTTCGCTCTCTTACGTGTCCTTTAACTAATTTCTACAATTACTTATTGAGTCTAATTTACTTATAATTACTTATTGAGTAATTATACATATATTACAGATGTCTCATCTCTTTCTCTGTTCTCTACATCATGTCTTGAGATGAATGTTTTGACAATAGGTTACAGACACGATTTTACAAAATAATACGATCTGCGATATCATTGATATATATTGTGGTGTTTAACTTAACATATAAAACAATAAATAGAAAAACTGAGAATACGAATCTTTTCGTGCACTGATGCTTCAAATCTGTGTCTTTACTCCCTATACCTATGTTAATTCCCTAGTCAAAATAAAAACTCTTCAAAATTAATCAAAAATTCTTATACAACCATCCCTTCCTTGGAGTACTGCGCGGTCACATACCCGTCACTGCGATGTAAAGGCACTTATGGCGACGAGGATACATATGTATTTTTACGTGTATTTGTCTTTCATCTCCAAGTGTTGCACTTTATAGAATTAGGGATGTACCGACATATCGGTATCGGTAATATCAGCCACATTTGGAAATATCGGTATCGGCATTGGCAAATAAACACCGATATTTACCGATACATTTTTCAAACTATTTTCAGTTTGTTTAATATTAACAGTGACACATATTTCATCGGTTTCTTTTAGAGTTAAAAGTTGTTCTAAATTATTATCAATTGTACAATCAATCGATTTCTTTATGCATGTATACAACTTTGATTTGCACTGTTCATTCTTAACTGATAGTTTTAGTCCCTCCATGCCAAAATAGTGAAGAAAAGACAAAGGTCCTCTCTCAGGATCATAGGCACCCGAAGAAAATTTTCTAGGGGAAGCCGATTTCCCGATTTCAAAGTAAAATAAAGTAAGTTTATTTTCCTTATTCATTTTTATAAATTTCTATGTATGCATGAAGTTCACAATTTAAAATTATTTTTCGATATTTTTTCTGCTTATTGGTCTTCTAGATATTTATTTGAGTTAGAAATCAGAGTAAAACTCCGGGCTGTTGCCCCACGCCTTGCACCACAGAATGGAAGAGTTTGACCGTTGAGAAAAACTAGCAGGTTAACTATTTATAATTCATTGTTGAGATTAGTGTTGTCAACGAGAAGAGACCGAGGCGAGAAATGTCTAGTCTCGTCTGCAATTCGGGACGAGAAGAATATTTTAAATTCGTTTAAATTTAAAAATATGGGAGTTCTTGTCTCGTTTTCGAGGCAAGATGAGAAACTTCATGAGTCTCATTGGCAACACGAGTTCACCCAAGTATTAAACCTTAAACACTGATTTAGTGTTGCATGGTTCATCGTTTAAAAAAAAAAAACGAACTATAAATTGATAAAGCGATTGTAAGAACACAATGAAGACCATTCAAAGATACACAGTATACTCCAATAATAAATATGGTTTATACGTTGTTACATCTCATCCTTCGTGGATCTCTCGTGACTTTAGGAAGTCAGGACATAATTCGAGGCGAGACGAAAAGAGCTTTTTTCGAAAATCGACTCTACAAGACGAGAAAACCTAATTTCTCGTCTCGTCTCGATTCGTAACACTAGTTAGCATACAAAGTATTTAGATATAAAAAAAATAAAATTTTCCGCACTGTGTACTATATAGTACTATAGTAATATATTAATGTCACGAAGTGCAATCATAGCGTTAACAATAGTTATATTACGTATAATATGTGGTGGATAGTCGACATGACGTTTAACACGGATGGGTTCCGTTTTAATAATCATGTGGAGAAGATATGAATTGGCAATTTTAAATTTTAAGCCTGAGTGCCGTATACTGAACAAAATAAATTGCTAGGCATCAAAGGGCTTCCGCAACTGAATGCATCGACGATCTATTATTATTATTATTATTATTATTATTATTATTATTATTATTATTATTATTATTATTATTATTATCCATTCTTTTAAGTATTTATTGAGATATT
Organism: Thermobia domestica; assembly: GCF_964235325.1. Classification (NCBI taxonomy): domain Eukaryota; kingdom Metazoa; phylum Arthropoda; class Insecta; order Zygentoma; family Lepismatidae; genus Thermobia; species Thermobia domestica. Next base: position 122,956,525 of record NC_137467.1, read on the forward strand.
CGTATCAGTAATCACAAAGTAATTTATTTATGCCGGGTATGGAACTCACCTTATCATTGGTTCCGCAATTACTTTAACTCCAGGCACAGGAAAATTTCAGAGATTGCCCTGGTAAAACACATATTTATCCGCAACTTTGCTTAAATACATTCACAGTAACATTTCAGATATAAATACATTTAAAATGTAATTATAATTCAACAATTATCTATCTCATCAATAAATAAATACATAAATGATCATGCAACACAGGTACATCGTTAATTTTCCACAATATAAATTGCGTTAAGAAGATGTTCTATTTATTGCTGGCTTATTATTTATTTATTTATTTATAGTTTGTGTGTAGGAGAATGTTGTAACAGCGAAAATGTTATGCATAAAGAGAAAAAAGACATTCCGGCTGCTTCGTACACCTCTATATCTACTTGCTGCTCCTCGCTAGTGACGTCACGCAAAACGAGGAGCGAAGTGTCTGTGTGTATAGCCCAACCTTTCCTTCTAGTAACCTTGCTGTCTGGTGTCGTTAGATCAGGACTTCTTGGAGGCCAGGCAAAGGTAGCTGGTGAAGATGCACAACCTCTTCCAATCCAGCGGCCATGAAACGTCTGATTCACGTAACTGCGCACGTGAATCGCGAAGTGCTCTGGTGTTCCATCCTACTGTATCTCAACAGTGTCTTTGATACCATTTTCTTCCAGATAATGACAAGCAAAGTTACCAAACAAATGTGAGTAAAACCTAAAACCGCCAGAAAACACCAATTAGGGGTACGCCCACTTTCGGACCACCGTGTAATTGTTGTTGTTTAGACTTAACTGTGGTAGCACCGCCATGCAATGGAATTATGAATTTCTGAATTTCCCACACAAAGTGTTTAAAGTGTTATGTTATTGGCAACAAACTACATACTTTTAGCTTATTAAAGATTAGTATTTTAAAATTATTTTCTTGATAAGTATGCATTAGGATTTACTCTCATTGCTTTTACACTCACATTTATAATTTGGTTTAGGTTAATCATGTCTATCGATTTGTATGTGTCTCCTTTAGAAAAAAAACTTTTCTGTTCAACGTGTCAAATAAACAATGCGAATGGAATCCAAGTATTTTTAAAATATAGGAATATTGTTTAAGATTTAAAATAATAGTTCCGTTTCCTTAGTAATTCTAAATCCAGATAAGTTTTTCAATAATTGCTTAACCACTCAAAGCCATTGATGAATGAATTACTGTTTATATCCAATCTTCTGCTAAAAGTGAAAATATAATGAGGTATTTATATCTTATTAGTTTTTTTGTACAGTAGTAGTTCTTTTTTCTTAACAATCTTAACTTTCTAATGATTATAGTTACTGCTAGCTTATTTATTATTAGATATCTAAAGTCACCAGAATTGTAATTTACGGTATAATTATTAATTCTTTAGAAAACTATCCTATATCATCCTACTTTATATTCTCACAATTATTCAAGAGAAAATTCGGTGTTTTGCATGAATACGTATGTAAAACATCCGTTTTTTTAAAAAAAATTCTAAATTAAATATGAAATGAAATCTTGGTAACTTTTACGTTTACGCCTATTAGGCTAAAGGAGACGGTGATGATGAGAAATAAATGAAATGGTGGAATGAAGAAAGTGGGAGGAAACAGGGAGAACACCGAGAAAACCCACGAGCACGGAATTTATAAATTAAATTTCTTTTATGTATTAAAGTGCAGGAATTGTAACCATGATTTATTTTTTTTTGAACAACTTTTCATATTTTGTTTCGAAATAAGGTTTATGCATTTTACTATGGGTGGAAGTTGTGTTATGGTATAACGGAAATGCTCTCTTATTCTGTAATTGTTGCTGTTTGCTTTTCTCTCTGCAGTTATAATTTCAATATAAAATGTAGCGTGAATACTGATGAAGATTTTTGTTAGCATATTAAGTTATTACTATTAATACTCTACTCTTAATTGATGTGATTGTGATGGAAACTTATTACGAAGTCAAAATTATTTAGCTAGAATATTATGTGTGAGCTCTGGCTTGAAGCCTCCACGAGCAAGAGGACCGCGATTCGCGCTAGTTCACGCGGGAAATGAAAGAGGATTTGTAAAAAATGCCGAATTAACATTTCTTTGTAAGAAAAATACCGCTGACGTCCACGATGAGATGACAGCAGATACCTATGAAAAGTAGTTTGCGGAACAATTGATACCAAATACACCGGAAAAGGCTGTTATTATACTCGATAATGCATCGTAACATAGTAGATTGTGCGAATCCATTCCAACACAAAAATAGCGCATAGGTGAAATCAAAGAATGGTTAAGCGAAAAAACTATTGCATTCTAAGATAATATGATAAAACCAGAGTTTTTACACGTAGTGGAAGGAGTAAGAGTAAACTATGAAAAGAATAGACTCGATGAAATTGCAGGAACTGTGAGGGGAAACAGTGATTTGGCTGCCTCCATACCATTGTGAGCTGAATCCTATAGAATTGATTTTTGCGCAATTAAAATCATTTATTAATTTACACACAACCACATTCAAAATCAGTGACGTGGAGAAATTAAAATCTAAATGTTACTCCCAGATTTATCCAGAAAAATGGAGCGATTTGTGTAGACCATGTAAAAACACTGGAACAAGAATTATAGAAGACCGATGAATTGCAGGACGATGAAGAACGTCTTTTCATAGCACTATCATCATCATCTTCAACTTCATCGTCGTCGTCCTCGTCACCTCAACCATGCTTTTCGGGTTTTCAGCCACAGACTGAATATATGGAAGGGATTTCTCCTTTAAGTGGAAGCAGTGAAAGTCATTAAAAGTTATTTAGCATGCGTTCTTTTGTTTTTCTTTTATTTTAAATTTACAAATCTTTCGCTAATGTTCACAAATGCATTTATAATTTCTATCATAGTGCGATGTTTCATTCAGACCTCCTGGTATTGGTTAAAATATCATACTCTAGAAAATCGGATCTAAACCATCGGAAGTGCCTTCACAATATACTTTACGATGTAACTTTTGTTTGACAAACGGAATTGGATTTGCGGATATTTTGCGTACTCACACGAATGAGCGTTTTCTTACGTCATATTTTCTCGTCACGTACCACTATCACCCTACTCCAATAGGAGTATCTTACCCATTATTATTCCTTCGTCTGCCGCTCAATCAATACAGGATATTTCTGTGTAAAACTGTTTAGCCTGTCAATTATTTCAATCATATGTTTTGTATTCGTTTCTTATGTTCATTCGATTTCGTATTGTTCTCATCAAAATGTTATTGCAAGGATTTATAAACCATTATAAAAGCAAACTTCTAACACACAATCATTAGACTGTTGTTTCGTACCCTCCAATTCGCTGTCCCAAATGAATGACAAAGGGGATGAGAATAAATGAATTTAAGGAAGGCTTTATTTACAGACTTAGTCATTCTTTCTGTCTTGTTCTTTCTTCAAAAGAAAACATCCAGCGGAAGAAATGTGGCAACAGCGCGTTCCATTTACTCTGTACTGCAATCTAAGGGTGAGACGTTCTATACTGACATTGGATGGCGAAGCACGGAACGACCGAGTCTTCCTGCCATTGCCTCTCTCAACCATTTCTATGGAAGACTGTGTACGCACAGAACGTGAGGGACCTGATGATTTTTTTTGCTTTGATTAAAACAGTGGCTCGGAAATCCTTCACATATTCACCCTAATAATTTGTCATGGCATTTTCCCATTTCTTCCAATAATAAAGTAACGCCTGAATGAAGGACTGTGTCGTTGTTGCAGAGTATTTATTCTTGAAAAACACTCAACAGCAAACACATAGTGTTCATTTGACAAAAATGCCATGGCTACTGACGACATGTGTAAGAATCTTCACGTGACTAAGCGTACACGTTGTTCCAACGACTCTTACTGCATGCCTACTATAAAGGTGACCAAGAAAGTTCTGTCGCTTTCTCATACACAACCTTTGAACATCGACATGTCACCAAAGATGTACCTGGAAGACCAAAAATAGTCTCCATAACCATCAACGACCTAGAAACCCATGGATTCCATCGCGGCAGAACTTAGTTGGCCGTGAAGCAAAGAAGGTATCACGTGTATTTTGCACCTCTACTAGGATTTGAACTGGCGTCCTCTAAGATGATTGTCCAAGAAATGGAACAGGTAATAATCGGACGGTACAATGTCCGGGCAGTATTAAGGATGAAATAGTCTTCAAACGTAGAATGGTGTCCCGGATCATCCTAGTCATGTGAGTCTTAAAGTTGTCCTGTAACAGGAGGACCACTTTGCGATTCAGAACTTCTGGCTCCAAAGTTTTGAGTTTTTCCTGAACACGGGTCAGGTGCTGACAGTACACAGTTGCATTGATGCTCTAACGAACTGGTAGCAGTTCCCGATGCACGGTGCCGCGAGCATCCACGAAACACGCAGAAGGACCTTCTTCTGGTGCAGTGCTGGTTTCGGCTGTTTTGTAACTGTTTCATGGTATGCTAACCAATGATGATGCTCCATGGAGCTTCGTACAGTACCCACTTCCCATTACATGTCGATTTCCTGTTCAGAAATGGCTCCTTCCTTAGACGAGACAGCGAACAAACACATGTGTCTGCTCGCTTTGCCTCCTGGCTCGGAGTCAAATCATGTGGACCCATCGACCCAACTTGCAGCGCTTCCCAAGTTGATGGAAGTGCTACCAAATGGTTTCTACACTCACACTGAATTATAGTCCCAGTTCCTCACATGTGTGGCCACTGTTCGCCTCAATTGCTGCCTGAAAATCTTCATTATGTACGTGTGTTGGCTTCCGGCAAGTTGTGTGTCTTCGAGTGTTTCGTCACTATCTTTAAACTTGTTAGACCACCGCTGCACTGTCCGCGTAGCCACCACACCCTCACCAAAGGACTGGCATATATTCTGCCCCGTTGCAAGGGCGTTTGACCCCAGTTTGAACTCGTAAAGCATACACGCCCTTGTGACGCTCTGTGGAGGTCCCACGTTTACTCTGTCTTTACGCATGTTCTTGGTGTAACTGAATTGCCATAACCAGGCAGTATGTTGAATATACCCACACTAACAACCTACCTTCGCCTTATCTCAGTTCGCATTCAACTCACGGTTTGAAGGCCAATTGAACACAGACCTTTACAAAAAGCGACAGATCTTTCTTGGTTACCTTTATAAATTGTCTCACTTTCTGCCGCACCCACCCGCTTTTATTAGTCATCGATACCCAACTGATAGGCATAGTGGTCAATCCTCTGTCATTCACTTTCGGTGCTGATCGATTATTTAGTTAATTTCAGCTAAATTAAAAATACGCAGTTAACAATACTTTTCATAAGGTGACCCGCTCATTAACACACAGTTCTTTTTAATTTATTTTTCTTATTGTTTCTATCTTTTTCCTGTACAATACTTTATTTCAGTTTCCAAGCGAAACATTTTATCGCTCTTTTCCGTAACCATCTACTAACTAACTCACAAAATTCACACATTAACCATGAAATACAAAGAACGAACCATCAGATTGACCCAACAATTTGCACAATGTGTAGACGATGGAAATGTGATTATCAATGACTGCTTGATTCTGCATTGCACTTGAGAGCTACACGTCCATCCTATGTACAACGCCAGATTAACACGTCTTCCATCTACTTTCGGAACCGATTCCTATGTGAAAAGAGTAACGTAAAATGAATTCAAAGATAATTCTACTTATCGCATTTAAAGCCGCAGTTTTTATTGTTCTCTACTTTCCTGTAGCAAATGAAGAAATATTTATATTTTGATGGAGAGTTTAATCTTCATTTGTTAGTTTCATTATATTAGAAATTAAAACATTAAATGGATCGAAATCTTATAGTAATTATAGAAACGAACATACGAAAAAGAAATGAAAAATATTAAGAGCCAGAAGAGGGATACAAGACATTTTTGTCGCGGACTTGAAACATATTTTTAAACATTTAGCTTAAAATTTTACACTTCAATTAAAAAACGTTTAATTACCCAAAGTTCTTTTAAAAAAGAAATAAGATAGTTTTATATCTTTTTGTATGTAAACATTTTCCTAATCATTTACACGTTCGAATGTTTCATAAGATTATAACGTAGTTTAAAGTTGAGCAAAACGTTTCCAAAATCCTTTTCTGTAGAAAGAACTATCAAACTTTCCTACGGTTAAGCATTTATCAGGCAGGAATCTCAGATATTATTGTGTGTGTATTTTTTTTTTTTTTACCAGGTTCCAGGTGTACTCTTGTCACCACTCCAGTCACTGTGTAAGTGAATCCAATGAGATGTCAAAGCTGACCGTTATGGTATCTGTCTACTACTTGGATAGGATACAATTCGGAAAAAGTAAATGATACCGGCTGGTAGGCTAAAGTCCTTCGGGGCTTCATGAGCGGAAATTTAATTTTAAGCTATATATTCATGAGTGCCTTGTTGATTTACTTTCTGATAGGTTTAAGCAAAACCCTGAGTGCATTTTTCTATTTATAAGTAAAATGTTAGCACGCGAGTGTGCTACATTATATGAAGGGTTGAGTAGGCTGTATGGAATGACCATCTCAACTCGCAACGGACACTAAGATAATTTTGCTTTGCTGGTGAGTCCTGACATGTTTACTGTTTCCAAATATGTTACATTGTAGTGAAAATTTTTTGTTGATACAATATTAAACGCCATTACATATGTAGTAAGTTTAGTCGTCGTTTACTTCGTTATCATAAAAGAAATGTCAACTTTGGCTCTCAACCCTTCATGTTGGAAGGCACGAAGGAAAGATTATTACCTGCCTGTGTAGAATGGCAGAATTTATTTGCCAGTACTATTTTCATTTTCTAAAAAGGTTCTAAGGAACCGTTGTGGCATAATTGGCTAGGCCTGGATTCAATATTTGGGGCACTTTTAATTATCGTTTTACCATCGTTCCACTTAGGGGTTCACCTACTGCCTGTTAATTAGGTATATAGGGAATCTTAGAGCTAGATGCATTAGAGTTTGGTGCTGACTACATCCCTCCAGTTTGTACAAAAGTGAAGAAAATTGGAAGCCTTAGCTACAAACCGTTGTAGAAACTGAAGGTCACCATCGGATCATTCCTGTGAAGAGCTAATAGAGCTAAGCATCACTTTAAATGGCGAAGATCCATCTTTCACAATCCTTTTTATCTCTTTCTTAGGTTATCCAAGGATCTTTTCCAGAGTAATTTTTAGACTACGACTTTAAATCCTTGGACACACCTTTTAGTTAATTGCCACACTCCAGTCATAGATGTTTATACACATGTGTATATTATGTTGGGTGACCTGTAGGAGTTGTACAATTTGATGTTATTGTCTTTGTCCATTCGTACGTTTCTGTGATTTGCTTTTCTGGATTGCCCAAATTTTTGATATATAGATTACTTCGACATCAGTGGCATAATAAGCAAGAAGCTTAGACAACCCTTGAATAAGGTATTACGGAATAATAAAGATTTCTTTTATTAAGTTATAGGTCTGTATACAAAAATCACTCCTTAAACCAGTATACATAATGAAATTCTGGGTACCCTTTAAGGATATATGGTAACTTTTGCTACCATAGCGTAATGTTGTCTTATTTAGGTTCTATAACAGGTATTTAAGCTGGTTCTTTTATTGGTGAAGTCAAGCATGGACCAAAAAGCTCCCCAGATGTGTTTTTCAACCGAATGATCAACTTGGCGGCGCCAAGTGGAGGCGGAGGGGCGTGACTTTTTTCTTTCTTAAGACAAATTTCAAAAATGTTTCAAGCAATTAGTTTCCAAGATATCAGATTGAAACTTTGCATACAGAATGTGCGTAGCTTTGAGTATTTGTCAATTCTTTGAGATCCCTGCGTGAACCCGGGTCTAGGCTCGAGGGGCGCAACTATTCCGAGGGGGTTATTTTTTTTAAGAAAAATATTCCTGTTTTTCCCGAATTTCCCGATTATGATTAACGATACGGACATGTGAGTGATACCGTTGGAAATTGCTCGCTATATGAAAAAAATGGAGCTTGAACCATGACTCTACCCTAAATAGTAATGACGCAGTAGATTTTGAAAATATTATATATATATATATATATATATATATATATATATATATATATATATATATATATATATATATATATATATATATATATATATATATATATGTAGTATATATAAAAATAAATGTGTCACCTTCAGACTTTCAAAAAATTTTCCCGACCTTCGTTTTCCAGATACAAGATTGCAATTTTGCATACGCATTGCATACATAAGCACATAGTTTTCGAAAATAAAAATCAGATCCCTATGTGAACCCAGGCCCGGGCCAGAGGAACGCAAATATTTTGAATTCTTTTCGAAAAAGTTCCGGGTTTTCCTGATTTTCCCGTTTCTAGTGTATAATACGGACAAGCGAGTGATGCCATTGGAAAGGATGCTCTATTCTAAAAACGAGGTATAAATCGTGATTCTATGACAAATAGTAAGGAAGCAGTAGCTGTTTGAAAGAAAGTCTAAAATTTACTCAAAAAGTGGAAATGCTAAAAGGGATAAGGTATTACGGAAAATAAACATTTAGTATAGTAAGTTATATGTGTGTATACAAAAATCAACATTATCCTGAAAATTTATAAAATTGAGTCCTTAAACTAGCATAGTTAATGAAATTTTGGCTGTGCCACTGTTTGGCACTATTCAACTGTGTTCAATCATATGTTTCCATCTTCTACTCTCAGCTGCTTCAAACTTCTGAATTCTGGATCCCTTAGTATTTGTTTATTTCTGGGTGTTAACAGGCAGCTTTTGCATCCATTCAACATGCAGAGCTTAATGCTTTTATGAATTTTGCCATTCAGTTCCTTAAAGCTTTCACTGAGAATAGCATTATACATTTTCTTGTATTAGTTTACAGGGTATTTGTCAAATCACGCCAGACTTGAAAGCGCCGTTGAGTCTAAACGTAAAGTGACATTAGCATGATTATAAAAACGTTTATTAAATTTCAAAGTTTGAGGACGATATACACCTGTCCAACACAAGTGTGCCAACTAGAAATAAAATGCTAATTGATATATAGCAATTGTTTAAATAATTTCCGTTAACGTGTTTAGTTTGCAGCGCTTCCAACACCCCTCCTCAGACAAAAAGCTTGTAGGGATAGTGGTAGGATTTATGGTACCCATGGTATTCATTTTCAAACGTGTAGTTAAATTAGTAATGAAGATTTGAATAATACTAAATATTGTGTGAAATTATTCGTATAACAGACGCTTATAATATTTTAGTCATCGGCGGTTTTTCATGTCTATTTTCACTAGAATATAGATTCTTCCCGAAAAGAAGATTATTGATTTAAATATTCATATCTCCCAATTTTTTTTAACTGTGTATACTAAATTGCTTTAAATACAGTACATAACCAGGGCAGATAAACTACTGAAAGGAGATATCAAATTAAAAACAAATAGATAACATTCTTCTTTGTTCGATTCTTCAAACTATGACCTGTTTATTTAAAATTGGAATGCCATTGTCACGAATTTATCTACAGTAGGCACTATTCCCGTTCCTACTCTATTTCTTGCTTGGCTCTGGAAATAGTTGTTCCAACACACCGTCTTCATTTCAGTGTTTTCAAAAGAAAGGCTCATAATCACTGATTACCTTGATGAACCATTCTCTATATTCCTAATGGAAATTCAAATCATTCCCACAATGCAACAAAAATGACTCAGCGACATTACCGGCTAGAGTTGTAACTAACTGCATCGTCTGCTACTGGAAGTAGTTAAGTGGATCAATGACTAATTCTGTCAGACTGACGCGCTCTGAATGATTTGATTCGTTCTTGCTTTTAGTAGTTCGTGATACCCAACTCTCTTGAGTGGCGGCGCCACAGTATCCAAAGTTTCAGCGGGAAGAGCAGCTGAAACCTCGTATAGGCCCTACTATATTATTAGTCTATGCTCATAATGGATTGATAGAAAACGAACGGTAGTAACAAAGGGCATAAGCGAGAAGAATTATGCGTGGGTGGAATTTAGAAACTCTAAACTAAAAAGATATTTGTAGTATACTCACGTTTATATTTAATCACCCACGAGAAAAAGTTTTGTTTTATTCTGCAGGCAGGGTATAAATCACCCTGAGTGCCTTCCAAAAAGAAATAAAAGCACCGAGTACCAAAGTAAAGATTCTAAATAAAGAGAAAAAATTCTCGTTTAATATATTAACATTAAACTATTTCATAAATAATTTTTATATCAATTTTATGGATTCTATGATAACATAACATCTTATTTATATTTTATAGCCTTAATTTAAACCAATGTATTAGAAAAAGTATAATTGGATCAAAATTCTTTGATTGTAGAACAAAATTAGATAAAAGATATTATGAATGTGTCTGAAAACATTAGCTGACATCTACTAGCTCCAACTGAACTTTGATTCAAAGATAGTTCAGTTCATTACACATGATATTCGTATAATACTGGATATTATAAATGCAAAACGCAAAGGAAATCCTGGATTGACTCCACAACAGAAGAACATGTAGAGAATGATAAGTCAATAAAATACCTAAGAGTGTATAAAATGTAATAATGCTCCAAGAGGCATCACTTGAATCATCCATTCCCGCTTGGAACATCAATTCTAGGCAGCCAAAGAGTTACAGTTTGATATTGGGCGAGTGTTGGTGTAACATGAGTGTGTGTGGACGATCTAACAAGGCTTCATCATCAAATTCAGCAGCAATTCTAGTGCATTTCCGAATTTGGTAGCAGATGAATTGTCTGAATATTATTTTCTCGCGCCAGTGGTGTCAATGTTGAAGATAATACAAACACAAAAATGAGAATATGGTATAAAATTGATCGTCGCAGGAAGAAAAAGGAGACCAACCACGGACCACGGACCACGGACCGAGAATTGTTGCTATATTTGTGGCTGCTATCGGTATCTGTTCTAATTCTTGATGTTTTACAGTTTTATTGATGAATAGTGTATCTACCAATGATGATATTTTAGCATATTCGACTTGTCAGCATATCTATGCACCTGTAACATGGTAATTAAAAAAATCATTATAGACTAATTCTGCTTTTAGATTGGAGTAGCCCGAGGCTTAGAGGTGAGAACCAGGTTACAAGATTTTAAAATTACAGGCCTCTAGAGCCACTATCCACAAATAGCTTGTACACGGTGAAAATAGTCTAATCCTTATGTAATAGGAGCTCTGACTCAGAAGAATGTGGAATAATTTTTTCTGTGCACCGGTGTTAAAATTTCCGATAAGAGTTACCTTTTATGGCTAGTAGTTTTCAAAGCCTCACTCTGAATATATTTTCATTTGAGGTAAAAGACCATTTCCAAGTATAAAACAGTGGATTGTGAAGATATACATTCCGTCCGGCGGTCTTCTTAGAAGCATATGTAAAAATAAATAAATAAACGACAGAAGCAAAAGCTCAATAAGATTAGCGTAGGGGCACCGAATTTTGCTTCGCCCCGGGCTGCCAACATCTCTAGCTACAGTTTTGCTTACACAGAATTTCATGAAGAGGTCTAAGCTCGGAAGTTCATATATTTGTAGGTTGTATGTATACACACAGCTTAATATTCAATCAATTTTTTTACATGGTGTTAAGGGGTAGGTTAAACCGGGAACCCCTCTCTGCGTACACCACTGTATCCTATCATATACTTGTAGGATATCAACAAGGTTTAGAAACTGTACCAGTAGCAACACTGTGCAACGTCTACGTATTTTGTAATCTGGGGTCGCACAACACGAGGCTTTCAGCCAAATACGACTCTACAAACAAATTTCTGCTTTCTACAAGGCTCCGAAATCTGCTATTTTGGTGAGTTTAAAACAAAAGACATTCAGCTATACTCTTCAGCTGAACTGCGCACTTGAATTAAAATCACACCCAACTACGAATGGGACGAGAAATGACTTTCTCCAATAGGATAGTTGAATATATGAGAGCAAATGTACAGAATATAGCAGAAAGTTTTATATATTATAATTTGGTAGCATAAGGTTGAACAACTTTCTTCTGGTTAATAATAATTTTCTTTAAGAAAATGTAAATTGTAAAACATTTAACTAAAAAGTATACACCTCAGATTATAATTTAGACAATATAGTATCCGAAACTCTATTTTATATGCTTATCTTATTATAACTCTGTAATACTACTAATAGATAGATATTCACTCTTATAAGTTCAAGTAATGATATTGTTAAGGAAGTAATGGGTGTCCCATTCGAAGGTACGTACCACGATAATATTAATTTGCTGTTTTAAGTATTTAAAGGATTTTCTTTACATTTTCCGGAATTTGTGAAATAGTTGGATGGTGAGAAACTCATACTGGGTGATCGCCAACAAGTTGCGTCCACGGATTAGTATCCGGTACAAGGTGCAGAAGGCAATACCAAGCGTTCTGGTAGTCACCTTCGGAAGCATTTAACGTCGTTTTTGCGTGTGTTTAGATTCTCAGGGAGGACATTTCAAACACCTTCGTGACAATTTCATTTCTTATACTTGCAGGATTGACATGTAAATATTTTATTTTCTCTTGTACGTCTATTTAAAAAAATCCTTCGAGTAGGACATCTGTATTATCGTTTACCAAACGCCCGCAACAACGAGCGCCTTTGGCAAGCGTGAAACCCCTACCATCGAGTAGGTAATACATAACTAGACATGATAAACACAAGAACTTTTTTTATCACTAAGTTGAGTGTATCTACAGATTAACTGCATTTTCGTTAACAAATTAGTGTGGAAGAATTAGAAATGTTTTATGTTTGTTAGCCAGACGTAAAGTTCTTTAGTTTAACATGTCTACTTATGGGGGACGGGTAGCCACATCTTATTTCATGTGTTCCAACATAGAAGCTGCACAATAATTAATATGTTTATCTTATGACTCATATTCTTTCGGAAGTAAAACTGACGTTTCTATGTTTCCTGTCTGTATTTTTATTTTATTTCTCAGCATATAGCTCACGTTATGTAAACTTAGACACCAACAGCTTAAAGTCCGAGTCAAATCAATCAACTTACAAAAAAGAACTAATGCTTTTTTCGTGGCAAACAGGTTATGAGCTAGTTTTCTGTACGCGTGATCCCGGAAGGAATGATTCTCCGGAACACAAATCCGTATATTAATTTGGATTTAAATTTAATCACTAGATCTCATTTTACATAGTCTCCCTGTAGTTAACGGGTGTTGAATTGGAATGAACCAATCAAACCAAAAATATAAACCATGCTTCTAGCATTGAAGCAAAACGTTACCATTAATCCTCTATGATTTTTTATTGTAATTAACTAAACATTTCAGTAACACTATGTAATAATTATCTAGTTACATGATAATTATCATATTTCTGGTAAAATGCCCGAAAGAGGCTGCAGTATTGTGGAAAAGTAACGGTTTTGATACCTTCTGAATTGAATTACGATAGCTCTACACATGTTACGACGCCAGGTTTAATATCTTTGGGGGATAAAACGAAGGTGCAAAGTAAATTTTAGGGGTAGAGCTATTTCTCCGTATACCGAAAAGTATAGGTATAAATTACTTGAGCAACATTATACTACAATATACCTGGGGACAGTTGAGAATACATGTTGCTACCAGAGATGCCTCTCCTCTGGTGTTGTCTTTAGTCTAATTCGTGCTATCCATTTGTGCCGATATGGATTAAAATTAATTTGAAAGCATGGCTGTCGAATAACATTAGGTCAAATGTGTATGTAACTCCGAGGAATTCGTTGCTAAGAGAAACTGGAGTAAGTTTGGTAAATATTTTTCCTCATAGACATAATAATAGTCGAAATAAGGAGAACGTGCTATAAGTGCTGATCATTTTTCATGGTATACTTCTGTATTGTCGGTTATACCGCTTTGTAAGCTATTAAGAAAATGTTTTTATTTAATAGTTTCTCATGTGCAGGCTTGTTTATAAAATCTTAGTCACCCAGGTAGAATCGAAAGGTGATATCTTAGCAACACTACGTGGGAAATTCATTTTATGACTATTTGGAGAAGACATTCCGGGAGAGTAACATCTAGTACTAACCACCATCCCAGCAAATGTGGTGCAGAATCGATCTGACATACAAACAATAAGACACTTTCCGGCTGAGGAACTGTCAACTCCTAGTGAGATCTAATAGGTAGTCAAGAGATTTCACTCCCACAGACCAGCGAGCTTGTATGGCACCTCCCAACTGGCACTAAAGAATTCATCGCTGAAGGTTCTAGCATTACTTTAGTCAAACATTAGTGCAATCCTGCAAACCGGCTACTTCCCTTCCACATGGAAGGACTCCGATTTAGCCTGATTCTTAAACCTGGTGCACACGAGCACTAAGGCTAAGAACCGTTAGTCTGCAGTCATATGCTAGCAAGATCGTTGAGAAGATCATTCTTTGGTACCTTCTGCATCAAAAATACACAATAATCAATTTTTGTTCCATTTTGGCCAGAGTACATCAGCTCAGCCGATGAAAGCAATCGATCGTATAAGCAGCCAGTTGAATAAACGAGATCAAACCTTGGAACTTTTCCTACGTGTAGGTAAAGCATTCAATAAAGTGGACTTAAAACGATAAAGTTGATGTAACGTTCGTCTATAACCGTCTTTAGGAGGAAAATGTTTTCTAATGTCACATAAGCCAGGAAGAAGACAAAGAAGATGAAGGAGGAGGAAAAGAAATGTAGTTAATATATTCTGATTAATATTGATTTATCCGCTTTTTATTCCAAGTATTTATGTTGGTTGTTGTTATTTACTCGTTGCTATAACAACGAAATGTTATTGGTTCTGATCACTATGGAAATGATAGTGTAACTAAGTACTTGTTTATACTAAATACTAAAGATATAACTAATTTGATCAACGTAAGATAAATATATATTTAATCTAGCTGTTCTGTATATGAGAAATACTCATAGTATATTTCACCCTAAGCCAGAAGTGCATTTATTTATATGTTGCATAGTACGTAACATCTAAGTATTCGTAACTACATAATGTAACGGACTGGGGCATTATATAATCGAAAAATTGGTTATAGACTCCTGAACCAAGTTCTTACCGAAGAATGTTCCAAAAATTTAAAAAAATAATCCTGTACAACCACAAAACCACAATACATCTTCTTTGTTATATATGCAGGGTACTTAACAGCATCAAGACTGATCAGTGGCAGAGTCCCACACGATTCATGTTTATTGCCGTTCTTGCACACTCGCGATAGAAATAAGACAGCCGAACAAAATATTCCCAACCCTGTTCAGATGAGTTAACTTCCTTCCATGAGAGATTTGCTGCTTTAACGAGAGTTCGGTAAGCAACTCTTCCAAACAAATCCAGTGTCTGCCGAGAAGCACTTTTGTTTTCTATACTAAGCTTAGTGCTTTTAGATACAGAAGAAAAACGATCCATGAATTTGTTTTCGAGGAAAACAAATAATTCATGCATAGTAGTTTAGAAGGGCCAGATTACCTATTATAATTAATTTAGATGTCTAAATACACATGATCTACTCACAGGAAATTGAGGCGTGGACAATGAAAAGTAATTTCGGAAATATCATTTTTTTTTTTTTTTGTTAAATACCCTCAATGTTAGAGCTTCTTGTCAGTTTTCCATGGCGTTGTCAACGTAAACAAAACTGCACAAGTAAAAATAAAAATAGTATTGCATTCTGTTGCATATTCACTGTTAAGCAAAACTAAAAGCTAAACAACAAATTGTCAGACTCTTGCTCAGAGAAAAGGTAGAAGAATCTAAAATACGTATCTCAGGGAGTAAACCAAAAACTTGAGAAACAGTTACACTCTGCGTGTGATAATCAGAGTTGGAAAAGAACAGTTTTTTTAAACAAAAAAATCAAAACATGTGTTTAAAACATGAAAAAGATGTTTAAAATGTTTTAAACATTTTGAACAGTTTAAAACATGATTTTAAATACATGATTTGAAAATCGTGTAGTAACTTATTTGTTAAGATTTTTTGCCTTTTACTAGCAACCAGTGATGTTATTCTAATTTTTTAACAACTGGTTCCGGTTATATATATATATATATATATATATATATATATATATATATATATATATATATATATATATATATATATATATATATATATATATATATATATATGCTCCGGTAATACTCTAATGCTCCTTATATGTACCAGGGACTTATGTGGGGCTATAGCCCCCTTTCAATAATAAAAATTAACATAAATATCCATAGTAGGGACATACGAGAAGAAGGTATTTTCTGACACACACTGGATTTTCAAAGATAAAATTTGAAATTGTATAACAACTTATGCTTAATGTGAAAGATCTAATAACTTATGCTTCATCCTTTGTGCCCCCTAAGGCGGTACATTATCAAAATAATATTCTACATTTGATAAATGCATAACTTTGTGCTAACCCGACGCCGAGTTTTACATTAATTGAAAAAAATCATTCTTCCCGTATGTCAATACTAAGGATATTTATGATGTTTTTTTCATTTTTGAAATGGGGCTATAGCCTCATATAAGTCATTGACCATGCAAGGAGCATTGTAATATTAATTCTGTGGCGTTTGTTAATTATCTGTCGCTCACTGGCATTTCCGGAACAAAATTTTGAATTTTTATTCCATTCCTTGGACAATATCCTTAGAGAACGCCAGTTCAACCCCTAGTAGAGGTGCAAAATGCACTTGATACTTTCTGCGCTTCATGGCCACCAAGTTCCATCGCGCTGGAAACCATGGCTTTCCAGAACGTTGGCAAGAGGTTGCCGATGTTGATGGGAACCATTTTTGATCTTCCAGGTACCTCCTATGTGACATATTGATGTTCGAAGGCGGTGGGTGAAAAAACGATAAAACTTTCTTGGTTACCTCTAAATTTTTGAAAATTCTTCATCCTGGTGTTGAATTTTCCCGTATAGCTGTTCACGTAATTTTGCTGCTAAATTCTAAGCAGTAACGTAATTCAAAACTTGCGACTATAAATATTTTGAGACTGGGGTTGTTAACGCGAATAGGTCATCGTACACAGCACATATCACAGTGCTTTGGGATTTACACCATTTATACAAGATCTGGGCTTTAAACTTCGCTTTTGCACCGAAATGTCTGATATTTATAACATTATTCAGAAACAGTAGAAAATTCAGAAATCGGTTGCTTTGGAAGCTAGTTGCCAGCTTGATTTGTGTATGGTAATGGGGTCCCAAGATGGGGCAGTTCTGTTTCTTTATGGTGTTGTAATAATTTGTCAAACTAGTAACACAGGGCCCGTGCAGGACTTTATAGAAGTCAGTCTCCTTTCGGCATTCATAGGGCTCCAATACATATTTAGACAATATGATGCTGGGACCCCATTCTTGGTATTGTTGAAATATATCCTTACTAGGCAACAGATAAAGGGCCCCAAACATGCCTTTATAGTACTGTTAGTTTCATTCCAATAATTGGACTCCAGGACTACATTCAGCGCTAGAGGCCAACGAACTCTGAGAACGGAACAAACTACAACGAGTAACTATGTTCCAACTATATAATATAGTTGTTTCAACTATATATAAGATGAATACTGAATAACATAGAAAGTAAGAACAAACATGTCTGCTGTGTTGGAACATAGTTACTTGTAGTTTGTTCCGTTCCCAGGTTTCGGAGAGAGATATATGTGAGGGCCCCGGCAGGGATTCCTGCCCTCCTGCCCTGGTCAGTCCGAGCCTGCTGCAACATGTGTCCATTCAATTTTGATTATGAATTTATATATCGAATTTCACACTTTCAGCAATTTATATATCTAGTAAGAGAAATAAATTAGAACCTTTCAAAGAAATCTGCAGTGACTGAAGAGAACAATTCAGAAAAGACCGGATACAGCTATTTATTATACTGTCATGTAGTAGTGACACTTCCAAATGTGAGTCACGTCTCTGTGAACACCAACTTAAAATAGCAAATTTTATGAGACACATTAACGTTCAATTTGCATCACCGTAAGGTATACGCTTTACCTAAACATGCTGAGCCAAAAAAAAAAAAAAATTCTTTTTCAATTTTAAAGGTACGATTAGAAGAGTAATTACACTATACATACTGTCCTTGAACATGAAGTAACCCCGTTGGTAGTGCGACACTTAATTTTTTCCTAATAAAGAATCAGAGATATTACAATTATACCTAGGAAGAAATTGCTCTCTTTCTCCCGATTCGAAGCGAAATTGTCGAAAACTCGAAACTCTTTTTTTTTTTAGCTAAGAATTTAAATATCGAAGTTCATACCTTTAACTTCAGTGAAATCTCACACTTGGCAGTTTCGTAACAGCGAAAATTTGTAATGTAGAAATTGTTCCTTTTCCCGTCCTTAAAAACAGTGAATTTCGGAAAGTGTGAAACAGTTATTTTAAGTGGGAAGCTCATATGGAAGTTTATTTCCCCTAATAATCTGAAATGCTTTATTCTTGGAAAAATGTTTGAACCCAATTTAATCTTCCTTATTATTATTATTAAGTATTCTGCCTTTCGGCAGATCCTTGGACTAATGAGGATTTTTTTTTAAATTTTAGATTTGGGCCTGGAAATGTTTCTTCTACTCTTGTCGATCTTCAGCTTCCTCTTTTAACTCGCAATATTTTCTCGTATCTTTCAAATCATCAATCAGCTGTGTTCTTCTTCTTTCTATTCCTCGCTTCCCTTCCATCTTTCCTTCTGTGGCGGTGTGAAAAAGACAATTTCTTCGCAAGATGTGTCCAATCCAATTGGCCTTTCTACGAAGGGTCGTGGCTAGAAGTGTCTTCTTCTGTCCTATCCGTTTTAAAACATCTTCGTTTGTTGCTCTCTCTGTCCATTTTATCTTCCCCATCTTCCTCCAACACCACATTTCGAAGTTCTATAAATATTTCTTCTCTAACTTTCGTAATGTCCAAGTCTCTAAACCATAGAGTCCAATGCTCCAGATATAGCACTTGACCAATTTCTTCCTTAGACCAATATTAAGGCTGCTAGTTTAGAGTGATCTTTTCTTGTTGAATGCTTCTTTAGCTATGGCAATTCTTGACCTGATCTCTTTGTTGCAGTAAGCGTCTCTCGACAAAATACTTCCCAGATATTTGAAATTATCGACCTCTTCAAGTTCTATTCATTCTACTCTAATCCGTAAGTGCGTATTTCGACGGGATATTCTCATGACTTTTGACTTTTTGATGTTAATTTCCATTCCATACAGTTTCCTAGTGTCAACTTTTTGTCTCCTGTAGTCCTCCTTCGATTTTAGCTATTCTAACCGTATGATCTGTATACCTGATTTTGTTAATGATCTGCCCTCCAAATAGTAACCATTAAAAAGTAAAAACTTTCCTGCCCTTTGTTTTCCTGACAAAAGGAGTTTCAAATCCAAATTGTGTTTCAAGTTATAGTAAAACGCTCCTTATGATGATTAGTGTATCAAGTGTACTATTTTATATAATACGAATAGCACAGATATGAGAAGAAATTATTCTAAACTACGTCAATTTTACAAACTTCCTAAATGCAGTAATTAGTGTAACACTGAGTAGTGACGAAGAAACAATGGCAGGACGCTAATAATCGCCATGATGAAGAAGCGCGCTTGCACGCACATATAATACACCAAGGTTCATGTAGCGTCACCGACAGAAATGTGGGGCATTTGGTCGACTAGAGTAGCCTACTTCATGAGCTCTTGGGACACGAAATTTAGTTTTGTCTTTCGGTACACAGAAATGAGGCAAATTGAAATTCACATTCTTTTGGTTTTCGGTAGTTACACACTAGTGTAATGGTGGTGAAATTTGCTAAGTATACAAAGTATTAATTAAACTTTCTGGCGCTACAGCTTAAGAAAGATAATGGCCAGCCAGATACTTCACGTTCAGCTAATTGATTTATGGCGAGTACATCAGTTCCCAGGCACCTTCATTCTGGCTCTCTGCATCGGAGTTCGTAATTTCTTAATTCAGATAGCTTCCCAATTGCTTAATGACGTTGAGTAAATACCCCCCAAAAATTTAGTGCTCCTACCGGGAAAAGAACCAGATATCTTTTACGTACCACACACACCAAGGTAACTTATCCAAATAATTCAGCTAAATAATAATAAAAATTAAGTTTGAACATCCATCTTAGTCTACTTGTTAATACTCTCTATTCGCAACCGCATAAGTTAAATTTTAATGCATATACCCAGATAGCAAAAATGACTTGCAATAAACTTGCAGCAGATTTGCAATTCAAGTATGGCAAACTTGCCTCAGACTTGTGATGCAAGTCTGCAAGTTTGATTCAAGTTTAATGCAAACTTCCTAGTTGACGCTCTTCGAACTTGCAGTACGCCTGCAGTGCAATTGTATGGTAAATTTGCAAAGCAAGTTTCTGTAAGGGGTTTACTTGTACAGCAAGCCTACTGCAAGTTTCGACTTGCACTGCAAGTGCACAGGAAGTAGGCAGCAAGTTAGTGCAGGTTTGACGCAAGTATCTGCACTGCAAGTCTACAGCAAGTTTGTAGTAAGTCTTCTGCAAGTATATACTTGAATTGCAAATCTACAGCTGGTCTTCAGCAAGTAAGTGTAGTAAGTCTTCTGTAGGTATATACTTGCATTCCACTGCATGCCTTTTACAAACCGAACATTTACTGTATACGAACAATCACACAGTATAGTTTTCTCAACAACTTTATCAAACAATACACGTTTAAAATATAAATTATCTTTACATACTGGATACTTATGTAATTATCTTAATTATCCACTTGTTTTAATGCTTCACACACTTCGCACCTACTACAAATGGCGGCCTGGCAGGGAGATTTCTAAGATTAGACTTTTGTGCCACCTGTTGGTAGAAACTAGAACTGACCACACTTGCTACAAAGTTGCAGCAAGCCTCCAAGGCAAGTAAAATCTAGCAAGTGAAAATCAAATTACGACATTTGCGGGTAACTCTTTCAAAAGGTCTGCAGCAGGTGTACAGTACACGGAAAGTATAGCAAGTTAAAATCAAAGATAGTGAAAGACTTGCTGCAAACTAACATGCTATTAGGGTAGTGACGAAAAAGAGTTGGGAAAGATTAAGAACGCTGTATATGACTAATATACCGAAATTTTATGTTGGGTTAAAGATTGAGCACATTGTAAGTAATTGTTTTGAACATGTCTGTATAATACGAGACCGAATCATTCGTGTCACAAATGGAAAATACTACATGAAAGCAGAATACACTTCGGTATCACCGTGTTAAAATGGGAGGGCTTGAACCGAGTCAACCTCTGCCACACACACTGATTAACCATTAACTGTTTCTCTCATTCACCTAAGATGATGCACACAGTTGCGACTGTGTTACTATGCTGTTGCACAACAGTATCTGAGGGAGATCTTACTTTTCTTTGATATCCCCCCATTATTACCATTTTTTTACTCGTATAAAGTGAACTCAAACAAGTTAACTTCCTAAGACAATTTTTCTTTCACTATGAATAGTTTATTGGCATATTTAATACAACCTGTGATACTAATTCTGCACAGTGTGAAAACCTATGTTACAGCTACTACTACTACTACTACTACTACTACTACTACTACTACTACTACTACTAATAATAATAATAATAGCGTACTGGTTTACTTTTGGCGCACTATCAGATAGAATTGTTGAAAAATTATAATTCTTTCATTAATTTCCTTTTTATTGTCCCCTAAAAGGCTTCCACAGGGCGACATGAAAATACCTGACTTGACACAGATAAAATTCAAGGGAGGCACCAGAAGTATTTGTTGAAAATTTACAATTATTTTATGATTTCCGTAGAAAAACGACTTCCGGATGAGTGACAAAAAATACAGTGCGAAGTCCATCAATCAAGCTGTGCTAAGTGGCCACTGTAAAGCACGAATGTTACCTAACCAAGTCAGGGCAGGTCGAAGCTTAGAGCCTTTGTAAAAGCGCGAAGGTGCGTCGTGAGGGAGCAGGAGACTTCAGCAATGTTGCGTATGCGCATAATCGAGGGTAATAAAAAGAAGTGGGTTTTGGCAATAATACGCGTTTCAATAGGATTTGTCATTATTTCATACTACAGTAGTAACAAACCACATGTAAACAAAACATAGGTTCTGTACAGTGTGCAGAAATATACTGTCGGTGGAAAATAGCATCTAATAGAGACATCTTTCATATGCACTAGATCACTTTATCCGTCATAAAGTACTTGTAATTATGTTACAGTAGTAACCCTACACTTGTAAACCTAAAATTCTGCTGTAATACTTTGTATTTAATTCTGTCGCCTGCAGAAAATTGTTCCTTATAAACATGCCTTTCATGCAATGTACCGGTATTGAATTTTACCTGTAAATCTTCTAAAATGTAGGGCAAAACTACACTAGCACCAATAATAATAATAATAATAATAATAATAATAATAATAATAATAATAATAATAATAATAATAATAATAATAATAATAATAATAATAATAATAATAATCATCATCATCATCATCATCATCATCATGTGTAGTCTCCTTATAGTGAGTTACCAAAGCTTTCACATCATGAAACACGACTTTCGGTTAGATTTAAGGGGTTAAGTTCCAAAGTTGGGCGTCCGTTTCCATGAAAATTTTTAAAATTTACAGAAAAGATATGAATAATTTAATCGTTCGTGTGCTTGATAATATATAAGGGTATCGAAAAATCTGTTTATTTGTTGTATATAAGCGGTTATAAATATGGGACTATACGGCGAGCGGAGGGAACTACTTGACGTAAGGTAACCGAACAGTAGCATTGTGGGGAAGTAACGAGCATTTATGTTATCAACATGGCGATTGTACAAGGGCAATGAAGTAACAGTTTTAACATTTGTGAAGCAATACGTTGATAACGAGCAAAATCTTTTAAAAGTTTGTGAAGAGCTCGGCTTAATGAACCTAATAACAAATTGCAGAAAATGTGGAAAGGAGATAACAGCGAAAATACGTGGCAAACGCGGACGCCCAACTTCGGAATAAATGCCGCTTTGAGTATTAAAGTGGATACCCCAAGAAATGATTGGTACAAACCTACTTTCTTAGTATAGACCTAAGCTAAATCTATGCTCTAACTTGCGTAATATCGAGGTTGAAAAGAACGCTAATAAATGTTAATGTAAGTATAGTTCTAAGCGATGACCGTTTAAGTTCTGGATTGACTCAACTTACAACATTAAAAATCATAGTAACTGAAATAGGTTTTCATTCATTGAATAAAGTACACCAGTGTTATTTTTTTTTTGTTTCTATTTACTTTACCATGACAGAAATTCCACACAGAAGAACTTTACCATTTAAAGTTATACTACCACGACAATCTTTTTCCTTATTGTAAAAAGCTCATGATATTCAGTTGAACAATTAATTTAAACCACGATCCAACTTATAGTTAGTAAACTTGCACTCAATATTATTCTTCAACGATTATTTTCAAGTTAAGTGCATGATAATTGCATAATCACCTTGATTCAAAAGCCATACAAGAAAATCCCTTGAAAATGGTATTCATCATGTTAGACACTAGCCCTCAAATTTAGCAAGAATATCAGATTCTTTAAATAGGTGATATTCATTATCATCTTCCAATTGTACTTTTGTGCCACCGAATTTTGGGAGAAGAACTTTATCTCCTACTCTAACAGAAGGTGGAACGTATGTTCCGTTGTCGTCCCTTGAACCTGGCCCAACTGCAACAACAGTCCCATGAACAACTTTTTCTCTGGCCTTCTCTGGAATAACAATTCCTCCTCTTGATACTGCTGCGGCCTCGCACCGTTGAACTAGCACTCTGTCAAGAAGTGGAGCTAAATTTTTAAACGCCACTTTCGCCATATTTGTTCTTTCGTCACTTCAATTTATTCACTAAGTTGAAAAATTCAATTTAACCACAGACAATTCAATTTAACCAATTCGTATTCTGTTTCAGCACGTTTTCTAGGTCAGTGTCATTTCACAGTTACATTCTCCGCCTACTTGTTTTCCATGTGTTATTATAATGTGTGTAACAGAAGTAATGCTTAGAACATATTGCTGAGGTTTAACAAACGAAATTACAACTCAGCAGCACACCTGATAAGGGCTACACGATCTAATATATCTAGAGCTTTGTTTTTGGCTTTCAATGTTAAAATATGGCCATTGCCTGTTAAAAGTGCATTATGCTATGCAATCGTCTCATGCCACAAATAGCGTTGCCTCAACGATGTCCTAAATTGTCGAATCATTAGATGGCATACAATTTAAATCGGTAAGTAGCACATGTTATACATATATGGGAAAAGTGCTAAATGTGAAATACGATTTCCTTTTCGCTACTTGACATCTTGCACATTAAAATATATAACACAAAGAAAAAAGAGAAAATATTAATATAGACATTTGTAGATTATGAATAAGTGCTGATTTTCATGCAAGCGTTCGTTGCATTCGTTGCGTTTGTTGCTTGCGATTTCTATGTGTAGCCAACAGAAGTTGTTACA
The DNA here is from genome assembly GCF_964235325.1 of Thermobia domestica. Taxonomy (NCBI): domain Eukaryota; kingdom Metazoa; phylum Arthropoda; class Insecta; order Zygentoma; family Lepismatidae; genus Thermobia; species Thermobia domestica. The sequence continues at coordinate 122,981,143 of NC_137467.1, forward strand.
CGTAGAAATGTACTTAAACAACTTTCTCAATTGGCTTTTCAACCAAATCGCAAGCAAAGAACATATCGGACGCTTGGATGAAAATTCGCCTGAAGTACAAAAGTTCCTGTAGAAGTGACCATTTGTTAAGAGAATTGAATTATGTAAAACCATGGAAATTTTGTTTTATAAATATGAACCTAATGTAGAATGTTTAACCATTACGATACCAAGGGGAGGGGATTCGTCGAACTGGGTTCAACAAGTCTCCCTCCCGCTCCCCTTGGTGGTGCATGTTACCTCTTTCTCGTTCTGACTTAATATATCTTTGCGGCTTGATGTTTTTGTTTTCTACTACAAATCAACACTGGCATGTCTGGGCATGCCAACAGTAACGTTTTGCAACATTGATAGGTTTGGCAAAACTGATGATTGTCACTTTGTTATTGTTGAACGTGGTCGGTGATTTTGCAGTACTGAAAAGAGAACTAATATTTTGAACATCCTCTGAGTTAGATGTTTTGATTTATAGCATTGCAGTAGTTTCGTAGCTTCAGTGCTAATATTCTGAAGTCCAATATTGTAGCCTAAAATAACGTATTTGTAGTCTAATATAATATAACCTATTTGTATAATCTACATGTATAATTTCATTTATAATGATGATGATGATGTGGTGTTCTACCCGAATGCAGGTCATGTACCTGAATGTGCCTGGGCGAGACGAATCCATGGTGGTTTGACATTTCCTTCCATAGGATGATTATGACGTCCAGAGGACGGAACCTACAGTTTAACATGGGATCCAAATCGCTTGTGTTCCCACTTGTGGAATCGAACCCGGGACCCCTTGATTGCAAGGCAACGACCTTAATCACTCATCCACAGGGGACAATTTCATTTATAACTGATTATTTAATAAAACACCTGAGAATTTAATTTGAAAATGAATTTTCCTCTATGGGTTCAACGAGCCCCCCCCCCTGGTATGCTACGTTATAGAAAACACCTTGGTATCGTAAGGGTTAACACATTAAATGTTTGAACCAGAGATATTAACCCTCGTGAGGGTGGCCCTCTCGAGGGCATCCTCACCCTCAAATTCCCTCGCCCATAACGATGTGAAAACAAGTTTCGTCAGCGAGGGTGAGGGTGCGCCACAGTGAGGAGAAAGTCCCATCACGAGGGCGAGGGCGATGGACAACTCCCTTCGCGAGGGCGAGGGTGAACGAAGAGGAGAACCAACTGTCACAGCGAGGGCAAGGGTGCGGGAAGGAGAGAGTGGACGAGGGTGATGGTCAACTTCCACTTTGATGGAGAGGGTGCGCGAGGGCGAGGTACATTTTCTTTCGCGAAAACGAGGGCACGTGAGGGGAAGGAGGAGTTCCCTTAACAACAACTATTTTGAATTTGCTGTTGAACCATTTTTGGAGGAATATAATATTTAAAATAACATCTGCCATGCCCCTTAGATGAAACGTTGGTGCCATAGCAAGATTATAGATTGGTCATATTCTTCCTTTCATTTAATTGCAGTAGACAATTTCTCTTGCGCACTTCTACATAATTATTAAAAATAATAATGCAAATGAATATAATATTTGCTTGTTCCTCATGAAAGTTTCCGGATAGACATAGCGCTCATTGTTGCGTGTGCCTCATTGTTGCCCTGCCTGTGTTGGAGACTTTTTACAGACAGTCACTCACGTCATTCAGTAGTGCGTCGATATCTGAACAAACACAATCAGTGTGATAACCAACAGAATGCATTAGATCAGATAGAGAAAACTTGATGGGATGACTTTTGTTCATAGATGGTCATTATACATTGGGCTCGCTCTAGCTCGCGCTCACTTCTCTCTACTGGGCTCGCGTTCACTCGGGCTCCGGCTCATTTCTTTCAACTGGGGTCGCGCTCGAACTCAATTCCTTTAGTTCGCCTCGCGCTCATTTATTTCATTGAGGCTCGCGCTCGCTTGCCCTCGGGCTTACGCTTAATTATTAAATGAATAGTTTGTATTAAGTTTCTGGAAACAAGCAATATATTCTGAAGTTGATTGAGCAGTAGTTTATTTCTTCCCGTTTCCGTTTCCAACTTCTGTTTATTTCTTTACGTTGTAAAAATAGATAGGGTTAGTGTGCCTAAAGTCAGCCGTCTGCAGTAGTTAGCCATTGTTCAGTAAAAGCACATTAAATAAGCATGCGGTAGCCTGTTATCAAACAAATAGTGAACTAAAACCTGCTCCAATACTCAACCTCATGTGCTCTGGCTTTATGTAACATTTCGTGTTAGGAAAGAAAAATTATCATTTGAGGTCTGCTGATGCAAATGAGTAAAGTGCGCACTCTGCTACTAAAAAAATAAGGAAGAAACGTTACTTCAAAATTAAAGCTATATTATTGTAAAATAGAATGGGTTATTGCTTACCGCGATGCATATGTAGTTTGTTAAAAAAATTGTGGTTGTTAATACGAAACAAGATACTGCATAGACACAAGGGGGGCTGACTACAGGTTGCATTTTTTTTATAACGTTTCCCTGTACTCAGGCATTAAGGGCTGACTAACGGAAATATGCATGATTTGTGTTATTGCATTAGAATTTTTACACTTTTTTTTTTTTTTTTAGATGAAAGCATGTTTGAAACAAAGAAGTAACGATAAAAGACTCATTTTCCTGTGCTCAGCTCCCCATTACTTCCAACGGACGACTATTGGATACATATATTTCAATAGTCAGCCACCTATCATTCATTCAATTTAAATACACATTTCTATAAGAGATATTTTAACTAATACATACTGTATCAAACTTTCCTAACGATTTAATGAAAAATTTGCTGTTATGAGGTCACTAACTGCATCATGAAAGAATAATTCAATTATAATACCAGTCATTTCAATTTTTGTATTTTCCTGGAACTGAGGAAAAAATATTAAGGATTTATGGCTGAAAACATTTTCTCTCTAAAATTTAAAGGACATGCAATTAATCTTTTTTTTTTAAATCCTGATCATAATTTAGTTTTTTAATCTAAGGTAACTATGAGGGATATCAATATCCAATTGATTTGATAATTTAAATTACTCGCACTGTGTCGCATTTCTGCACGTTTTTTCTTCCAAGGCTGCAACTGCTCATTAACTATTATTGTCATCATCCTAGAGCTTCTAGGTTAGAGTTCGTAGAGTTGCCTGAGTGCCAGAACAATACAGCATATTAGTCAATATTTTCATTGTAACTCATGCTTCTCATTTAGTACCTCATAGCCTAGCTACACTTTCTCATATTGGCCTACTTGCTAACACAACCTAATTAAAAATGTGGCTGTATATTTTTATAAGTAAATTCACGCATAGATGTGTGCTAGCCTATGTTGAAGAGAGACAACGGAGACCAGAGATAGGATGGATTACTAATTTTCTTATGAATAAAGAACATTCAAGATAGGACTACAACAACAAAGAATTTATTGGATTGTGAATAAAATTATGGGATATTGAGGGTCTCTCTTCAACATTCTGAGTTCTCTATTTGTTGTAAATAAGTAGATACTATAAATAATGAAAATAAGTTAAGTATTTTTGTAATGTATACTGCAATAATCTCTGAACTTATAAAAAATGTTTTCAGATGATGCGGAATTTTCCCTTTTAATCCCGATGCTATGGAATGCATTCAAACTGCCTTAGAAAATATGAATCACAGTAACCCAACGGACGACCGGCTCCGCACAACAAATGCAAAGAATATTACGACGTACCAATCAAAGTCATTGAATATTTGAAAATTAATCTTAAGGAGAAAGGAATAATGTTGATCTAATTCTTGAAGAAATCACAATGCGAATACATTTGTTGTTGCTGATTCTATTACGAATGGTACAGAAACTAGAAATCTTCAAATTCCAATGCTTCCACATCATTGGGCGAAATGAACAAAAATCTACAAGATGATCAAAATGTAGCTGTACCATAGTTATTGTCCGTTCACTCTAGGATGGAAAATTGTTTACAAACAACAATTGTAGTGCGAGCGTCAACACCTTGCTTCTCACCCCTACATGTTTAATTCATGGTTGCCAGGCACATGAATCGCCGAACCGAATGTACCTACTTCTGCACAGTCATAGAACAATTATTATTACTACATAAACTGCTGCGTTTGAGATGACTGAGATATTAACGTTATGACAAATCGAGTTAGTTACTATGTAGTACCATTTTACATATAATGCACAGTCAATTTTGTACTAGTGTTCTTGTTCGAAAGTGTGCGAAAACCTTGTACGCCTGGCAATATTGGAAGCATGCAGTTTGTATTGTAAACAATAAACAGAGAGACCGAAGACCGTTAGGTTCGCTGGACGGCGTTGTTTTCATGATAAGGCGACAGAAACATATTGTACTGATTGCAAACAGTGGCTGGGAATTTCGATGCGAGTATAGGTGGAAATATTCTCGCCACATTATTGCCTGCTGGTGAAGGTTTGCAAATTTCATAGAGCTTTGAGAAGGATTAGTATGATGCAATAATTATAAATACTAACAACCATAGACTTAAAGTATTAGGAAATAAAGCATGCTGCTGTAAGAAGAATATAATACATATTGAATTACGTGTTTAAAGTACAGTATAAAGCGAATTTTAACATGTAAACATTTTAACCCTACAACCACACCGTGCTTTTATTAGGACATGTATCACACCGTGGGGTCATATACGACCCCAGTCTGGAGAGTCGTTTTATTAGACTAGATACGGTAATATTATGTTAGAATATCAGGTTAGGTTAACTTAGGGTAGATAATGTTTGGTTTGTTAGATTATATATATTTATGTAGGTTATGTATATATGTATATATATGTTAGAGTATATCTACATGTATTAGATTAGGTTAAGTAAGGTTAAATGAGGTGAGGTTATGTTAGGTTTATTAGGTTATATAATCTTATACATTTCATGTATCACATTTTATATATGTTGACATAATTCGTTTCTTTACCGACTATTCAATTAGTCTAAAATACACGAGTTCTACATTATAACAATATTAAATGTTTTCATTGGGTTTCAATTGTTTGATATTTTCATTGTTTTACATGGACATAAATGAAGCAGTTTTCATTGTTTACCATTGTTTACATTTTGCAATTCTCGCAAATGTTGTGTCGGTGTTCAGCACACACACTTCTCTTACACAAATAACACACTGCTACTCCTTTTCTGTCTTTCTTCCGGCTACAGAAAGCACATCTACCTGGTCGTCCAACTGGTGTCACACTTTGTACCGGTTCCTCTTCGATGCCAAGAATATGACGAATATTGCTCCTTAGGTGTTTTGGCAGCCTCTCGTTATTTGCTCTCCTTTTCATGTGTTCTTCACAGAGTGCCAATGCAAGAGCCTTCAAGAAATCAGAACGCTTCTTCAGTGTTGAACTAGGTCCCGAATTGCACCTGAAGATAACGAAGCTATTTAGTGCTGCTGCATCTAACATACCATAAAAAACTCTGAGTGGCCACCTACGTGTCTTCCTGGTAACTGTTTTCGAATGACAGTATTGATCAAATTGATCCACGCCTCCTTTAGTTTGGTTGTAGAATAAGATTATTTCTGGTTTCTGCGTCTCATTGTCTATGTCAGCTTGATTATGCATAGACGATATCAGAACTACGCACCTGTTTTTTTTTTGTACAAAGGAGACAGCGGTTTTATTTTCGTGAAAAAGAAACAATGAGGAATAAACTGGTTTCCCTTTTGTTTCAGTTACACATGGTGGAAGTTCTGGTTTGTTCTTCCTCATAGTGCCAACCATGGTGAGTCCTTTTTCCAAGAGCTTGTCAGCTACCTCACAGGAACTAAACCAGTTGTCCATAGTTACATTTCTGTTTGTTTGATGGATGGATTGTGTGAGATTCAACACATATTCAGTTGGAATTGCAAACTGTGAATCTCTTCTCTCTTTTCCAACATATGGTTTTGCTGCACACATATACGATGTTTTGGCGTCACACATCATAATACCTTTTACCTGGGGATGTACATTTTGAAAGGGCATCTACCCCTGAACCCCAATAATTGTTCATCTATCGTGACATATTCTGAAGGAGTATAATATTCAGAGCAGTGACGCATAAAGATATCCCACACTTCACGAATGGCAGCGAATTTGTCTACAGATTTCCTTTGGTCCCTTGTAGCTTTATCGTCAAAGCGCAAGCAGTTTATGAGAAATTCAAATCTATTTCTTGACATAGTGCTCCTAAATGCAGGTGGACCAAACGCTTCAGACCACATATCACTTACTGTCAGGTGAGATTTTTTTTAGAACACCGGCTAGATAAAGCAAATCAAATAAGGCACACAATTCAATTTTGTCAGTGGGGGATAGATAACTCTGATCTGATTTGAAGACACACTTTTGTCTTTCTATTTCTTCATTGGTAAAAATCACAATTGTGTTCAAAATGTCATCTGAAAAAAAAAAACAGTAGCCAAATGTCCTTTGCATCGGTTCTTTGGTTTGCTTCCTTCTTGGGCTCTGAGAGATGAATAACAATGTTTTTTTCAAGGTTCTAGTGGATTTTTGGTGGAAGGGTTTAGTGTACCACTTACTGCCATTCTTCCCATCATAAATGACTTTACGTTTAACAAGTCGGCAACATCATCGTTATCAACATCAGCTTCAAATTCATCCTCCGATTGATCATCCTGCTCCTCATTATCCTCATTTTCACTTAACAGTTCATCAGCATCGGACAGATCATCATCTGATTCTTCTAAAATGCGTACAATATCTTCCTGGTTAGAAAACTTCCTTGATGCCGCCATTCGTAAAAAAATCGCCCACCAGAAAATGATTTGTTATATGGCTATTCAAAACATACTATGTTTCATTAATCACACCGTGGGGTCATATATGACCCGAGCACTCAAAATAACACAGAACTTTCCGTACCAACACAACAATGCAACTTGCAGTATCAACAGCATGCTCCGAACTGAAGCTAGACGAAGTGTTGTGTTTCCCTCCCACAACGGCGCTGGCGCAGAACGCATTTTATATGCACGGGGGTCGCCGGTGACCCCACGGTGTGATTGTAGGGTTAAAGCAGTACGCGTTTACCCTGTTTGGGTGCCCTTACCAGACACTGTCCAACACACACACACACACACACAAAAGAAAAGCATTAAAATAGGTAGATCGAGCGTGGACATGAACCCAGCTCTGGCTGGTATTCCTTATTACGGTTTTCCTCAGTCCCACGAGGTGAATGCCTAGACGATAGCTTCTGTAAGGCAGGGGCGGATTCAGGACGGACTTCTGGGGAGGGGCGGTGGGTTTTAATACTGCTACTTAGAGCTACTTTTACAAACTCTGAGATGGGTTTTATTTAAATATATAAAATAGGAAAGTTTCCTATCCGGCGGGGGGCGAGGGGGAACAATCGCCCCGATCACTTCTGGATCCACCACTGCCGTAAGGCCAAAATTGGTCCAAACACTGAGGCCCCAGAATTGGCGGGAAATATATTACGCCAGAATATTATGTTGCGAACACTTCCACAAATATTATGGCGGTGGGTTCCGATATCCCTTTTTCGTTTATATGTGTTTAAATTCATTATAAAGTAAATGTAGAAGTGTCTCATTCTCTTTCTTTCTTTCTTCTCATCTTTCTCATCCTCGCTCTCTTTTCTCCACCTTCTTAAAATCTGAATACTATCCTCCTGTAAGATTGTTTTTCTTCACGACCGAAGGTTTAAAGAGACCAACCTGATATAGTTAACTATTAGCAGAACTGTACCAATAAATTCATATTAGAGACAGCGCCGTATCTTAGATTTTTTCTGGAGGGCAAGCATTAATACGTGTATTTGGGCCTCCTAGAAAAAGTTTTTTTCTCACTCTTGGGTCCTCATCTTTCTATCTCTTACTATTTATGTCCCCCCGGAGCCTGTGGGCCCTCCCTCACGGCAAGGTCTGCGGGGCCGTTACTTACGCCCCTGGGTCGCTTCCATACATGACAAATTAATTCAGGGGACAATATTGACAAATCTTAAAACCATACGAATAAATGTTATTTCTAGGGCCACTAATAGTAGACTTTTTTACTCAAGTGGGACCACGACTCACTTTTGTTTTATTTACCTTTTGTGCGCTGCTTTATGTAATATAGTGAAACTGTTTGATGCTTCATTTATAATTTCATGTTCGTATCGTATATGATTAAGAAAATTTGGCCTCAAATGGGCCCTTTCGAACGGTGGGAACCTTCCTGGGGGCAGTTGCCCCTCCCCTGCCCCACACAAGTTACGGGTCCTGATTAGAGAAGAAGTGAACTGTTTCGAAATTTACGCAACTTGCAAATACCAAATCTCTACTAGTGCTAAAGTTGATGAGTTAGTGCCACTGTTACCACTGCGATAAGGGTAAAGAAGGGGAAGGACTGCTAAGATTCGCTAGTCAGGTTTTGTGTCAAAACATAGCACCAAGCTACAATAAACGGACAATAATACTGAAGTATCATCTGATGTGTTAGAAAATATGGTTGCATTGACATGTGAAATATCCGTTTGTGGTTTGTTAGTGCCTAGTGAGGAACATGAAGACAAAACAAGGAACCCGATCAATGAGAGCGAAGAAAATGAGAACATTAACTCAGATGAAATAGCCCTATCATTATAATTATTAGACATTGTAACACATGATACAGATGTTCCATCCCATTTGGAAGAGCAGGAGATTTCTAAGAATCCAAGAACCTGCTTATCTTTAACAAACGTATCCCCTTCCAGATTTTGAAAAAAAAAAATGCCTCCATGGGTCCGAAGCAATAAAGGCAAGACACCTGCAGCTTTAACTAGCAGTTACAAAGTGCAATTTCTTCAAGAGCCTGGAGAAATTAAGAGGATTTAGGAAGACTGAAGAAGGAAAAAGCCGAAGAACACGTTGATGCTAGTGGTCTACTGTTCCACGCTTAGTTGCATGCATGGAGAGCATGCCCGCGACAGTTCGATCTATTAATGGACGGGTTCCGCAAGAATGTAATTCTCTGAGGGAATGGGATACGCCCACTGCGCGGCCAGACCGAAGTCCTGAGTGCCTACCAGTAGACCTACTGGTTGAGGCAGACTGCTAGCGAGCCAGTCCTACCATGCTCTCCAGGCATGGCGCCCGAGCGTTATAAGGGAAGCTCACCTCCCGCCCGTGTTCACCGTTATCCAGATTCCTGGGATTGGCTCCCACAAGCTACCGAATCCCACGGTATGACAACAGCCCGGCAGGCAGGAATCCGACACTCCCTCCGGTAGGATCGTCCGAGCAATATAGGACTTCCTCTAATTACGGTAGAGATACACCGTACATTACCAGAGCCAATGACTGATGTAGACCGTTTGCTCAAGACAGACATTGTCATTTGGGAGCCGTGTCTCCCTAGGGAGCCGTGTCTCCCCTGGTAGGCCCGCCCAAACAATACGGAGCCACCTATCTTTAACGTGTTTAGGTACCATGTACACGTTGTAGCGATGCTGCTTGTCCGAAACCCAATGGGACGTGTAAACCACCATTAGAAGGGACACCCACACCCTTCCTCGGTAGGGCCGTTCAAACAATACGGAACTACCTCTTCTTACGTGAGAAGTCAACCGTACATTACCAGACCCAATGGCTGATGTAGACTGTCTGCCTTTAAAGATAATGGCCATTTGGGAGCGGCGGCTCCCCTGGTACGGTCGTGGCTCCTGCACCCAGCTCACACTACAGGGACGAAGGAGTGACCCACTTCCTCAGCGCTCCTGAAGTACGAGTATGCGTTAGGATACTAGGTATCCCATCCCGGACCCAAGAGAACGCATTACACTCTCTTCGAGGGGAGCACCTACATCATCCTCCCGGTAGGGCGCTAGATCCGCCCACACTCTTGGACACATCAGCTACCCACTCTTTTTAGCGTATTGGGGTACCACGCAGCCTTATCTCCCGGACCCAAGGGCACTGCTTAGTTGCCCATTTCGGCTCATTCCCGCCGGTAGGTACGGCAGCCTGGACTACTTACCCCACTGAAGACGTGATGGGGTTACACGTACTCTCTCAGATTCAATGGCACGAGCTAGTCGCCCATTTCGGAGGATGCCCGGAGGCTCACCTCCGCTAGTAGGTTGTTGACCCTGCAAAGCACTCACTACCATATGGCAGTTAAAGTACCTACAGCGAACCTGGCATACAGAGTCACCCTATCTCCACCGTATAGAAACCGCTCCCGGAAAAGGATGCGAGAGCGAGTATCTACAGAAGTATCTACAGTGAAACATCGTAATTCAGTGAAACTTTTTTTCTTAGCTTCATCTTTCACCATATGTTAAAATAAAAACCTGTTCTACCCGATTTGAAGATCAACGAAGGAGCCTCAAGATGGAAGAGACACATTTCATTAGAAATGTGATTAATGTCAACACACCGACGCGATTTAAGATTACGATAAATTTAGACATTTTCCTTTAACAAAAAAATATAAAAAAATATATCAAACCATATATTTCTACGATTCATTTCTAGTCATGAAAAATTTGACACTACCCTTTCTGGATAGTAATACTCCCGGAAGTATTTTCTTTGTGCGCTACCCTAGCCAGCTGTTTTAAGCGCAATTCTAGCCAGGTGTTTAGGTCACAAGGAATCACCTCATGTTAAATTTATATCATGGAAGTCGAGGTGGAACAAAACGTGCCCTGCGGAGTTTGTTCTTAGTACTACTACTACTACTACTACTACTACTACTACTACTATAGCCTAATTTCGTTGTAGTCGTAGTAGTAGTATTAGTACGGATCCGTAAAGCAAAACTGAAGGAGTAACGTACGTATTGAGTATTATTTTCATTTTATTTTAATGAGAAAAGTGTTATGAAATTTTTTAAAAAAACTTTTCTTTGTCCGCGTTTGAACCCACGCCAGAAACAATTGTATTACCAGCCCGCTCACTAGCAAACTCGGCTACGAGGGGCAACAGCATCTGCCGTTTTCTTTTTGCTATAAGTATGCTAACTGGAGAGAAAGGGATAACGCCTACCAATCAGAACCGTGTATTTAGTTCCTACTTCCGTGAGTATTGCTTCTCCGAACGAGTCTCAATTTTACAGCTAGTCAAGAAACCTTAGTGCACGAAAAAAATGTTATATCGTATCTATAAAAAGCAAGATAAAATCGAATCACTTTGACAGCTATTTTGATATCACATTTAACTATACATTTCATAGATTATAGACTAAATCATATACCTATAGGTATATTACGATTTGCTTATTTCAACTGGAAGCAATAAGGATGATTCTAAATGGAAAATTCGTAGTAATATACACAAGGAAGTTAGCAAAAAGAACATAAAAGCACTTTGATCTCATTAGCTACATCGCATAGTTTTTCACGGTCGACCCTAGGCATAGGAATTAAATACACGTTTCTGATTGATTACAGTTTGCGATTGTGCAAAGCTTGTGGTGCACGTATTGTGTATGATAGTAATAGAAGAAAATTGTCACTTTGTGTGTTGATAAACATAAAAATATAATTATGTTCGGGTTACATTTCTTAAAAACATGAGGCATATCTTTTCAATCGCTTCCATTAACCCCTATTTTTTGTCCTATTTTTTTCGTATTCTTTTGTCGTGGGGTCTCACAGACCCCAATATCGTAGACTGTATCTATATTGAAAATTACCACTAACAATTTACTATTACAATTTACAATGATCATCTTACACTGTATGTATATTGAAAATGACTACTAACAATTTACTATTTGAATTTACAATCACAAATAACTTAACGTAACCTAATATCGTAGTGTGTATCTATATTGAAACTAACGACTAACAATTTACTGTTACCATTAACAATGACCACTAATCTAACCTAACGTAACAATTTATTATTTAGCTTAACATTAATTTAAAAAGCAAATCCTCTTCTGTTTTACAATTTAATCTTTATTAATGCTCAAAATACAATTTCGCATTTGGTACATTTCAACCTATTTCTCATTATTAGAGGAGAACTCAGTTTTTTTCACGTTTATTTACATGTTGCACAAATAAGTGTTTGGTGCTCTGCACAAAAATGTTTTTTCCATTTTTCACAAACTACTTTTTCTGCTTTTTCTGTCCTTCTTCTTATGACAAAGATGACAACGCTTTCTTCTGTTTGCAGATGACGCTGAATTTGCTGAAGTGCTTTCAGTTTTGGAGACTCTGAAGTGTTTCATTGTTTCAGTCACTGATTTTGGTAACCGAGCTGGCATCTCGCATCTTCGCTGCATGTGAGGCTTTACCATATCCTTGACAAGGCTAGTTAAAATTTACGCCTCGCATTGGATTTATTAATTATAAATACATTGAGCGCAGAAGCATCTACCATATCGAAGAACGCATCTAATGGCCACCTTGTTTGCCGTTTTGTTGTGAATCCTCTCACCATTTGGTCAAATTTATCCACCGCCCCTTTGGTCTTGTTATAGTATAGAATTATATTTGGCTTTTTCTTACTTGTGTCAGATACAGCGGTATCATGATGCTGCGTGCTGAGTAAAATCAAAGCTTTACCTCTCTTAAGTGCATAACTTACGATCGTTAGATCTCCGTTGAATCCGAAGACAGATGTCAATGGACTACGAGATTTATTAGGTTGCATAATGACCGAGATTTCACGTTTGTTCTTCTTCATCGTTCCAACGAGAGTGAGATTCTGAGTTAACAGCTACTGAACAAGTTCAACACTTGTAAAATAATTGTCCATAGTAATGTTCCTTCCACTTTTGAATAAATGTTTTGAAAGTATTTTCAAAACGTTCTGAGCCAGATTCTTCTTCACAGTACCTCCTGGTTGCTTTCCTACGTATACATAACCATTGAGTGCAAAATAGTTCAGAGCATCACATAACCAAAATATTCTTATGGCATATTTCGCTGGCTTATTAGGCATATATTGAATGACACCGCAGCGACCACGAAATGTAACCAGTTGTCCATCCACTGTTACACAGTTACTTGGAGTATAATAATTTCTACAGTTTGCAAGAAAACACTCCCAAACAAATCGGATCGGGGCAAGTTTGTCTTCTTTCAGTCTATTTGCGCGTTTTCGGTTATCATCAAATTGAAGAAACCTTAGAATTTGATGAATTCGCATCTGTGACATAGTCGCACGATATAAATTAGCATTTGCACCTTCGTACAGTTCTACAAAGGTGCAAATGCTTACAGGACAGTCCCAAATAAATCAACCCCTGCCTGAATGCACAATCCTAGAAATGCAATTAATTCTATCTTATCTAGTGAGTGTGTCCACTTAGCGCTTGAATCGGCAGTAGTCACTCGCCTTCCTCGAGATTTGTGCATTGTACTATTTCGTCAAGAACAGCATCACTGCAAAATAATTTGAATGCTTCCCATGGCGTAGCAATGTATACATTGTTTTTTTACACCAATCAAAGATGAAATTATGTTATGTCTTTTAGTTTGAGTAGGTAGCGGCTCGGGATTCCAGTACATTCCGTTTTTCGAAACTCGCAGAGGATCACCAGCATTGTTTACAACAATATTTTCACTTCCTGATTCTTGGTCACTCACGTTTGATTCACCCACTTCATCTTCACTCTCACTATCTTCCTCAATACCAGCTGGAGGATCGTCATAGTCGTTTTCTGTTGGCAAAACAAAATCTTCGTCTTCAGCACAGAATCAGTTTTATCTTCGCTGAAATTTGCTTCACTTTCTTCATCACTATCTTCAAACAGTACGATGCTAATATTTTCGTCTGTTATAACAGTTCGAGGTCTCTTAGGTTCAGACATAATAAATAAGAACAAATAATTTTATCCGAAAAGCTAATTGTTTTGAAAACCAATTAGGCATACACTACACTACAATGATTGCTTACAAGGAGAGACGGAAACAGCGATCCCACTGCGAAATGAAGAAATTCTTAACATTTTTTCTCAGATTGGAAGAAATTGCGATCAACTAAGGTCGGTTATACACGATCAAAGTTTCTGTTTACTTTGCATGCATCAAACTCTGGATGGGAGTATTCCTAATTCGATCAAATAACTTCACCAGTGGATGCAATGTATATCCATTTGTAGATGACACAGTCCCACCTTCTAGATTGTCAATGATAAATAGATGAGTCACACGTCACTCCGCAATTTGCGAGTGATAATGTAGAGGGTAGAACTGTGCTATCTACAAATGAATATACCTTGGATCTACCGGTGAAGATATCTAACCTGCCTAACTGAGGTACGGCCACTTGGTCGATTTGGTGGTAAAATAAGACACATAAATACGCTGAAAGAAGACAAACTTTGTCCCATCAGTCTTATTTGGAAATATTCCGTGATTATTAGAGTAGAAGAGAAGTTAAAATCACAAATTTATAAATTGTCTTTTCCTAGTACTTTCCCCCTTGCAACAGACAGATCGCTGTAGTCCCTCGCACCATCAACCAGTGACGGATCTGGGAGGTAAAATTTGGGGGGGGACGAGTTTCCAGTTTATGATAGGTATATCATGAATTTACGTAAACCATTTAATTTGGAAAATATATATAAATAGTAGCTTCAACTATTTTTGACGTTCAAAAATTTGGTGGGGCATGGCCCCCCCAGCCCCGGGCTAGATCCGCCATTGCCATCAACAAACAAGTATGAACTATTTTGAATTCATTTTCATGAGATAATTGTCAGAAAGTCTCAGTAATATAATTTAAAATTTCTTCATAACTATTAGCAAACTGTCTCTCAGTTGGGGTCACACAGATCCCACGACAGAAAAAAAGGGTTATTTACAATTAAGTTAGATAATTATGGCTTAGGCGAAAGAAAATTTGTTACAGTCATAAAATTGAATTTCGGAAGATGTCAGAAACGTACTTTGTTTTAACTATCAAAATAAGGAAATAATCGAGCGGTATGGTTCCTTGGGGTCTGTGAGATCACACGACATAAAACTGGGGTTAAAAAATATGCATTTTGGTTACAAGGAAGCGTGTGTGGTTCGAAGTTAGACCACCCGAGTGTGACATAATGTCACGTGTTATTATCACGGGTAAATGTGGAACAAAACAAGCCCTGTGCGTCTTCTCACCCGCTTCGCTCGCTGCTGTTCGCTCAGCTGTGTTTTGTAACGTAATTAAGTCACTTTTTACATTACGTATAAGAGCAAATGAGTATTATTTTAATGATAAAATTGATATGAAAATAAATTAAAACATTTCCTTTGGCTGCGTTTGAATCCACGCCAAAAGCGATTATCATTACTAGTCTCTTTCGCTACCACGCTCGGCCACAAGGACCGACAGCAGCAAGCGTTTGATTTCTGCTATATGTACGCTACGTGGCTAGAAACTGAAAACTTCAACCAATTAGTACTGCATATTTAGCTTCTATGGCTATAGTCGAGCATGAATAAAAATATGCAGCTCTATTGTATACATTCGCATTCAATTTATTACTTTTGTTGATTGTCTTTTAATACCTTTAACGCTACAGCGAACTCGCTTTGCAGCGTTAATAGTAGCACAACAGACGTTTCGTAAGTGACTAGCAAGCTGCTGAATATTCTACCGTTTGTCATTTCGGAACCATAATATTAAATTTAACCTTTGTTGTTAGAAGTATTTTAATTGAACCCTGATTCTCGTTAAACATATTTTTGTTAAATACTGTTCCACACTAAATACACATCATTTCTGAATGCATTCAAAGGCAGATATTACGAGGGTCAGTCAAAAATTAGTTGATCTACTTCTGAAAATAAAACAGGTAAACGAATAGTAACAAGTAAATGGATAGTTGTAACCCTGCAATACTAAGCCAAAGTAATTTATACGAATGGATTTGGCATAGAAAGTAAACCATACCTCTTCTCCTCCCATGACCGGTTCTCTCACCGGACCAGTAAGCCAGTCGTGAGCGAGCTTTCCTGTAGTTAACTTCGTTCTGGGTGTAGCGTACGGTGTTTCGTAATTTCTACGAAAGCTTATTACTATAGTAAATTCTTAGTCGTAAAAATACGAATGCTTAGTACTCAAGTTTTTTCTACTGTAACGTACATTTTATCTATCTGCATTCGGCACATTATCTGATTTTCACGACTTTACTGTTTAGGTTTCCCTAAATGGCCCATAATAGACCTCTAGGCCCGGATACTATCAGCAAGTTGATGCTTCAAGAATAATAGGAGAAAATGTAATCTCGAGTTTTCTCACCAACTTTTTCTCCTCACATGCATTGTCGACTGAGTAACCACGTTTACGACGGAATCTTCGAATGTTAATATCAGATTTCCTGACATCAACCGTTAAGAACGACAGCTTCCTTGAGTCAGGGAAGTATGCTTTTACTGCCCAGCGTCTAAAAAAATGCTGACAACAACTTACTGTAACCACACTACCGCCTGCCTATTTTTTCGGAGCATAAAGCAACGTGTTGTGTCCAATGTGATAAGGAAAAGCAAGAACCCAAACTGAAAACCTAAAGACACTTTGGTTTAGTGTATTAAACTATCAAAAGTATAAACTAAATCAATTTTCCATTGTCACAGAAGAATTATTAGGTCTGACGGTTATGTACAGTATCTTTTACAGAAAAATTTATAAGTTAAGTGTCATTTTTCATTTTGAACATATGTGATATTTAAGTTTACATCTAAAATGGAAAAACATAAACCTTTGGCTTATATCATATAACACGATGTTTTGAATCCTTTCTGTATAGCATAAAGTAATCACTTGCCAAAATATTTTTTAAAAATATTTTTTAACTTTTCTTTTTGAACCTTTGCATTTTTAGCATATGTTCGAAAAATGACCACCACTGTAGAGAAATAGAACGGTTTCAAAATAAAATATACCCATGGTTTCACGTAGTAATATACATAGTCATAAACAACAATACTTTTAAACAATCATATCGCATACATATAGCTACGAGTAAAAAAACGGCAGTTCGAATGACGGTAAAAATTACGAATGCTTAGTCTACGTGGTTCTCAAGAGGCTTAGTAGTCTAGGCTTTTCCGATCATAATCATAAGCAGATATTTTCAGAATGTAATATTGCAGTAGTTTCTTTATTTTTTTACGTTTACAACTTCTGTTGTAGAAATATATATTATGCCCAGGAAGTATTTGCACATCCATAACACTCCCCAAATTTCCCTATACACACACACCTGGACGTAAAAATATTGTTTTCTTTGAGTTTGTGTAAAAATATATATCATTATTCTGGGTGCACGCCCTCTTTTATTTTAACACACCACTAAGTGAAAGTTCCTGACATTCTTATTGATTATGTTATGTGATACTACCGTGAATACGAAGATGGTATCAAATAAACCAACCTTAGTTCGACTTTCTTGCATATCATTCCTCTTATTATAGCTAAATTAAAAATACAAAACCAGAGAACAAACTTTTCCCTCTGCTGTGAAAAATGCAGTGGGAGTTTTTTTTAATCAAGTCAGGAAAACCCAATGTATACTAGTGTGTACTAAATAGGTGGCTGTTTATGAAGGTTTGTCTTCTAACTCGAATAATCCAATGGAAAATATATCATCCATCTTCCTCAGTTCCTTAAGGTTTGTAATCGTCTCATCTGCATTTCATTTTGCTGCAGGCGATAAGATTTAAAGCTGATTATATCTTTCATATGTAGCTACCTACGATGTTCTCACTAGCATACATTAGGTTTTCCTGACTTGAATTCCTTTCAAAAAGATACAATTGTTAAGAAATCTTTGAACCAACGAATTCATATCAATATGTATTTTATTATGTCTTACAAATATAAACTTACGAAAACATAATTTCACCATTGCATTTCTCGTAAAATTCTAGCTCAATTTGATATACTACTCGACCCCTTCCATTTTGAAAAAAGTCGAGCGAGATACAAGATGGTCGACTTTAAGATAGCGGCCATGATAAACATACCCTCAAATAGTTGTCTAGTTCATCCGGTGTCTGTTAGTGTGTTTTTGTTTTTCATTCCTTTACCCGTTTTATAAATAAAATGAAACTTTCAAACTTGAAACACATTGTTATGTCTTATTCTGATCATTCATAGTTTTGGCCACTTTGGCTGTCTTTATGGACGGAAGCACTTTAAATTCTGCTTACGCTCGTTTCTTGAAATTCTACACTTCTCTGTCAGGTTTGGTCAAGAAACTAGATTTCGACATCGATAGGTTTACTTGTAAGAGAAATAAACTATAAAATACTGATACAGAATCTTGAAAAATTGCGAAGCACAAGGATGAAATACTTTAAAATTCATTCACTGTCTCCATTTGCATTTGAGTTATTTCATAACAACTGCTAACAATGAGATTGTACACATTTGTTTACTTTTTTAATTTTTGACCAACCTCCGTGCACGGCATTTCAGTAAAGTTTTAAAACTCGATTGTGTGTACGTTATGGAAATTTATTAATTTACATTTGAGTCGTCCATTTCCAAACGGCATCTTGTCCAAGAAAAAAGTCGATTTTGAGATATTGTCACTATTGGTTCAATGTTATTGATAGCTTTCATATGATGTATGGTTTATAGTTCCAAAAAATCCAAGAAGCAGTGCAAATTATGTTCAAATGTAAGAAATGGTGTCGGTGCAAGAAATGTTGTGATACAGTTACAAACTGGCTGTTGTTCACGTCTAGCAAACCAAAATGACGGAGGGGAAATCTTTATATTTACAGACATCAACGGTTTCATGTTGTTTGGACATCTGTAGTATGTAAATAAAAACAGTTTCAAAGCGACTCTCGTCACTTGTAACAGCTAAATTCGGATAAATTAAAAATGTATTCTTTTCTCATTACACAGTAGATTTTAAAGACAATATCTTACGTCATAACCGAGTAAGGAAAGGTAATTTCATACGATTGCTTCAACAACATTTTGGAACTGATTGCCAGGATATTTCTTCCTTGAAATCCTACATGGATATCAAATGTGATGGTATCCTTAGAGAGGAAGAAGGAGCAGAATATGGTTATGCCGGACAAAGAATGGAAAAATTTTGATGTACAGCATACATACAACGGCACGATTTTTCACACACAATCATCTTCCACACATAGAAACTGTTGTTTACTATGCAAACACGCTTTGACCACTGGGTCTCTTTAAAGTTTAGTTTTGTGAAGTTTTAACAGGAATTGTCATTTGCTTATAATAATATTATCACCTGCTTCGAAGAATGTTTCAAACCAGTTATTGTATATTTATAAGTCGTTCTATGTCAGACATTAGAACAATAATTTATTTTATTGTTGGCACTTTTATTTTGTGTTCATCATAACAAAACCATAATTACATTACATCATTATATCACTTTTGCCCCCAAAACTTCTCAACCGCATGACAAAATGCCTTCGTACAGTTCCAAAATTTATTTTGTTCTTCAAACAGTTCCAAAACGACTCTTGTCCAGTTAACTTTCTAACATTTCCTTCAAACTATTGCAGAGAATTTGTTCAAATTTTTAGCAAACATTTATTTGCCCCTGATCAATACTTCTGCAAAAACATAGCTCATATTAGTGAAAGTTTTTCGCTTCAGAACGTTTTTTTTCGATTTCTGGAAAAATGTTTTTGGTGGACAAGATGCCGTTTGGAAATAGACGACTCATTTGTTCGTGTCAAGATAATTATTTTGTTTATTGTTAAGTGGACAATAATTTTAAGTTGGTATGACAACTATTGCCTAATAGTACGTAGAAAACGGAAACATACTTTGTCTGTAACATCGAATATGAAAATATAATTCCATGTTTTTATGCACTTGATAAATGCTAACTGTCTAAGCTGCAGCAATCAACAACAAATTCGCAGAAAATATTTCCTTAGATATGCAGTGTTACTTCACACACATAGCGAGAATTCAGAAAAAATATCAAATGTGCAAAATCATAGAAAACAAAACCATTAATAATAAGTAAACGGAAAATTAGAACATTTTCAAGTAACCAGAATGAATATATGTCAGGTAGTTTGCTGGTATCATTTCATGAACACGAAGTAAGTATATCAAAAAGTACTATTTTCGTTCAAGTAGCAAAGTTGAAAGAAATTAATAACTTATACACATGCATATTTGGTAATATTTTTGAAACCCAATTTAGTATGATGTGCAATGAATGTCATGACGAGTACTGATCATATACACGATGTTTCAATACAACACCGACAACGTTTGGGAGGTGATTCCTGACACCAAGAGAAGACAAAATGTATAGACCAACCTGGGTGTACAAATGCTTCCTTTCTAAGTTATAGGCTGCCGAAAACATGAAAAACTGAATTTTAAAGTTCCACAGCTCCAAAACTATGGGACCTTCCATAGTCGGATCCAGACTTCACTTAGGAACGAGTATGTGTCCTATCCAAATATCCATGTTTCAGAATCCTGTGGTACATCCGCAATAAGTTTTTATAGAGGCAGTTGGTAAGTACTTCAAATTATATGCCCGTAGCCAAACTCCCTTTATAAAAATTGTTGCATGAGTACCGCAGGATTCTGAAACTTGATTTGGATAGCGCACATACTAGCTCCTAAATGAAGTCTTGACCCGACTACGGTAGATTACATAGTTTTGGAGTATCGACCCATAAAGTTCATTTTTTGATGTTTGCGGGCGGTAACCTATAACTCCGAAAGGATGCATTTGTGCACCCAGGTTTGTCTATATTTTTTTTTCTTAACTGGTATCAGGAATCACCTCGAAAACGTTGTCGGTGTTGTTTTGGAACACGCTGTATAATCTTAATTCATACTTCTTCAGCTGCAAGATGTAAGATGTTTAACATCGATGTTTGTCAAGCTTTATTCTATTTGTTACTTGACAGCAACAAGCAATTTTATTTATATGAATTGAGTTAATATTTGATTGTAATTACAACAAACGTGATACCAAACGTCTAAGCAAACTACTGATTTTCACAATTTTCCAAGAGAAATATACTGTGTCCCTTCAAAACCAACTTTATTACACTCATTTTTGAAAATAAACAATATTGTTCATGTACGAATGCCAAAATTTATAGTCATCTTGTCGTCATGACGCATTTATTTAGGAAAGCAGTTTGGCAGTATGCAGATAGCAAAAAACAGGCAACTATCTCCATATTTCTCTTGATGATACGCAGTTTCAATAACACTTACGAGGAAAGTCCATAAACCATGAGAGTTGAATTTTGATGACAATTTGTGACAAGATTCAGTTCGAGTTGCTAAGTAACGTAGTAATAGTCACTCAATGCGCAAATGCTTCGTTGAGCTGCTACACCGACGCCATCTATAAATCCAGTAGGCAATGTCCAAAAATACCCTTTTGGCACAAACATGAAAAAACTTTTGATAGATCTGACTTCAGTATTGTAAACCAAGGTAGGGCATTTATATGTGGGAGTACTTCCAGTGCATAATTGCCATTTCCAAAGGCGCCATATTGAATCGCTGTCAAATATGATAAATGGCAAGGGGGACATGTGAGGTATCAAATAGCACTGGAATTTACTCCTGAATCCATTTCCGCTACCATAGTTTACATATTTGTTTTCACTTCAGAGTTAAGAGCTCTCTCGCTCACAGGAACATATAGCTATGTGAGTTAGACTTGTGTTATGAAACACGGTCGTGCGAGCACTTGCAGGGTTTTAACTAATGCAGTATTCAATGCAGTACAATAGCCACTATACCAATCAGATCTTGAGACTAGTAAGAGAAATCGTTAATTAAATTGAAATGCCTGTAGTGAAAAATGGAATAGCAGCATGCTACAAGTTATACCTATTTCAAAGTGCGATGGAATAGACTGCTCGTCAATGAAACACATGCCTAACAGTACAGACGAGCAGAGAATATCAAAGGGATTCTTCAGATATATTTGGTCTAGGAATTAATTCGTGCGGTTGGTACGCACACATTGAAGCTGTAGTACAAACACAAAATACATAAATACCTTAACAAAAATATTGTCCATCGCTAGCCACCACTTTCGCCCATCTGTCAGGCAATGTACGGATTCCGTGGCGAAAGAAGTCCTCATCCTTGGAAGCGATCCAGTCAGAGACCCATGTTTCGATATCTTCTGAAGAAGTAAACCGCTGTCCAATCAAATCGTTGTTCATGCAATCGAACAAGTAGTAGTCCGAAGGAGCAACGTCTGGTGAATACGGCGGGCGGGGTAAAACTTCCCATCCGACATTTTCTAAATAGGTTTTCACCGGTTTTGCGACATGTGGGCGAGCGTTATCATGTTGAACAATAAGTTTATCATGTCTGTTCTCCCATTCTGGTCGTGTTCTGGCCAGAGCTTGCTTCAAACGCATTAATTGTCGTCGATAACGTTCTCCATTCATAGTTTCACCCGGTTGCAGCAGCTCATAGTACACCACACCTTTCATATCCCACCATATGCACAGCACAACCTTTGCACAGTGAATATCTCGTTTTGGTTGTGATGCACCTGGTTCACCTGGTTTTACCCAGGCCTTTTTTCGTTTAGGGTTCTCGTAATGGATCCACTTCTCATCACCCGTAATAATTCGATGCAGAAACCCCTTTCTGCTCTGTCGTTGAAGCAGCAATTCGCAAATGGTTTTTCGTCTTTCAACGTCTCTGTCTTTCAATTCATGTGGAACCCAATGTGACATCTTTTGAATCATTCCCATGGCTTTCAAGCGTTTGGAGACTGTTGTTTGATCAACGCCTAATGCTGCTGCAAGTTGTTCCTGCGTTTGACACGAATCCTGCTCGAGCAATGCTGTCAATTCTTCGTCTTGAAATTTTTTTGGCTGTCCAGCTCGCTCTTGGTCTGCCAAGCCGAAATCACCACTTCTAAACCGTGCAAACCACTTCTGACACGTTCGCTCAGCTAGAGCATGGTCACCATACACTTCCACCAAAATACGATGACTTTCAGTCGCACTTTTCTGCATGTTAAAGTAATTCAGCAGGACACCCCGCAAAAACACTTTATCGGGCACAAATTGCGCCATGTTCACTTAACTACAAACTGGTGTTGTTGACGCTTTAATCCACTGCCCTATACTACGAACGATACGCGATGACAGGGGTTTGCAACACATGTGTGGATACACGGAACTGTGGGACGCTCCGTTCGTTGCGCCATCTCTTGTCCACCCGCACGAATTAATTCCTAGACCAAATATATTAGAAAAATGATACAAACTGGTGAATATTAGTTGAACGGCCAAAATGGTTCGGATTCCACTATAATCAGTAGGTCCACGTCTCCTTTAGCGTAGCAGGCGTAAGTGTGGGACGTTGGACTGAATCAAACAAAAAATCTTTTTTAGGCAATTTTACGTGGTCCGTTATAGTGTGTTAAGTTTTCTTCTCCAATCTTGAAACCTTAGGCAAAGACCATCATTGCTGCAGAATATTGCGTTCTTTTCCAATACTCATACTTGACAACCTATAATTTACCGTGCATATTACGAAGTTAAAATACTTTAATGTATTTATTGCCAGTTTGTCTAAATACATTCGATTTATTGCTGACGCGTTGAACAATTAAGGGGATTTAAATGATCAGTTCACTGCCTATCCTTAGAAGAAGATACACCTGGAAACTTAGAATTCACTTTTCTTGTGTCTGTTCTGCTATTAGTGATCAGAGAATGCATACACACCTGCTAAGAATAGATGGCAATGAAGATTGTTACAAGATTCAATACCAAGTTGCAATCCATAAAACAAGCCTCTTTCTTGCTTTTTCCTTCAATATTAAATAATTAAATATCTGCAAATTTCCACCTTTAACGACAAAATACTTGCTTATAATAAGGGCAAGACTAGTTGTCATATCAAAACTTGTTCGGTGTACAAGTTATATGACAGAATTTTCACAATGAAAATGCATTCTGTTGTGTATCATCAATTTTGTGCGCCAGTCCTATAGAACATGTTTGCATATGCATGGCTGAAATGTGAGTACGTCACAGGAGCAATAGTTGGTTCATTTACAAATGTTCTGCAGCAGTACCGGATTTACATATAAGTTAAACAAGCTATAGTTTTGGCTACTGCGGCTGTCTTTATGGACGGAAGCACTTTAAATTCTGCTTACGCTCGTTTCTTGAAATTCTACACTTCTCTGTCAGGTTTGGTCAAGAAACTAGATTTCGACATCGATAGGTTTACTTGTAAGAGAAATAAACTATAAAATACTGATACAGAATCTTGAAAAATTGCGAAGCACAAGGATGAAATACTTTAAAATTCATTCACTGTCTCCATTTGCATTTGAGTTATTTCTCTGAACAAGAATTTTAGGAATGATTAAAAAATGATCAAACGATTGCAATCTTGGCCAAGAATTTTTGGGATAGTCCAAAAAATGCATGAAAAGATTGCGATCTTGGCCAGAAATTAGTTTTTGGATCAGGGGACACAAAATTTTTGAACGGCCCCTAAAGCGAGTTTTCGTATTTTCTACGGAATAAGCATACCGAGTTAAGTGATAGTTAAGGTTTCATACATTATGTGTACTCGTAGTTCTCCACATCTAAGGCGTACAAGAAAATTTTTAATTGAAATGTATTGGATTATTTGATCCAAAAATTAGCTGCTATAAGGAATGAATAGGCAGAACATTTTTCAGATCATTTTTCACCAGAACATTTTGCAAATGGAAAAACGTTATAAAGGGAAATGGGTATAACCACTAGACCAGCAGGGAGAGAGCAATATATATACATAAAACAAAAAATCGGTTTGGGACCGAATGAAAAAGATCTTGAAGATGGTGATGCATTGCAACGTTACATTTGTGTGTATGTGTGTGGAAAAAAAACACTTTTTTATTGATAGGACTTTACTCGCCAAATGTAAAAGAGTTCTCGCCACTGGCGAGCAGGCGAGTGGATTTTTCAAGTTATATATATACCCACATCCCCCGCGATATTTATATATTGGTTCTACATACCTTGGTGAAAGTTAGTTGTAAACCTGGGGCCCAGCAAAATGTTCCTAATCGGACTCCGCACTGTCTAAGGCCGGCCCTAGGCACAACTTTGCATACGGATTGTGTGCACTTTCATATAGCCTAAATTCAGACTTTCAACATTTTTTCTGGAGATTTAGCACACTGTTATGTACATAACAACCTACTTGAAAAACTTCAGATCCCTACGGGAACCCAGGTCCTGCCGGAGGTTCGAATTTTTTCGTAAAACCTCCCAGTTTCCCGATTTTCCCGTTCCTGGTATGTAATATGGACAAGCGAGTGGTACCGTTGGAGAGCATGCTCTATCCTGAAAGCAACGAGGTATGAACCATGATCCTACGATAAATAGTAGGGAAGCGGTAGCTGTTTGAGTGAAAGTCTAAAATCTACCTGAAAAAGTAAACATTTTAAAAGGTTAATGAATAGGAATGCATAAATTGATTCTACGGAAGGCCAAGTGTTTAATTTCAGGTGGTTAACATTAATGTACTTTCCACGTTTGTTCAGCGTCGTTTGTTCATTGTCAATGGCAATAAATATGTCATGACCATTTTTTTCTTTTCTTTTCTCGTTTTTACCGCACTAACTTAACTTCTATTCTGAGCACTGTTACAAATACTCTACTGCTCTTTATTCCAAACTATTATTTATTAAGTTGTAAAAGAATTATATATTATTCGTTTTCATCTTGATTGCACTCTGCTCCCTTTCTGTAGAGCGCACATAGTATTAAAATTACACCAATCGTTCAAGAAATATTATGGTGATCAATACCATCTTAAAAGTATAGAACAACTGACAAGCGTAGTTTGAGAAAACCAAATTGAACTTTCAAATTATCAGCGACTAATTTACAACCATTGATTAAATGTGACCCATAGAAAATCCATTCTGTATTCACGAGTTTTTAATTTTGTCCAATTATTATAACTATTGATGATCTGTACAGTTAATAACTATAATAACAAGTATTGTGAAACTTCCTATGTGAATCGATTCTTCCTTTTCATAACAACTGCTAACAATCAGATTGTACACATTTGTTTACTTTTCTTAATTTTTGACCAACCTCCGTGCACGGCATTTCAGTAAAGTTTTAAAACTCGATGGTGTGTACGTTATGGAAATTTATTAATTTACATTTGAGTCGTCCATTTCCAAACGGCATCTTGTCCAAGAAAAAAGTCGATTTTGAGATATTGTCACTATTGGTTCAATGGTATTGATAGCTTTCATATGATGTATGGTTTATAGTTCCAAAAAATCCAAGAAGAAGTGCAAATTATGTTCAAATGTAAGAAATGGTGTCGGTGCAAGAAATGTTGTGATACAGTTACAAACTGGCTGTTGTTCACGTCTAGCAAACCAAAATGACGGAGGGGAAATCTTTATATTTAGAGACATCAACGGTTTCATGTTGTTTGGACTTGTAACAGCTAAATTCGGATAAATTAAAAATGTATTCTTTTCTCATTACACAGTAGATTCTAAAGACAGTATCTTACGTCATAACCGAGTAGGGAAAGGTGATATCATACGATTGCTTCAACTACATTTTGGAACGGATTGCCAGGATATTTCTTCCTTGGAGTCCTACATGGATATCAAATGTGATGATATCCTTAGAGAAGAAGAAGGAGCAGAATATGATTATGCCGGACAAAGAATGGAAAAATTTTGATATACAGCATACGTACAACGACACGATTTCTCACACACACAATCATCTTCCACACATAGAAACTGTTGTTTACTATGCAAACACGCTTTGACCACGGGGTGTCCTAAAGTTTAGTTTTGTGAAGTTTTAACAGGAATTGTCATTTGCTTATAATAATATTATCACCTGCTTCGAAGAATGTTTCAAACCAGTTATTGTTTATTTATAAATAGTTCTAGTTCAGACATTACAACAATAATTTATTTTATTGTTAGCACTTTTATTTTGTGTCCATTATAATAAACAAATAATTGCATTACATCATTATATCACTTTTGCCCCCGAGCCTCCTCAACTGCATGACAAAATGCCTTCGTACAATTCCAAAATGTATTTTGTCCTTCAAACAGTTCCAAAACGACTCTTGTCCAAATAACTTTCTAATATTTCCTTCAAACTGTTGCACAGAATTTGTTCAAATTTTTAGCAAACATTTATTTGCCCTTGATCAATACTTCTGCAGAAACATAGCTCATATTAGTGAAAATTTTTCGCTTCAGAACGTTTTGTTTTCGATTTCTGGAAAATTTTGTTTGGTGGACAAGATACCGTTTCGAAATGGATGACTCATTTGTTCGTGTCAAGATAATTATTTTGTTTATTGTCAAGTGGATAATAATTTTAAGTTGATATGACAAAATTTCAAGTTCATGTGACAACTATTGCCTAATAGTACGTAGAAAACGGAAACATACTTTATGTCTGTAAATTCGCATAAGAAAATATAATTCCATGTTTTTATACATTTAATAAATGCTAACTGTCTAAGCTGCAGCAATCAACAACAAATTCGCAGAAAATATTTCCTTATATATGCAGTGTTACTTCACACACAATAGCGAGAATTCATAAAAAATATGAAATGTGCAAAATCATAGAAAACAAAACCATTAATAATAAGTAAACGGAAAATTAGAACATTTTCAAGTAACCAGAATGAATATATGTCAGGTAGTTTGCTGGTGTCATTTCATGAACGCGAAGTAAGTATATCAGAAAGTACTATTTTCGTTCAAGTAGCAAAGTTGAAAGAAATTAATAACTTATACATATGCATATTTGGTAATATTTTAAAAAAACAATTTAGCAGTGGCGTGTGGTGAAGGGCTTTGTTTGGGTAAGCAATCCTGATTATAAAATTATTACAACGATTTGCTCTCCCCCTGCTAAACTTAAGCCTGTCCTCTCCGCTGATCTAATGGCTATTAGATGCACCAAAAGTGCATGGGGGCCCAGGTTCGATTCCCGATGGGAGGATAAATAAAATTTAATTTCACCATTTTTCACATTCATAAATTATCCACCTTCTTTAGCCTAAAAGGCATAATATGGGACGTTAAATAATAAAAAGAAGTCATTTCATTTTATATTGAGAAAATTTAATTGCAACTTAAACTGTATTGTTTCAACTTAATTATTTGAAAATTTACAATAATGATACTGAATATGAATGTGCTTTTGTTGTTTATTATTAGAACAAGTAAAGAATTAGAGCTATTAATTAAATATGGTCTCATCCTACAGTGTACAGACGTCCGAAGGGTAGGGCACAACCAGGCACATACGCAGAATTTTTGTTCGGAAGGGACCAAAGTTTAAAGAAAAATTACATCACCTTTTGTAAAATCACTCCCAAAATTAGAGTAAATTCACAGAAAAGTCGGACTTTCGGGGTGCTCGGACCCCCGGATCCACCCTCTGTGTACGTCCCTGAGCACAACAACTAGTAAGAGATAAAATGGGAGAAATAAATATGAAACACGCAAATACAAGTGAAGATAAAATTCTTACCTCTTTTATTTGAAGTGTAGTTGAATCCTCCTCTCTGTTTTTGCGAAGTCTTCTATGACACTGTCGTAAAATTCTTGATGCTGTTGTAGGGATGTTAACAGTTCCTTCTCCAATGCTATGAGAGATAGATTTGTAAGTCTTTCCTGCCCTTGCGTATTGCGTGCATAGATCTTAATGTTTTTCAATTTTGAAAAACTTCGTTCCACTGACGCACTACTTGCTGGAATTGTTAAAATTAATTCACATAACTTTCTCACTTCGCTATATACCTTCTCCAGCTCATTGGTTTTGACGAAACGCAGAAGATCATTGACCGATTTGTGATGCATGTCGTCAGACAAATATGTGACAATTAGTTGTGATCTTAAAGCACTGAAGTCAAAAACAAGCAGCATATGTTTCTCTCAAAGACCGGAGTGCTATTTCTGGAAAACATGTTGTGTATTTTTGGAAGTTCTTCGCATTGAGTAACTTCAGAAAATGCAGGCAATCCAAATTACTGAATCTTTCTCTCAGTTGCTGTAATGTTACGTCCAATATTTCACAATACAGACGTTTATATTGAGTTTTGCAATCCACACTAACGGCGCTCTTTTGACGTTTTGTTGGTGGTTCTTAGACTTCACGTATTTTAGTCCAAAATTCTTCAAATACTTCTCTTTTGTTTTGCAGAACTCTTTCGAATTCCTTCACCTTATATACACAATAACCAATGTCAGAAGCTTTAGTCTGCAGGATATCATAAAGGGTATCCGTAACTGGGAAAATACAGGCAAATACTTCTAAGACAAATATGAAGTTGAAGCCACCCATTGTACTTAAAATTCCCTGAGCTGCTGTAAAACACTCTTGACCCCAATTCTCTTTGGAGCTGGAAGTAATTTCGAAAAGGTCCATAAGTCCTTTTTTGTGCTCATAGATCCTTTGAACAAGACGAGAATTGTAATTCCAAAGTGTCTGTGAAACACGGGGCAGTCTCTTTTGTACCTCTACATGTAGAGCGTGGGTTCTCTTTGTAGATGTAGAGAAAAATGCAGCAATTCCATTAAGAGTTCAGAAAAATATCCGACACTCTCTAACTTGAGATGGTGCCTGAGAGAGAACTAGATTCAATCTATGAGCAAAACAGTGAACAAACAAAGCCTATGGATATGTCTGTTTTACTATAGCTTGTAGAAAGTTCAAATGATTCGCCATCACAGCTGCACCATCATAACTTTGCGCGATCCACTTTTCTCCATAGTTATATTCTTTCATGAGGTCACTCACATTATTGTACAAGGCTTCAGCTGTCCTATTCTCAGAAATATTTAAAAATCTAAGAAACCTTTCGTGAATTTCCCCTTCTACTGTAACGTATCTCATGACTACAGAAAGCTGAGCCAAACTAGCGACGTCTGTAGTTTGGTCTACAGATATAGCAATAAACATTGTTTCTTGGATTTCTTTTTTAATATGTGCCATCATAACATTACTGATTGATTCAATTAAATCATTTTGTATAATATTTGACAATCCAGTGAATACTGTTCCATTTTCTACGAATGTTCTCAGCTTCTCATCGTACTGACACAACAACTTCATAAGCTCGACATAATTTCCTCTGTTACTAGAATCAGATGATTCATCATGTCCCCTGAAAGCCAGTTCTTGTTTACCTAACAAACATACGATGTCAATAAGGCGTTTCATTATTTCTCTGTTTCTTCTTACAAGTTCGTTGTGCTGAGAGTCCCTCACTTTCTTCTGAGAACCAAATATTAAAGGTAATTCAATTCTTGCTTTTCGAAATGTTTTCTAATTTATTATGGCCTGAAGATGATTTTGAGTTAAATTATGCTTTTTTATGGCCTTATGAACGTTTCTCATATCACTGTAACCACAACTTGATCACACACTTTTCACTTTTGAAAAAAAGAAGACAACACGAACAATAGAGCTTTCGTTTTTCAGGGCAAGCGGTCAGCCATTCATTGCTTTCAAAAAGTTAAATATTAAATTTTCTTACACATGTTTTTGAAGCAGTAGTTATATTAATGTCGGGCGTCGGTCTTCCTGCCGTAATAATGTTTTTCTTTTCTTCAATGTTCCGCGAAGCAAAATTCTTCACAAATATATCACAAATTATGCACTTTTGTCCTCCGTCGACACCACTGCATTTACGAGAGAGATCCATGTTCATTCTCCCTGCAGAACCACTAGCGAACGCAACTTCTTGGATTGCTTACTTTTGAATACAACTCACAAGCAAGTCTCCCTTATAAAACGTACAGCAATAATAATTGAATAGATGCACTGGAACTAACACTCATATACAAAAATGTACCATACACTAAGTATTACGCACTTCATATTATACATACACCTACAAGAATTAACCACTAAAAGCCAAAAGTTTTGTTTAAAACGCAGTTTACGATTAAACTGAATATGCAACCAGGTTCCGCAACTAAGAAGATTGCTTTTCTTCACGAAAGGAACCGAGCTAACACGATCGCATCCGATCCACCGGACGATTTCTGCTAGCCTCGCCGTAAATGACTGTGCAGTCCAGCTAGAAGATGAGAAATAGAAGCAAGCGAGAGCGTTTCATATGGTAACGTACAACAATACAAAGCTTTTGATAAATGAGATAATTTTTATAGCAAATAAAGTAGTAATGATTGCTATAGATTTTAATTTATAATTTAAAGGTAAGCAGTGCTTACCTTGTGTATATTAAGAACACGCCACTGCAATTTAGTATGATGTGCAATGAATGCCATGACTGGTACTGATCATATACACGATGTTTCAATACAAACCGACAATGTTTGGGAGATGATCCCTGACACCAAGACAAGACAAAATGTATAGACTAACCTTGGTGTACAAATGCTTCCTTTCTAAGTTATAGGCTGCCGAAAACATGAAAAACTGAATTTTAAAGGTCCACAGTTCCAAAGCTATGGGACCTACCAAAGTCGAGTCAAGACTTCACTTAGGAACTAGTATGTGTCCTATCCAAATATCCATGTTTCAGAATCCTGCGGTACATCCGCAACAAGTTTTATAGAGACAGTTGGTAAGTACTTCAAATTATATGCCCGAAGCCAATCTCCCTCTATAAAAATTGTTGCATGAGTACCACAGGATTCTGAAACTTGGTTTGGATAGCGCACATACTAGCTCCTGAATGAAGTCTTGACCCGACTACGGTAGATTACATAGTTTTGGAGTATCGACCCATAAAGTTCATTTTTTGATGTTTGCGGGCGGTAACCTATAACTCCGAAAGGATGCATTTGTGTACCCAGGTTTGTCTATATTTTTTTTCTTAACTGGTATCAGGAATCACCTCGAAAACGTTGTCGGTGTTGTTTTGGAACACGCTGTATAATCTTAATTCATACTTCTTCAGCTGCAAGATGTAAGATGTTTAACATCGATGTTTGTCAAGCTTTATTCTATTTGTTACTTGACAGCAACAAGCAATTTTATTTATATGAATTGAGTTAATATTTGATTGTAATTACAACAAACGTGATACCAAACGTCTAAGCAAACTACTGATTTTCACAATTTTCCAAGAGAAATATACTGTGTCCCTTCAAAACCAACTTTAGTACACTCATTTTTGAAAATAAACAATATTATTCATGTACCAATGCCAAAATTTATGGTCCTCTTGTCGTCAGGACACATTTAGTTAGGAAAGCAGTTTGGCAGTATGCAGATAGCAAAAAACAGGCAACTCTCTCCATATTTTTCTTGACGATACGCAGTTTCAATGACACTTAGTCGTACGTGCATGAACCTTTGGTCGTAGGTGTCTCTTTAGTTCGACGAACATTTTTATGCACTACCCAATCGTAAGGTAACAGGGCAAAATTGGATGTAAATCTGAGACAGGATATCTTACTATTTTTATTTGTTCTTTACAGTATTCAACTTGTTTAATTTAACAAGTTGAGTACTGTAAAGAGAACACATACTATACACAAAATACGGAAGAGAAACATTTAACTAACAGTTCAAGTGCGTGTAAAAAGTTGTTATTCTGAGAGAAATGAATTATTATGCAAGAAACTG
The DNA here is from genome assembly GCF_964235325.1 of Thermobia domestica. Lineage (NCBI taxonomy): Eukaryota > Metazoa > Arthropoda > Insecta > Zygentoma > Lepismatidae > Thermobia > Thermobia domestica. The sequence goes on from NC_137467.1 coordinate 123,013,746, forward strand.
CTCATTTAACTTGAAGAGCACTGTGACGAACTGTCAAAAATATTCACACATACACACACTATTAGCGTGTTGATTAACCACGGTATGCGTAATGTAAATGTTCAAAGTATGCACCGCCTCGCTGTAAACAGTGATCATATCATTCACGCAGATTCTCAAACATATCCTCAAACAAAGGTTGTTAGTAGTAGAAAATGGATCGATCTGGGACATAAGAGGACAGAAGAGAACAACTCACGAGCCCCTGGGAAATTGAGCACCGTACACCGTGAGCCCACGGTCTTTTACGACCTCCATTTTAGGGGTGAATTTATTCCCTTTCATGAGCACTTTTTAGGGGGTGTACTCGTATAGTACGAGACGCGGGAGCTTCAGTACTATATATTTAGGTGCATATCGTATATTCAAACGAATACTGACGGATTTTTAAGGGCTCTTTAGAGCTATTGTATATTCTGGCCCTCCAGTTCCAAAAATATGCCGTTTCATGAAGTCCAAATGCACTGCAAAATCAGATTTTATTGTAATTACTTTATTCGAGACACAATGGCAGTCTGACCGTAAATCAGAAAAAAATATACACTAACGTGTAGGTGTTTACCTGCCTCCAAACTTATAGCAAGCATTAACAAGGTAGTTTTAATCTTCCAACTCAATGGGCAAAAATCAATTACGTAACAGTGTTAATCTGATAGAAATGCCTGTAATGAGCGGTAGTTTGTGTTGTGTTGTGTTGTGTTGAATATATTTACATAAGAGATAAGCACATTTCAAAAGAAAGAAGAAAGCACGTTAATTATCATGAATATAAGAAAATCTAAGCATAATGTGAAATCAATATTTCGAAACGGAATCATTAGAGCAAAGTATTTGCTTTTAGCTTGGGTAATTGTAATGAATGCTATACTAAAAATTTTAATCGACACAATATGACTATTTAAAAAATAAGATATATAATTATGTAAATTATGTAATACATGTATGGTAACGGAAGTACAAACAACACATCTGCTTTCTACTTTTCCATGTAGAAGCACTCGAAATATTTGATATGGCGTCCAATATTACACCTTTAGCATCATTTCCACGTATTTCTGTCACATTCACCACAGCGAATATCCGTTTGGTTACTTGTCGATGCGTGCAGGCAAGCATCCAATCTAACATCTTCCTGCAATCAAACCTTGCGAGCTTTGGTCACTCGTGAATGTGTTAGTTGTCCTAAATATTCCTGAACAATGAAACGTGCGAAGACAGAGTTTGATATGTAATTTTCGTACTGGTGTCAAACAGTAATGTTGTAATATATTATTCATTGTTATATGCAAAAGATAGCAAAGTGTAGCCCATACTATTTTCGATTTGGAATGATATCACGTCAGTACACGCCCCCCAATTGTAACATGAGGGCACGCCATGACGGCAATTTGCTCACGATAGTTTTGATAGTTAATACCAGTATTCGTACATTTTTATTGAGAGTGAAAAATTTATTCCATGAAATTTTGGCTTTTTAGCTTATTATAGACACTTTCAGTACCTAAAAACGATTAGCCTTAAGATTTTGAGAAATTTTGTTATGTTTTCACAGTTTTTGAATTTTCTATTACTACACGAGAACACGCCACGTTAGCATATTGCTGCACTCTTTGATTTACAAAGTAACGCCAGAACACGCGCTGTGAGCAAATTGCCGCATTAGCTATTTGGGCTATAGGAAATTTTCTCCGTCATATTGACACACATTTTATTATTACCAATACAAAAAAATGTACAAAAACATCATTGATGTACTAGAACGGTGATGTTATGAAACTAGTCCAGTGAAATTTGGAACGTATATTTATATGTCACCTTTTCCGTCCTTATCGTTTGCAGCTGGTCCTTGGCCCCGCTCGCTGCAGTTTGTACATGATGGTCTTCTTATGTTCCTTGCATTTTGGAGTGTTGCAGTTGATGCATAAGACGGTAGTTTTCCTGTTCTTTCTACGAGGGCAGATACCGCAGACTCTATTGTGACCTCGCTGATCAGGTGCTGCTTGAGGTTCTTGCCTAATTGGCTGAAGTTGAAATATTTCAACAAGCCGGTCCTTTATTGACCTTGCGATTGGATAGTTTGCAGCTATTCTTCTTTGCACATGATTCGAAAGAAGCTGTCGGCCAAGTGATTTCAAGAAGTCTTTTCTTGCAGGCTTGTTGAATTCATTATCTCCCATGTTGTTGGCTTTCCAAATAACAAACGAATGTATTCCACTAACATTCAATTCAAAGAAAAACATGGTTAGTGGCCAGCGATTTGATATACTCGATACGCTATACTCTTTTTGCATGGCGCCACTGACATCTACACCACATTTATGTTGTAGAAGGTAATTGATGGTTTGCATGCATCACCTGTACTTTCATCAATCTCATCGTCCTCGTGCCATGTGGAAAGTATTACAATATATTTGTTCTTTGCAGCTTTGTAGGATACTAGTGCCACCTGTTGTTCTACTGTTCAAACAATACGTTTAAAGAATTAGCAAACGGCCCTTAAAATACATCACTTAACACTAGAACACGCCCGTTAGCAGCCTGCTCACAACAATCTCAACGTGGTTACACGCGCCGTTAGCTCACGGTGATCAATGCACACCCTTCCACTCCCGAACCATGCGCGTGACTGGCAAAACCTGTCAGGGTTAGGCGGAGGTGGGGTGGGTAGGGGATAACTTGACCTTTCCGCCCCTATTGTCTTAGAAAAAGAAAAGTGCAGGTGATTTTGCAAAACTGCGGCAATTTGCCGCGGGTGCGTGTAACGACGAGATATTATTGTAAGTGGGTATGTTCTGATCTACCTGATCAATTCCTTGCATTTAAGTATTGTATCTTGCTATACAGACTTCTTGAACAACTAAAATTTTATTGTTGTCCACTCGACTTTATCTGTTATCTATACAGGAAATACCACAATTTCTTGATGATACAATTACGACACTATTAATAATACTGCAATAATGTTACTATGTTGGCGAGGCATGCCTTTCATTCACAAAGAATTTGGAATTGATAAGATAATTATCTAAGGATCTTCGTTTTGATTTGCCCCTATTTTACCTACTGCATCATGTTTCACTTTACTGAGCAAGTTGAACAATCGAAATGACGTAAAGATGTTCATATAGATTATATATTTAGCACTCTGGGATATGCAGTTAATCAGTCATAATAGAAATACCTACTCCCATCTCGGAATCTGTATTTCTCGTTTGAGCTACTTGATAAAGTTCGCCTTAAAAAAGCTATCATAAACGGCTTGCAATACACCATATCTTATTAACGAGATGGGTATGTTTCCAATGAATATGTAGCTTTATGGAATGATGTCCAAAATACAAACCATTGAATTAGTCAATTCACAAATATGCATCTTTAGGCAAATGTTGTAACTAATGTTTATTGTGGAAAGAGAACATTGGTCCGACCCTGCCAAAATTGTTTGTGTCTAAGTTAGAATCATCATATATGCGAAAATACCAGAGGCTATCTTCAAACTGATTCCGATTAATAACCTATGAAAGCCTATAGTGTTGTGTTTCCACAAGATCCCAATACACTCGCTTACAACGTGTGTAACGCCACCATCCACACCTAAATTAGACAACAACAATAAACAAATAAATGAAATAAAGAATCCAATTCATCCGCAGAAAAAGCTTTTTTAGGGATGAACTGCTGGAAGAACAAATCTCTCTTATATAATTGATAATCCAGTCGCTATGCAGCTTATAATAATAACTCAGTCAATAGCAGTAATATCAATAGTAAATAAAAACACCAAGTTCCCAACAATGACCTTTATTTCAAAAGAATTACAAATAATTCTTCAGTTAAAACAAATTCGCTGCTAATACCAGATGTCACTCAATAGACGTAGCTCTTTAATACCTAAGGACTTAACCAAATTCATCAAAAATCCAAAGTTCCTTATTTACAAAATTTAAATAAATAACGTGCGTCTGATCCTACCTGGAATCTCTGTAAGCAAATACATACTATAAAGCAAATATTCCTTCAAAAATGAGATTGGAATTCCTTTGTATTCAACAGGAGCAATATTCTAGTATTATCGATAAAAGTAGTCAATTAAGATATATATAAGATTTAAACTAAATGCAAATGTATTCAGAAAATTTAAAACAAATCCCTATAGTAACTTATCATCGAAGCAAAAATCTAGTACGGTAAATCTTAAGCCAAAATAAAAAATAATCAATAAGAATTTCGCAATATTATAAAAAATTCGCTATATTATATTAACTCCGCCACATAAACCGTGGGCTAACGGTTGGGAACGGTATGTTCTCATTACTGAAAAACCAGAGGCGGTATGGCATACCACCTCATACCGTCTGACTTCGACCACTGGCTTTATCGGCTTCTTTCATCACTGGGTAGCTTTAGTAAATCTGGAAAATTTTCACGATTAAAGCTAATCATCTCAATTGTAACTATTGGCACCTGACTGCTTGTTGAAAGGTAGGGGGGTTTTCAGATATGAAATCCCTTAAGATTTTCTCAAAACATCTTTTGCTAAGAGGAAAACACTTTTAGCTTATTAACAAGAGATAACTAACTACAAAATTAGAAGTACATGTGCCAAAAAGAATAAAAGAAATACGTCTAGAATTAACAACCATGAACAAATTTGTTATTAAGAAATAATTTGTTATTTTTTGAAAGTACAGAAAATATTTCTCAAAAAGTAATATAAGCTGCATATAACTGATCAATTTATAATGTTGCTTTTCTTCTTTCCAATACGTATAATTCATGGTACCAGACTAGTTTCCAGGAAGAGAATGCTATGTGCACAGCGGGCCACAGAAATTCTTGATGTAAAAAATCCGTGAGATAGGAAACCCAACTAATGCCTGCTCCAAGATTAATTACGCCTTGTAGTAGCTAGAACAGCAGCGTGAAGTTGCCCCCAACTGTTAAAAGCACAAATCGTAAAGAGTGCATTCGTGCAGAAGTGGAGCGAAACACTGGCTGACGAAATGACAAAAGGGAGTCTTTGGATACTTGTACTCACAGTACTTCTTGTTTGTATGATACACACGTAAAACTATACACAACCACTTGAAAAATTTACGGATATCAGAGGCGCTGATGAGAAGATAACAGTCGGGGGACTTAGTTAATCTTATAATTAACTCAAATGAGAATTATATAAACAAGTTTACTTAGTTCAAATAACTATACATAACCGCGTATCAAATAATACACGGATAGAATATGCGGTACATATGGTAGGTTGTTTTCTTTAACTAACTCAAAGCTTTGCGCTTAGTTTTGAAACTATTAACAATAGTCCTACCTGCAAATCAATTAAAAGTATGGATGGATCATTTGGGGCAAACAACCCAACCCCCAATGAAAATTTCGGGTGTGTAACAGGGCGTGAGCTCCTAGGTTCCGGCGCTACTGATTCATACGTAATACTACTTCAAGAGAAGAAATTGTTGATTTCATTATTCATTAAATAATTTTTGAAAATGCTAACTATTGGTAATTTATTTGTAAATATTAAAAATGCAGAATTCGATAGCACTCAAACGAGTTGGAGAACTTATCCATATTCAAGTAGGCCTATTTCCCGTTAGGTTGGAAATATAACTGAGGGTTCATGATTTGAATAATACGAGTATTTGTGAAATTTTACACATTGAGACACAGCGAGAAAAGGAGAGAATATAGTGTCAATAAACAACAACTTAAAAATGCACGAAATTAACGGATGACATCAAATATTGAACCATTGATAGAATTAACTCTGCAATTCGTTTTCTCCATTTAATTTTCTTGCTTTATTTTCAAGATCACTGAATTTCTCCACTGGAGATTATTTTTCATTTAGCAGCATCCAACAGGAGCTTAGCCTTGTAAATGAAACTTCTTAAAAAGAGTAAACGGCCAAAGCCGTCTTATCTATAAAATCTTCAGTAATAATAATAGTAGTAACAATAATAACAATAATAGTAAATTAATAATTATTATTATTATCTCATAGATGATTAAAAGTTAGGAGCTTATTATCGCTCAGGGTATAACATTACAACCAGAAATGTAACATTTGGCAGGAGTATTTCGGTTTTGTTTTGTGTTGCTCACTAGAAGAGGAAACAAAATTGAGACAAGAGTTAGCATTTTACATTTAAAATTGGACAAGGCTAACTTAAATTATCGTCTCGGTTTGGAGATAATATTGTATGTCCATTCTTTAAGTAACAATTGCTTTGTAGACTGAATCTTATACGCTATTTTGTTACGTTGTATTTCAAAGCTCTTTGAATTTTTATGGTCTGTGTAGGCATTTTTGTAGCAAAGTTCTTATAGTTCCTTCTGCATATACTAAAAGTTAATTTTTGCGTGCCTTACTGTTCAGTGATAATCAGTTATTTTTATTACAGTTATTTTCCACAAAACGTACAGTAGAATACCTTCTACATGAAACTTCAGTGGAACGCTTTGGTTTAAAATTTTGGTAGTTGCAGAGGTCTGTCCTGGAGGCCCAGACACCCTCCCGAAATCTCGATTTATCTGTAAATTTTCTCCTAATTTTAGGGCAACCTCAAAAATTTTAATACCAATATTATTATTATTATTATTATTATTATTATTATTATTATTATTATTATTATTATTGGAAATTTAAGACATCAATATCACATTCTATTGCAATGTAAATAAACGTACTGAAGTTGATAGGAAAAGAAAAAGAAAGGATAAGAGATAGTGGTAGAGAAAGGATAACAGAGATTAGTGTCCGAAAGGATAGGAGAGGAGAGAAAGAACGTGTCAGATACTGGAGAACATTAATATCGAAACTTCGGATGCCTAAACAGAAATTAAGTAGGATTTATCTTCACCACGATACATAGTAACACAATTCCTTTGCCTAAAAGACTTTGGATTATGTATGCATTATATTAATATTTTAACATATATTCATACCAATATAAGAAAGAATAGTTCCCATTTATAAATTTTGGTTGAACGGATATATGGAACGTGCTGAAAATGGCTAACGAAAATATTATTATTTCTAGCAGTAGGAATAATAGTGGAAGACGTTCGGAATTTATTGCTCGGAAACAATATCGTTTCAGACACATTTATGAGTCATACTAGGCCCTAAGCATGGCCCTTGCTTCATGAATTGTTTGCTAAACACGTTACGTTTTCCACCACAGTACTAATCAAGGTTGTAGACAGACATATGACGTCAGTTTGCTAGTATTTCCCCTGTGAAGAAAGCCGTCTCCACTCTAACTTGTAAGACTGAAAAAATTGTATTGAGCATTTTCTATTCTAAAAATACACCAAGTACACTTATTTTCTGTAAGTTGGCCCCATGTCTAAGTTGGCCACTTTTCAATGGAACCGATGGTGGCCAACATAGACAGGTTTCACTGTACTTATGAGCTGATGAAATAGCGGGTGAAAAACAAAAGGTTCCAAAGGGATACTTATCTTCAAAAATCTCACCCGTGTATTACCAAAAATCATGAAAATTCAACATAAGAATAGAATTAACGTGGTAAATATATAATATCATTACACATTTTAACAAAAGAGAAGGTACACCAAGCATTCAATTATTCTCTTTCGCTTTCATAATTTTAACCAGGAATGCGAACACAGAGGCAAGATTAGCATAACTTTCATTTCTCACAAATAATTCATTGAGAAATTACACCGAATTCCTTAGTTGGTTATTCTTTTTTCGCTTCAATTTAATGAAGCACATTCACAAAAATAATTAACAAGCAACAGACATGAACGTGTCATCAGGACAACCGAATCAAACCTAGTCTATTCGATAAACATAACAAAGATATGTTCATGCACAAACATTAGGTGCCATGGACAATAGAGGAAGTCCACGGGGTCCATTAACCCTTTTGCTATAAAGAAAATTGTAGACTCGCAGTGAAATAGCTATTGTATCAACACTGCTCATTGGAAAGTCATAGCTTATAGTTCATTCTCTTCAGCATGAAACAAGCTTTCCACAGGTGGTAGTATTGGGGCCCATAATGTACCTGAAACAGGGAAAATTGGAACAATGTCGGGAACATTTCCTCGAAAAATCCCTCAAATCAACTTTGGACCCTCTGGGGAGGCCCCGGATAAAAGCAGACAATTTAAATATATCTCGGAAAATACGATAGGGGATAAGAAATGTGTATACCAAGTTTTGTATTGACTAGCAGCGTTCACCCCGCTTCGCTGCGGTCACCCCGGAACGCAATAAACTTTGTTACTTAGATAATTTTTACTTTTTCGCTTTCAAATTGCAGTAAATGTTAACATTATAGCGCCTGTCATTTATGTTAACCCGCCGAGTGACACGGTCATGCGGGTTGCATATAAATACGTTTATTTTTACCTATGATGAACTAATAACAAAGGATTTGTACGTATGGACACCTGAATGGTCAATTATCTCAAGACACTGGTAATTGAAAATTAAAGTGATATGATAAAAACCATCTAGGGTCCAAATCCTAACAACCCCCCAAAAATGAAAGAAATTGGTTCAGCCGTATTAGCGTGATGAGCGGACAAAGGATTTTTTGTACGTATGGACACCTGAATGGTCAATTATCTCAAGACACTGGTAATTGAAAATTAAAGTGATATGATAAAAACCATCTAGGGTCCAAATCCTAACAACCCCCCAAAAATGAAAGGAATTGGTTCAGCCGTATTAGCGTGATGAGCGGACAAAGGATTTTGTACGTTCTCTTTTATATATATAGATAGACGGAGTAGATATGAGAGAAAAGCCAAATACACGCTTTCCCCTCATACCTATTCTATCTATCAATGCCAAACGTAGTACACATATTTCTTATCCCCTATAGATATGAGGAAAAAGCTTGTATACCAATACACGCTTTCCCCTATTCCGTCTATCAATACAAAATTGATACACACCTTTCTTATCCCCTATAGTACTTTTCGAGATACATTTAGATTGGGTGCTTTTACCTTGGGCCACTCCGGAGAGGTCCAAAGTTGATGGAAGGGATTTGCGGATGGAATTTTCCCGACATTCTCCCAATTTTTCTCTTCAAGTACGTTATAGACCCCAATACATAGCACGTCTGGAAAGCTTGTTTCATGCTGAAAAGAATGAATTATAAACCATGACTTTCCAATGAACAATGTTGATAAAATACCTATATTTCAATGCTGGTCTACGATTTTCCTTATAATAACAGAGTTAATGGGTCCCATGGACTTACTCCGTTGTCTATTTCACCTAATTTTTTTGTGCATGAACATACTTTTGTTATATTTATCGAATGAACTAGGTTTGATTCGGATGTCCGGATGACACGTTCATGTCCCCTCCTTGCAAACAATGGAAACAAATAACATTAATCGTATGAACATGATACTTTATATAAAACTGCTCCATTGAAATGAAGACCCCAATTGCTGTAGGAACTGTTATTTCCTCCAGACTAAAGATTTCCCTCTAACAAGACACGCACCTAACAAGTTCCCGAGCAACAAATCGCTACAAATCTGGAGTACTACAGCCAGGAGCGTCATTTCAGATTTTGCTTCGGGGGGGGGGGGGGAAGACCCTTGATATAAGTAAAATTTCGCGTTTTTCACTGATTTACTACCATTATATTGATAAAATCTGTATACATCTCAAACTCAGGGGGGAGGCAAATGCCCCTCCATGCCCCTTCCCTAAATGACGCCCCTGACTGCAGCTCGGGGAGGAGAAGGAAGCAGAAGCGAGCGGGACCTTGAACTAGTAACCCGAAGCTAAGGAGTTCTTACTTTCAATACGTCCAAATATTTTTCTTATTTTTACAATCAAAAACTTATGCACATAAAGTAAATACCATTCATCTTATTTATACTTTCAGACTTTTTATCAATCCGAAATTGTTATCTTCCATACTCAATTTTCTTTATGATTTTATTTTTACTAAACCTTTTTTCTTTGTTCGTTGTAACGTAGTCGTTATACGTAGTGCAATTACAATTTTGAAAAAAAAAAGTAAATAAGTGGATATCACTAACTGATATAAAAATTTAAAATCACCACTTTTAAAATTACATTAGACGGCGTGTCCTACCACTGCATTTTCAAACATCTTTAAAAATTATATGTCGAAATGTAAACATTTTAAACGAATTTGTTCTTGTCCATTCCCGCTGTTGTTTGTAAGTACTTTACAAGAACTCCGCTTATGTAAATTTGACAATTTCGCCTTCTTAGATATTTTAGAACATCCTGGTTTTAGAACATAATTTGGTGTTACTAAGTCATTCTCCTCTTCTCCAACGCGCAACTCTTCTACCGTATCTGGAGTTATTGTTTGGTGGACAATTTCAATCCTTTGTCTAAGCTGATTGCCAGATAGACGTGTTTTGTCAATCTATTCTTTGAAAGTACTATTATTGTCACTGTTAAATGCATTCTCTGGATGTTGAATATATACAACAACATCAAGGACATAATCTTGAAAAATAGCCACTATTTCAACTACCTTCAACCTAAACAAAAAAGACACAAGAAAAAGGGATACCAATATTCATAGACAACTAATTGTCCAAAAATGTTGGAAAGCCAGTACTTGTAAATTAATACAAAGAGTCTAAATTAAATCTAAGGTCCATAAATTTCTATGCAAGAAAAAAGGAAACAAGATTTGAGCGCGCTGGAATACAATTAAGAAATGTGACTTGAAACTAGATTGTTATAAATAATGCTTGTTATGAGCTATTTATTCTAGTATTTTGTGAAATGTAATGTTGAATATGTTTGTCTGTTATAAATGCTAGATAGCACATGAAATTTGGCTCTCAATTTTCAACATCGAATGGATATTACGAGTCAATATTTCTTTTGACAGTGCCAACAAATGTGGTCAATGGGTAATAATGGGGTGCGCCTAAATTAGTAATAATATGAAATATTTAAACTTTATTTAAAATCAAGTATTCTTTCTGTTAAATTTAAAAAGTTCGAGTTAGAAAGAAAAAATACAAAATTTAGATTAGAGTACATTAACTTATTTTCTACAATCGTCTATTCTTCAATCTTTTTCCCATTTCGGCATATGCTAACAATAACACAACTGAGATTTATAACTTAAATACACAGTCTAACCAATATTACCAGTTTTCAGTTAAGAACTGTCAAAATATGTTTCTTCAATAAATTCGTATATAAGTTAGTACACTAACCTTAAAATGAGTTTTAATGGATTAATTGAACGTTAACATACCTAGTAGGTTTTCTCAGTTGATGTTCATTTTACACAACAAACCGAACAAGCTATACCTTGTATGGATACATGTCTTAATTCGAAATATTCTTTAAAAAATCAGTAGTGTACCCATATGCTTGACTTATCCATATATTGTTATATCCTAACCATAACACATACTGTGAGAAAAACTACTTTTGATAAACCTGAGTAACGTTTAGTATCCCATTATAGGTAGCCGGATATTCAGGTTAAACACCAGTTAAAATATGTTATATACTTAATTATATCATGAATTGAAAGATTGAAAATATGAAATCTTTGAAATGAAATCTTTGAGTTTTACGTCCCACGATTATGCCGGTTAGGCTAAAGGAGACGGTGATAATGAGAGATGAATGAAATGGTGGAATGAAGAAAGTGGGAGGAAACAAGAGAACCCCGACAAAACCCACGCACACGGTGTTTGTCCACCACAAAGTTCACTTGGCGGGAGCAGTTTTTGAACCCGGAACCCCTCGAAAGATTGAAATTCGTTATAAATTGCAGTCTATGAAGTGTATGTAACAAGTTCACAGTGCTAAAAAGTACTGTTCTTCGAAATGTTAATTTCGAAACTAAAATTTAAAGAAATGATGTTCCGTTTCGCATTGCGATAACGGGTAATCATTATGAAATAACAGTGAAATGTTGAAACCTGTAGTGATAGCTGAAGCTTTAGAAAAAGTTATTTGTAACTTATTAAATTTTTCAAACTTATTGCGCTGTACAAGTATTTTTAAAATCTTAACTTGCTACTTTTCTTGTTACTTTCTATTCCCTTCGAAGAGTAAGCGTTGTGATGAAATATATTAATAAGACTTCATTCAAGTTAAAAATGTTTCCCAGTACTGTTTTTCTTTCCTAAATTGTATTATGTATTGGATAGAAGCAGTAGTGGATTTTTAGCTCTTCCAGTTTTAGAGAAAGCTGAAGGAGAACATTGTAGTTATCGTATTGGAACAGTATGCAGACGAATTATATTTCTGAAGCCTAAATCAACACAATGTATCTCTTTCTTTTTGTATTTTCCTTTATTGAAGCCGCTGTTAAAGCTGAAGTTATAGTAGATTTTTTTTTTTTACAGTTTTAGTAATGTTGTTAGATTATGAATATTTTCCTTTTCTTGGCGATAAACAGATTTCAACAAAATCAATTTAGAGCTATGAACCCACACTACCGTTAATACTCCATCATTGAAATACATCGTAATCATCGCTGAGAGACAGCATATTGTATCTACCAATTCAGGTTAATTAATTGGTAATAGGAGAAATGAAAGCTGACTGCTGCAAAAAGCATTCTGTATCTTATTTTAAAAAGCACGAACTTACTTAAAGATTTGCATGTGTATAGAGTGTGTTTCAACTCTCTATGAAAATAACGAATTAGAAAAGAATTAACATATGAATCCTAATCGTATTTTGTGTTCTGAAAGATATTTATGGTTATTATATGTGGGAAATGTACGGTTATTGTACATTTAAGTACAAATGTTTATCTTGTATCTGAGAGGCCGAGTCAGTGATACGTGCTCGTGGTGAAGCAAAATAATTACCTCCTTTTAGATTTCGGTAACAGTTTATCATAACTCATATTATCTTAATAGCTTCACAAGCATTATTGAATCATACAACGACATTTGTAGCATATTACAGACACAGTTTTAGTTTTAAGAACTATACCTCACAAATTCGTTGTACATGATAAATTATCCTATGTTGTGATACACATAGGATAATATGTGATACATGATAAACTTTAAAAAATAAAACATGTCGCTAAGACAAACATATTCAACCAAGAACATTCATTATTTAAAAGCTTTATTTATTGGAATTATATTTACTATAATGCAGGCAACAACTCACTTTATTGGCCACTTATTGGAAAATTGACATGACAGTATTTTTTATTTTTTGTAAAACAATTAGGTGTTTCTAAACTATTCCATTTTCAAGGATGAGCTACACTTTGATATATATTTCTCTTACGAGTTCCATTTTCCTTATTTCTTATATTTCCCTATGTTTACCTTTAATATGGAAAGAAAGAAGCAACATATTGTGATGTTATATTAATGGTAACCTATTTTCAAATAGAAAAAATATTGTACTAAAATTGCATGATTAAAATATTAAGATAAATTAGAAGTACAATATTTATTTTTATATATATTTAATTTCATTTTCCAGGTCTAGTTACGTGCTCTGAGTGTATACTATGTTCAATTTTAAAAGCTACTTGCTGAATACTTCGATTCATGGAATTGGATATTTAGCAAAACATGGCGAGAGCCGATTACAAAAGTAAATATACTCGCATAATCTTATTTGTTTAATATTAAAGTTATTTCATCTTGAAATTTTACTTACTCAAACTATGCCTATATTTCAGGTTTAAACTAGTTCTATTGCTGGTTTAATATTTTGATAACAGAAAAGTTGAGAGACGGATCATATAGATCTACCTGTATTAGAACAAATAAATAAACTCTTAGGATTAGTTGCTGTAATCTTAATTAGTGACATTTATAACTTAGAGTTGTCAATCAATTGATTGCTTAACCTTAATAGAAAACGAAATAATTCTACTATTATTTTACTGCATGGTTTTTCGAATTCTTGGCACGTTTGGCGTTATTACTGCATTAAAAAGTTTTTCGTGCTCATTTTCTTGACGATATTATGTCATTAAATTTTAGACTATAAATGTACACACAAATGAATGATTCATTCCAAAACATAAAAAAACCTTAAAGGAATTTCAGGTGTGCCAAACTTTTTTTTTATTTTCCTTCATGCCATTTTTAATGTAATGTTAAGATATATATGTATATTGCAGATATTATTATTTTCAACGATTATATTAATAAAGGAGAATATTAACTCTTGGACTACCAACGGGGTGTACTTTGTGACCACCTCCTAATATTTTGGGGGGATTACTCTTCTAATCGTTTCTTTAAAATTGTAACAAAATATGTTACTGCTCAACATATTTAGCTAAAGCGTTCAAATATCTCACGGTCGTTCAAATTAAACATACTGTATGTGTGCCTTATAAAATTTGCTATTTTAAGTTGGTGGATACAAAGTGCCCCCACGTTGGTAGGACATGTGACCGGCATTTAGTAATCTCTCTCCTAGAAGGCAGTATAATAAATAGACGGTTACTCTTATCACGTGTACTGTTCATTTTGAGAGTTTTACGTTAGTGTGTCTTATAAATTTGCTATTTTCAGTAGGTAGGCACAAAATACCTCGGTACTTGGTAGATGTGACTAGACCTCGGTACTTCGTAGGAGATGTGACTAGCATTTAGAATTGCCACTCCTAGATGGCAGAATAATAAAAAACTGTTAGTCTCATCCTGTATATTGTTCACGTCAGTCCCTGTAGATTTTTGGGAGAGTTTCTAACTAGTTTTTTGTTTTTGCAAGATATATTTAATCTTAACAGGTGGGCACAAAATACCCCGTCGGTAGTCCGCGTTACAAGAAATACCTAGGTTGTGCGAGGGTTAAAAGAAAGAAGCAGCTGGGCGTCTGCCATTTGTTTCGATAAATAAATAAATAAATAAAATATTTATCTCTAATAAACGACAATGGATGGAGACTCATACGATTTAAGGGTATTTTAAGTTTTCAAACTTCATCTACTATGTCCATGTAATGCATACAGCGGTGCTGTCGTTTTTTATGGATTAAATTGCGACGCACTAAGTGAAGTCGATTTGTGTGTTGTAATATGAAAAGAGTGAATAAATTCTTGCACTTCAACTTGTATTCTGTTATGTTGTATAAACAGTCACCTTCGTGTAACTATATTGTCGTAGACGAAAGCGTGTTTGCACCACTTAATATCGAAAGAACTCACATACAAAAGAACTTAACAATTGATAAGAAAGCAAGAAAAAATCTTTCCATCAAACATAATACATTTCGCCCACTAATCCTTATCCCTCTCGGCGATAAAATATTAAAAAAATAAAGCAGGTCATGCCCTAGTCCTGTACAATAAATCACCATAATAAGTTTTGGAGTCTACGATAAGTTAAAATTCAAATATCATGATATTAATGTTTAATATATTGATGAAACGCTCCGCCTCTTCACGCGTAAATACGTTTCTGGAAAGTATTATAACACTACCGCCCATATGATGACACATTAGTAAACAATTTTAATTCAATGAGCATCAAAAACGTTACTATTCATGTAAAAATGTAAATAGAGCATCGATATCAATAGTTTGTGGTTATTCATACATATCAAATTCTTCTCCCTCAACGTATTGTAAATGGTGATGAATGCGAACTTGAATGTCATCGAGAAGCCTGTATGGATGTAGGAAATCTCTAACTTATTGATTGGACCCATAGATCAGTCATTTTTGATTATTTGTTTTTACATGTTTACTTCTTTCACTATTTTCCACCCAATCCCTGCGATTATGAAACGTGATTTTCGCCTTAATCGCCATCAGAAATAACACTATTTATTTCAGAAATCATGAGCAATGCGTAATAGAAAATAATATCGATTATTGTCGATTACCTTTATATGTCGTTTCCATTTCAAACTTCATTGTCGAAAATGTTGTATGAACCTAAATTTCAACTAATGAACCAAAAAAGAAACATAACTTCGGTATTTCTTGTCAACTTCGTTCGGTTCATATATATATCCTGTTCTTACATATGTTTAAATATGTGCATGAGTCAATGGATTGATATTGATGGATATATAGACTTTCAATAGTGTAATTTAGACATTTGGCAAATGTAGTAACAATTAGACTAATGCGCTGATTGACCATCGTTCGTTCTCTAAGCGACGTTGAACGTAGTCATAAATGTTGTGAATAGTAGTAACCGGAATATTATACAACTCCTCATGAAAGTTATCAATCATTTCCATGAGAGATGATTTTGGCGTACACGGAATTCGTGTCTCCAAAGTGGAAGACAGATGCTTTATTGTATTCAGATACGGAGATAATGTAGTTCAGAAAAATTCCTAAGGTTCATCTTGATGTTCAACCAAACCATGCTACAACATCTTTTGAAGTGTGAATGGGCGCACTGACGTATATGTTTGAAGTACAGCCTCCTCACTGGAAATAAAATTACGAAGATACAATAAATTTTGTCCATGAACATCGCTAGAAAATTACTAGTAGTAACGAATCTTTATGCGTCAGTACATTGCTAACTAAAAATATGGGTATGGCCGCTCTCAGCATAAATGGGCCACTCATATTCTCACAATTAGGTGGAGATAACGCGAATTATACACTTCATTTTTCCCAGCCAAACACAAACACAACTTATTTTTGAAATATGATGGGCGATTATTATACAGATCGTATCAAACGATTTCAGTAATCCGTGGTCAATGTTAGATGTTGCAATACCTTATCGTCTTGCTGAAGTATCAGTTTTTTTCTCTGAGTTCTGCTGGTGCAATTGCGTCTTGCATGACCGCGTCCTGTAACACATCAATGGCTGATTGTCAGTATATGTTGTGGAAAACATTGCTTGAGTTTTCCATTATTGCACTGCAGTCACACTATAGTTTGAAGGATGAATCTATTTTAGTGCGTGGAAGGACTTGTCACCGGGTGTATCTTCACTGTCCCTCGTCTCCTGTCTCCTCTGTCCCTCGTCCTCTCTAATCGTAATTTCATTCATTTATTTACTTTTATATGTTTCATATACGATCTTATAACATATTACAATGAAACAAGGCACTAAATTACACAAAAAATCACGAAACAGAATATAGATTTAATTTACAAATTTTCCATACATATTTACAATAACGCTCCGAAATTTTATCAACTCTATTAATAAAACTTATTAATATTATACACAAAGTCAACGGAAGAAGGTTTGTAGATGATAAGATATAGAACGGAAATCACCGATATAAACGAGAAAGAAAAGGATCTTATATCAATACCCTCTTGTACACTAGAAATAACAGTAACCAATTTGAATGATAAATTTGGAATAATAATACGTTGCATGCGATCGTACAACTAGTATTTCAACGATCATAAATTGCACATGTACATTTAATATTTGGAACAGCCATCTTTATTGAATACTTTTGAGAAATCTAAATATATTGCATCCAGTTTAAAATTATCCAAAACCCAACTAGTAGCATGCGTAAGAAATTCTGATAGGTCAGCGATACACTATTTCTGATGCAGGAAGCCATGCTGCGCTTGATTCTAATAAGGAGCTCAGAAATGTACGTGTAATATTTTTTTTTTATTTTCTCAAGAGAACTATGTCGGAGAAAGAAATGAAATAGGTGTATAAAATTATATACAGTACATTAATTACAAAACCAGATTTAAATATTTGAATAATGTTAACCTTTTTCCAATCCAGAGGAAATATACCATCTGAAAACATCCATGAAGTAAAAGGAACAAAGTATAATAAACATAATCAGTAGTTTTTCTATGGAATGTAGTATTGATAATGTCAGATCCAATTGCTCCATGGCCAGGGAGAATTGAATTAAAGATCTGACTTCAGCAAGGCTAATAGAATTTGAGCATTTGCAAAAAGATGACACAGTTTCAAGATAAGGAAGAGGATTACACACCGTCTGAGTTAAGAAGTTTATAAAACAATATACATTAAACTTTTACTTACTGATATTCACTTAAAACAAGGCTGCCCTGGCACGTGGTGGTCAAATAAAGCCAGGATTGCTTCCTTCTTAATATGAGACGGAAAGTTGCTAGTCTTCAAACAATACAAGGTTGAGACGTTAGGAAGGATTCCATTATACTTATTTATAACCAAGTACTTAGCATATTTCCTTACGGTAGAAATATTGTAACTATTCCAGTTTGGGGATTACTTAGAAAGTTGTCACTTAATTTTGTTGTTTCTCAGGACGGATCATATTTTAGTCAAATCAAATAGAGAACTTAGATGAGGACTAAAATTATATGGCAAGAACATTTTAATAATATTTAATCTAGCATCTGTAAATAATGTTGTAGTATTGTTGATAGTACCGCTTTCAAACAAACAACAAGAACGAAATCTAATGATCAATTGATATCATCCCATGAAGACTTTTTTGTAACCTAATAATAATATTTACCCCTGCAGTAGAGCGCCTGTTAGGAGCCTGTAAGGTGGGATGTTCTATCGAGTGAGTCATTGTCATCAGGGAAGTGCTAATGATTCGGGTTATACCAACTTCGTTTAACAAGGAGACAATGAATTTACCATCACCGTGTGTATTTATCATATTATGTTAAAGTAAGTTGTGCTCATGAATAAACGCTCCTACAAACCAGATATCATAACATATTCAAACTTCTACTAAAATATAAGATCATCCATCATAACTACATAAGTTAAGGAAAAGGCTGCTAAAACCAGGTTTCCTAATACTACCAGAACATTTACATGATGCCTTTTGTATATCCTTTAACAATATCCAAAGAACACTTTCTTCATTTCAAGAACACTTATTTTATCAAAATAATTTAAGTATCTCTTAATAAGTTAAAAGTGAAGTTTGCTTGTCCATTTGTTACTTGTACAATGCATAACCGACTAGGACGAGAAAACACGCGATTTTTGCTATGTGTATTACTACGAAACATAAATGAAAATTGTATCTTGTACAAAATGCATCAACCATGTTTCGAAATACACTAAACAGCGTACTGAATTATTCCAGTTTTATATGTTTTACTTTACTAATTTATTACTGATGCTCCTTACATTTTTATATGCATAAAAATATAACATTATAGTTATCATAGTCAGAATTCATCTGAATATTGTTACTAACTAGAACTTAATACAATAACTACAGTATAAAGTCTTGGCGGTAGGCGAAGTTTCAGTGTATAGACGCAGTTGTGACCACATTGTTGTCACATCATCTTCACCAAGTTCAGTATTATCTGTGAAAACAACTTCAGCGTGATTGGTAAATTGGCGTCCTGTAAGGTTGTCGATTCTCCTGAATCACTGCATTTCTCTTCTCCTGAATCTTCATCCGAAAAGATGTTATGTTTCGGGCGTTCAAGATATATGACTTTTATGTCTTGTATGTCATTCGATTCCAAAATGTCAAGGATTTGTTGAAGGAAAAGGCCTCTCTAATGAAAGCAAAAAATACCAGTAACAGTAGTAGCAAAAGTCATATAATAATAATAATAATAATAATAATAATAATAATAATAATAATAATAATAATAATAATAATAATAATAATAATAATAATAATAATAATAATAAAGTAAAAAAGAATAACACAAGTGAAATGAAAGCATGTACAAACTGTTCTAAATTAATTTATCTGCAAACGTTTACTGTACTATCGACATTTTTACGTAAGAGAGAAAAATCTATTTAAACGCCTTGCTTGTTCATACGATCACACTAATGAAAAACTTCAATTAGCATGCCCCAAATATTTTCAGATGAGTGAAATGTAATCTGTTACAACATTTGGCATCTCTAAAATATAAACAAGCACAAAATAATTTCAAAGGATAAAATATAAGAATATGTTTTAATATCTACTGTGAGGACAATGCCATTTTTATGCTATTTTTAATGCAATGCCAACAACTGTGCCTCCAGATTGCTTTGCAGCTGCAATATGGAACTTATTTTGTTTGAATTGTGTTACCAGAACATTCTCCTAGTAGGCAATGCATATCATGTAAATAAACCACTAACATCAAGTTACGCCAGACTTGTTTTGAAAAGTACTAACCGCTGTGATCATATGATCACGCACGGCGCTAATGGGTTAAAGGTTCTACAATACTTTCAAATATTTGTCTTGTGTTTTTGTGTTATTGGCGTTAAGTTTTAACATTCATCCAAATTTCACATATACTTGCATACCATTTTGTGTTTAATATAGTAGAATATTGTAGAATATAGTAGAATATTACGAAGAAATGCAAAGATCTTATTAAACGCTTGCAGGGACATGGGTTTACAAGTAAATGCAGAGAAAACTAAATACATGGAAGTGCGTGGGGACCGTAATACAGCATATTATGGATGCGTTAAAATATTAAATAATCCTCTTGATAAAGTGGATAGTTTCAAATATCTAGGATCAGTATTAACAGAGGAAAATCATATTCACGAAGAAATTAAATGTCGACTAAAAGCAGCGAATTTGTGTTACTATTCGGTTCAAAATCTCTTGTCGTCGAGAATTCTGTCGAGGAATCTAAAGCTTAAAATATACAAAACGATAATCATGCCTGTTGTTTTGTATGGTTTCGAAACATGGTCACTTACTCTGAGGGAAGAACATAGACTGAAAGTATTTGAGAACAAGATCCTGAGACGAATATTCGGACCCAAGAGGAATGGGAATGGGGAATGGCTGAAACTTCATAACGAGGAACGACATAATTTATACGGTTTACCCAATATTGTTAGGGTCGTCAAGTCTAGGAGGCTTAAGTGGGCGGGTCATATAGCTAGAATGGAAGAAAGTAGAAACGCTTTCAAAGTATTGACTGGAAGACCAATCGGAAACGACCATTAGGAAGACCTAGGCGCAGATGGGAGGACAATATTAAGATGGATCTGGCAGAGATTGGAATACAAAGTAGAAACTGGATCCAGTTAGCTAAGGATAGAAGTCAGTGGAGAGCTCTTGTGAACGCGGCATTGAACCTCCGGGGTCCATAGGCCATAGAGTTAGTTAGTTAGTTAATAGTAGAATATTAGAACAAATTTTGTACTAACTTGTGAATTTCATAATCCAAGAAGTCATTGTAACAAATGCAGAATCTAAACAAATGTTAATCAAACTAACATTTCAAAAAGTGACTAACTAAGAAATGTATTTTTTTAAAAGCTGAAGTAAGAAGTTAGTTCATTTTATATTTGTTTCAGTATACCAATTAATGTTCTAATAATATGAAATATACAGTGGCATTTCATTTCGAAACATTTTTCTAACAGGCAACAATTTTACTATTGCTCCTATCACTTTTAGTACAAAATGCGAATTCTTCTCTATTAACACGAATGCTTAATTATTAATACAAATATATTTTACGAATAAATATGTGACATTTGAACATAAAATTTGAAATAAGAAAGTATAGATATATATACAATATATAATATTTATGAATGCGCAATAACTGGTCATAAAATTTGAAGAGAATGTTCAAATATATATTAGGATTTTAAGGCACAAGTACTATTATAAAGGTATGAGGAATTGGCGTTCAGTTTACAAATTACACTTAAGTATATGGAAAACTTAATATTGTTTTATTACAATATAATAATAGTTTAGAGTATCTTAATATTCATGTCTTAAACTCTGAATTGAAATGCAAAAAGAAGTGAAACATTCCCAAATGACTAATGTTGAATTAATACCATTATGTACTGAATGCACATAATATTTTTCATAATCCCTAACTAATTCAATTGTATTTTTTTGAGTCATATAATGAATTTCTTACATGAGTGATTATTAGCTAACGCAAAGATATTGAACTAATGGTATAGTAATTTTTTGAAGGCTTTTGTGGTTTATATTGGAGCTAAGTGCGTTCTTGTTTGGTGTATGGATTATCTTGGGCAGCTGGGACAAATACCAGGAGAATCCGACTGTCACATACATTAAGACAAATCATGAAAATGATGAACAGAACAAATCTTACCTTGCTATATTTATGTGTCCAAAGAGTGTAACAGAAAATAAAACGATCCGTACACTGATATACAGGTAATGTTGATTTATAGTCTTTCTAGTTTAAGTGTAACTTGGAGTGTTATGTTTAGAAAGTGTTCACCTTAAATGTAATGATTTCAGTAAGATAAGGCATGTGTACATTTTTTCAATATTAACGATATTGTCTAGTATTTGCTGCTAATATATTTCTTATGCTAAGTATTTAGATATTAGCAGCGATAGGAAACTACTTTATTCTCAACATTGCTCCACACAAAATCGTTACAAAGGTATTGATTGAATACATATTTTAAACAAAGCAATACATGAAAGGTAACATAAGTTAAATTTACTTAATAACCATTAAGGAATTTATTACTGTAATTACTCGAAGTTGTTCATTTACTTGCAAACATTGCTGCTCACATGATATTACGGCTTTAGTATCTAAAATGGCTTTTCAACGACCATGTAACAATGTTTACGTTATACTACCACTAGCATTTGGTGTAATAGGAGTATCTTACTTATGAATTTTCTATTTAAGTTTAACTTCACTTCACGAAGAACAGTATGAGTTTCAGATACTATTGAGATTTTTTCCTAACTTTTCGATTCATGAAATACTATCATATTATTTGCTCGCAAATATGATTATATTAAGAACTGTAGAGAGTTAAGCATTTTTTGATTTGTATCCATTGGTTTTGTTACACCACTTCTTCGGTTATTGCAACAAAAAAAGAGAGAATATTTTCAAATATTTAGGGTTGATTTATATATTAATTTGCAATAGAACTTGAGACAGCAATCTTTAAATATATTTAATAATACAACACCTGGAGACATTGTTAAAACCATGGGTCTCTTTCTAAATGTGTTGTTAGTCTATTTGATGAAGCGTGGCTAATTTAAAGATCCAAAACATGACTTCATCAAAAGAGCATTGTTTCAAGTTGAGCAGCCATATATACTAGATTCTATATAATGTACTTTATTATTTTTTATTATTGTTGTTTCTACACATTTGAAAAAAACACGTTAATATCATATATTGGTAACTTCTTCATATTCGAATACGTCTCAAACCACTTTTATGTTGTAGAGGAGGACATTATAAAGTAATGCACATGCATATGTTCAGAAAATATAGTTTGTGAAACAAGAGAATTAAGATAAAACAAGTCCAGTTTTTGAACGTACTCAGTTAATATAGTTTAAATTTATATAGCTACTACTTAATATGTGAAGTTATTCTATATCTTAAATATTAAGAAATGTTCAAATATCAAGAAAGAATAATAAAGATATGAGATAAAGAGAGGTCAGAATTGATAATATCTGTAAGCTTCGACAGTTTATGTCAATTTGACAGTCATTAAGAGTATCAAACACTTCAGTGTTTTCCTTATATTGTACTATTTAAAGTATGCTATAAATTTAGTAAAAGTATATTCAATCAATTATGTATTAGTCTTATGTATACTATATAGCTTGTAAATTTACATTTATATACAAAATAGTAATAAATATTTAATAATATGTAGTAACTTATCTTGTCTCTTTGCGTAAGATTTAATTTGAAAACAGTAAGTAATAAAATAATGTTTATTGTCAAAGTGTAAGGAGCAAAAATAAGAAAATAAATACATATTATTTTACTTTTATTTGAAGAAAATTTAGGAAAGCGACGTTGGGAAAGAAACCTTACCAGTGGAAGATATTTAAGGATGTTATTGAACTTAATGGGACCACAGTGTATGACACTCAACGATTAGAAGGTCATGAAGACATTCCTTTTGCTCTGAGCGAGATACATATACTGGTGAGTAGTTTGAACTACAATATAACCTTGCAGCAAAACCATTAAATAATGACGACAAAACATGTGTCCCTTTTGATATCACCAACATTTGTCTAGACAAAATATTATGAACAAATTATTAAGTAAATAAAATCACTCATTTAAAAAACGAAAAGTTCTTACCAGTTAATAACTGTTAAAACTTTAGCACTGGAATTGACTCCAGAGAGAATGGTGATGAGTAGTAATAATTGTAGCTACAGACGGTTTAATAAAGACTCGCATATATAAAATACACAAAATACTGGTAGTGTAAAATTGGAACACATTCCTGTTTTTGAAATTTAGATTATTTGTGAGTGTTTAGTAGAATAAATTTAAGCAATTATGCTTATCACTTACATACACGTATATTGACATCAAATGTGCCATAATGTATTCAAAACTGATGGTAGAACACCATCACAAAAGAGAGAAACTCAGGGAAAACGAATTCTTTGTGCGACAAATTGCTGAATAATGAATTAGGTTGTCATAATACACTCTACTGCAGAATAATTAATACATCTGTTTATTTCGTGTTATCTGATAAAGTGAATATTTGATGAAGTTACCTTCTAGCATGAAGTGAAAAATTAGATCCTTTTAAGTAAAATGTTTCTGATTGCTTGTAGGAGAAAAACATTAAGTTTTCTCTTGGAGTAATAGTTCGGAAACTATCAGTAGTATATCATTCATTTTAGTAGCCAATTCTTCAATGTTTAGTAATAATGTTTTCATAATGGTAACAGTAGTTCACTAAAGGACGGGGCTCATTTCAATAGATCATGTCCCAGCAGGTAAGTCAGTAAATTTTACATTTGATAAAGTACTACGTGAGTTAATACGAAAAAAAAATATTACATAATTTGGGGAGAAGGCAAACCTAAGTCCGAGAAAAAGAATTTAGATGTAACATTATCGATCATGAGAAGAGTACAAAAATTAGCATAATGTTTTTTTAAAGCACAATGTTTGGGTTTTTATTATATATTTAAATAGTATATTCGAAGACTATTAAAATGAACCTGCTCTCGCATTAGGAAAATGTACCATAGGCGAGATATGGTCAACTAAAATATAAACTTTGGAACGGACTACTTCACAGATCACTTGAACAGTTGTTCGTATTATTCAATAAATAAAAGTTGTAGAAAAATAAGTCTTTTACAACTAAAGATTTTATTTGTATTATCAATTAAATTTGATTTCAATCAATTATATTTGAATGTCTTGGCTTCGTGTTGTTGCATGGCACTATTGCTCTTCCGTTTATCTGTAGGGGTATTATGTTAAATGAAACATATGGTAGTTTGATAATTCGAATTGGTGTTAGAATTAGAATTACGGTATTACAACAATAGAAGTAGTATTGGCGTTCTCAGAACAATACAATACACGCATATAAAAACAATTGCAAAATAAGCTTGCAGAAAAATTTTAATAGCTGCGTCATTTAGTTATTGATCTCTAACTTCTCTTTGAACTGACATTTCGACTCCTTTCAAAGAATCTTCAAGTGATACTGATATCTTAGATTTTTTGAGAGTAGATACAATAACTATCAACTTTCCATTTTTTCAAATTTATCAGTTGGTTCAAACCAAGGACTCTCCTATTTTCTGAATTAGAAAATTTCATTTTTCATTTCTTTTTCGGATAATAATTTTCAGCACACTTCTTGTGGTAGTTTGAGCATTAGAGAATAATGCTTTGTTTCTTTATCAACGTAAGTTACGATATTGATGCCGTTGGAGCACAACTGACGCTGAAGCTTTCATTTGTTTAGAATTTCAGATTCTTTTTCTCTAATTGTTGCCGGAGTCTTGGTTTCGTAATGACACATGCATTGTGCAAAAGTAACACTTACGAAATGTTTTGTTTTTTTAAATAATTTGTAGCAGTTTCATTAAGTTCATTGATAACATTTATGTTAAAATTTCTTTTGACTGACTCATTTTGGTTCTTGTTTGTATAATGAAAACACATCCGAAGTGTATAAATAATTACAATGTATAAATATAAATATAAAGAAATCATATATTAATGTATTTATATATTATCCCTTTATTTGGCCTATTGCTCTCATGCAAAATAGCATCCTGTTGCGTTATCCACACGAATTATAACTTCAGTTGTCATTTAATTGCCAATATTGCTTTCGTACATTATTTATATATATGATTTGAAGGTCGCTTATTCTAATCCTCGTCAACAGGGGACAGACAAAGTTAGTATTGTAGAAGTTTTATCTCCTACGTTCTGCGCAAGTTCTTTTCTATTTTTTATTTGTGGTTTCTTGCTCTGTAGGAAGATATTTCAACGAAACTGTTGCTAATTACTGAAAGCATTCTTATGATATTTGACCATATTAGGGCATTGCTGCTCAATAGCAACACATAAGATCTATTTTACGGTAATGTTGCTTTGAAATAAACATCCTTTTATGTAACCAAAGTACTAAAAAACTTTAAAAATTACGAAATCATGATCAGGAAGACATGGTTCAACAATAAAAGCAAACTAAATATTTTAATGGCAATGCTACCAATGCTTGCCAATTAAAGGATTAATATACTGATAGAATAATTATCTTCATGCAACCAATCTATCACAATTTTTTACTTGAAAGCTTTATTTGGATATATATTGTTTTAAACCATATTTTCTAGAATGACTATGCTCTTTAAGTATAAGAATCTTACTGGGAATATTTTTCTCTGCAGTTATCAGGAAAAATATAGCACGAAGTGGCGCCCGGTGGGTTGTGGTTTCGGGTGTTGCAGTACGAACGATCGGAGACAGAAGATATAAAGTGGACTCATTGATTAATCAGCATAACTTTAGATGCAAATGCTATATGGCATGTGAAATTAAATAAAATTCTGTTTTTAAAAAATAAAAAATGTAGAACATTTTATCCTATTAATCATCTTATTTAATTAGTAAATCCATTCTCCTCTCTTTGATTGGAGCAAATCTGCCTAATACATGCTGGTTGAACTCTGGTATTCTTATTGTTAGGTCTTTTTCGATGGAAAGCATAACCAATGGTGATGACCTTTCTTTGGACATTCAATCCCATGAAAGTGTCAATTCTTTTTGATGTGGAAAAAATCTTTTGTTCTTTTGCTGACGCCATAGGTACAGTTAATGTTAATTTCAGAAGCTTTTTAGATTCACTAAATAATTTTTCTATATTATTGCGAACAATTCATTCTAGCAAACAGTC
The DNA here is from genome assembly GCF_964235325.1 of Thermobia domestica. Lineage (NCBI taxonomy): Eukaryota > Metazoa > Arthropoda > Insecta > Zygentoma > Lepismatidae > Thermobia > Thermobia domestica. Next base: position 123,040,868 of record NC_137467.1, read on the forward strand.
CACTAAATCAACCTAGCATTCACAATTTAAAGAGAGTTACGAATTAAAATGGATTTACGCTTAGTAAGCTCCAAAATAATGCAAGACGAAAATAAATAGTGTATGGCCTCGGAAGCTCTGAATATGTATGGAAAGGATATAAATAAACAAATTTTAAAAAGAAAATAGCAGTTACATAAATTATTTATTAAAATATGCAATATCTCTTCACATACAGTATATTTGAGAAGGTTACAATTTTGTATACTAAGAATTGTGATAAGGAATAGCCTTTGGATACCCATGGAGATACAAATGTACCCCATGCATATGTTTTACTGTATATTTTATGTCATAGGTACCCAAGGTGGACTAGCATTCTTAACATTGTGGGCCGGACTGTAATTAAACTTATTTCCTCAAGAACAATTATATTGTAAAGTTATCTAATTACGTATGTGGCTAAAACTACAGGGGGGTACATTTGTACCCCCTTGGGTATTTATGTTAACATATTTGTTTCAAATATTTTATTGTTTCATTTTTGTTCAACGAAATATAGAATAGCGAGTAATATTAGAGCTTATTGCAATATTGCATTCGTATTCGAATAGTACAACCTTTTCTGCCAGAAAAATACTACGAAATTAATACAGTTCTACAGCGTGAAAACAAATTTCCTTTTGCTAACCTAACCTACATAAACTGAAACCTAAACTATCCTACACCATCAAAACCAACATAACCTAAGAAAGCACAACTGAACATAATTTAACATACCAATATTATCGATGCCATAAATAAGAATGTTTCTAATTGCAAAAATTTGTATTGGGTTACACCTGTTACTCCTGTTGGGAATCCGGAGTTAGAAAATATCATGGGTACCTGAGGGTTAATAAGTAAATACAATGCAGTTCCTCGGATTTGTTGGCGAAAAAATGATTGATTTATGAATTCAGTTATTCATCTTCTGTGTCGGGATGATGATTTGTTTTATTTCCATCATCTGAAGAATGCGTGGTATTCCGGTGTTTGTAGTGTATAATGATAGCAATCTTTGGAAAAACGAGAGAATATTCCATGACGTTTAGGATGTTTGTTTTTTAATTTCAAAGCTTAATTCTTTTAGATTCTGGTATTTTTAGGTAAATTATGGACTTTCAGTCAAGCGGCAGCATCATACCCATTTATCGTAGGATCATGGTACAAAAGCTCTTCTTCAGCCTTACTGTTGATAATTAATATTCTTTATATACTATAATTATTTCGTTTCCTAATTAATTACTAAATGTCACAATAGAATTTCTGCAAATAAAAGTACTGTAGGGTGTGAACTCATTAATGGAATATTGCGTTTGATTCTAGTAAATACACTTGACATTAACTAGAGAAGTTGATATCTGAAGATCTTGAAATCAACAATAAATAAATAAACATTTAACAAAGGAATCTAAAATGTATGGAGAAGTTAACATTTTCAATTATTTTTGCCTTATTTTATAAAAAATTACTCAATATTTATTTGTCATTGATTTGAAAGATATTAAATCAAAACAACATACTTATTTAGCAATGAGTTTTATAGTTACTAATCTCATTTCAAATTTATGTTTGGTGATAATCTTTCCAGAACAAGAATTTCGACTTTCTAACATTTATTTAGTACTAGCATATATTACCCGCTTCGCTGGGTTGAAATGAAAATTTAAGTGCACAACTCCGTATCTAATGTCTTTAGTACTCGTGAAATATGTTGTTTTCTTTTTTAATGACATTGATTTAAAAAGCTCCGGAAGATCATTGATCTCACACTCTTAAAAATTTCCTTGCTCAGAAATGAGAAAAATGCAAGTTCAAAACAAAATAAGTAATGTTTACTCATATTTGAGGAAAAATGTCTCATTATTTCCAAATGTGTTTTCATTTGTGAGCTCAAGGCAAATTTTCAGATTCTCATTTATGAGATTTTCTCACTTCTTAAAAATGAGAATGGAATAGTGCGTGATTTGCAATGTCGTAGATGATTAAAAAATAACGGTAACAATCTTACCGAAATAATATTACTATGTTTTACTAGGGAGTAACATTGCTAGGGCTCAATTACTATTCAGAAGACGAGATAAAGGATTTCAGCTGTAGCACAGTGCGAATGGATATGCATACGCAGTAGGTGATGCAGCTGAGGTGGCGTATGGATACATGTCATGTGACAGCGGCGAGGAGCAATATACATATCAACTTTCGAACGTAAGTTTGGGTGAATTGTAAACACACTACCATAGACTAAAAGTTACTGTAGTACATTCGTTAGGGTGTAGAACGCTGACCCATCTCATACAGGTTATATAGGCTATAGCAGTCAGGTTGGCTCCTTTATGTATCAAAGCTCAGTACTCAATTCACATAACGAGTGCAGCAATAACAAGTGAAGACCGGTCAGAGCCCCGTAGGGCACGTTGTTTTCTATATTGCAATAGAACGGGGAGGCATGCCAATGTTTTATACCCTTCGCCATTCGTTATAATGTGCAAAATAGCTTATGTACGGAAACAAAGAAGACATAAGTCATCTGTGTAGTTAGGAACAGCGTTACAAAACAACGTGCGATTTATTATCATGGAATTGTAATACAAAAGTATTTTGTACTGATCACCGAGCATAGATTGGCGCCTCCTTTTTTTCATCACCAGTAATCGTTTTATTGACACACGTTTGCAGGTTATTTGTGGCATAGTACTGTTTGCTCTTAATTTAATGTAGAGGCTGCGGTAGCTCAGTGGTAGAGCGCTCACCTCTGGTGCGATGAGGCCCTTGCTCTGATCCCAGGATTCCCAGCTCGCGGCAAGTGGGCTTTCTGGTGGATAAACACAGTGTGCATGGGCTTTCTCGGGGTTCTCCCCAACCTCGTAGCCAGCCCCAAAATTTAGGGGGGCCCGGTAGAAGTTAGGGGGGCTCAACCCAATCATATTATACTTCACCATATTATAGTTCATTTGCAAGCCTACCGTGAAACTTTTAGGGGGCGAGCCAAAGTTTAGATGGGCCCGGCCCCCTAGCCCCCCGTGGATACGGGCCTGGTTCTCCCATTTCTTCCCATTTTCTTCATTCCACTATCTTTTTCATTCTCATCATCATCGTTTCCTTTAGCCTACCCAACACAACTTTGGAAAGTAAAATTCAAAGATTTCATTTATTTTTTAATCCAACGTCCCACGATTGTGCTCCAAGGCTAAGAGAGACAGTGATAGAGATGGATAATTATGGTGTAATGAAAATGTGGACGTACGTTTCTTGGCAGTTTTCGCATGGGTTTGTGATCTTCTTTCCAATCTGAGTTGCGTCCTTAGCAGTGGAGTTTCAGCACAGTTATGAGGGGCAGAAACTGTCGCATGCCCCTGCAGTAATGAACAAGGTGGAAGGTAGGGGCTGAGTCCTGGAACTCCGGACCTTCCCCGAAATCGCTACTTTTATGTAAATTTTATCTAATTTTAGGGGCAATTTTATATATTTTAATACAATTTGTCCTCGTATTGAACTTGGAACCCCTCCGAAATAAATTCCTGTGTATGTTTCTTGTAGAAGGAAACTGAAGAATCCTGGAAAAGCCCACAAACACGGTGTTTTCTCATGTTGGCAACGTTTTCTTTTATGGTAGAGAAGTAGGCATATTGGACTGCGATAACTCCGATGCATGGGATCCCTAGTTTGATTCCATCTCCGTCAAGTGGGCAGTGTGAGTAAACATCTTATGTGTGTTTTCTCGGGATTCCCTCACTTTCTTCATTACAGCATTTTCGCTCATTATCCCTTCATTACAGCATTCACAACGTCTCCCTGAGTTTCGTAGCATAAGCGTGGGACGTTACACTCCAGCAGAAATTGTTGCCGTTATTCTGAAGTAGACGGATAATTCTTGAATCTGAATTATCAATGGTATAATATTGGAGGAAACGGAAGAATCTTGAGTAAACTACGTCGATGAAAAAGAAAAGTCTTGAGAAAGTGGACAGTGATAAAAAGGAAAATGTTCAACTGTCTGATGCAGTAGGAATAAGTAACGCACCTAAAATACAAGTCATCGTGGTATTCGTGGAATTTTCTTGAGTTGAAGTGAAGATTTAAATGTGTAATGTTTTAAACAATATCTATAAGTATAGGTGTTTATTTAATATAAATTATGGGTGTACTAATAGTTTGGATTTTTTGCATGTTTATATTTTGTTTATATCCTTTTACGTTTTCTTGTATTTGAGAACCGCGTTTCTGTGCACCGTTTCTCGCTTTTGAGAAAGATATTTCTCAAATATTTTTGAGAAATGTGTTTCTCAAAATTGGGGTTATACTTCTCATTTCCTCAAATGTTACTTTCTCAATTTTAAGAAAATATACATTTTTTCTCAAATTTGAGAAAGCATTTGCACCCTCAGAAATGAGACATTATTCCTCGCATTTGAGTCATTATTTCTCAAAATGATTTGAGAAAATCAAAATCTCACTTTTAAGAATGTATTACTCGGTGCACAGATAAGAAACGGATGTTCTCAAATACGAGGATTTTTTTCTCGAATTTAAGAAACCATTTTTAACAGTGCAGTGAACCCAAAAACCATGGATTCGCACTAATATTGGTCATTTTCAATCATATATATATATATATAGATATATAGATATATATATTCCCCCTCCCCCATGTTGCGGGCCATGGCATTGGAAGTGTCAACGGTAACCTTCGAAAATTTTTAAATATCTCTTCCTCCCTCTTCCCCAAGTTGCAGGGTTGAATTTGAATTTAAACGGGATGGAAAGAATTACTGTTCACCTAAGCGACCCAGAAAACTATAAATTCGACACTGATAGTGGCCATTTTCGATCAATTTTATATATCTCTTTCACCCCTTCTCCCAAGCGGCGGGGCTGATTTTGTATTTAAACCGCATCGGAAATGTCACTGTTCATTTCAATGATACCGAAAACTATGGATTAGACACTAACATTGGTCATTTTCGATTATTATTATTATTATTATTATTATTATTATTATTATTATTATTATTATTATTATTATTATTATTATTATTATATCTAGCTCCCGTCCCCCTCCTCCGTGCTGCGGCACACGGCTTCAAAATTGTCACTGTCAATCTCAGCTACTTCTAACACTAGATCCGGCACTAATATTAGTCATTTTCTATCATTTTAAATGTTTATCCTTTTCCCCTACGTTGCACCCTCCTCCTCCCCAACTATCAGGGCTGGATTTGGATTGAAATAGCATCAGAAGTGTCACTGTTTCTCTTATCGACTCCGAAAACTATGGATTCAACACTAATATCGGCCATTTTTGATAATTTTTAAATTTCCCCCTTCCCTACGGTATATTAGCTCTCCTTCCTCCGTGCTGCGTCACACGGCATCATAACTGTCACTATTAATCTCAGCTACTCTTAAAACCATGGATTCGACACTAAATTTAATCACTTTCGATCATTTTTAAATGTTTATCCTTTTCCTACATTGTACCCTCCTTTTCTTCAACTATCAGGGCTGGATTTGGATTCAAACAGCATCAGAAGTGTCACTGTTTCTCTCAACGACCCCGAAAACTATGAATTCAACACTAATATCGGTCCTCTCCGATCATTCTTAAATTTCTCTCCCCCTGCCCCTCCCCTACGTTGCATCGTGAAGGTGAATAGCCTAAAGTAACCCTGTCCCTAAACTCATGTATGTTGAACATTTGATTGAGATCGGTCGGGTGGTTTAAGAGTGATGAAGACACAAAGACACTCATTTTAATTTTATTGTTTTTACATATATATCTCCCCTCCCCCTCCGCTATGTTGGCTCGTCAAGGTGAAACGATAAAAAAAAACACTCAAGGCCCGACCCTCATACATGTTAAAAATTCGATCGAGAGTGGTTGGCTGGTTCAAAAGTTATTAGGTTTAGTTAGTTTTTATTTATACGTCTCCTCCCCCACCCCTAGGATCTACCGTTAAAATGAAATTACGAAAATGTGTCCGAACCTCATGTATCTTGAAAATTTTATTGAGATCGGTTTAATAGTTCAAGAGTTATTAAGTTACAAAAATAGTAACTTTCAGTTTTATATAAACTTATTTTTATATATCTCCCCCTCTTTGTCCTCCCCTACGTTGCTCCGTCAAATTTATATCATAGAAACGATCCCAGGCAGGAACCCCATTTATGTTGAAAATTTAATCGAGATCGGTCGGGCGCTTCAGGAGATTTAGTCACAAACATAGTGATTTTCAATTTTATATATACTGTATAGATATGTGATTTTATTTCGTTACAAGTTTCTGTGTGATATACCAGTAATGTCCGTTTAGTGAAACTTTTTGCGAAAACCGTTTGTTTTTTAACTGTAGAGTAAAATGTATAAATACAAAAGGAGGATGATAGTATGGGCCGTCCGCAACTTGTAAGATGCATAGTGACCAAGGTCACCAGCTTGACTCAATATTTAAAATTTCAATAAATAAATAAATAATAAATACATTTTCGATCTTGCCTATTACATTATTATCACCTGATTCAGCTCAAAAATCTGGAGAGAGGGTTTTGTTTTCGTATTTTGTTTCCATGTGTCAATCGCAAAAATTGAAAAGGATTCTTGGTAATTACATATTATTTATGTTGAAGTTCTGTCCAACGAACATAAGTTAGAAATGACCGTAGCATTCTGAAAACGCAATTCTTGAGAAATTGCGGATGACACAACCAAACGACACTGATATAAACGCAAGTATTGTTTAATATACTATGTTCGTGATCGTCAAGATCAGAGAAACTGGCACTGTGAAGATTGGATATGTAGTAGGCAATCAAAACTGCTACCATTTGAAGAAACGTGACAACAGTGGAAACATCGTTTATGAAGTATCTCAAATATAGGACTTGCCTTTGATTACTGGAAAGTGTTGTCAGACAGTCTTCCAATGCTTTGCTATTGTAAACCTTTATAATATACACATCAGAGATAGTGTCTGATGATGAAAAGTGGATAGCATAACCCACTACATTGTTACACGTTAATAATTTTCAGAATAAATATGTTTCTTTCTTTTTCTTTTTTCTTTTTTTGCTCAGCGAGTAGCTTAATTTGGATTTAAAGACATGCATGCATATTACCTAGGTAATAGTAATGAGGATTACCAAGATCAACAGGTAAACTTCCCTAAACGGGCTACGAAATGAAGTCCTTGTTTACGCCTGAAATTTTCTTCAAAGACGGAGTATATTTCGGTTTGAAAAGAAAAGCCAATGAGCATAAATGTCGATAATTGTTGTCAATAATCCGAGCAGAATTGAAGTATAGAAACATGTGTTTCTTTCAATTATGAAGCCAAAGGAAATAAGTTTTTATTTCCATAATGATGGTACTCCTTTTCTGTGTGACATTGGCCCAAAGCACAACACCCAGGAAAGCAGATTTATGTCTGTAGTATTGTCGGATTTCCGTACACACCATCTGGACTCACCTCAGTCCATATCTTCTTTTGGGTTCATCAGAAACAGATTATGGAAACTGACAAACCGCACGAGTTACCTAGGGGAGTGTGTTTAACAAGTGTATGATAATATTTTACCGAAAAATCCCATGTATACAGCAGGAGTGTCTATTTGTGTAATTTGCAAGCCATTCCATCATAACTTGTAATCCAGAAAAGAAAACTGACAATTTTTCATCTTGTCCTTTTTTTAAATACGTGTTTCTATTCTTAAGTCACACATGTAAGACCCACATAAAAAAAAAAAGATTTTGATTTTTAAAATTAATATTGGCAGTATATTAATTGATATAAGGCATGATTCTTTCAAAAGTTAACAACCACATAATAAAACAAGCGGTACAAGACCTCCAGAAGAACTATCTTCAAAAACGAAAACTATTTGCTCAACAAAGCATACGTGGCATTTCAGTGAAGAAAACGTTATCGAATTTGCAGGCATGATAATCATAAAAGCCACATCAAATTTTTTCTTGAATTTCCATGGAAAGTAACGATTTAAGGTTCACTTCTAAGTATTATTGTGTTTAAAAGTAGTATTTTTTTAAATTACAAATTATGTTTTGTATTATTTCTATGATTGTGTTTTGTTAGATAGTAACAGTTTTATAATATACTGGTTTATAAATAAATCGTCCTTAAACAAAATGTTAACATTTGATGGCCTGGAAAAGTCATTTATCTGTTACGTATTTTTCATAGAAAAGTCCAGACTTAGGTATTGTCAATGTCTGTTACGTATTTTCCAGAATAAGGGTTAAATGTTTAATTTCTCTATGCTTAAATTATTTCTGCAGAATATGCAACTAAAGTAAATGCATCAAAGAAAATTATCTTATGAAAATATGGGACCTTAGGAAACTAGTATATGAGGATTAGATAAGAAACTCTATGAAAGATGTCACAATAATGGAATTAGAAAAATTAATTGATTTCCTTACTTACGAGGGAACCTATCCAAGTATAACTATGACTTCGAGTTGAGACTATGGCCGTTGGTTACCTTCTTTCAAAAGAAAACACGAAAAGGAATACATCTTCGATCGCAACCGTTTCGGAGATATGAGCGTGAAAAGTTAGAAATTGAGCTCCCTATTATACATTACAAAGTCAGATTCCAGGTCAGATTTTTCGGAAACGGTCGAGTAAGGAAACTCAGCGAATACATATCAAATTAGTACGGGGAGCACAGCACCTTTTGAATGAAACATTTGTGTTCCCGGGGCACTCGCAGAGTCCCAGGCGGGGTCCAACTCAAAATTTGCAAATCGAACCGGGGGTCAAGTAGCATATTATGTGAAAGCTATTCTTAAATTAAAGAAGATAGAAGAAATCTTAACTCTCTACGATAACCCTGTGCAAACGGACAAATTGTTAAAGTGTCAATACAACCTACATCAGAAAATCTATGGCCACGTTTCTAAATCCGTTAAATTGCGAAAATAACAAAACAGAAAAATACATTTGAAAGTGCAAGGTATTGAAGTAAAGCAAATTGCTGCAGAGTCTCTCACAGAGTCGCACAACAGACCTTATCCAAGTATAAGTGTGACTTCGAATGACCAATGGACCATAGAATAACCATGACCATTGGAGTTCGTGTCCTAGAAGAGAAAGGATACATTGTCAGTCGCAATCATCGTGGAGGGTGAGAAGGTCAAAAGATAACGGTATATGCTTCGTGAATCGGGACCCCAAATTCACAGATTGCACTGAAATTTCTATCGGGGGACTTGCTGAACGAGAAACATGATGGTAAAGACGAAAGGGAGTAACCTTGAAACTGTCAGGCAACTTGCAGAGGAGTGGGGTTGGAGAAAACTGGAATAATGGTGCAGAAATAAAATATATCGGAGGGTGCTTTTGAGAGAGAGAGAGACTGCAGTAATTTGCTTTACTTCAATACTTTGCACTTTTAAACGTGCTTTTCTTCTTTGTTATTGTCGCAACTTAACGGATTTAGAAGTGTGGCCATAGATTTTCTGATGTAGGTTGTATTGACATTTTGATCAGTTGCCCGTTTGCACAGGGTTATCGTAGAGAGTTAAGATTTCTTCTATCTTCTTTCATTTAACAATAGCTTCCATACAATATGCTACTTGACACCCGGTTTGATTTGCAAATTTTGAGTTGGACCCCGACTGGGACCCTGTGAGTGCACCGGAGACACAAATTTTTCATTCAATAGGTGCTGTGCTCTTCACACTAATATCACCGACCTAAAGCTCATTTTTTGGATTTAAAAAGGACATTGGGAAAAATAGACTTAATTTCGAACTTTATTAACCAAGCCTCGTATATTTCCACACATTTTAAAAACTCTTCTTTCATCGCTTTGGTATGTCTTTTCGTCTGTGTTGGTGAGTCTCAGTCCGATTTCATGGCTACATATGGACATACGATGTGGAAACAACGACTCCCTTTGTGAACGCTTTTCTGAGTCCAGAAAACGGGAAACTTGCAGTCACACCTACATGTTGTCATCGTTCATCTCTGGTTGGTTAATTCGAAGCATCCGCATCTTTTAAGGCAAAGAGCTCGAACTCAACACTATACGTCATAAGCGGGAAACTCCAGCCTCAAGTACTGATACGCAATAGCCAACTGAAAAGAGCTTCAGTGCTTCGACACCCTTTGTGAGGATTAACTCCTCGTTGCTCTTTGTCAGGCGGTGCGATCCGCACCTACTCGAAAGCAGCGTCCATGCTACCTAAAATCATAGATTGCGTACATCTTTGAATACTCTCCGATAAACGTATGATTTATCCCTCCACGGGACAGACCTAAGCGCTTAATTAGTTTGATATGTGACGAAAAGTTTGTTCATAAAGTATTTTTTAATGTGAGTGACGAACAATTTTATTTGCAAAGTACTTTAAATGTCTCTAAAGTTACTATTCGGTTCAAAATCTCTAGTCGTCGCGAATTCTGTCGAGGAATTTAAAGCTTAAAATATACAAAACGATAATTATCCCTGTTGTTCTGTATGGCTGCGAAACATGGTCACTTACTCTGAGGGAAGAACATAGACTGAAAGTATTTGAGAACAAGATCCTGAGACAAATATTCGGACCCAAGAGGAACGGGAATGGGGAATGGCGGAAACTTCATAACGAGGAACTGCATAAGTTATATGGTTTACCCAACATTGTTAGGGTCGTCAAGTCTAGAAGGCTTAGGTGGGCGGGTCATGTAGCTAGAATGGAAGAAAGTAGAAACGCTTTCAAAGTCTTGACTGGAAGACCAATCGGAAAACGACCATTAGGAAGACCTAGGCGCAGATGGGAGGACAATATTAAGGTGGATCTCGCAGAGATTGCAATACAAAGTAGAAACTGTATCCAATTGGCTAAGGATAGAAGTCAGTGGAGAGCTTTTGTGAACGCGGCATTGTACCTCCGGGTTCCATAGGCCATAGAGTTAGTTAGTAGTTGGTACTTTAAATGTGAATACTACGTTAAGTCAATTTATTATTCGTTGTGATAAATAGCACGGTTAGTGGAACCCTGGAGCACGACCTCATCTGCTACCATGTACACTAAAAATTACATTTACTAGCGCCAGCCTGAAGTACTAATCACGGAAGTAGCATCTGGGACTCGACCCCAGGACAGTGAAGGAACAGCACTATTGGCTAGGCGAAGAATAACGTGAGTTGTTTAGTTCATATGATAAGCCACCTACTTCGTTAATACATTAAGCAAAGGGTTGTTAACTCATTTATTTTCTTGGTCAATGTGCATGTAATATATGAGTGTTAATAATATATTACATACATTAATATATGTAATATATGCATGTGTGTTTATTGAGTGATATTATATTTTCATTATCTAAATCTTGTCTTCATCATTTGATGTAAATTTAATGCATGACTTAATTACACACAGTTCAGTATAATCTCTTTTACGTTGTCTGCATCCAAGTCTACTGCGATCCCAGCCCCAGCACGATAAAGATGCAGGCATGGGTACGGACCGTGTCCGTTGTGGAATAGCTGGGAAAAGGAAAGGAAAAGAGCCAAAATAAAAGACTAAAAGTTGTTCCGAACCACAACGTACATGATGGTACCACTAATTTGATATGTATTCGCTGAGTTTCCTTACTCGACCGTTTCCGAAAAGTCGAACCCGAAAACTGACTTTGTAATGTATAGTATGGAGCTCAATTTCTAACTTTTCACGCTTATATCTCCGAAACGGTTGCGATCGAGGATGTATCACTTTTCGTGTTATGTTCTTTTGGGACAAGGTATCCAATGGCCAGAGTCTCGACTCGAAGTCAGAGTTACACTTGGATAGGTTCCCTCGTTAGTTTCTTTTCAACACAATAAAAATTTACTTTTAATAGCCTTTTCCAACTGTTAATTGACTTTCCTGTTTACGTACCCACTTCACTTGAATTCTGGCAATTAATAAAGCATAATGAAACTTCTAAACTGATTTTTTTTTTAAAAAAAAAAAACAGGTTTCAATCAAAATATTTATTTGTATATTTACGTGAGACAAATTCCTATACAAAGGTAATTAACTAACAGAATGTTTCTTTAATACCTCATCGCTTTTACTTGAACATTCTTTTCAATAAATGAGTTATCCAATGAATTATAATAGCAATTATGTAATTTAATGTTATTTGTTGTTATTGATAGGCGGGAAGGAACAATAAAACCTACATCACTAATTTTCGTTCCCAGTCATTTGATTCAATGCATTTCGTTGAGGAAGGAGTCTGCTCTGGGTATAATTCAATACTCAACAGCTCAATCAGGTAATATATTATTCTTTCTCAATACTTATAACACTAAATAGTAACACTATTTTAAACGCCTATATTGTTATTTTGTAATTTATAAAACTACTTATAAGATAATTTTATATTATTTAAGTCTTGTGGTGAGAACGGAGATAATATTGTTTTCCGCATGAGATTTTAAAATACATTCAAAATACAGTTTACGTTGGGAAGTTGAAGTGTGTACATTTGTTTCGAATAATAATCAGAAGTATTATGTATGGAGTAAATTTATTACTTCTAGCATTTTTGGATACAATATTTACCAACATACAGAGTAGCTATGGAACCATTGGATAATACTGCTTCCGACACTGTATATTTAAGTTAACACTAAGATGAGGTAATTTTTGATTACTTGCAATGTCGGTGATGAGTCTTTCTGACCTGGGTGTGTTTTGTTAATTTACAATCACTACATTTCGATCTTTATATTTACATTCTACGCAATTCAATAATAACTCTATTAATATTAATAAAAATAATCACAATAATAGAAAATTGTCACGTATCAGGAAATAAACTACTTTACAATTCACAATTATCACAGTAATGCCCATTTACTATTTTATTTCTAACTATTTACATATTAACTTTAATTGTAATCTTGTATGCTCATAATATTTTTAATTATGTCCATTATCTTTTGCATTTTCTACTTACTAATTCTTTATCACATTAAAACACGGAATAATTTTCTATCACGTATAAAGAATTTATTTTGAGATTTTTACAAATAAGTATCTTGCAGGAAGTACAAATTATTGGTAGCTCTTGCTACACTTAATCCTAGTCTGGCAATGGGTTCTCTTGAATAAAACTTAACCCCAAGACATAGAAATTACAAAAATTTATCATTCTACTTTTAATTTATAATTTCATGTGCTAAATCCAAAATAAGTCTTCTACTAATGCTTATGTGTGATTCTCGCAGGCAAAATACAGAATTGATCTATGCTAAATCCAATGAATTACAAAAACGGGAATTAAATATCAAGTGGCTTCTGCTTGAGTTAGTACTATTGCCTCGTTTTGTACAGATAATCCATATTCACTTTAGGCATTCAAGAGTCAAGGTTTTCAGGTACTTGTATGGAGTTCTAATCCGGAAATGACTCTGAAGAAGTTTTAAATTAAGATGTTTTATTCCCCTTGAATTGATAATTCCTAACTTCTATACATGCTGATTTTAGTAGAATGTAATTACTCAGAATAGTCACTTACAATGAACTTAAGTTGATCTAATATTTTATGTATGCAAAAGAGTTTTAGCGTGTTGGCAATGTGCTTCCGAAGACATACGATAATGAGAGAACACAACAGCTATAATTAATATAATTTGATCCTAAAATCTGATTTCAACATCTTTATAGTTCATAGAAAACATGTAGTGAAAGTTCTTATAGTATCTATTGATAATGAGTGATAGAAGAACGGAAACTAGAAGCAAAAGAGAAACTATTTTATAGAATTTTCGATGAACATAAGAAGTGAACAGAACACGTTCTGCAGTTTACTCAAGAAAATGTTTTCGTCGTAAATAGCAGTTATATGATATTATAGATGAGATTGACTAAAAACGTCAGTAATATGTTGTTCTGAGTTTAATGTGAAAATGTAACACCTAATATTATTATGCCTGATATATTGCAGTTGTTCGGGATGCCTTAAAGAAAAGAGTTGTCTTTCTACGGCCTCGAATGGATGCCTTAATAAGTGTTACAATATGTCGGGAAGTATACCTTTGCTGTGGTATCTCATGAATCGTCACAAAAAAAGCTGTATCGATTCATCTCGTTGGAAGTCTATTGTTGTTAATTATTATTATTTCTATATTATTTACTTTGTTAAATACACTCTCTAGATGTACTTTGTTTTGAACGTTCACACAGTGGTTACATTTCATGTTTTATTGTGGAATAAAATGATCTGAATTTACCATTATACCAATATTTAGAAGTTCTGCTACATATTCGAACACAATCGCATTTACAATCAACAGAAGTTTACACAATATAATGTGTAAGTCACACAACTAGAAATAAGTACATTATACATTTCATTGTAATTTATTCCACATTAAAATTAGTAGTAGGACGAGTTGACTCTTTCCGCCATTCTAATTTGATATATGATATTTTAAATGAGAATACGATAGATTGAAAACCTCTTCCAACATTTTATAATAACACACTTTGATTTTGAGAATACGTTCAGTCTCTTTGCAGATGCAAGATGCGGGACAAAATGCAAAACACTTCTATGGAACTAACTCATTGCAATCGCAGTGAAAAGGTGCGCATTTTGGAGTGAAAATATGCAACAACTGTATTTCTGGTACTGCACTCGGCCATTTACACTTGTAGACCCTATTTATGCACTGCTGTGCGTAACGTGCGTGCAAGAGGATGAGGGAGAAAGTGTTGAATGACTAATGATAATAGTAGAGGTCAAACCCATGTGTAACAGGCTTTTACGACGTAATACATAAGAATATGCAATGCAAATTTTTCTGGTAGCACTTATGGCCAATGCGCTCGTCGAAAAATAAAACTCAATAAACTTGATAACTTGACCTATTCAACCAGTTACAAAAGAATATGCCGGAAGTTGGTACATAATTAATTTTTCTCTATGATTACAATCTGTTCTTATAACAAAACTTTCATGTGCGCTACAAAAACTTCTCTTCATTCCGTGTCTCAATTTTGGCATAATTATATAGCAAAACACACTCTCTCTTTACTTTAAAACACCATCTTCCCCTAATTGCCCGTAATGTACTAAACGTATTTTCTACTACATATATAGAAAACACGTATGTCCGTTCTGCACATATGTTTGCCTTTTATGTCCTAATAATTAATTTTTAACTTTTAACATTGAATTCGTACTGGGCGACCAGGAAAACCTGTACCTACCCGCTTTCAGTTCCATAGCCGTGTTTAAACTTTGTCTGCCATCATTGATCCGCCATTAGAATTTTAGACTTTTGGTATCCGATTTATTATTAGCGACATCAAATATCTCTATACACCCTATTTCAGATCCATAACTTGTTTTTTTGTAATTTCTATCCATCATCTTGCATCCGCCATTTTGACTTGTAAACATTTGATGTCAGATTCTTATTTAGCTATCTTTTAAACTTCCTTTTGCAAGTCTCAAAACCATTACATCATAGCTTCCTAATTTCACCACTTTTTCTGTATTTTCGATGTATGCTTTGTTAGGATCTTCAAATGGTCGCCATGCTTCATACAGACCCTATTCATGCGAGATATTTCACATATGAGGTGCACTCCTTTCCAACGATAAATAACACTTGTAGATCCTCGCGTACAATGTCACATTTTTCCCTTGTTAGTATATAAAAAAAAACTTGTGACGGCATTTGGTATATATTCCGTGATACGCTGATTAACAGTCCATCGTGTTTCCGGACGGCCATATTAAACTTTCCTGCAGTCACGATCGGTATACGTGTTATATTCCAATTGTATACATATACTGTCTGACATATTAGCATACAAATTATATATAGGTAGCATTTAACGACCATATTCCATCGAGTGATAAGTACACACTTAAGAGCATAAGATCTATGCCATAGGTCAGAGCACTTTAGTGTCAATATTGAAAATATACTTATTACTCTTTCAAAATAAAAAAAAATATTACAACACATATAAAACTTTTAATGATAACACTGATCGGCATGAAAATCATCCCATTAGGGTGAAAGGGTGTACCGGATAGATTTCGAGACACTGATTGCGAAAATGTCATCGAGACAGTTCCAGCACGTAAGGTTTCTTTGGCGGGATGCTGTTTCCATAATTGACAGAAAAATCTTATTTTTCGTATTTAATATGTGTTTTCCGTGTTTGGAGCGCATAATTCTAAATTTTTACGAGGGTGAAAAGGTGTACCGGATAGATTTCGAGACGCTGATTACGAATATCTCATCGAGAAAGTTCCAGCACGTAAGGTTTTTTTGGCGGGGTGCTGTTTCCACAATTGACAGAAAAATCGTATTCTTCGTATTTGATATGTGTCTTCCGTGTTTGAAGTGCATAATTCTGAATTGTTATCTTAATCCAAGAAATGTTATTAGGCTATATCCCAGGAACATTCTTTTCTCTAGCTCACGACCCCCAGGAAAGGTACCCCCTCCCCTTGGGTTGTAAAGATTTATTGTCGTTCCACACTGCATACACTAAATGTCACGATCGGTGTACGTGTTATATTCCAATTGTATACATATACTGTCTGACATATTAGCATACAAATTGTATATTGGTAGCATTTAACGACCATATTCCATCAAGTGATAAGTACACACTTAAGAGCATAAGATCTATGCCATAGGTCAGAGCACTTTAGTGTCAATATTGAAAATATACTTATTATTCTTTCAAAATAAAAAAAATATTACAACACATATAAAACTTTTAATGATAACACTGATTGGCATGAAAATCCTCCACTTAGGCGTTATTGATGGAGAAAGGTTTCGTAATCAACTTGCGATCATTCGTCGGCTCCCTTTTGTATAGACGACAGACAGGTTGTTGAAAAAAGGCGCCAAGACATACACCACGCTGTCGCGTGAAACAAATATTTCAGTTTCGAGTTGATCTTTGTGTTAGAAGGTGGTGTTACTCTGTGTCTGTGTATACCGTAGGTGATAAATATTTCTGCGTGAAATATTGACGTTTGTGGTAAAAGAACATGCCGAAAACTTGCAACAATTCGACAGATTCATTCTGCTACATATGTGGAGAAGCGATTTTCAAGGGACAAAGTAGGCCATTGTCACCGTTCCTGAAGACAGCCCACCATGTGTACTTCGGGTGTAAAGTCGGCGACCAGGATCGCGTTTGGGCTCTGAAACAAAGTTGTAACTCGTGTGAGCTCACTCTCAAAAGAATGGTTGAAAGGTACACATAAATCGATGCCATTCGCCGTACCTATGGTTTGGCGCGAGCCCCGTGATAATGTTTCAGACTGTTACTTCTGCCTGACTAATATAAAAGGTTTCTCAAAATACATGAAGCATTAAATATACTATCCTAACTTGGATTCCGCAAGGAGATCTGTGAAACATGATGTTTGTCTGCCTGTACTCGTACCACCAGACTCATACACCCTGTGCAGTGTTTCATCCGATGAAGAACCTGCTGCTTGTGAGGATGTTGCACAATATTTGTGTACACAATCAGATCCCAATAACGCTCCAGTACCTGACATTAATGAACCACATGTGATAAGTCAGGAAGAACTGAATGATCTGATCAGAGACTTAAACCTTCCCTAAGTCTAAGGAACTGTTGCTTGCATCACGACTTCAACAATGGAATCTACTAAACCAAGACGTGAATATATCGATGTATAGGAAAAGAGAGGTGAGCCTAGTTCCTAATTTTACAAAAGATTTTTTGTATTGCACTTGACATTCCATCTCCTATGGGACAACTGAAGTTGAACTACAATACTGAAGATTGAAGGCTATTCGTGGATTCCTCTAGGATAAGTCTCAAGGCAGTGTTACTACACAATGGCAATGAAAAGCCAGCCATCTCTATTGCTCATTCTGTACATATGAAAGAAACATACGAGAACATGCGAAACCTATTGCAAAAAATAAAGTACGAACAGTTCCAGTAGTCTGTGTGCGCTGACCTTAAGGTTATTGCCATCCTCACTGGTTTACAAGGAGGTTACACAAAGCACTGCTGTTTCTTGTGTCATTGGGATAGTCGAGCCAAAGATCAGTACACCATCACAAAATGGCCGTCAAGGAAACAACTGGTCCCAGGGTAGATGAACATGGCTAATGAACGTCTAGTGGATCCGGAGAAAATATTCTTAACATCCCTTCATATCAAATTAGGGCTGATGAAGGTCTTCGTCAAGGCCCTGAACCGGGATGGTGAAGCATTTAATCATCTCAGAAAACTATTCCCAAGACTCAGCGAGGCTAAGGTGAAAGAAGGTGTTTTTACGGGACCTCAAATCAGAGACGTTTTTAAGGATACTACATTTTCTTCTAAGCTTAATGAAGTGGAAAGTGAGGCTTGGAAGGCCTTTCGAGAAGTGTGCAGTAACTTTCTAGGGAATCATAAGTCACCTGATTACAAAGGCATTGCGGGCAGGTCAATTGCTTCATTTCGTAACATGGGATGTAATATGTCCCTGAAGTTACACTTCCTGCATTGCCACCTGGACTTCTTCCTTGAAATGTACAGCTTGAGGGAGGTCTCTGACTAACACGGTGAAAGGTTTCATCAGCAAATATCTACCTTGGAGAGGCGCTACAATGGTAAATGGAGTATGAATATGTTGGCATACTTCTGTTGGAATGTGACACGTGAGTATCCTGTAGTAATTACAAGAGGAGTAGGAAAACCAAGTGACACGTAAGTGTTTAACATTTTATGCAATTTTATCTGCATAATTTATATTGATATTTAAATTATGACGTGCAAATTATAATGGGTGGAGAATAGCATCTTTGGGCTGATATTGAAACACCCCCTCCTCCCTGAAAACTAGTGCGTCCTGGAGTAAAACGGGTTACGGATTCGAACTCAGGAGCTCGAAACCTATAGGAATCACCTATTTTTCTTTCATGGGAGCGAAGAAAAGTTTCATTTTGCCGACCAGTGTAATCATCTGCTAATTGTCCGATAACACCATACCATCGTCTTTCAGTGATACCAGAAATTCTGTGGTATCTGCTGAATAAAGTGATACACGTAGTTTTGTATGCCTCTTTTGAAAATGACCTAACACAATTCAGCAAGTTATACAGAGATAGAAACAAATAATAGAAATAAAATTCCAGGCTTGGACTATTCGATGGATGCATTAAAATTTTCAACCATGTATATTCTTTTTGTATTTCTAATTCATAGTAAAAGATGTGTATGATCTAGTGTTTTAAACGTTAGAAAACAAATTATTTCTCCTGAAATGTATCGACAGTTTCTTTTGACCTGCTAGGAGAATTTGAGCTCATTCTCGGACGTAGAAGTCCAGTTTATCGTTGTAATCACGAAAATAGCTTGTAACGTAATTCATCCTAAGACATGAACATAATAATATTGTTGGATGTTTTCACAATATATTATATATTTTCCTTGCATTGATTACGGTTCTTTTCCATATATTTTCGTTGGTTCATCTATACTCTCATTGGGATTTTTCATCACTCATAAATCGCTATAATACTCCTCGAGTTCGTTATGCTTTAGTACATATTCACAGATAGAAATTGGATCGAATTAATCCATTATAATCTGATCAGTCATCGAGTCATCGAGTTTCAATCACCAAATCATCGAGTTCCTTTTCGCCGCCAAATTTCTCCAAATGGTTTAAGGCTGTTTGGTAATGGATGTTTAGATAGTTAGCGATGCCGTGAATTCTTACATATCAATCTTATCCTACTTTTGACAGGATTTTATATACTTTTTCTCTCGCTCATGCACTGAAAAGGGTATATACGGTACATTATTGACACGAAGAGAGTGACTGAACCTTTCTCTTTCTCATGCTTTTGATAATGTACCTTTTTCTTAAACAGTATATATTTTGATACTGATCTGAGTAGCAGTTGTAGAAGTTCAAGTAGAGGTTGACCCTTACCAAATTACAATTGTAAATTATCGGGAAGTTCTGTGGAATGTTTAGCTAGTGATGAGCAAATACAAGATCAATATCAAGACCCGGGTGGTCTTGGTCTTGCACATCCAGTCTTGGTCTTAGTCTTGCACATCCAGCCTTGGTCTTGGTCTTGCACTCGAACATCTGGTCGTGGTCTTGGACTTGCTTGCATGAGTCTTGAAAGTCTTAATTTTAAGAAAACTTATGCTTTTCATAGGTAAATTTTACCCTGGGTATAAGGAATAATAAATTCTACAATGCTCCAATAGTAACGGAAATACAATGTATGTTTCTAAATGTAATGGAGTTTACCTTCGTGCAAGTATGATGATAGTGTACAACGTAGGTGATGACCTTAATTTTTTAACGGGTGCCCACACTTTACTACTTATAAGATAAATCACAACGCTTCGTAAACTTTTTATACTTTTTAACAGATTCAACACTAAACTTGTTCCCAAACTGGGGAAGCCACCCCTGAGATGCATGAAAGAAAATCAAGTCAGCATAGATTATTGAAATACGTACCTTGTATTGCAAAATCATTTCTACACTCTAAAGGCGTCAGATTTTTCTTTTCAAATACGATTAGCTAATCCTTGAATTAAACAAACTTCCAATTAAATATTGAGATTTTGTTTTGCTGAATCCAATATATGCTCTGTGGGGTAGAAACGTGGACATTACGCAAAAGCGATGAAAAATTGCAGACTTCCGAAACGTGGGCATGGAGAGAAAAGGAGAGAATTAATTGTGTTGAACGGAAAACGAATGAGAAGGTGTTAGAAATATTAGCAGTAGGGGAAAAAATAATTTTAGATATTGATAAGAGGAGGAAGAGGAACTGGTTGGGATATGGGCTGAGGAGGACGTGCTAGAGGGTATGGTGAAAGGAAAGAGAGGGAGAGAGTGAAGGAGACTGTAGTTGAAGGACGGTATTAAAACAGAAAATTGCTACGTTAAGACGAAGAGACTAGTAGAGGACCACCGAACATCGAAGTCTCTCATTAGCAGCAAATAAACTGCCAATAATGGCAGAATAGCTATGATGATGATGATGATGATATTTTAGCAATATTGACCAAAAAAGAGAGAAACAATTATAATAATTATTATTATAATCAAAACTCTAAATATTTCAGAATAATTTGAGTGAAAACTAGAGATGCAAGGGCTCGAAAAAAAACCGGCTTTTTTGGGAAAAAAACTCGGTTTTTTCTGCTTCGCTTTTTTGCTTGGGAAATTTTGGGCTTTTTTGAAAATTCTGCTTTAAATTGATAAACCAGATTTTGTTTCGCTTCTCTACAACACAAAAAGTCATTTAATTAGTGGTTGATGCCGATAATAATATAAAATCTCGAAAATAAACCATGAATTTCGAAAAGATATTTCAAACAGTTTTACTTCTCAACATATTTACATTATGAATTCCAAAGGATTAACCAATGTATGTAATAAGATTTTTTAACCTCCTACATACAAAAGTAAGCAGAGTTGGCAAGAACCATGGTTGTTTTTGAAAATGCCAAAAACCCGTTTTTTGGGGGAAGTTTAAACTAGGCTTTTTTGGTTTAAACCAGGTCTTTTTGGGTTTAGATATTTTGCTTTATGTATTTATATTAAATATTGACAGAAATAAGTTTGTTTCGCCTTGGTGTTAATATGCAACAACGGGGTTATGCTGGAAGAGGTCACATAAGCTTAAAGAAGTCCGGTCAGTAAATTTCTTAAATTGAGAAACTCCCGCCCTAGCCATCGGGAAAATCCCGTCATTACTCTAAATGTAAAACAATAACGGAAAATCCTGTTATTGCTTTGCATGTAAAATTTAAAGGTCAACGTATCATAATCAGTACGCTAAAACTGAGGTATTAAATTACAAATTTAGTACGTACATGTCATTGAAAGTACAATCCAAGCTAATGTTGGATGCTACGTAGGCAATCGATACATTTTGTCAATTTATATCAGTATATTCAGTGGTGCCCACCCCCCTCATGTCCATGACGCACCCCCCTTATGTCCATGACGCACCCCCCTCAATTGTCTATCTGTAGGTGTTCTTCCATGAAAAAAAGTCTTTTCGATTAATTTTTACACCCCCTCAAACATATTTATATAGATTTTAACCCCCCAAATATTTCAATGACGCAGTTTGGGTCATAGCCCCCCTTGTGGGCACCCCTGGTATATTTAAGCAACCTTGGCTTCTTTATAAAACAACAGGCATTCAGGCATGCAGAAATATACAATTTAGTTTCGTTTCGTATGTTCAGGCTTAACATCCTTACGTAATACCGAGGTTATCAAGGAGAAGACTTTCGCTTAAAGTTACATCCGAACCGCTACTTTGTTTACGCATGAAGGAAGGGTTGTGGTTCGACCGAGAATTGAACATGGGACACCTTGATTAAAAGGTGAAAAGGAAATAAAACTAATGCAGATGGTTTGATGTATGGAAACGTCACCATGAAATTCACACGATTTGCATTTTTCGTTCTTTTTTTTCCGGTTTAAACCAGTTGTTTATTTTTAAAAAAGAAGAAAAACAGCTGGTGTAAACCAGCCAACCCTAAAAGTAAATACTTCTTTTTTTAAAAAAATACTCAAATAAGTAGCAAAATTCTATGTAGTATTTTTACTTCAAAATATTCCATGCCCTCTTTTTGGAACAAAATAAAATTAAAATAAAATATAAGAGAAATACTTAGATTTATACGTATGATACACTTAAAGGCTGCACATCTAGAGCTTTGGTTTTGTATACTCTTGAAATTTACAGTTTTATATAAGCACCATCACGGTTTACTCAGTCCTCAAGTTTTCTGTATTTTAACAAGAGGGATTCTACATATGAAGGATGTGAGGTAAGAACATGGTAACCCACAATTTTACTATTTTAAGAAATTAGAAATTTTCTGCTGCACAATCCATTTTGAAAGTCGGAAAGCTGATTTTTCACATAAGACTATACATGAAAAAATGAAATGAAATCTTTAAGTTTTACGTCCCACGGATATGCCGGTTAGGATAAAGGAGACGGTGATGATGAGAGATGAGTGAAATGGTGGAATGAAGAAAGTGAGAGGAAACGGGAGAACCCCGAGAAAACCCACGAGCACGGTGTTTGTCCACCACAAAGTCCACATGGCGCGAGCTGGGATCGAACCAGTGACCCCAAGCACCGGAGGTGAACACTCTACCACTGAGCCACCGCGCCCCCAAGACTATACATGAGGGATTAAACGAAGCGGTATGCGTTGCTGTCTATCTGGTGCTGCATAACTCAGGAATTGAAAATTTGTTAGTTACCATGTTCTGGCTCACACCCTTCATATCATTATGGAACTCTCCCCACCCCACCAACACACACAAAAAAAGCTACGGAATATATTTAAGATAAGACAAATGGAACTGCACAACAAACATAACTGAGTGGAGCTTTTGCGCTTCTATCGGGAAGTCTGGGATTCGACTCAGCGTTCGACCATTCTGACAAAACTTTTCTTCATTTCATCTATGAAATAGAAATAGTGCGTGTACTGTGAGTTGGCCGACTTCATTTCTTATTGTTTTTAAATCGTTATTATTACTAATTACCAGCAGTGACGGTTTTGCGAAGGTTAGGGGGGGCGGTCTTTCGGACTGAAGCCTGTTCCCCAAAATTACGGAATGTCTAAAACAAACGAATTACCTATTATGTACGCCTTTACTCATAAACTTTAAGCTGCCGTCAAATAAAAATTACGAATGTTTAGAAAAACTAAACATTAGTAAGAGAAAAACCCTCCCAAAATACTTTTCTAAATCCGCCACTGATTCTCAGTATAAAATCATCTTCAAGGTTGTATCCGGAAGATTATCGCTAAATATATAAACGAAACGAAATACAGTATTAGTTATGCCTGTACTCATAAACTTCAAGCTCCTCCCAAATAAAATTAGGACATTTTAGAAAATGAAACAATCAGAGAAACCCGTCCCAAAGTACGTTTCTAAATCCGCTACTGATTATTTGTATAAATTAGTATTCAAGGTTGTATCCGGAAAATTATTGCTAAATCGTTGCATAGCTACAATATAACAAAAATGTGGAAGTACGGTTAGACAGATATATTGAAAAACGTACGCTTTGACGGATATATAGAAAAACGTAAGTTGAACTTTTGCGTTAGAAGCTAGAATACTAAGCTCTTAGAAATGAAACACAGACGACAAACAGAAATGATCCCGAGAAGAAAATGTCGATAACTCAAAAGTTAAAAATAAAGTTAAATAGTCTCTAAAATTGCCCTCAAATACTACATTCTTCATGTTAGCTTTAATTCGTAAAACATGTGCTCCATCCATCTTGATGGTGAATTTTAGAATGAAATATGGCATTTAGGTCATGGAATTCTTATCTAACTATAGAATATACTATAAGAAAGCTATTTAGGTAGAAAAATCATGAAAATGAAAAAAGCCAAAATTTCCAAAATTCTCGTTTTTTTCCCAAAAAAGCCGGCTTTTTATGTGAAAAAAACCATCGATTCAAAAAAGCCGGCTTTTTTGCATCTCTAGTGAAAACTGAAAACGACTCACCTGTTTATGTCTTTTCTGTACACTGTAAAAACTGAGGTGTTTAAATAACACAAAATGACTACTACTTTTGCGTGTTACTTGTGTCTTAATTCAGCAAAAAAACATCGCCTTCCGAGCATATCTAAAATAAATAGTAACAACCTGAGAGAATTTGCATTGGTATTTATCGTTATAATGAGCAAAGCTCTGCGAAATATCTTTGGCACTTCTGCCAAGTAACGAATAATGTTCTATGTTTTCAGTAATCGGTCACAATAATATTGTTGTAAACTTGTGAATCTTCTAACAGTAGTAACACAGGCAACAGTTCTGCCATCTTCATGTTCATTTATGCTTAGACCCTTATGCTTAGAAGATATTTCGCAAAGCTTTACTCATATTAAACGATAAATACCAATGCAAATTCTCTCAGATCGTAACTAGTTATTTTTCATATGCTCGGAAGGCGATGTCTTTGTGCTGACATACTTTCCCAGAGTTTTGCTTTCCTCGGCTATGAAGCGCCACTAGAGAATAGTGACGAGTTTTGTAATCTCTTGAGCTCATCGTGGCTAAGCGGTTAGCGTACGCGCCTTTGGCGCGGGAGACCCGGGTTCGATTCCCGGCGGGAGCTCATGTGGTTCGGATTCCACGTTAATCAGTAGGTCCACGTCTCATATAGCCTCGCTGCTGAAAAGGGACGTTAAACTCAACTCAACAACAACAACAACAACAACTCAACTGTAATCTCCTATCCCACTATCCTGGTCACTGAAGCTAGATTTCTGTGTATCAGTTGAGAGACTAATCTAGCCCACCTCATCCGATACCTACGCAGGTTGATAGCCTCTTTGGCCCACCTAGACCACTATCCAAACTGGTGGTCTTCTACAAACCTGTAACCTACCTCAATAGACGACCTTCGCTATGGCATCTGGACAAGGCCTCGGTCATACTGGACTACCTCCTGTTGTTGCTCAGGGTCCTTCTCTGACCGCGGCAAAAATCGACAAACGAAAATCCCACCAAGAGCCAGAGCCAAGTAGTCCAACGGCTCACTCTACAACAGTTGCTACCTTTTCTGCTGCTCTCAAGATGACACCTTCAACCAAACGGCATCATACACTGAGTGAGTCATCGTCAGCGTCCAGCAATATGGATATCGAGATTCCCGGGAAATCATCATCTAAACCAGTAGTTCATTCTTTTCTTCTTACAAACTACGATGCTAAATACCATGATTAAAGCAGATTTACTTACGTGTACTAAAGTACGTTCCACGATCGGATGTCAAGCAGCTAATACCTACCAAGAATGGTATTATCATCCAATCGACAGACCCTAACATGGCAAACAGTCTTCGTAAGACCCACTCTTTCGAGATCTTCGGCGCCTCGGCAAACCTTCAAAAGCTTGCATCAAACCAGCGAAGCAGCCTCCACCTCCCCGCAAACCTCCAGCTCTATCTGTTGTAATACGAGGAGTAGATCCCCAGTTAAGGATGCCGAGGTCGCTGATGAACTTAAGCTGGAGAGTCATTCAATCCTGAAATGCCTTCGCATAAAGAACGCATCCGGACCCACTTATATGGTCCGAGTTCTCACAAACAGTCAAGAGACCGTGGATGATCTTCTTAGCAATGGTGCCTACATATACCTGAAACGACATCGGGTGGAACCGTCTCACTGACCTCCGCCTCTTCCTGTACGTTGTGAGAGATGTCAAGCTTATAACTCACATCACACTAACCTTTTCAAATGCGGGTACTGTGCAGGTCCACATTTCACCAAGTCTTGCCCCAATCTCAATAATCCACCGCAATGCTCGACCTGACCAGATCAGCTTCCTACATACAGTTATAAATGTAAGGCCAAACCCGCTGCAGAGATGCTAAAACCAGAGCTCACTGTACCTATCCGCATTCATAACACCGATTCTACTACTCCGCCTACTAGTTCTGCACAACAACCGATCACCATCGACAAATTTTTGTCATTTCTCACTGTTACCTTGCAGAACATACATCCATTTCTTCGTCAACATATCCTCCAACAAGTACAACTCGCTGCTAAAACTGTCCTACATGTGAACTTCGCCGGCACTTACTCCAATAACTACGCTCATTTTCATTCTACAGTCCATGAATCTGCAGTCTAACTTCTCTCCCCATCTATTCTCGTTATTTTTTATTATGGCAGTACATTCTCTTTCTGAATATTCGATCTCTACAAAAAAGAAACCATTGTTTGTGCAGCTACTTCTGGAGGAACACGTTCATTGTTTTCTTCTCAACGAAACATTTCTTACTCCTAAAATCTTATGCAAACTCTCACCCTATCACATTCTTCGATACGATAATACCATTCCAACCTGCCGTGCTAACGGTGGCGTAGCTATTGGTTTTCCGCACTCTATTTCACATAGAGTACACGCTACTGGAGATACATCACTGCCTGAACATCTTATCGCTACTTTATATTTCAAACAATGCTACGTCACTGTTGCTACTATCTATATACGAACAGGCCATCCTATTCCTCTAAGTTTCTTTCAATATATTTCTGACAATTTTCGGACCTACATCATAATGGCCGACATTAATTACCATAGCCGCTCTGATAATAAAAAACGCACCTTTTGCAATTATATTCAGCTCCAAACGACGGGACTTATTCATCCCATTCCTAAACCAACTCGACAGGCTTCGAATAAAACTCCCGATATAGTCATAACATCACCCAATATTCTCTCCAAGCTCACTCTTTCTGTGCTGGACCCGCTTGAGAGTGATTATATCCCAATTAAAGCTACTCTTCAAAATCCAGGTACACCTCAACCCGCTCCGCCTACAACTCCCCGCATAGTGGCTCGTTTCAACCGTGCCCGTTGGCCTAACTATAGGGAATGCCTTTCCAACAGGTTAACACCTTTATCCGCTCAAACTTCAGAGTCTAAACTATACGACACTATTGATGAGATCACTGATAATATTCATCAGGCGTCCTTGCAGTATATTCCTCAGACTACAATTGATCCCTATAGACCAAAACTACCGCCACAATACTTACCTTTAATACGTCGTTCCCGCCAACTTTATAGAGATTTCACTCGCACGGGCAATCTGGAATCGCTTCGTCAACATCGTCAATACCAAAGGGCAGTGCATAATTATCTCGTGGCATACAAGACCAGAAGCTGGATAAAAACCTGTAATACCATCTCTGATACAGCAGATCGAACTAAGTACTGGAAACGCTTTCATCAGCTCACTGGTAAAACTTCTCGCCCTTCATATCCACTCATTCTCAATGATACGTCATTACACTCTGACGTGGAGAAAGCCAATGCCTTCGCTGACCAACTTCAAGGTGTCTTCACGCCTCTTGGACCTGCCCTCTCAGCTCGCGCTCATCCTACTGACCGGCTCAATCTCAACTCACCATCACTCCAACCTCATGTTGAACATCTTCTACCCGACAATTCACCATTGACAGCTCCTGTTACCATCACCGAAATTACTACCATCTCGCTCGTAGACGCACCACCGCTCCAGGGCTAGATTCTATTACGTATAGCCATATCAAAGAAGGGCCATACATTCTCCATTATCTTCTGTCTCTCATCTTCACGTTCATCCTCCGTACTGGTTTCATCCCTAACGATTGGAAAACATCTAAAACTTTAATGTTTCTGAAACCGAACAAACAGCTTCATCTGTCTTCCTATCACCCAATTCAACTCACCCTTGTTTTCAGTAAGATACTCGAACGGATACTTGTCTCTCGCCTACACACACATCTCGCTGATCACACAATAATTCCCTTTCATCAGGTCGGATTCCGTCCGAATTACAGTATTAATGATCAACTACTCCACCTGACCACGTACCACTGCCCAGTTTAATCAATCTAAGCCTTCCTGTCTTGTCCGCTTCGATTTAGAAAAGGCATTCGATAAAGTTTGGCATCTTGGCCTTCTATATAAACTATTTTCTTTTCGACTGCCAATATGTTATATTCGATTCATTTACCATTTTCTTCAAGTCGCCTGACCTACGTTTCCATTAATAATGTTGTCTCTCACCCTGTATTTATCCATTCTGGTGTTCCTCAAAACTCTGCTCTGTCCCCGCATCTTTACTTACTCTATGTAGCTGACTTCCCTTCTCTCCATCCAAATGTCAGTCTTTTTCAATATGCGGA
The DNA here is from genome assembly GCF_964235325.1 of Thermobia domestica. Classification (NCBI taxonomy): domain Eukaryota; kingdom Metazoa; phylum Arthropoda; class Insecta; order Zygentoma; family Lepismatidae; genus Thermobia; species Thermobia domestica. Next base: position 123,069,615 of record NC_137467.1, read on the forward strand.
TGATACGGCTTTTCTGGCAACGGCAAATACTATTCAACACATCAACCACATTCTTCAAACTGCCATCGATGCTTTCCTTCAGTGGTGTGATACGTGGCGACTCAAGCTTAACGCAATTAGAACTCAAGCCATTATCTTTCTACCACCAGGCAAACGCAGTCGGGTCCATCGTAATCCATGCAACCTCAGTATTGAGATTGCAGGTACACCACTTGCTGCTAGTCCCACAGTCGTATCATCTTCGATTCACATCTGAAATGGTCTGCTCATCTGAAAAGTCTTGCTTTAAAAGCGACCAACCGACTGAATTTACTTCGACGCCTAACTGGGACTACCTGGGGACTGAAACCTAAAATCCTACTTAACACCTACAAGGCATTTTTACGCCCTGTTTTGGCTTATGGCTTTACACCCTGGCTTTCCGCACCCGAGGCTTACTACCGCCGACTCCAAATTCTTGAGCGCCACGCCCTACGTCTTGCCTTCCGAATTAAATTACCCAGTCCTATCCGGGACTTATATGACACAACACCTTTTCCACACATTCTCTATCACTTAGAATACCTCAGACTCATTTACGTTACAAAGCGATTCCAGACTCACCATCCATTGCTCTTTGATGCTATGCACCACGAAGCCACTCTCCGCAAACTTTCAACAATTCTCTGGCATTCTCCACCCTCTCTGCTGTTTACTCTGTACCACTACGTTTTCCCACCAAATAGTCCCAACTTGAAGACTTCCTCTTCTTGAAGACTTCCTCATTGCAACCCCCCACCCTTCATCACTCCATCTCATGTTGTAGAGTGACCTTCCCGCACTAACAGGGCTCGCCTTGTCTCCATTGAGTCCAGAGCAGCCCCTGGACAGAAGATAACACTCATTCGTCTCTCTAAACCTCTTCTCTGTATTGTATTGTGATGTCAAGTGCACCTCATACTTTCATTTTCATTTTCACTGATGCTCTGCTCTCTCCACTCTCATGTTGAATTGTTCGCCAGTATAAATTTCCCTTTTCCAGACCTGATGATTATGGTTAAAGGCGATAATGTCCACTAATGATAATGAAGTTCAGATATAATAAAATTAATAAAATCTCCTTTGCCTGACGACAATAGCCCAACACCTAAAGTTCCTGTCAACTCCGCATCCCAAATAAAAGACATAACCCTTTGGGTGGGTGCTAGCTGCGGCTAGCAGAAAAAAACTGAGCTGAATTAACACAAAAGTAACACGCAAAAGTGGTAGTCATTTTGACCTATATTAGAAATACGAAATGACGGCATCAAAGTCAAGTTTTTTGAAATAACTGTATAAAATCAGTCTCACTTGTCAATATGGATTACTACCATCAATTACCCACTTCGTCGGGTTAAGTTTAAAAAAATAATATATTTCGTTAGTCGGTCACTTTTTACTTTGACATCGGTCATTTTGGGTGATTTTTATATTTCTCTCCCCTCCCCCTCCTCTAAGCTGCACCGCCAAAGTGATATGACAGAAACCATCTCAGGTCTTAATCTCATCTATGTTGGAAATGTGATAGAGATCGATCGGGTGTTTCAAAAGGTATTAAGTTTTATTTATTTTTATATATAAATCTCCCTCCTCCTCACCTAGGTTCTAACATCAAAGTGAAACTATAAAAAACTTTCCACTCCCGAACCTTACACATGCTTAAAATTTTATTGTGATCGATTGGTGGTTCAAGAGTTATTAAGGCACAAACTTAGTCACTTTTATTTTTATTTATATTGATTTTTGTATATCTTCCCCTCCTCCTCAAACCCTACGTTGCTTCGTCAAAGTGAACTGGCAAATAATATTCTAGGCTTGAACTTTCTCTATGTTTAAAATTTGTTCGAGATTGGTCATTTGGTTCAAGAGTCATTAAGTTTTATATATTATTTTATAGTTCCCGCTCCCCTAAGTTTTATTGTCAAAGTGAAATAGTGAAGGCACTCCCAGGCGCAAACCTCATTTATGTGGAAAATTTGATCGAGTGGAGTGAGTGGTTCAAGAGATAAGGAGTCACAAACATTGTCACTTTCAATTTTCTAATATAGATTTACTGTTGCAGTAATAATGTATCGCTCAATCCTCAATGTGCCATATACCTAAGGAAGCTAAAAGTTATATTGATAAACAATTATTCAACGTATAAGCTACTGCCCATGAAATCAAACTTGCGTTCACATGCACTAAGTTTTTTCAATGTCGTGAAAACGTTATTTCGATATTAATTTTATGAACACACATTAAAAATTTTAACGGATACTTGAGTCTCGGAGAAAAGGCCATACCCATGTATTCGACACCTATGGTTTGGAAGAACACCAGTAATTTGCTTTGAAATGAGATGAAGTATCTGGTTTAACGTCCCACGGTTATGCACCAAGGCTAAGGGAGACGGTGATGATGACAAATGACTGAAATGTTGGAATGAAGAAAGTAGAAGGAAACGGAAAAACCCACGCACGTGGTGTTGGTCCACCAAAATTGCTCACATGGCGCAAGGTGATACTATGTGTCGCTTGAAAACCAGCAATATCTACAGTAAACTCGGGACAACAAATTCAAGAAAGACATTTTGAAGCTATATGCTACAGGGGCAGATTTACTCACAGGGATTGCATAAACTACTGGGAACACACTCACTGAAGCATTTTTACTGAAGCCAAGAAAGTCAAATAAAAGATGTAATTATTTTTCCTATTCTTTTTTACGTTCTATAAAAAAAATCAAGTAGTACCATTACTTGTGCAATACTCTAGCGCAGGATTCTTGGTCTTGGTCTTGTCTTGCAAGTATGGTCTTGGTCTTGGTCTTGGCCTTGCACCTCTTGGTCTTTGTAACATTCCATTTTTTTAAAGAATAAATTTCAGAAGAAAGAAAAAAATTGAATTGTCACAAAAAAGAAAAATAAAAAATGAAAAATTTGGAGGAGTAAAGTTGGCAACCATGTTGATGACTTGATGAAATATTAATTTGTAAAATATTTTATATTTTTTTATAGGTAAACCTTTAGCTAATGTATAATTGATAAATGGAATTATTGCTTGTAAATAGGTTTAAATTCACTGCTTGAAATATGTGCTTTTTTTCGTGAATTGCTAGGGGGCGTTCGTGTTATTTCTCGAAGAGAGCGTGATCGCTGGTATTTTTCGAGCTAGCGAACTCACTCTCTAGTGTGTGTGTGTAGATCGTGTCTGTGTGACGTGGCAATCTTCGTGGATGTCATGTCGGCTTTCGGAGTATGGCTCACTTTTGGTTTATTCTTTTTTGCTTGTGTGGCCTTTGATGGAAGAAATGAATTTCAGTCGTGATTTGATTTGCATTGTCTAGAGCGAAATTAATTTCGTTTTGTGTGCTTTGTTGTTTCACGAAATCATCTGCTAAGAGACCAACGTGACGGAATATACGTACTGTGACTGTGAGTGAATGGGAAAATCTGGGCAAATGCGCTGTGTTTAGTGCCAGTTTTAATACTACTGAGTATTTCAGATGTAAAGCATCACGGGCAATAGCCAATGGTGCGCGATATTCCGCGCGGTGTTGCCGGATCATGGACTCCCCTTTCCCTTCTCGCTCTTCCTCCAGTTGAGATTATGACACATACATTTGCAACATTATTCGCAATGTAAATATACTATTCCAGCAAACTCAAGAATTTTGACTGTGCATCCTAGAAGTATATATAGCAATTAAATTACTTACCTATTAACTTTTCCAGTGGAAATGCTAAACACACGTCTTCAACACTATCGTCTATGTCAGTTAATATTTCCTCATTGTCTGAATCTGAGTCTTGTAAATTCATTATCATGGGCTAAAAAAAAGCAAACACAAAAAAATAATTCTTCGAGCCTCATTTCGTAGCACTTTATTTTTTTATTTTTTTTTAAAGAAAGCTCCGCACTTGTACTCGGTTTGCTTAAAGACATTGTCAACTATAATTTTGGAGAAGAAACGAACTACCACGAAAGAAAGTAACCCAGACACTGATGAATTTTATTTATGCTAGAAGAGAAGTTACGTTCCAACACAACTAGCACCTTTGTTTCCTTCTCAGTTTTCATAACAAATAACATTCTTGGGCTTGGTTTAGTCACACAAAAACAATCCGTCTGATTCCTAAGCAAGTCCATATGATCCAGTTTGTTTTGGGTTACGATAATTTACGACACCATTCAGACGCCTGGTGCTTTTGAATCCCTGCTGGAGGAGGAAAGAGGGAATAAGTGGTCGCATATATGTAAGGTAGTGAAACGTGAAGAAAAAAACATACTGCGTTTTTTCTGTCGAGTAAGGAAGAATTTATCCCGAAGTAAATTTCAAAACAATATTACGAACTTCCCATACTTTGTTCTTACGATGTTAGGCATATTATATATATATATATATATATATATATATATATATATATATATATATATATATATATATATATATATATATATATATATATGAATCAGATTCCAAAGGCGTGTAGCCACGGGGGAAAAGGGGGCCCTGTCTTTCCAAACTATTTCCAACTCCAAAAAGAGGTTCGTGGTATGTGTTTAATAAACTTATTTAATAGTTAATGCAAATGAGGGACTTTTATAATAAAATATGAAAATTTAAAAAAAATCAAACATCATCAATACGATTTCTGTACCTAATTAAAACAACTAAAATTAACCATATGCTTTATATTCGCATTTCCCTAACTGGGAGCAGACCGTATAAACTCTCTATTAGATTATTGCACAATAATATCTGAGTTGATATTTTTTCGAGTTTTTTTTCCTTTACTGTTTTAGCCTATATAAATACAAAATCAGATAAACAGACTGCTATAAACAGCATTTGTTTTCTTATGAATAGGTTATTGATTCATCTACAATCCGGTTTTCAACTCAGTACTGTCAAGATCCGTCTTTTGATAAGGTAGCATCGTGAAAATATAACATGTGTATAGTATGTATGGTGAGTTAAAATGCTTTCATATTCTGAAAGAGATCATTTGTCCTCTTTTAAATGTGTGAAAAGCTTTCCTCCCCCTGAAAGTAATGTTCCCCTAGAACAACCTGCTGGTTACACCTATGATTATTCTTTAATTAAAGTTGAGTTCTATTTCCAAATTGAAGAAAAATCCACTGGAAATTAGACGCCGGACTCATCGCTCGTTTTGCTAATTGTTTTATATGGAAACCTTTAAAAGCGTGTATCATAACAACCAGGTGACATAGAAAGATGTAGTTTTCACGTATGTGTTCGTAATTCTTTTCTCTACTTCGTAAAGTGAGCAGTTGATGTGCTAATACAATATTTCTAATAAGCGCCTCTGGTATTGTCAAAATTACAGTAGCGCGAGAAGTCAGCGTGCAGAACTGCTTGTCGCGAATTGTCAACACCGCTCAAAGCCAATTGGACGCCGCGTGAAACCAACTCAAGGCCATGCCGGTTATCATTTGAAATCTGTAATAGTGTTAAATAGTGAATTAATTCAGTGCCTTGAATTGGTGATAAGTTTTACAGTGATATTTAATAATTATCTCTCCACTAAATTGTAAAAATTTCGAGATTAAAAAGAATCCAGTTAGCCCTTCTGGGGAGGATATGTAAATGTCCCCACTGGAAAGTATCTTTTGAACCTTTGTCTGGAAGAATTGTCAGTTTATTGATATAATATATATATTAGTTAATAAATTATTGAATAGAGTTGGATTCTATTGTGAATTTAATATTAAGAAGATTTTTAATTGAAATCGAAGTGCACTTGTGAAAGAAAGCAAATTGATTCTAAAATCTTCCCTTTCTGCCTTTCGTTTAATGAGAGTATTTGACTTAGTGTTAGTTATTCAACTTTTGGCCTCTAGATATTTTTGGAATAATAAGTGAAATAATGGCACTAAATTAACGAAATTTGCAATTTGAACGCGTGAGGTTATTTAAGCGACTCACAGACTTATGACCTATTGGATTTCCTCAGGAAAGGTAACCTGAATGATTTACTTCAAAATAGGTGAGTTTAGACATTTATGTTCATCTGAGTAGGTTAGTCAGGTAAAACTAACCTTTTTTGGTCGAGGCTTCTGACTGGTCGTTTGAAGCATATTAGTAATTCTCCGACTTTGGTTTCATACTATTTTTTGCTATTTGAAGCTTTGAACTCGATTTCATTATCCCAGGGTCGTTTTCGAAAATTTCCAAGTCGTAAAAAAATCACGAATCTTAAAAATTCGATGTTACATCGAATCTGATCCAATATTTCAGAAATTAATCTGTTTTTTTTTTTTGTTACAGCTGATAGACAGGTGTCGATTATTGCTTTTTTAGAAATAGTGAGGTACAATTTAATACCAAATATAATAAGAATCATATGACCAGCAGTTGAATTTAATAGACTTTCATTTTTGATTGAAATTTGGAAGTTCTGTGAACGATTATTACTAAATTTCCGTAACTTAATTGCAATTGAATTGATATCAATTTAGGAAAGTAAATTAAATTGAATTAGAATAAATCAAGTTGATGGAAATTTGTATTTAATGGAATATTTTATTCTCTAATATATGTATTTAAGTACTTGACGTATTAAATGAAAAGAATTCGATTAGTAACTGAAATTTGTATTGAAGGAATAAATCTTTGAAATTGTTTAATTGGAATTTCGCGAATTTAAACTCAAACACTCGAAATTGTGAACTAAGAAATTTAAACTAAATTATTGAGTTTGAAAAAAATTAAATTAAATCAATTTTGAAGATTCCAGAAGTTCTTCCTATTGGTGATTATTTGAATTACATTTTAATAATTTATTTGTTGTTTATATTGTGTATTTGCAACAACCTAACGTGTTGTTGGGAAATACACATCCATCATATTGTTATAATAAAGTTGTTATTGAAAGAGGAGTTGGTGTGTTTAATTTGTTTATTATGTTTAATATGTTTGTTTTACCCTACTTTTGATTGATTTGAGATATTAGATCAGGAATTTTGGTTCATTTTGTCTGATCTCTTTTGACGTCACGCGTTTGAATTGCTGTGTTGCTCGGATGTGGTCGGCGCACCCAAGTCCTTTCTGTCGGATCTAAATGATTGCAAATCAAGGCTGACAGTTGGGTTTATTATTAAAATAACTTTTTAATTTTTATTTAAATTTTAAGTTTAACTCTCGGTTTGGATTTCTTGATCTGGGATTAGGCGGAAGGGGACGTTACAGCAGTAGAGAGTGAGTTCCCTAGTTCACTTTTATTCAATAATTCCATTAGTTGTTTATTATATATTTTTTTGAGTTTCTATCAGCTCATTTAATATTCTAGTAATTGTTGTTCAAGAGTTTAAAAAAAGGTGTTTTGTTTCCAATTCAACTTCGTTGCTGAGTTAGTTCTTTTCTTAATTTGTTAGTTAAATGTATGTAAATATTGTTGTTTTTTAATTTGGTTTTGCAACATTGTCCTCTCCTCCATTTAAATTTGTGATTGATTAGTTTCAATAGTAACTTATTCCAAATAATTGGAATTTTTTTATAAAGAATATTTTTTAAAATAAAAGGTTTATTTAATAAAAGGTAAGATTTTCTACGATTTTGGATATTTATCAAAATTGTTAGGAAATTTAGACTCAGAATTAGTGTTTAATAAATTTAATTTGTAGAATTAATTCATTGACATGTATCTTTACTCCAACATTATTGTTCCACCTTTTTGAAAAAAATTAAAGAATAAGTTAAATTAAAATAAACTTTCTATTCTTTTCCGACATATTTTGGACTATTCAAGTTTTGATATATTTTTATGACAAATTGAATTTAATTAGCTTTATAGTGATTATATGTATAGTTATATTATTTTTGGTCTTTAATTTGTTTTGTTGTTTGAAATAATCAATAATAACCCAGGGTATATTAGCATTGATATCCCGGGAGGTGATTATTTAACCGTAGATGCAACTGGTTTTCAAAATACAGATACCAATACTAGCTTTGGATTATCGAATATGGAGTTTACTCCACCAGTTCAAGGAAGTTTGAATTTTGGAAGGGGTCCTTCACTTTATCCAGATCTAAATAGTCAGAATTCATCTGCGACTTTTGATTGCAGTAGATTAGCAACTGTACCCAGTGATGGTAGTACTAGGTTAAATAAAAGGGTGACTTTTACGGAACCATTTTTCCCAAATATGCAAATAGGATCTCAAAATGACGACGAGAATATTATAGGTATGCGATCGAATAATCGTTATTTAGAATTGGGGAATTATTATAAGCGAGTCGCTAATGTTATGAGTTCAACTCCTCGAATACGACAACCAATTGGATTGAATATTAATCCAGTTAATTACTTTCAGAATGATGGTGCTAATTTGCATAGACATTTAGGTTATGAAGATTATGATTCAAATTTGGATTCAAATCGATCAGGATTCGCCTACAAACACAAGTTAATGCTGAAATATACTCACTTAAAATAATTAACTTTTCTTGAGAATAAGTTTATGGGTTTAAAAAAGGTGGATTGAACCGATAGTATGCAAACTTATGTAATGTTAATTAAAATCGAAGAAGTGTTGATGGACACTAGCTATTCCTTTGGAATGGTACTTAGTGTTTTATTGTCTAAAAGTGATGGGATTGTTTCAAGAACATTGACTAAAGCTTTAAATGATGGTCTTAGTTGGGAATATTTTCGGGAGTTGATGATTTTTAAATTCATTACGCCAACCTATTTGCAAACTTTAATTAGCGAGAAGATTTATAGGAAAGAAATGTTATCGGAATTAGTTAATGAATATGTGAAGTCAATTTCCATAGCTATGAATGTATTGAAATTAAACTTACTAGAAAATAATTTGGTTCAAATAATTTTGAATGGAATGAACCCAAATCATCGTCATAAGATGTTAGGATTCTATACTCCTAGTACTAGATTAGAACTAATAAATATAGCAGAGAAATTTGTGTTGAATTTCCGGGAACAATTAGAATATAATAAGATAATGAGAATGAATAAAGGCAAGAATAAATTTGGAATGTCGAATAGTAACATGGTGTCGGCTTCTGATCATAATTCTAAAGATTTAAAAGGTGTAAAGCATAATGTAATGTCTAATCATATGAGGGATTCGTCTGAGATCTCGTTAGGTGCAGGTATTGATTTAGTTAATATTAGCGATCGGTCGAAAGGATGCCAAAGGAAGTCAAGTAAAATACCATCTGAAGTGAATGGTGTAGTGGCAACGTTTGTTTCGGGGAAAATAAATAATTTCCTTACGAATATTTGTGCGGACGGAGGTTCTAGTTTTAATCTAATAACTAGAAAATTAGTGAAGCACTGTCGGGTCGAACAATTTCTTAAAGATGTTCCGGAGAGAACTGTGAATGCTCCATCTGGTCTGAATTTTGTTACGAATGAAGAGGTTTCAATGAATGTGAATTTGTCTGGTTCTTTTCAATTAGTAAATTTTCGAGTAGTGGATAATCTTCCCTGCGATTGTTTCTTGGGGATGCCTTTCCTCAAGTTAACATCTGCAGTTATTGACTATAATAATAATAGCTTGATATTAAATAACGGGAAGAAAAGAGTTAGATTAAATTATCAGCGGAATACTTCAAATTCTTTTCGTTCGGGACTGGATTCTAGCGTTCGGATTGGTCAAAGTAAAATCTTCGATGGACTTAATAAAGAAAAGAACTTGAAGGACTTGGAATCTTCTGGGTTAACTTCAATATTTGTTAGCAGTGAATATTTTCCCGTGAAAAATCGTGAAATGGGAATACAATGTGAAATTGATTTACAACAATTGGAGAAGAAAATTTTAACAATTGAGGCTCCGAATTACTCTAAATTGGCAGACTTAAGGAATTGGATTGAATGTGATCTATCGAGAACTGTTAATGAACAGAAGAATTGTTTTTCGAAAGATACGATTTGTTTTAAATCTTCGAGTGATGTTAAAAGGAACAGTGTGACAATAATGTTGAAGCTAAGCCTTTGCAATATTTATTGAACTGCCCTGATTTAGCCATGGTTTCGACGAAAGAAGAGGATATTGAAAATCCGAAAGGAAATTTGGAAGAAAAGGATGAGAAGATTTCGACGCATACTAAAATCAAAAGGATGCAAACGTAGAAGAAAAATAATAAGAAAGTTTTAGATCAGAAGAAACCAGATATGGATGTCAGAAATTACAGATTGCAGGATGAAAATCACATGGTGAGAAAATCTACGGATTTGAACAGTGGTAAGGTTGTTCCTGGTAGTTCTTCGGAAACTTCTAATGTAGACAATGAACAAGCTGAGAATTTTCATGCATTGCTTGAACGTAATAGGAAATATGCATAGGAGCAGTATCCTGTAAGCAAATTATATTCAGACCGATCCAATCAGGTGAAAAATCTAATTACACACAGGTTTGGATTTCTTGATCTGGGATTAGGCGGAAGGGAACGTTACATCTCGTTCTAGGTCTTGCATCGGGATTCCTGGTCTTGGTCTTGGTCTTGCATGCAAGACTTGCAAAAACTGCAAGACCAAGACTCCTGCGCTCATCACTAGTTTACGCACCTTCACAGGCACGTAGTCAAGGGGTGGGTCCGGGGGGTCCGGACCCCCCCCCTTCGGGGCCAGAAATAAAAAAAATAAGGAGGGATGAAATAAAAAGAAACAAGAAATAGGAAGAATCAGCGTTAAAAATAAAGATAAAAATAAAAATAATTTTTTATCATCGCTTCCCTGTAGTATCAAACATGTTATTTCGAAAACAATTTTCTACTGCTCCTTTAACTTGTCATTTGGAACAGACAGTAGTTGACGGAAAAATAAAATAAAAAAGTTGTGTGGAAAGCAAGTCCTGTTAACATTTGATTCAACAGAGAATGGAACACAGATGTTATAAATATTTTACAAGACATTATTGGATAGTACTTTTATTTAGTTATTATTATTATTATTATTATTTTAATAGTTGAGGTCATAATGAAAGGAAAATTGTTACATTTGGATGAACAGAAGGAACGTAGATATTGTAAAATTTAAAAAAATATTTTTTAAATATTCTTTTATTCGAGATTTCTTCATAGTTTATTACAAAAATAATTACTAACATGCATGGGCGCCGATCCTGGGGGGCCGAGGGAGCCCGGCCCCCAAAGGTCATGTGGGCCCCCTTGTTATATTTAAGAATATACAACATATTGGCATAATTTGAATGCAGTTTGTCTTAAAATCCTCATATATGCCTTCTGCATCTGAATGGACCCCCCCTCCCCAAATTTACAGAGAAATCGGCGCCCTTGCTAACATGTCCTAATTTTAAAGCCTTAACATACCATACTAATATATGTTGCTAGTAAAATAGTTTAAATTGATCAAGCCCCTGGTGTGATAACCACAATATTTTTATCAAACTCCCCCCCCCCATCACGAAATCCTGAATAAACGAACCAATATATATTACCAGGAAAATAGTTTAGAATAATCGAACTCTGGTGTGATAACCACAGTATTTCATGTCCCTCGGACCCCCCCCTATTACGAAATCCTGGCTACGTGCCTGACCTTCATGACACTATCGTACACGTGGCACTAGGAATTCCACTCCTTTAGCATAACTATTAATCTGTTTAATCTGTCTAATCGCGTTAATGAAGAGAAGTGTTACCGTCTAAATTCTGCCAGGATGTAGAGAAATTACTGAAAATCGATACATGTTATAAAGAATATGATCTATTAACGAGAAGAAAATGAAGAAATAGTAGTTAGGAAAATTCAATTCATTCCGTTCTACGTAGTAAGGATATAATTTTGGTATGTTATTATGCTTCAAATATTGAAGATTGCAATATTAAGGTTTACAGAATCAGTGTTCGAAGTTTGAGAGAAAAATTAGTATGATCATCCTGTTGATATTACTATTTGCAATGCATTGCAGATCTTGGTAAAGGAAATGAAAGAAACCCACTGAGGTTAATCATTACTCGTTAGTATAGTGGTACTGGTGATGTTATATGGTATAGTAGATTTATAAAATTTCAACTATTCTTAGAAGTAAATGAATATTTCGATAGCAATAGACTGATTGAAAGGGTCTATCGTTCTGCCGAACTCGAAATGTATTTAATGAGCGATGAGAGTAAGCATAACGTATCAAAAACAAAACCAAAACATATTCTGTCTTCATATTATAATACATTAAAAATACATAAGAAACATATCAAAAAGTATTTTTATCTTTTTAAATATCACTACATAAATGAAGAACTTACCAATGCTAAAATATAAATTATTATTATACATGTAACTCACAAATTTGTATATACATTTCTAAAGAACTGGTTGATCCTAAACGAACTGTTGACTGTCACATGATGAAAGATGTTTTTATACAAAACATATCTATATTCACCTAATATTATTAGAGCAAGATATAATCCAAAATTTGAGACAGTTTATGACGTATGTGGTATTTAGTTTTCTGGGGATGCTAAGAAATTTATTACCGGATACGTCATTTCGAAATTTATTTTCTTGATATGATGTATTTGTTTCTTAAAATGTAAGTTGTTGATTTGATTTGTTGTATTCTTGATTGTTATTTACGGAGTTATGAATGAGTATACCTGCTAAGTATAGGCTTCTTCAATGAAAGAAACAAATTTAACTATATATATATATATATATATATATATATATATATATATATATATATATATATATATATATATATATATATATATATATATATATATTTGATTAATGCTTGAAATGCACATATTATAATATCTTGCACTTTATCTACAAATTCTGTGTTTCGGTTAAGGTTTATGATAATAGATTCATAACCTTTACATCTTTTTTTCTGAATATATTGCTTGGAGTACGTATGGAATCTGTATGGGTGGTGATCGGTATGCTCATAGTGCTATGTGATCAGCCGTGTGTTGAAGGACAAAATAAATATTTTGTATTTTTCATGGTAGGTTAATGAAGGTAAAAGATAATGCTCAGGTAAAAGATTCATACTGAGTGAGTGAATTGTAGTTTAATCTTTTCCTACAGAGAAACAATGCAGATTTTACAATTTTGTTCATATAAACATGGGGACTCAATTAACATATAATTGTCCGCTATTATAAAGATGTCAGTTTTACAATGTTTTCTACGTCGTATTGGGAATTGTTTTGGGGAAAAGTAAAATAGAAGATTCGGTGAGAAAGTGTTACAAAAGTATTTCGGTATTTATGTAGAATCGATCAGTAATGTATGTTCGATCAGTTGACGACTAATATTCGGATCTACTAAGAAGTCTTAGAAAAGAACGGCCGTGTGTACGTCTGGTATGAAGAGTGTAATACAGAAAGAGAAAAAACCCGATATGTTGAATGTTTATTAGAAGCAAGTATATTATCTTGTCTTTTGTTTCTTCATATTTTTTAGTTCTAGTGATTTAAAAGTAAACGTATTGTACACCAGGACAACATAGATGCTTTTATACGCCTTCGTTCACTAAATGATGATTGAGTGTATATTTTGTTTTGAATAAGATTACATTATTCAAATATCAGTATGTGTGCGTTCTCTATCTCCCAAGGGCTGATAGGTAAAGTGGGTGTTAGTTGGTTCTTGTACTTTGATCTTATTTTTCCAGTAGTAAAATGGTTTCATTCACCAATGGCCATGTCTTGAATTTTATTTCTAAAATAGTCTAAAAGTTGAGCAAAATATTTGTCCGTACTAATTTTAGCAAGTATTGTGATTGGTCTGTGACTACTTGATTTCAATTACTTTTACGTCTTTATATAAGTATTTATTTTATTTATCATGCATCATTAATAAATTAGTTCGGAGTGTCTTTCTTATGTCAGTAAATATATCTCAACAAACTTTAATTTCTTCTGTACTTTTATTTGATAATAAATTCGAAGTTTCATATTCCTGTATCTAAAGAATGGAGAGTTATTTCGTCCTTTTTCGGAGGAATGTAATGTAGGCACAAATGAAGGGTAAAATTTTCCGTGAATTTTTGAAGTATTCTGTTTGCAACTTATACTAACGCAATGTCTGAGTTATTGCAGATAGAGCAAAATTAAAATTTAACATACCATATTAATGGTAATTCTTGAAATTTTTACCAAGTGTAACTATTAATGGCCCAGCTAAATTACTATGAATATTAGCAATCGTAATGTAGTGTATTGCACAAGGTGTAGGTATCAGGAAATCTTATTACAATAAATCTATTGTCCACTTTCTGTTGAAACTGAGATATACATTACTTTTTTCATTTTCTATCCGGAATTGTCCTGGAACGTCATTTTACAATTGGCCATTTATACGTTTTATTAAAGCCACAATGGGATATATTGCGTCACTATTGGGTTGAAATTGATTGGCCAACGTCTCAGAAATACATAGTTAATATATGATATCTAATTGTGCGTGTTTCTGTTGGTGGTACTCTAAGTTATACTGTACACGAAAAAACGTGTTGTGTGTACATTAGGTAATGTTGTCGGTCCCTTTCCTGGAAGTATGAGATATGATGTCAACGTATCAATCGTCTTTCCCTGCTTATTTCTCTAAATTGTATAAGGTTATAGTATTGGTTAACTAAAGAATTTAATCTTCCAATGCATTAGAACTAGATATGGAAGGCTTCAAATTCATTGGTGATAGAAGTTTCTTCCTCTTCTTCATTCCTGATCGTTTCTGGCTGTTCAAATGTGCTTATTATATCGTTGGTGTATCTCTTTCCTTCGCCATGACAAATGTCGAAATAGTGGTATGCTAAAAAGGCCTTTATTCCTTATTCAGCTCTGTGTTTAACGATATGAAACCCTTCGCTACATCACATAATTTGAATTTACTGCTAATTAGAAAAAAAGAGCAACATTTTCTAAGAACGCTGATTAATGTATGAATTTAATTCTAACACGTAGAAGCTTTACCATCCAATTTTGTTAGTCAGCTACTGTAAATAAGGTGGAATTAGAAAATTACTCAGATTAAAGAAATTATTCATGAGTATAGAATTTGTGTTCGTATTTCCGTAACATTTGTGGCATTATAGCTCAGTAGATTAAATTAATGTAACCAATAGGGTACTAGAGTCAGTTTATAAGAGGAGCAAATGAAAACTGGACGGTTTTACTTAGTATTTTAAAGGTTGAGTTAGATACTTAGAAGTGTTTTGTCTCACCAGTGTTACTTAAAATTGCAATGTAACCATATATTCCTGTGTTATTGTTAGTAGAATTCATGTATTTTGTTTTGATATTTACTTCTAAACTTATATCTCTGCTAGCGATAAACAATTTCTCTATGGATTTATTGCCATTTGCTTTTAGACTGAGATCATAATCACAGAGCATAGAGAGACAACTAACTGACTTTCAGCTGCAGGTCAGTTTTGCTATCTTTACATCACCATATTGTACATTCCAGAGAAAATTAATGATATTGAGGACAATTTTGTGATTTTCTATATTTTATGTTTTTAGCAACTTGGAAATTCGTGGAGGAATATTTTAATACTTAGAATTTTCTGTGGATTTAATTTAAACCAATTTACGTAATATGAACTGTTTTACAGGTATACCAAAATAGAAAATAATTTTATCGATTTTCCTAGTAACTGAATTCATGTATTTCCGAAAACAGTAAATAATCTAATTACCTTGTCTTCTTATTGCCATTTGTTTTCAAGTAATTTAGTAATGGTAAATATCTGATTGGTAGTTATTCGATTTCGACTAAACCATACTTACAGTTTCTAGAAATTTCATCTTTATATAGTCAATTATACTATCACAATTTTTTTAAAAGAAAAAAAAACATTTGTTTAGGATACTGTTAAGAAAAAACGTCTGGGTAATCAGTACTATTTACTCATTAACCTTGGAATTGTGAAACGTCCCCATTCGCCTAGCCTCCCTAAATCGAAACCGAATCAAGAGTTATTAAACAGAAACCAATAATAATAATAATAATAATAATAATAATAATAATAATAATAATAATAATAATAATAATAATAATAAATAACTGTCAATTTGAGTTCCAATAATTAAAGCCCGGCAGAAGGGACTTGCAGGATTGACCGAACTGTCTTGTTCTTAACAGAACGCACCAGCTGATCCAATATTTCCAATCAAAACACAAAATTATACTCTTAAGTAGGGATAAGCTATACATATGCAAGTTAAACACAAAACTTCAAATTTTCAATAATTTATTCAAGAACGACTTGATGGCGGTGTATATGTGCTGTTACGTTAGAACATCGCAAATACACTCTTAAAACAAGAATATATAATTAATAGAATCGACGACAACGATATGCAAAAGCATTAATAGTGCTGAAAGTCAAGTTACCTAGAATTTGGAGTTTCTGAATTATTTATGAATTAGTAACATAACTAATTTCAATTGAATAGTTTTCAATTCTAAACAATCTAACTAAATTCAACATTCTCAATTTTCTTCACTTAAAACATCAAACTGTCAAAACCACCATAAGTAAAACTAGATGATTCAAAATATTTGATCAAAAATTTCCTAGTTAATCAGCAATTAAGTCAATTTCCTCTCGTTAAATTCTAATTTAGCGCGCTTTTGCTTATGTCCAAAAATTAAGTGAACAACCAGCAAACAATATAAACTGTGATTTATCAGTCTAGAAAGGATTGACTCATTCAATCAGATGCAACCTTTTCATTAACGTTTTGTCTCATTATTCTAGTTAATACTTTCAAAAAACATAACTCATAGACTGCTGGAGGATAGAAAAATTCAGTGTTAACCTTAATTCTCAAAAACCAATTTTATACGATATCTAAATATATAAATCGTTGTCAGCTGAAAAGAAATAATTTGGAAATATTGGATTTCATAAGTTCAAATGTACCCGGGGTTAGCCAATTAATGCAGTTAACCGTTCGTTAAATCTAAACCTTTTCGATTAAAAATCAAATCTTGTGATAGTTGAAACAACCGGAATTAAGTCGGGAGAAATCAAATCGACCATGGAGCAAGTAACACAACCACACAACACATACAAGTAAAAGTGACACACCTACTACTAATTTCTAGAGATCAAATTTTCACTCACCTCATACTTTTCCTCAGTTTCTCTAGATTACCTTGGAATATCGGCTGCCACAAGCTCCCTTCATTCTCTCACGTCTGCACTTCCTGAACTAAATTAAATGACAATTCGGATGTATAATGCCAGCCGATAATATTTCGGTTGTTTGACCAGGAAAAAGAGAAAATAGGTCAAAAATAGAATCTAGCACTTAGTGCAGCGTGTATCTAAGGATTCCACGGAAGTATAACTGGTACAGATTAAAAACATCGACCAGCAATGAAAGAAAATCACTAATCAAAATGGTCATAAAACGATCTCTGTTACACAAAGCAATTCCGAGCACATTACTTCGGGCCACCAAAAATATAAGAACTGAGCCTGAATTATCACTGCCAAAATCGAAAGAAACTCGGCATAAAACTTCAAGAAAAATATTAGTCACTTTACTTCAAACTTAAAGCGGACTCCGATTGAACCACCAGGCTCACAGTTCTCGCCCCAAAGCAAGAAAATATTCAGCGGCAAAAATTCACAAAATGTATAACACGAAAGAATTGCGAATAAAACTTCACACAATCTATTGCACTTACTAATCTTTCACTTATAATCACTGGCATTAACAACCAAATAGTCACGTCCTTTCCAATTCAATCCACTACGAAACAGGCATACCGAACTACGTGCGAAACAGAAGCGATCAAAACAATCCAGATCCTTCCTGTTGAGAAACAAAGCTACCAGTCAGCAAGCAGAAGGTGCTTCGTTGTCTCGTAACTTCACTCACGCGTTTAGCCACTCCCACTCCCAACAACTTCTTTTTTTTATTTCTCCAGCAGTTACAACCATTTGAGGATGTCTATCGTTCAAGATTTTAAGTCCTACTTTTCTTTCTTTTCTTTTTTTATAAATATAAAGAGAGAAACAAAACTAGATTGAAATATAAATTAACCATTTATTTTAAGAATATAACCTGAATAAACATAATTATTTTCAATATTTTGCTCTTCTTTTCCAATTCTGGAACGAGTCCATTTTTTCGAGGGGCCTCAATCCCAGAGAAAGATGGCTCGTTACAATTGGAATATTACGTGTAACGAGCAAATATCAGCTCATTACTTCTTGGTCCATTTCAGTAGAATAAGTGTTTATTCGTTGCAACATAATTAATTTCCAGCCAGAATTGTTCATTGGAACTTTCGTTTACACCCGAACATTTCTGATACACACGAACTACCAAAGGGGTCATTTTGACCCCTTACTGTCGTTCATCATGTTTTAATTTGAACATTAATTAAAATATGCAGAACATGTGGCACAGCTTTTCTTCTCTCTAACCAGTGTGACTTTTTCTTAAATGCCATATTTCAATTATTTTTGACTATTCTTTAAAAATGGTGATTTACCTAGGACTACCACGGGGGTCATTTTGACACTGAAAATGAAAATAAAATCTTTGAGTTTTACGTCCCACGCTTTTGCCGGCTATATCTAAAGGAAACGGTGCTGAGAAATGAATGGAATGGCGCAATGAAGAAAGTGGGAGGAAACGGGTGATCCTCGAGGAAACCCACGCAGACGGTGTTTGTCCACCACAAAGTTCACTTCCTATTTATTTTGCCCTGGATAGAAAATGCCTCTTTTGATTCTTGGTTATACTTTTCATCAAGATGTATTATTGATGCTAGTGCTCTCAAACGGGTCGGGTCGGGCCAGGTCAACTCGGGTCGGGTTGTCGGGTCGGGTCAGTCGGGTCAGTCGGGTCAGTCGGGTCAGTTCACTTTGGTCAACTGAGTTTAGGTTGAGCTTAAGCTCGGCTGGAGTCGAAAACTGCTGTTTTTCACTAGCTGCCTAATTAAAAATAGCAATTTTTAATTGATTTTATAGAAACTATAAATCTATTTTGAACACTTGCAGCTAGTGTTTTTATGGTAAATGCTTATTTTTGTACTTGTGTGTACTTTAATTTTTAAATGTGGAAGATTGATTTTACTAATCGACTGTAATATTAATATCTACGCCAATATGGAGTCTGGATTTAGAACAAAACTAGAAGTTGTTTAAGCAAGTTCAAAAGAAAGATTGGATATGGACGACCAAGCCCAAGCAGGGCTGCAGTGGCTCAGTGGTAGAGAATTCATCTCTAGTCATGGTGTCCATGGTGCGATCCCAGCTTGTGCTAAGTAGGCTTTGTGGTGGAGAAACGCCGTGCAGTGGGTTTTCTCGGGGTTCTCCTGTTTCCTCCCACTTTCTTCATTCCACCATTTCATTCATTTCTCATGGTCACCATATCCCTTCTCATGATGCAGAATCGAGGGACCTTAAACTGAATATTTCATTTTATTTCACCAAGCCCAAGAACATCGATACAAGAACAAGATACAGATTGGATATGGAAGACGAATTGCATAGTAATCTTGCTCTTGGCCTTGTTTTGGTGATCACCGAGTAGCGATGAGCGTATTTTCTTGCTTTCCGTAGGGTCTATAGTATGAAAGACCATAATCATATCACACTTGGTCTTCATTTGTACCGATGAGACGAGCATTCTTGGCTCTTGTATAGCATGAAAGACCACCAAGATTACGAAATGCAGGGCCAAGACTTGGCTGCAAGACAAAGAATAAGACGCAGTATTGATGACCAAGACCCAGGTACGTAGCCAGGATTGCGTGAAGGGGGGGGGGGTCCGTGACATGAAATATTGTGGTCATCACACCAGGGGCTCGATCATTCTAAACAATTTTACTGGAATATATATTGGTTAGTTTATCCAGGATTTCGAACGGAGGGAAGGGGTGGGGGGCGTGACGTGAAATTCTGAAGGAGATCGATCAATCTAAACTACTTTACTATCAACATATATTGTTTTGTGAGGATATGTTGGTAAGTATTTTAATAAACTATGAAGAAATCTCAAGTAAAATTAAAAAAAAAAGTATTGAAAAAGATTATACAATATTTACATCCTTCCTCTATTTATTCAAATATAACAATTTTCCTTTCATTATGAAATCAACTATTATAAAAAGTACATACTCAATAATGTCTTGTAAAATATTCTGCAGTATCTGCGTTCCTTTTTCTGTTGAATCAAATGTTAACCGAACTTTCTTTCCACATATATTTTTGTTTTTATTATTCTGTCAACTACTGTCTGTTTCAAATGACAGGTTAAAGGAGCAGTAGAAACTTGTTTTTGAAATAACATGTTTGATATTGCAAGGATGCGATGACGAAAAATTATGATAAAAAATGTCCACGCTGTTATACAACGGCACTATGCTTTCGGAAGCTTGAAATCTCCCTGACTAGTAGCAGAAATTCTGAGAATTCTGCAACTTTTCTAAAAATTTCAAATTACCTGACTCTTCCAGGATCACCTTGTAACCATGTATTGAAGTAATACAAATTTACTCATAAGAAAGAGTAACCAAAAGCTTCATGTAGTTTATTTTTAACGCTGATCCTTCTTTTTCTCATTTCATTTTGTTTCATTATTTCTTGATTTTTTTTCATTTCTGGTCTCGAAGGGGGGTCCGGACCCCCCCTTGGCTACGTGCCTGCAAGACCCAGGGACCCGTGCCTGCAAGACCCGTGCGAATTGTTTGAATTTCATTTGTCGGGCTGAAAGTGATGAAATAAAATTAGTACTTTATAATTAAATATCATACTGTATTTTTAAATTTTAAATTACAAAATTCATATTATGTATCTTCTTAAGTGCAACTATATATACTGTAAAATACGTTTTAATTACCGAGAAAGTGGCACGGGTCCCGGAATCATACGTAAGAACCTATTTTGGAATGAAAGTTGAAGGGTTGGAAAAGATCCTCCCTCCCACAGGTGTTCTCCCATTTCCTCAACCCTTATCATTGTAGTTAAACGATTTCCTTTTGTCTCCGCCAAGAGACTCTTGCTACTGCCTTCCGAGAAGACCCCCTGCCATCCGAGCAGGTGAGAACACTGACCTTGAAGAAAAATTTCGTCACATAGAACTAAAGCAATTAAAAAAAATTCTCCCACGTCGGACCTTGGTATCAGTTATAAAAAGAAATAACCAAACCTCAAAAGTTCCAAATATTCATTAACACCTTAGCCGCCAAGCCATATTTCGGAGTATTTTTCACCCCACTATTTGTGCATCAGAAATATGCACACGGCGGCCAACGTGTTAAGATGCATATACAAATCCCCCGCTTGATCTAGCTAGTGGTTAACGTGTAAGACTTCGGTACACGTGGTCCGAGCTTAATTCCCAATGTGAGTGCATTTCGGCGTTCATCCAGTGTCATGGCCATAGTGCTCTCAAACGGATCGGGTTGACCCGACCCGACCCGACTCGGATCGGGTCGGGTTGTCGGGTCGGGTCAATCGGGTCAGCTCCGGTCGGGTTATCGGGTCGGGTCACTCGTGTCGGGTCAGTCGGGTCAGCTCGGGTCGGGTTGTCGGGTCGGGTCAGTCGGGTCAGCTCGGGTCGGGTTGTCGGGTTAGGTCAATCGGGTCAGCTCGGGTCGGGTTGGGTCAGTCAATTCGGGTCACGGGTCGGGTCGGGTCGGCTTGCAGGCACTAATTGATGCCCTGGAAACAATTGTGAAAAACCATTGATTTGTGGTGGTTGTTTTGAAGAACGTGTTTCACTGTTTGCGAATGATGGAGTCTTCAGGTAGTAAACGACATGCAGCAGCATAGTTTCTAGCACAGTTGCAGGATATTGACGATAGTGCTTCTGGGTATAAGGACCGTAACAGCTGGATTGAAAAGGAAGGTGTTACAGACTTTGAAAAATAAGATTTTTCCAGTAATTATAACAAAGAAGACAAACATATTGATTCTGGTTCTAGTAATAATGATTCAAGTGAAGTATCTGAGTAAGGGAATTTTACTGAAATTACTAGTAGACTTACTGAACTCCGGATCAGACTGTGTGGACGATGGTGGATGTAAACAAGACATGCGGAAGATTACAAAAACATAATTCGTATCAAACCAGAACCCACATCACTCCTTACGCGTAATATGGTTGATGTTTGTGTAAGTTCATTCAGACTGATTGTAACCGATACTCTACTGCGAAATATGAAGATGTGTACAGAAGTTGAGGCACGTCGCGTTTTAGATTATCCTAAGTGGTCAGTTCCTTTCTATGAGTTCGATGCAATTATTGTCTTGCTGTATTTCATTGGAACAATGAGGATCAAGAGCGTTAAGTGTGAAGTGTCTCTGGCCTGGAAAGCTTGGGCTGCAAGTTCTTTTAGAAAGTCATGCCCAGAAACAGGTTTGAAGAAATAATGAGATTTATAAAGTTTATCTCAAATCTAAGAGGAGCGAAAGACATAAAACTGACAGGTTTTGCTTATTTTCTGATATTTGGTATCAGTTGATTGAAAATTTCCGAAGGTGCTACAATCCAAATACTCATTGACTATTGGTGAGCGGCTCTTTCCAATGAAATCTCGCGATCCGTTTATTCAGTTCATGGGTAGCAAGCCGGATAAATATGGCGACAAATTTTTGATGCTTGTTGAAGTGAAGAACAAATACATAGCAAATAGTTTTCCATATCTAGGAAAAGATGAAAAAAGGCCAACGAACATCCCTCTTGCTGAACATGTAGTTTTACATCGTTTGAAACTCGGGATTGCATGTAACTTGAGACAACATTTTTACGTCTCTACATCTTGCAAGAAAACTAAAATAAACGGAATAAATTTGCTTGGTACTATCTGAAGCAACAGGAGAAAAGTTCCATCTTCCGTACGTTTCCATAATAAAGATTGTATACCATAGGCTACTCAAAACCGTGGGCGATATCACACTCACCACATATCAATGCAAGAGAAACCAAAAAGTACTGATATTGAGCACCCTTCACAGTAGCGTACATGTAATGAGTGATCACGAAAATAAGGAAACTGAAAGATTTGGTTTATAACCAGCAGAAAATTGGTGTAGACGTTGTAGACCACATGGATAGTAAATATTCTCTGAAGGTTGTTAAAAGAAAATGGCCTCTTTTATAACCTACCTGGTTTGGTCGCCATAAACTCTCCTATCTTATACAAGTGTATTACAAATAGAGATATCAGTAGACAGAAAATTGGAGAAGTTCTGTCTTTTCAAGTTGGTAAAGGAACATTCTGAGAAAGTGAGACAAAAGCGTGTTTCGAAGATTTGCCAGCAGCATCAATAACTTCTACCGGAAAAAAGAAGTGCCAAATTGGGGCATGTAGCGGAATCAGTGCATTGAAATTTATACCAATATGACTCAATACAACACTATTATCAAAATTTTGATTTACTCTTGAAGCTTGACTCGTTCAAATGCACGCAACTTATATTTTTAAATAAATGCGTAACCTATTGGTGTAATAAATGTTCCTGAGTTTATCTTTGAAAACGATTTCAAGTGTACATTTATTCACATATTGTCCAACATTTTGGGCGTGGGAGACCATAGTTTGATACCTGGTTAAAGATAGTAAGGATTCTAAAGCATATTAATTTTTATATCAAGTCACATCAAGTCTTAATTGCCAAAGGAACGCTAAATTTCAACCTAAAAACTACTAAAAAACAAGGGGTCAAAATGACCCCTTTAGTAGTTTTTGTATAATTAATTTCCTGGTAGTTCTAGTACTTTTAGTAACTTTTATGTTATTTGACAATATTAAAATAGACATTTTTATATTCAATTCAATACCTTCATGAACATTATTCTTTGGTCCAGTGTTAAGTAAATTTTTAAGAAAACATTCGTCATTCAAAGTACCATCTCCAGTCATAAGAATTGTATTGTCAGCCTTTCTTATATTTACTGATGCATTTATACGTTCCCCAAGTAATTACGTTAACTTTAAAAATGCATATGTTTACACTAATTGTTTGTTATTCCCCACTGATATCAATGAGAAAAAAAACGAAAATTCTTATTGATTTCATAACAAATACCATCAAAACTATTTTTCTTTCTACAAAATCACAAAGTAAAGGATCAATGACAAGAAACGGAATTCCTTATTGATTTCATAACAATTACATCAAAACTTTTTTCTACAAAATCACAAAATGCAGAATCAATGATAAGAAAGGAAATCCTTATTGGTTTCATAACCAACAGCATTAAAACTATTTTTCTACCAAATCACAAAGTGTAGAATCAATGATAAGAAAGGAAATCCTTATTGATTCCATAACCAATAGCATCAAAACTATTTTTTTCAACAAAATCACAAAGTGTAGAAT
This sequence comes from Thermobia domestica, assembly GCF_964235325.1. Classification (NCBI taxonomy): domain Eukaryota; kingdom Metazoa; phylum Arthropoda; class Insecta; order Zygentoma; family Lepismatidae; genus Thermobia; species Thermobia domestica. The sequence goes on from NC_137467.1 coordinate 123,093,938, forward strand.
CAATGATAAGAAAGGAAATCCTTATTGATTCCATAACCAATAGCATCAAAACTATTTTTTTCTACAAAATCACAAAGTGTAGAATCAATGAGAAGAAAGGAAGTCCTTATTGATTCCATAACTAATAGCATTAAAACTATTTTTTTCTACAAAATCACAAAGCGTAGAGTCAATGATAAGAAAGGAAATCCTTATTGATTCCATAACCAATAGCATCAAAACTATTTTTTTCAACAAAATCACAAAGTGTAGAATCAATGATAAGAAGGGAAGTCCTTATTGATTTCATAACCAATAGCATTAAAACTATTTTTTTCAACAAAATCACAAAGTGTAGAATCAATGGTAAGAAAGGAAGTCCTTATTGATTTCATAACCAAAAGCATTAAAACGAAAATTCCTAGTTATTTCATAACCAATAGCATCAAAACTATTTTTTCTACAAAATCACAAAGTGTAGAATCAATGAGAAGAAAGGAAATCCTTATAGATTCCATAACCAATAGCATCAAAACTATTTTTTTCAACAAAATCACAAAGTGTAGAATCAATGATAAAAAAGGAAATCCTTATTGATTCCATAACCAATAGCATCAAAACTATTTTTTCTACAAAATCACAAAGTGTAGAATCAATGATAAGAAAGGAAATCCTTATTGATTCCATAACCAATAGCATCAAAACTATTTTTTTCAACAAAATCACAAAGTGTAGAATCAATGAGAAGAAAGGAAGTCCTTATTGATTTCATAACCAATAGCATTAAATCTATTTTTTTCAACAAAATCACAAAGTGTAGAATCAATGATAAGAAAGGAAATCCTTATTGATTCCATAACCAATAGCATCAAAACTATTTTTTTCTACAAAACCACAAAGCGTAGAGTCAATGATAAGAAAGGAAATCCTTATTGATTCCATAACCAATAGCATCAAAACTATTTTTTCTACAAAATCACAAAGTGTAGAATCAATGAGAAGAAAGGAAGTCCTTATTGATTCCATAACCAATAGCATCAAAACTATTTTTTTCTACAAAACCACAAAGCGTAGAGTCAATGATAAGAAAGGAAATCCTTATTGATTCCATAACCAATAGCATCAAAACTATTTTTTCTACAAAATCACAAAGTGTAGAATCAATGAGAAGAAAGGAAGTCCTTATTGATTTCATAACCAATAGCATTAAATCTATTTTTTTCAACAAAATCACAAAGTGTAGAATCAATGATAAGAAAGGAAATCCTTATTGATTCCATAACCAATAGCATCAAAACTATTTTTTTCTACAAAACCACAAAGCGTAGAGTCAATGATAAGAAAGGAAATCCTTATTGATTCCATAACCAATAGCATCAAAACTATTTTTTCTACAAAATCACAAAGTGTAGAATCAATGAGAAGAAAGGAAGTCCTTATTGATTTCATAACCTATAGCATTATAACTATTTTTTTTGTACAAATTCACAAAGTGTAGAATCAATGAGAAGAGGGGAAATCTTTATTGATTTCATAACCAATAGCATCAAAACTATTTTTTTCAACAAAATCACAAAGTGTAGAATCAATGATAAGAAAGGAAGTTCTTATTGATTTCATAACCAATAGCATTAAAACTATTTTTTTCAACAAAATCACAAAGTGTAGAAGCAATGATAAGAAAGGAAGTCCTTATTGATTTCATAACCAATAGCATTAAAACGAAAATCCCTAGTTATTTCATAACCAATAGCATCAAAACTATTTTTTCTACAAAATCACAAAGTGTAGAATCAATGATAAGAAAAGAAATCTTGATTGGTTTCATAAGCAATAGCATCAAAACTATTTTTTCTACAAAATCACAAAGTGTAGAATCAATGATAAAAGAGGAAGTCCTTATTGATTTCATAACCAATAGCATTATAACTATTTTTTTCTAAAAAATCAGAAAGTGCAGAATCAATGAGAAGAAAGGAAATCCTTATAGATTCCACAACCAAAAGCATCATAACTATTTTTTTCTACAAAATTAGAAAGTGCAGAATCAATGAGAAGAAAGGAAATCCTTATAGATTCCATAACCAATAGCATCAAAACTATTTTTTTCAACAAAATCACAAAGTGTAGAATCAATGATAAGAAAGGAAATATTTATTGGTTGCATAACCAATAGCATCAAAACTATTTTTCTACAAAATCACAAAGTGTAGAATCAATGAGAAGAAACGAAAATTCTTATTGATTTAATAAGCAATCATCAAAAATATTTTTTTTGACAAATTGGAGGAAACACACTAAAAGGAAACGGAATTAGGTGACATGAATTAAAATTACAATAGTGAAAATAACAATAACGAATTTTGGAAAAATTATTTAAACCAAATGTTTACAAAATATAATCATTTAAGTTAAATTTTGTTTCTTAACGTATTATGAATTTTTAATTCATCTCATTGTTTCCATTATTTTCACGAACAACATACATAAAACGCGAAATTACTTATATCAAATTCGGTGAAGGCACGTCCTCCTGAGATAAATACAAGAATAACACTGTATTATCTTGCCAGAACGTATTGTCAAGTATAAACGTATGTTGCCTCACATTACAAATCATTGCAAATACGCTCACAAAGCATTGGTAATATTTACACCAATACACCTTCATTGAATAAATCGAGGGAACATCTTTTTAAATTCTCGCATTTGTTATTGAATCACAGAATTAGTGTATTTATGTATCTAACAATAATATATCTGATGACAAGAAATATCCAATCGTTAGTGATCAGCGTCGCTAAACTAATTGGTAGCGGTTCTGATTCAGTTTGACTCCAAGTTCTGCTCCAAGTGCTGGCACAACATCACTTGCCTGGTACAAAGTGCAGAATCAATTAGAAGAAACGAAAATCCTTATTCATTTCATAACCAATAGCATCAAAACTACTTTTACAAAATCACACAGTGGAGAATCGATTAGAAGAAACGAAAATTCATATTGATTTCATAACCAATAACATCAGAACTATTTTTTCTACTAAATCACAAAGTGCAGAATCAATTAGAGGAAATGAAATCAAGTGCTGGCACATCATGCAACGTCACATCCAAGTGTTGGCGCCCTTTGAGGAAGAGTGGGAGACACAGACATACTAATAATAAAAATTGACCCACTTCAGTGTCTAATGCTCAGTTTTCGGGTCGCTTAGATGAAAAAGTGATACTGTAGATGCCATTTAAGGTTACGTTCATCTCACATTAACCACCCAATGGGTAGTATGAAATTATGACATGTAAAACTGAAAATCATTGACATTAGTATAAAATCCATATATTTCGGGGTCCCTACGTTGACTGCTTGCGTCCCGATTATTTTACGTTGAGCCTATAGCAGGAGTACAACGCCCTAGTACACCTTGAAAGGGTAGAAATTAGTAATATAAAATTGTGAAAAAGGACCAATATCAGAGTTGAACCATAGTTATCAGGGTCGCTGAGATAAACAATGACACTTCTGATGTGGTTTAAGTCGAAATTCAACTTCCATTGGTACTCCTAAGCACGACAGTGACATGTAAATATAATTAGAAATGTCCGACACTAGTGTTGAGTTCATAGTTTTTGGGGTCCCTAAGTTGATTGATGACAGTTTTCGTATCCATTATGTCCAAAATGAATCACTTTCTCCCCTTGCAAAGAACAGATATTCTGCTAGGTTCAGATAAAGAACAATAATTGCAATGAAAGTAATTTTCTTTTGTTTAGCATTACAGATATCCATTGCTTAGATATAGCCATCACTTACTGTAAAACGAGGGGTTCTGCATACGACTTATGAATACTGGTCATATCCTGTTCGCCTTTTCGTAAATATTCGTTGGATATGAATTTTTTAAAAATATTTAGAAATGTGCTAATAAAAATGGCTAAGACTTTTCCACAAATTAGAAACAACATATATCTGCTGTGGCGTAATGTGTAAAAGAAAACTTTGAAACAACCGTATGTACGTATTGTATGATTAATTGATTATCAAATATGATTGCTGTAGAAGTGTATTTCATCACATGCAAAATTAGTTTTGCGTATAAATTCCTAATTAGATGCTTCTTTGTGTCTACTTGAAGTCTAATTTCACATCCATCCAAGTGTGAAGATATGTGTAATACGTGTTATAACAATTGTTTTGATTTTGTGTTAAAAATCAGTTTTCAACTGTGGCTTTTCCTTGCATCGCTGCTGGTGCATTTCATTTCCCCAAGGAACCTGCTGCGAGAATTGCATTGTTAAATACACGAAAATTTTTAGAGGATCATGTGGACAACGTAGATCGTATTGTATTGTGTATTTTCGACAAGGAGAATTGGGATCTCTATCAGCGTCTTTTACCTGTGTATTTTCCCTTGGAAGAAGGAAGAGAAGCGAAAGCTGTTTCTCTGCAATGAAGTTTTTTTTTTATTTTTTTTTAAAGAAGACAGTTCTCAAAGGAAGATTTGATGGATTAGGAACAGCTGTGAAGTTGGTGACGAATTTTATTTGACACTGGCCATGTCATTATAGAATTTGTTTTGGTTTGTTTGTGTTTCTAAGTTTTGCCGGCAATAACAATTACAACGTAGAGAAGGAGAAAAATGAGTACTCATACAGACATCATTGTTTTTCAGTCATTTAGAAGTGTTGGTTAACTTTGTAGAACACGTTCTTTTTTTTTTTTGGTCATCTTATCAACAGCTTATAAACTGAATAAATTAGTATCTTGGCGCCAAATTACCACCACATTGATACACCGTGCTTAGCAGAAGAAGACAAGGGAGATAGATGCAACTGTGAATTGATATTTGCGTGCTATCTATGTTATGGTAGTGATGAAGAAGGAATTCCTACGTTTTTTGCATTTTTCAAGATGTATTTTATGACCCAAATGTGGATGTAAAGAAAAATGATTTTTTTTTCGTGGATTTTTGATTTGATCCTACGATTTGTTATTAGTTGTTGGGTAGATACTCAGTCAATGTATTCTTTTCAAAGGAATATAAACTGTTATAACCTCTTGTGTGATTTTAGTGATCTTTATGAATAATTGATTTTTCATTGCCTGCACTGTATATAGTAAACTTGCGTATTTCATCTTGAAGATGACTTGGGATTCATGTGTGACGAAGATTTGTGCTTATCTGATATATATATTTCTGTATATTTGAAGAATTGACCTGATTCCACATTTGCCTGTGGGTATACGTACTTTTACTTTTGTACAAGAAGAAAGAAGATTTTTTTCTCTTTTATCGCATATTTAGTTAGGGATTTAGGAATGTGTTTGGTGATAGTCTGTCATGTTGATTTCCTTAAGGTTTTAATAGCCAGTGCAGAGGGCTATAACTCTGCCAATACGTCGGACATTGTGGAACTAAATTCTCCACAATTCGTTTTTCTAAAACCTGAAATCAACATTCTTTTGTGTTGCTTTGTCTGTTCTTTCTATGGGTAGCTAGATTAATTTTTCTTCTACCGCGTAATGATTATTTTGATTATAGAGTTAAAATTTTATTGGAATTGGAGTTTTTATTTACTATATATAGATATATACGTATGGATTATGGTTTAGTTATTACTTTTGCATTTTCTCCCTGATTTGTTTGTCGGTTTTTATTCATTCCATTATTTTATTCAATTATTGTCCCTACTCTCACATCTTACGTGTTTTAGGCAGTCATTGACTGTATCCCCTAATTTTTGTGATGTTACTATTATAATGAACCTGTCTACCCTACTCCTATAATCTACTTGTACTGAATGAACTTTTCAGTTATGTGATGTGTAAGGACATTGTACCTGTGATTTCCAGACCTACATTTTGTGCTTAGTGATGCTGTGTTTACAACATCGACGTTGCTGTATTTACGTCATTTGGCATTGACTGTTCTGCTATCAACTGTGTTAGTGTGTGAAAATTTATGCTGTACTCATCATTTCTTACCATATGATTTCTTTTCAGACTATATTTGCTGCTGTGTCTTTATCATGAAAACTGAATGGAACTACAAAGATGCTACTTTTTTTAAAATAGAAAAACTAAAAAGTGATTTTTTTTGTCTCCAAAATGTTTTCATTCGGGACTTTGATTTCAAGGGGGGGGGATGTGAAGATATGTGTATTTAGACACATGACAAAATATCTTATTTTGAACTATGGGACATTTTATTAAAAAAAGACATTACAGTGAAAAGGATAACCATTCATTTAAAGTTAAATCACCTTCGACTTTTTTTTTTTTAAGTTCATTTGCCTTTCCCACTAGGAAGTCTTATTGCTGTCTGTTATTTCCTTCTTACATTTGTAATTTCTCAATTAATAAAAACAACAGATTGCTTCCCCGTCCGTATTCCTACCATCACCTTACCTTGGTTAATCTACGAGCACGCACTTTTTCATCAAGACGGAAAACATAGTTAATGACCGAGGATATGAACCCGGAAGGGACGCTAAACAAAAACGATTGAGAGACTTTTGGAAGGGACAGTCGACATGGAATTAGAAACGAGTTAAGATGTGGACCGCAAACTTCATCTTCAAGTTTACGACAAATTTAGCCTTGCTCTGTCCTGAAGAGCACATTTGTATCAGCTTACGTCACATAGCTGTTAACGACGATGAATTATTATTATTTTTTTTAAAAGAAGTAACGACTCTAACTGAACTTGCGGTCCTCGTAAAATTGGTTTTCCTGTCCGGGTTTCGCTAACTCTTAACCTTCGATTACTTGGACGACCAGCCAGACAGACAGAGAGATGGACGGACGTCAGCCCACTGGAAGAATCGTCAAGAAGGCAACATCCAAATCTACAAGTAAGTGCAAGTAGGTTAACCTCTCCTAAAAGTTGCTCCCTTCTCACCCCTTTCAACCCCATCGACATCACAATCTGTTTCCTTTCACATACGTTTGATTTTATTTAAATGCAACTCAGGTCGGATCCCGTACCTTATGATTTATCAAGTTCAATGTGTACAAAATCCTGGGCGCAACTTGTCGGTTCCGACATTCCCAATTACATTGTTTATAAGCACATTATCTGAGCTCTCAGACCGATAAGGGGCGACTGCACACAAGTGTCACTGATTATTTTACAGAATTTAAACCGATAGTTCTTTAAAATATTTGTTTTGTAACGAAACGTAAAAGACAAAATTGTAGCACGGCTGTAAACAAGTATTTTACCAAAGCATAAAAATTTCAAATCTATACGTGTAAGAAATTACACACATTTAATTGTTTCATTATAACTCTATTTGAAAAAAATAGAAACATCTGAGATCGAGTTTCGAACCCTCAATCTTGAGCTGTCACAAGTTCTTTACGACGATTCAGTGCCTCAACACGCTTTAAAAAAAATTACTGATTCACCGAACGTGCCGTATTAACTTGCTTATCTACTTATTACTAGTTTCTATTTACTTTTACTCGCTTTTACTTGTTTAACTCTCTTTACCAGTAACTTAGAACGGCAGGGACACAAACACAGAAACATCGAGGACAGTTAAAATTCCAAAGGTTCGAACTTGGGACCCCGTACACCAAAGGCGCACGTGCTAGCCACTAGACCAGCGGGGAGGGCACACGCTCGGCTATTACTAGTGTAACTACGTTTTTGGATTTCGTTCGTAGCCGTTCGCATATGCCGTCTACCGTGCATACTGTCTGTTGACTTGTCCCGCCTGAAATGCTGCAACCCATGTCGCCACTGTCCGATAGGATAGAGTAGCTTCACCATAGGTCTCTACTAGTCCTCTGTGAATCGTCCTACCATTTCGCCTTCGTGCCACCTGTTCTGCACGCGTGGACATTGCGTTAGGGTGGTATTTCGCACAACAATCACTTTAACAATGTCTACTCGCCACACACACCGTAGTATGGGACCACAGCAGCGTTGAACTGACTCGTACACATCCACGGAATACACAACGTTCGTCATTTGTCTCCTGCCCACACGACACTCCAATCGTAGCAGTGTTGCCAGTTCGAGTTAAATGACCCTCGTAATTAATGGCGAATTACGAACGTCAGCAAAGCTATAAAATGTTGTATATTATGTCTGCCTATTCCACTTTGATTTTGTGTGAATTTCACCCCACACAGCAAAGTATTTTCGTCAGGCCAGTGAAAGGGTAGATCTAGCTTAAAACAATCAGAAGGATTTGAGAATTTTTCGTAGAATTGACGTAAGTAGAGAGGAACGGAAGGAAATACAAATACATGCTGATCGAGTGGAACGGTACAAAGAAGTTTCTCAACGCTTGCGTTGATGATTCAGCAGAAGAGAGAGGCTTGGTATCGTTAGTTATAATATACACTTTCACTGTTATTTCCATTTTACTAACTTATATTCCAAGTGACGTAATAGTTTCATCCGTGGCGTAAATACAAAACACCTATACTATGTTTATGCTTGAAAATTGCTTCTGATCAAACTCAGCAAATAACCCATTCCTCAATCACAAAGAAAATTGAGATGCTAAAGGAAGTATAAATCATAAACTATCATAAAGAATATTAAATAAATGCATAATATTCTTCACCTAATATTTAAGTATAAACGCAAATATTTTCATCTTACAGGCTTCCAGTTGAAACACATACTAGATTGTCATACAGACATTTTACATTAATTCATTTTCCAACTAATAACTCAAAGGTAAGTATAATAAACGTTATATTCAAGGTAGATATCATGTAAGAGAATACGAACATGACATATATATCATGATAAGCGTAATATTTATGTTCATGGAATATCAAGAAAATAACAAATTATTCCAACACATAACATGTAATAACTATTATAATTCAGTTTTCAGTTCAGCTTGTTCGTCAATGTAAGATACGAGGAACGTAAACCTTTTAATATGCAATTACGGTTATATTTTGTTTGTATATTTGAGTTCTTATCAAAATATTACATGTATTACGTTTAAATAAATAATAATTGAAGAATTTGTCAATCATATTAATGATTTATAAGTTCTATAACTATTCACAAAAATACCAAAGAGAAGAAAATATAAGGAATTCGGTTTGTAAAGCCAAAAAACATCATAATTTGTGCTGGTTTTCATTATGTTTTGATTCACTATCACTATTATAATATGTTCTATGAGTTCATTAGTCACTTGTCCGTGACTTGCATACAAGGAAAGAAAAAAATATGCTATCGTAATACAATAGATTTTAGTCTTTCATATTATTGGTTTGTAATCTAAATCTTATAGCATACTTTTGTTGTAGTTTTTACTACATTGCAATTTTTGAACTACGCTCAATTCCAATATTGTACACCTATTATACACAATATATACTTAAAACTAATATATTGTGTGTGAAAGTACAAAAAAATAAATAAAAAATACAACATTGATCAGTATAAAACATATAACTTAACATTGTCACAATTTCAATAGTAATTCTCAGAAAGCTTTAGAAAGCATTTCTCCTCAAGTATACACTTATAGATATTTGGAATTAAATCTTAATAAATCAAAAGTGAGTCAATCGTTATCTGCACGCGTACAAGCACCAGTCCTCCCTCTACCATCAGTCGACTCGAAATGGCTGCTCTCTACCAGGCTATTTTTCTTGTTCTTGTTGTTGTCCTGGTCGCCAAGTGTCAGCTTCGGATTAGACGATGGTACTTGGAGGGTGAATTTCAATCCTAGTAAGGCAGCACTTGTTTCATTTTCATGTGTAGTTACATACCTAATGGCAACATTGTTATTAAACATCATTTGTGAATTCGGATGAGAAAAAATACCCTACTTATTTTTCTCTGTAAATAGTAGGCTACTAGTGCATTAATAAATTGATGATTTTCGTCAATAAGTGATGTAGCTGCTAGAGCTCGAGAGAGAAATTCCATCCTAAAATATAATATGGGTGATAAATGCGTCATTGCAATAAGAATGTTTTGATCATCGACCACCGCCGACTCTTGCAGATTGGCATCCGAGTAACATATATGTCTCGGAAAACAAATTATCACTTCACATATGGGTTAAGATTAATGCTACGTCGTTAAGTGCCGAAACACATTTGTGTTCAACTTCTCATGTAAATTGCCATACATTAACGGAAATGTCACTGACGAAGCAGGTGTAATACATAGAATATATTCTGCTTGAATCTGTCTAGTCCGTTTAGAAATTAACAACAAAGATATAGGACATTATTTTACTGCATTTTTAATATGTATAGTATGTATATTATTGGATGATAGGTCTGCATTAATACCTAAGTATTAAGAAACATTGTAGGCACTAATACCTATTTTTCTACATTTGTTGATATAGCAATTTGCAACAATATATGCAATGTCTCTTGTAAGTTATTACGTGTAAAAACAACAAATATGTCATCAGAATACTGCAAGAATTTTACTAGATGAAGAATAGTTTCTAGTTCTAATATAGTAAAACGTTGCTTGATCAACGGTGGTACCTCCAAAATCACAAGGTGCCTTGAGAAACGAAAAACTCGCATTTGATATCAAAGTACCGTCTAATGTTTGAAGAAAGAGTAATGTAAAAACCCTGGTTGAGATAAATTTTAAGAAGAAATCTTCCTTGTAACATCACTCTCGTTCGAGATATAATTTTCATTGCAGGCAAAACATGAAATAGTTTCTTTCATCTTTCTTGAAAAAAATATAACACATTTATTCTTCTTACTCTATTTTCTTTCAGTTAGTTTTGATGTGTTCAGCTGTAGTAGTAAATAACTTTATAATTATCAATGGCTCCCACGTATGGTTTGTGGTTCAAATGTTCTTCATGTTTACGAAATGATCTATAATGTTTATAGATTTATCTGTAAGAAATAACCTTATCTGACAATCCAGTTTTAGCAGGTCTCTTGTTCATAGTGCAAAATACAATTTTGAATTTAGAGATCATATACTCAAAATCACATTGCTCCTTGTCTTCCCGTTTATTATTGAAGAGGGTATGTAAGAGGGGGAAGATTTAGGCAAATTGGCTATAAGTTCTTCTTACACCATAAGCAGTCAGTAAGAAAAGCAGGGGATCTGGCTCGAATTGAGAAGCTTCTGGGATCGTATGGCTGTCCACTAGGATGAAAGCATGGATATACAGAACTGAATTCAGAGAGATTATCTTCTTGAAAGGATAGACTGGGTCTGGGAGGAAATTAAGTGTTAGAAAGATATACCTTCATTGTGACGTCTAGATGTTGAGTTATCCGCTCTTCGTAGATCGGGTCTTGTATCCTAAAACTTGGCTCCTTCCACTCTCAAGAAACTTTGCCGTCTGCTGGGCTCGAATCGTTATCGCAGTACTCCCTTGTGGTTGAGAATCACATCCACTGACCAACTACCCCAGGCAGAAGTACACCGTCCTATTTAATGACGGACTCAGAGGCTCACCAACTATTATGAGTCAGCGAAATAACGAGTCTCAGACGTCACGGGAGGTGTGGGATAGGATCTTGGAAGGAGTTACAGAAAGTTTCTCAAACACATATTTCAAAAGGAAAAAGAATTACATAAATTACACCACTTTAATTAATAGACGCTGAATCAGCTAAACGCAGGAAAGTCGGCCGCTGGTTCGTCGAAGCAATAGTCCACATCTTGCTCGTTCCTTACGTTGCAACATAGACACACGAAACAAAGCAAAGGACTCTGTCCTTGCCCAAAATACACTAAATCCCACAAGACACAAATAGCACGGATAAAAATGCACGCAACACATCATTGTTGGCAGAAAAATATATGGTATTCAAAACCAATCAATCAGTTATTGTTCAATCACTATCAGTCTTTAATGTGGGCTTCAGCACTACCACCACACAGATACTCTATATTATGTGTGAAACCTAACAAATATACCATATTATTCGTCTTCTGATCGTTGAAAACTGACATTTTCTTCAGATGATTCAGAAGATTTATTTAAATGAATATCACTACCTTCTTCTCATCAGTAATCGAATAAACGTTTACCATGAATTATATCTAAAGCTCCACCGATTCTATTGAGAATTGCCATCGCGTCTTTCTAGTAAAATATGCCTCTGTGCTGTAAACAACACACTCAAACACCCAGAGGTTTGTATAATAATTACCAAAAGCGAAATTCGACATATGTAGGAAAAAAATCTAAAAATAAAATAACGAAAAGAATGATGGTCATTAAACTATTCGCCGATAATTATGTACGAAGCTATTAAGTTTTAATTTTATATGAGTAGTAAGCTATTAAAGGTTTATCATAAAATCAATTATGGTAAAGTTCAAACGAAATTAATTTATTTCGTAAAATTTCATGGTTTAACTGAACTGAAAATGGAATCTTCTACTAAATAACACAGAACGGTATAAGCATCTTCCGTCATATGACAATATTCGTCTTCTTCTTTCTCATTCTCCTGGTTCGTCTCTCTTTGCTCTAGACTTCATGTAAAATGTAGACTTCATGACTGTTCCCGTTGATGTGGCAAATATCAAAACGTTTGTCGCCAATAGATAATTGTATCGGGCATATTACCAATTATATCTAGTTGTCTATTGAGTAATGTTCAACATTTGGAATTGCTAAATAACTTAAAATTGATTCCTTTTGTAAAACAACACATGTCAGAAAAACGAAGTTTAGAAAAACTATACTTAACATTATAGTGTCTTCAGAAACGTCTATTTATTTATAATATACCAAATGTAGACAACAGTTTGACAGGTGTAGGTATCTAACAATATGGTATCTACGCATACCAAACAGTATTGTTGGTAATTTTGTGTCTGACAAAACTTGACATGTGTCGTTTAAAAAAAACAAAAACGATTTAATTGTGTTTAATAGGAAATAGCAAAAAATTTAAGAACACATAGGAAAGCCGAAAGTCTTCTTTTCCATGTAGTTTCTTCGCCATTCTGACTTGGTAAATTAACGACTGCAATAAGATACTGCTTGGTATCCTTGCCTAGGATCGAAAGAAGCCAAGACTCTACCTATTAGTACAGATGATACTACTGAATAAACCCATATATCGAGATTGGTATAGAAATGGCAGACATTGAAATCTTAAAATTTCCTATTTTAACATGTACAAAGATCGTTGTGGCTGGAATCACATGCAAAATGATATTTTAGAAACGAGTAACTAAAATTGTTAAAATTTAACTGTGAAATGATTTCTTAAATACGAGCAGGGACCACGAAAACAACTATGTGCGTTTAGCAGTTGTTCTTTTCTAAATTTCGAATTTTTGTCTATATTTGGAGTGATGCTGATGCCTTCGCCTGTAACCCAAACTCCTAGTTCTTACAATTCTTTGAAGAGCAGATATGTTTTCCCTATACTTGTTGGTAAATCATGTTTCCCAATACGTTGAAATACAAGTTCTAATTTAGAAAGTTGTAATTCAGAATTTTGAGATCCAATTACTAGATCATCTGCGAAAGAACATTTCTTGTCTAGTAATCGTTCAAAAAAATCGTGTTATGATTGATACAGCTTGTGTGCATGTGGAGTGTCCCATTACTTTAGCATAACAAGTGATACGTTTTCCTCGTATAGTTGAGCTCTAGTGTCATATATTTAGTGTTGTTTGGATGAAGAAAAATTTTGTAAACAAGACTGAGAAATCACCATAGTCAATATGATTACCGTTGTTTTAACATGTATAGAATGTCCTCTAAAGATTGGAATAGAATATTATCCGTATATGTAAAACATTTTGAATATTTGAAACTATTCGAAAACCTGAATAGAATGAAAAAATGAAATCTTTGAGTTTTAAGTCCCACAGTTATGCCGGCTAGGGTAAAGAAGACGGCGATGATGAGATATAAGTGAAGTGGTGGAATGAAGAAAGTGGGAGGAAACGGGAGAACCCAGAGGAAACCTACGCTCACGGTTTGTCCAACTCAACGTTCAGTTTGCGCCAGCTGGAATCGAATCAGGGACCGATGCACCACAGGTAAACGCTCTACCACTGAGCCACAGCAGCCCTTATTGAAAACCTGAAGAATTCGGCTTCTTGGTTTCGAGTAATCAAGAAGAAAAAGTGTTGTTACGTGTTCCTTCAATTAGTTTTTGGTGTAGACACTGTTGAATTTCTTTATCTATTTGAAATGTCACTGCTGGGGATGGACAGAAAAGTGCCATGGATTTTTCGACTTGTTATTTTGTATTTTATGACTATTCCTAGGATTTTCTGCATTTTCTGGAAAGTAAGTAAAGACGCATCAATAATTAATTATGTACGGTTTAATTATGATTAGTGCAATTTAAATTTCCATGGAAAGAATTAATAAGATAAGGGAAGATGGCATGTTTCAATTTTTCCTGTATTATTTGCTGTTTTCGAAACTGGCTTTGTTGTTATTGTTCTATATTACTTCTCTGTTTTAGATGTGTAAAGTACTCCCAGAATATATGCCTCTTTACGCTACTGATGAACTTTTCTCCAGCGTAACGTGCTGATTCGTTCCATTTCAGATTAATATTATAAGATTATTTTTCGAAATCTTCATAGTGATAGCGTGAAAACCGTATTAATCTATAATTCTAAATGTGAAGTTACGTATAATGCATCATTGTTATTTATCTTCTTGATAATAACATGAAGAAAGAAATGTGATGTACTTGGTGAGCATACCTTACTAGCTGTACGTCAGCCGATATGTGCTAACTTGTGATAATAATAACAGTTTGCAACAATTCTTCCGCTCTGATGTCTTATGTTCGAAAAAACATATTTCGTCTTCTTTTTATATACAGACACTGTGTTTCTTCAGAAATCAATCTTAGTCATAGAACGTTTCAGCAGATCCTATCCAAATAAAGGAACAAAAGATTCATATTAGGAAATTGTAACAATAGGAAAATATCGTTGCCAATCTTGAATTTAATTATAGCTATATAACATAGCGAATGTATTTCAAATTCCTCTAATGTTAGTTGAAATATGTTTGAGTTCACATTTCTGAGGCAAATCTTTCGTTGGATATAAGGAGAGTGCGGATCCGATATTCAGTATCACTGGCATAATGTCTAGGGCCACTCTGACATTAAGTTGTGTATTTTCTTCGGTATTTCATTTAGTATATTTCCGAAGGCTATTTAATAGCTAGTGAAATAATTACTACATTTTGGAGTATTATATTCGTTAAAAAAATTTATTGTATTTTCTGGTTGGTTTGCCATGTATTGCTCTACCATTCCCACTAGATTCTTGTTTATCTTCTTTCTGTTTGGTGAGCTGGAGATTAGGTGAGCTGTTCTGCGGTCGGGCTGTTAATTTAGCAAGTTATTAACACTGGTTGGCACTTGTTCTTTTTTTTGTAAGACGTCACACATACTGATATCGTTCCGCCTTTCTTTTTCCCTATTGTCCTAATTTCCGTTAATATTATAATTGCTGTATTAATTTCTAATTTTCTTGTTATTGTCTTTCCGCTACTGAAATTTATTTCTTGTCCATTATCCTGACCACTTTTATTTAAAAATAATGAGAGCCGCTCATATTATTCTGCGCCGCAAGTAAAGAGAGTTGTGTCATCTGATTGGCAATCTTGCTTATATCAGTTGTATTATTCGCTGTAAATTGACTAGAGTCGTATGGAAGGGAGCAGAGTGTGACGATTGGGCTTGATGGGGCAGTTGGTTGGTAATTTACTTTATGGGGATCTTGTATTAGAGGTATGGAAGAATGAATTTGCAAATACTAATTGCGCTGGTAATTTGGTAAGTTTATGTAATTTGTTGCCAGTTTGGAGAATTATGATATATTGTAAGGATTGCTTGCTGTCCACACTTATTCAAAGAGGAGTTAGCAACAGTCGGTTTATTTGATTCACTAATAAGTATAGGTAGGGTATTACAATATTGATTATAAAATGAATAAATTGAGATAATTCAAATTAGTTTTTTTTTAATATCATCTTATGAATCTCGGAATATGTAGCTGTAGTCCTTAGTGACTGGAGCGTTTGGAAAGATTCTAACGCGATCTTGTATAAACATTTTTTCTTTAGATTTAAAAATAGATAATGGATCTTTTGGTATTTCGTTGCTTTCGGCTATATTTATCATTTTCGCGTAATTTTCTTAAAAGCTATCCGTGTATTGATTCGTTTTTAGCATGTTGTATTTTATATATTTCAAATTCTACCATGTACATCGGCAACTTGGTTCGATTTAGTGTTAATAATTTGCTTTTTAACTGTACGTGTGTAACTCTGTCTATCCAATTAATTTTGATTTTTTAATTGAAGAACTACACAATCTATTATCTTGTAGGTACACAGCACATAACTCATTCTTTTCCTTCACATTCTCCTACTGAAGTAGTGCCAGATGATCATATAACATAAAAAATACCTCGCGTCTTGGAATACTTGGTTAGCAGTGGTATATTGAATGCTAATTCAAATCGGCATTTGGTAGAAGTAATGCACCACTATTAATCATATTACTTAAATTTAGTAGGTTCTTCGTTCAAACTATACTGCTTTTTTTTACTTGTATTTTACGTGAAGGTAACGTGGAGCATTTTAGATCATTTTAAGAATTTTATTTTACGCGCAGCAAATAATAAAGAAAACCAAATTACACACAGCTATATTTCCCTTGTGTACTTGCAATTTTACGTCACGTACTAGTCACCGAGAGATACTGGTCATGATTGCTTGGAGAACTTTCACATGAGAAACATTACCATTTAGAGTTGGCACCAACCATACGAATTATAGACTATCTTTCCCCACTGAGAATTTGGTATATTCTTGTGGAATACACAAAATATTGTGACTTCCAAAATTAGTTATTATTGACTGGGAATCTTAGTCAGGTTTATTATATAGTGATATTAAGTGGATATAGTGATATTAGTGTAAGATATAGTGATATTTAGTGGAAGAAATAGTGGCTATTTTCAATTCTGTAGGTAAATGAGATACCTAACGAATATTGATGTTTTCTTGTTACATTTTTATGTTGTGTTATTCAGATTGCTCCTTTTCAGAATATTATGTGATTATTACACTGTATTTTTTATTTATATTTCCTTTCTAACTTTTAACCCTTTTGTGTTAATACAATATTTTTTAATAATTTCATCTTAACTACATTTTATTAATGTTTTTTTTTAATTTTTAATGAGTTGTTTGTTTCGACAATTTGCTTCATATTGTCCTGCAAAATTAAACTCGCATTTTTGTAATGCTAATTGTTCTTTCTATTTAGTCTATACGTTAGGTATATACACATATACATATTATACCTACGTTACTAAGAATGTCATTAAGCTTATATTAAAAATAATCCACAGAGTATTTATTGTATATATTCATAAGAGTAACAACGAAACTTTATATTACTGTCATAAAATTCTTCCATTGTTCTGCATTTATTGATATTTAATTATTAAATATTGCACACTGAGGTGGAATAAACTTAATCAGTGAACTATTAAACGAAATTGTAATGTTAAGCAAGATTATATTTCCGTCTCAAACTTACGTTCCAATTGATTAAGTACGATTCTAATGGGGATAAAAGTCAGTCAGAAGTTCCGTGTTCCTCAATTGGCCTGTTCTACGATAAGATTTGTAGAATTATAAAACTAATTATTATTTTCTAACATTCTTTTACTTTCACTTTTTTACTATCAGAATGCGAAGCATTTTGTGCTTTATTTATGAGGATGTTAGGAATTCGAAGCATGCATTTGTGTCTTCAATTTAAACAGGAGACAAAGATCAGTTCTAAAATTATTATGAATTGTTGTTTCAGAATGATTCTGCAGAGATGGCAAACTCGCCGTCTTCTCTAGTAGCACTTTCTTTAGAATGCCAAACAATTTATTGGATAGAAGTAAAAATATAAGCTATTATGTCATTTCTCGTTACCAACACCTGTACCACACTTACTTTATTCAATTATTGTTGACATATTTGTCTTTATCATATAAATTACTGCACTTTTGCACTACACACATAAAATGTTTCCATTCTTGTAGCGCAATGTTTTACTAAATGTGATAGTTTTCAAAACACACCGAAAACAGTCAACTAAATACATATCTCACAAAATAAAATCCCAATTCTTTTGACATTTTTAATATTATGCACACAGCATAACGCATATTTTGCAATAACAAAGCAGTAAATAAGTTAACTTGCATAATATTGGGTGGGATCGGCTAAGCAACACTAGTAGTGATAAGTGTAACGTAATGGTAAGTTATTGGGTGGAAACACTTATGAGTGAACCACAAATGATTGTGTAGATAGTTCATCATCGTAAATAATACCGGCTCCGAAATCGGACAAGTATTTAAACCCTTCATAAATTATACTCTACAAATACAATTAAAGCATTAAAACATTTCTTTAAACAATATCAGAAAAATAGTAGAAATATTTTGACATTACTGCTATAAATGTTTGCACACCAGTAGGGAAGCACAAAAAGTCTGAATTACTTAAAGTAGCATAACTACTGTCACACAGTTTAATTTAGCTTACACTTCTTTCAACAACATTAAAAATCTGTGTATGTTACTATTTAAAATTAAATAATAATTATTTCTTATAGATCTTCATAACATCCGTGTATGAATATCCAACATCGAGGGACACATATATACATTTTCAGCGTGATATGAATAACACTAATACCTACTATGGTGTGACTCTGGAATCCAACAAAGTTGTTAGCGCAGAATCTTTGAGAGATTTAAGCATTAAACAGAGAAAATGTATCTTTAGAGACGAAATTCAACTTGACGTAAGTAATTTATATTCCCACGAAACTTGCAGGCGTGAGTGCAAATACGGACATGCGCTAAAACTTTGTAAATGCTTTTTACCAGGATTTTACAACGCAGGTAATTGTTTGTGATTTAATATTACGTTTAAATATTTGTCATTCAAATTTGCTCATGAAATTCAATAATTATATTTGAATTTTACGAGGCAAGCTTTGTTATTTAATGTATTCTGTGCTAAGGACGTGAATTGAATAATAATCCTGTTACATTTTCCGTGTAAGAAGTTGTTGCACCTCACGCTGTTCATATTTAGTCAGACTACTAATAAAGTTGGTTTTACTCGATATTTATAATCGTTATTCTCCACTGTAAGTTTTTTTTTTGTAAATGCCTTTATATGGGTTATTATTAATCATACCATTTTGACTAAAAAAAGATCGGAAATGTTAAACTGGATATCTTCTCAGATCTTTTACCGGTTGGTACTAATATATATATAATGTGTGCTTTGAATATTAAAGCAAAAGTAGTAAATCAGGAATAACAGTGTTGTGTACAATACAGTATATTCAGAACCCACAAACCCTCATACTGACTCCGGAGTCACATAAACATATGAGTAAAATTTTAGCATACACGATTTTGACCTGAGAGACCCTGGTTCGATTAGCTATGGGAGCTGATTGGTTCGTATTTCACGTTAATCGCTAGGTCCCGTCTCATATAGCCTCGCTGCTGAAAGGGACGTTAAACTCAAAATCAACTCAATTCATATAAGTAAAATTGTCAACTTCAATAAACTATTTTTTTTCAATTAACCTCATAACATGCAAGGTCCGACGTAATGGTGCAGGGAGAAGCAATAATAAGTGCGGTATGCATAAATAACGTCTTCATATATGAAATCATTTTGCTTAGAAGCTACAAGAGTACGTTCAATATAAGGTATGTCGATGTTTTTAACCTCAGCAGAATTATATGAAACTTCTTGTTCGCTTAAGATTTAGGGAAATAACAGATTGCAAAAGCAAGAAACATCCGAAATTGCGAAATATTAGCATAACCGTATGACGTTTTCTGGTATTGTAAAACTACTGACTATCGGTATATTACCTCAGAAAATATATCAGCAATCTTATATTAGATACGGAATACCACTAATGTTTTTCTGATCTTAATACGTTTCCGGAAGCACAAAGAATATCCACTTTTGCAGATTCTACTATTATGTCATCAATGATTTAATCGTATTCTACGAAAACACAGATAAAAGTTCTACTAAAATATTCAATTATCAATTTCAGTCTTTAATACATTGGCTGCCATAGTAAAAAACGATTTTCTATAAGAAATTTACTAAATTACTATTACTAAATTAAATTAAAATATTATTGCAACAATAAAAAGTTTAATAATGAATATTTCAGAAACAAATCGTACGGTATTATCAAGCCAGTTGAAGAAAATAGAAAATAGTTACTACATGTTTTCGTGAGTAAAGTTAAACAAAAACACCCTCTGAAGTTAAAAAGAAATATTAGTCAAATGTAACTCATGCGGTGCAGATGATTAAACTAACTTCTGTTGTATTTTAATGATATGACAGTTAGTGATAAAAATGCATACATTAAAGAACGCTCTTATAAATAATACGTTCAATTGATTTTTTAAATGTAGTTATTGTATTTAACTTCCGTAGTATACTATAAGGAAGTACAGTATATTTAAATAGACATTATATTTTCAACAACAAAGAAAGGAAAAGGCAATTGTTACATCAAATATATTCTTATTAGGTATAAGACTATTTTCACTAAATTAATTAATTGAAAAGCTCAGTTCGAAAAGAGCCTAAGTCACAAAAGTAAGTTTTTCAGGAGACGATTTTTGTGTGTGTTTCTATCATTCTATTTTTGTAAAAGAAAAGTAATCTACATAAAACAAAATTGAAATTGCCTACTTTTCGTAAGATAACGGTGAAATTATCATCTGTAGCAAGAGTTATATGAGCGTTTCTAGGCATGAGTCAGAAAATAACTTCAGACAATACTGTTGACTAAACACATTTTGGAAAACAACACTGTTGTCTTTTGCCTACAATTAAGGTGGATCACCACCCGGAAGTCAGGACATATTTTAGCTCATTGCCTTAACTACTGCGCAATGAAACGTTACATATTATAAATATTGTACTATAAGATAGAGTAATATTTCAGCTACAACACAAGACACTGATTCATTTGGTTGTCTCTCCTGATATTGAAAATTGTAACAAATAAAAGAAATATTTGATTCGTTTCACAATGAGCACACAAGATGGCACTTGCTGTAAGATTTTACTAGAAGTGCTCAGTTTTGCGAAATGTTCATTTGTACGTGTAAAGTATTTTAAAGTAACGATCTTATTACGAAATAGATATATTGTTTGACAGTTTTCGTGTTATGTTTCATATTTTATTTAAATATTAATTTACATTTAAGGAAATAGATTTTGAGACGAAACTTGCGCAGAACGCCATAACGCGTTGTTGCCAAATTTGTACGTTTATTGTTGTGGTCACAATAAGAAGATTCCTGGATTCTAGTGTTGCAGTTCGAGAAGCGGAATTGCGGTAATGATCGAAAACTAATTTCTCTATTAAGTATCCAAGCAGAATTCCGTGGTTACTTCCTTTATTATCTGGCATCAGTAAACACTCTACACTATCTGGCAACGCAACACTATTTAAGCAGCGTTAAGCATAGCACTGGGAACATGTAGTGATCCACCTTAATTTGATTTATAGAGTTTTAGCATGAAATCCAGTTTAATATACGGAGATGCGGAAATGGAACTTAATAGGACCAATATCTCAAAATTGACAAAAATTGACTTATGCTCTTTTGGAATCCACCCCTTCAATTCTGAGGTGTTTGACTTTCTTTTTCAGCAATGCTTCCGCATTAACATATCTATGCATATATAGAGCTGATTAACTGATGTGAGCTAAATCATACATTCAAAAACAGCGCTAAACGTTATACATATTAGTGCTTTATATATAGGCCACCTCAATAGGCCACCCATAGGCCAACTCAATAACTATTGAAACTATTGAAGATATAAAAAAATGATTTTTGATTGCCAAGTATGGGTTGTCAATCAAAAATGGTGGAATTTTAGTAATCGGACGAACTGTTTAAGCTCGACACTGATATAGCACCCAATAATAAAGAAAAATGCAACGTTACCATGTCAGTGAAGGAAAGATGGAATGAAATAATCTGGAGCGTGAAATATCCTGGGCCAAGGAGAATAGAAAGGGGAACAAATTAAAGAACAAAGGAGCAGACCTATTTGCAGTTCCCACGACAGTGGCGTCAGCACCACAAGAAGAGAGTGGTAGGAGAGAGGAGGTATACGAGGAAAACAAAAATGAAAATAAGTCGTGTCGTTTCCTGACAGGTTTACTGTGAGAGGTAAGCGTGCGGAAGCCAATATCCCAACTGAAGTCACTTATTTCTATGGCCTGGTTTTACCCTTGATTTATTAATTTAGGCATGTGTGGAAGGAAAGGGCTAAGGGAGAGGTTCGGGTCTCAAACGCCGAGGTCAACAGTCAACAGACACAACGCTGTGTATTTGTCTCGCGAGGTCCCGCACATAGTTGTTGAAGCGCACAATCAAGTCGATCCGCGAGTGAATGTGTAGAGTGGAATACACGGTAAAGTCATATTAGTGCCCGTGTTTTTGCCCGATAGGTTAACATCAGACCAGTATCTACATCATCTGCACACCACATTACAGCCGTATCTAAATGAATTGCCTTTGTTGTATTTTATTTCCACACGATGGAGTACCGCCACATTGCGGCCGCTCAGTTCGACAATGGCTCAACGAGGTGCTTCCTGGCCGATTCATTGGTCAAAGAGATCCCGTGGAACGGCCGCCCAGATCACCTGAGCTCAACCTATTAGACATTTACTTGTGGAGTTTTCTAATGTCTGTTGTGTATGGGAATAGACTCAAAACCCTGGAATAGCTGCAGAAGAATATTCGAAACGTGTGTAGAGCAATAATACCCCAAACACTCCGGTGTGTGCGTGGTAGTGTCTGACGCCGTGTCCGTTTCTGCCACCAGCAGGAGGGACACCAATTTGAGCACCTATTGGCATAGTGTCCAGGACTGTTGCGTCTAGAAGCAAGTGCCGTACGTGCGTGAGACATGTACATTTATTCTCACTAACATGTACGGTAAAAATGTCAGAAAACGACACAAATTATTTTCATTTTTGTCTTCCTCGTATTCCTCCTCTCTCCTGTCCCTCCCCTCTTGTGGTGTTGACACTACTGTCGTGGGCCCTGCAAATAGGTCTGCTCCATTGTTCTTTAATTTGCTCCCCTTTCTATTCTGCTTGACACAGGGTATTTCACGCTCCAGATTATTTCACTCTATCTTGTTCTCTACTGACATGACACCGTTGTATTTTTCTTTATTATTGGGTCGAGCTTAAACAGTTGGTCCGATTACGAAAATTCCATCATTTTAAATTGACAACTCTCACTTGGCAATCAAAATGCTCTATTATCATTTATTCATATCTTCAACAGTTACCGAGTTGGCCTACTGCAAGGGACTTTTGACTCGCTCCGTATATATATATATATATATATATATATATATATATATATATATATATATATATATATATATATATATGCCAGTACCCGCCAAGTGATCTTTCTAGTGGACGAACACCGTGCGCTTGGATTTTCTCGCGGTTCTCTCGTTTCCTCCTACTTTCTAATTCAAACATTTCATTAATTTCTCTACATCACCGCCTCCTTTTGCCTAGCCGGGATAAGGATAGAACTTAAAATTTAAAAATTTCATTTCATTTCCTATATATGTATATTTATTTTACATAAACCATCTCTTCGCCAGCAGTCGTCTATAAGGAGTAGTACAAATGAGAAAAGTAATAGATAGGAGAAACTAATAAGAACCCTAGGTATAGATCGGAGTCCATTGTTGATGAAACTTTGTATGTATTGAGAAAATCTTCTCGAGAAACTTCCACAGCCAAAATTGTAGCTGCAGTGTCTAAGACGTTTGGACACTAGAGCTCGAGAAAGATCAAAAGTAGAACGTCAGTTCATTAAGGTCATGGTGATAAAATGCACGTTTTTCTTTAAAACTGGTCATTGTATCAACATAAATGGATATGAGTTGTTACGTATGATCTGTTAAAAGTGATAAAAGTAATATCCACCATAGGCCATGTTGAAACTGTTGCGATATGTATAAATGAGAAGATTGTCATGTGGTGCATCAATTTGAATATAAATTGACGCAGAAATCTGTTGGTGGAGTCTGTTCTGGGATTACATTATTCCGGTGCTTCTGGTAGAGTGGTTTAGGTACAGGATGAGCAAAGTTTGGATGGGCTGATGTGACGTGTTCAATCTTCATAATAATGCCGTGGTTAAAACAATGAGTAGTATGTATTTACAAATGTAACAAATTGGTATTACCAAACTGCATTGTGACTACCGGTAGTTGTTCTTTGGGAACGTGAGATTGTCGCTTTGCTACTAGTAATCCCAACTTTTTTTCACCATCTGTATGTGTCAAATTGGTTTTGCTTGGTGCACGGAATGAATGAAACTAGTAAGTCTCGATGTAAAAGATTAATCTCTCTGACTGTGGAGCAATCGGTATCGTCCAATTAAATCTTTAAGATAGTATATGGCAGGTAGCAAAGGCGTTGCTGGGGACAGGGCAGAGACATCATCACTTTGAGACAAAATATCGTACGATCGGACGTAAAAGAACAATTATTCGTTTTATGTCCTTTAGCGTAACTGCTTCGAAAGTACCAGTCGTTTTCCGTATGCTTTTTATACCGTTGTCAAGAGACAAATTGGCAAAATATTAACGCTACCAACCAATCCTAAAAATCAGCTAGTTATCGTTATACCATCTATTAAGACAACGTTTGAAATGACAATTGCTTGAAAATTCTGTAATAAATGATTTTTCTAAAGTATACATAGGAATGTATGTGTGAACTTTGCTTTCGAAATTAATGACCTGATTAATCTTCAAGTGTCTGTTCAGAACGTGTGTATTGTAGCGAGATAGAGGAAACAAGTAATAGAACCAAACGCTCTCCTAAAACCGATAAGATCTCGCATTTCGTGCTGTGGACAAGAAAGTGAACTGCAGGTAGGGGAGGGACAAGGGATAGTCAAACGCCCGTTGATGCGAGTGAAAATAGATAGGTCTCACTGAAACTAAACGCCACAAGGTCACTTCTACTCCTCGCTCACAACTCATTGGACTGTGTGGGACAACCACTACTCTTGCGTTCTAAACGTCAAATGTATACCTACATACAATGTGATGGAAAAAATTATGTCTATGTATAAGGAAAGGGACTTGGTAAATAAAACAAGTGTTTAGTGAAGACGATAACAAATGTACATTTTGGATCTACTGAACAACTGGCACAGTAACATGCAAGTGAGGGAAGAAGATCCTCTCGAGTTCGATGACTATGAGGCGGAACGAGAAGAAGCATTTGATGGAGACGTTATGAACAGCATGCGGAAGGATCATCAATGTCGTCTGCAGACAGTGGATACGTACCTTTGCCATTGTTACATTTCGAGAGACAAAAAGATTGTAGATATCAGGTACTGGCGTAATATAATAACTCGTAAACATCGTTCTTTCTCTTAGATGGGAACACAGTTTCGATTCCAAACATCCGAAGTTCAGCTCTACTTGTGGGAAGCAATGTTGAGGAAAAGGCAATTGGTTACAACAAAAGAAGTATTAAAAAAGATTGCAGACTTTGTTGTACAAGGGTTCAGAGAAGCGATACAACAGCACGGCATAGTCCATGACAGCGATCTTCAAATTACGCAAAAACAAAAGGAAAAGAACTGGAAATGCGGACTTTCAAAAATAGCGAGTGGTGGCTATCTAGTTTCAAGTCTCATTACAATATTGTCAGTCGCTAAGTCACAAGGTTTGACACCATCTCTATATTTGATGACAAGCAACAAATTAACCACCGTGCTGAAGAATAGCAAATGATAACCAAGGAACTGTTTCTTGTGCTCCCTAGAAATAGTCTGGTGGCAGAGCAAGAGAACCTTGCATTTTGGGGTGACCAAGGTTTTTTGACGTTTTCTTATAGCTTTTGATGTGCTGAATCCAAAACTGCCGGGTGCAACTCTGGCACCCTTGAGCATTTCCCACAAAACTCACTAACAATTTCCCCTCCCCCTTTTTTAATAAAAAATCGTTGAGTTCGGGAAAATAATCTGTAACTTCTACAGTAGTTAACGTAGAACAAAAATTCAAACCTTGTTCTGCTTCCAATGAAACAGTCTTTCCAACTATGTTAATCACTTGGAGTTGCGACGAACAAGAAAGGGAAATAAAATGGGAAGTTCTGGAAAATTCTCTCCCAAAGCATCTCTCAGCTCTTAATATCCAAGAGCCGTACCTCGAATCTTCATCCGGAAAGAAAATATTTTTATATTTTCATGAACTTTCGACACTAGCAAACAATATTAGGAACAGTACCGCTCTGGCACCCTTGAAAATTTCCCACAAAACTCACAATTTCCCATCATTTGTATTTTACGAAAAATTATTGACTTCTGGAAATTATCTGTAACTTCTACAGTAATTAACGTAGAATAACGTTTCAGACCTTGTTATGCTTCTATTGGAACAGTCCTTCGAACTATGTAAATCACTTGGGGCTGCGACGAACAGGGAAGGGAAATAAAATGGGAAATTCTGGAAAATTCCCTCCCAAAGCATCTCTCAGCTCTTAATATCCAAGAGCCGTACCTCGAATCTTCATCCGGAAAGAAAACATTTTAGTCTGGTGGCAGAGCAAGAGAACCTTGCATTTTGGGGTGACCAAGGTTTTTTGACGTTTTCTTATAGCTTTTGATGTGCTGAATCCAAAACTGCCGGGTGTAACTCTGGCACCCTTGAGCATTTCCCACAAAACTCACTAACAATTTCCCCTCCCCCTTTTTTAATAAAAAATCGTTGAGTTCGGGAAAATAATCTGTAACTTCTACAGTAGTTAACGTAGAACAAAAATTCAAACCTTGTTCTGCTTCCAATGAAACAGTCTTTCCAACTATGTTAATCACTTGGAGTTGCAACGAACAACAAAGGGAAATAAAATGGGAAGTTCTGGAAAATTCCCTCCCAAAGCATCTCTCAGCTCTTAATATCCAAGAGCCGTACCTCGAATCTTCATCCGGAAAGAAAATATTTTTATATTTTCATGAACTTTCGACACTAGCAAACAATATTGGGAACAGTACCGCTCTGGCACCCTTGAAAATTTCCCACAAAACTCTCAATTTCCCATCATTTGTATTTTACGAAAAATTATTGACTTCTGGAAATTATCTGTAACTTCTACAGTAATTAACGTAGAATAACGTTTCAGACCTTGTTATGCTTCTATTGGAACAGTCCTTCGAACTATGTTAATCACTTGCACTGCGACGAACAGGGAAGGGAAATAAAATGGGAAATTCTGGAAAATTCCCTCCCAAAGCATCTCTCAGCTCTTAATATCCAAGAGCCGTACCTCGAATCTTCATCCGGAAAGAAAACATTTTTATATTTTCATGAACTTTCGACACTAGCAAACAATATTAGGAACAGTACCGCCCTGGTACCCTTGAACATTTCCCACAAAACTCACAATTTCCCATCATTTGTATTTTACGAAAAAATTATTGACTTCTGGGAAATTATCTGTAACTTCTACAGTAATTAACGTAGAATAACGGTTCAGACCTTGTTATGCTTCTATTGAAACAGTCTTTCCAACAATATTAATCACTTGCGGTTTGACGAACAGGGAAAGGAAATAAAATGGGAAATTCTGGAAAATTCCCTCCCAAAGCATCTTTCAGCTCTTAAAATACAAAAGGGATGGGATGTATTTCCTCCCGAAAGAAATATTTTTATATTTTCATGAACTTTCTACACTAGTAAACAATATTAGAAAGGTTTCCACCTTGACCATTTCCCATTAAACTCATGATTTTCCATCATCTATATTAAAAATAGTTCATGCGGGAAATGTACCTTGAACTTCTATATAAATTAGCAAAGAATAATGCTTCATCCCTTTCTGCTTCTGTTCGAACAGTTTTTCCAACGATATCAGCCCTTAGGGCAACATTTGCAATTTCGAGACTTTTTATTAAGCATGAATGTAATGTATTTAGACTGTTCCAAAATTTTCTATTATCAGTAAAGTGTAAGATAAACTTACATAATGACTTAAGTACGTCATGTTTATTTGTAATATTATTCTTCACCACTTTCTTCACTCTCGTCAGCGTCGTTATGTGAGTACGTGTTTAGTTTGTTGTAGCATCTACCATCAAAGCATTTACAGAACATTGTACAGGGTAGTTTACCTACAGAACTACAGCTTCTTGTTGAACAAGGTTTTTCTGACTAACAGGAACATTTGATGAGGTGAAGTACATCGGCAGGAGCTGGCTCAACATTTGGAGGAAGCATAACTGGCCTTAACGATTTGGTTGTTTCATCACGTGTCCATCCATAACAAGTTGGATCAACATTTGGTGGATCTGCCCTGTCTACACTCAGCCAAATTAGCATTTGTAGATGTGCGCGGTTTACATTTAGTTTAAAAGCTTCCGACGTGGGTGGAAGAGAGCAAGGTAGTGGGGCTCTTGTGTGAGCAGATGCAGTTTTTTTCTTCCAAAAGTTAATAGACTTCACACTTGCTACACCATAGCACGCAGCTACAAAATCAGTTGTTTCTTGTTCTATATCATTGGTTATCTATTCCAGAGACCCCATTTTTTCAAGCTAACTCCTTTTACCACTTGTTTAATGGCTGTTGATTTTCTTGTATTATAGCCACCATATTCAGGAGTGACTTCAGAACTCCTAATGATCGACTTTAAAAACTCGAAATCTATTCTCTTTGCTCTGTACACTGAATAAACTTGAGATGCAAGTAATGCTAGAGTTGGCACTTCTTTTACTGAGAAATGTTAGGGCATTGGTGGCTTTTTTGGCCCTGTGTACCGGTGTACAGGCACTCCATTACTCACGTTCCTTCATTTCTTCCTTTGTAATGCGACAAATTTTGTTACTTTGAAACTCCATGACTTCTCCACTTGAGTTATCAGCAGAGCCATACTGTGAGTTTGACGTAGGCCATTTTGAGATCCAATAGACGTGTCGAAGTTGTCACCAACAGCTTGCACAAATCCATCTGTCGAGGGATTAAGTCCTTGCAAAGTTGGTGCTTTGCTGGCTTCTGCTGCAGCTGACGCTTTAAATCTTAGGGTCTCACTGTAACTATAAGAGATTCCAAACTTATAGAATTCGTCAATGAGACGTTTGCTGTTCAGAAGCACAGTAAGAGCAATCTGGAGAGAAGTTGGCTGCTTTGTCAATGCTGCAGTTACGATATTTCCAATGAGTATTACAGGTAGCTCAGTAATTCCAAGCATCTCTAATAGGGAAAGTAAAGTTTCACTAACATTATTTTTAATATTGTCTTCAGAGAGGGTAGTTTCGTAACTTTTCAATAAATCATCAGGCTTCTTCACTTCATTCATTATCTTTGTACTTAGTTCTTTTATTGTTTCTCCATCATCGTCATCATCTTCGGTAATATTCATGGAAAGAGCAGCTTGATTTTTAAAGGCAAGAATGCTGGATACATTGATTTTGATTTTAGTTTTAGCGTCCCTTTCAGCAGCGAGGCTATATGAGACGTGGACCTACTGATTAACGTGGAATCCGAACCACATGAGCTCCCGCCGGGAATCGAACCCGGGTCTCCCACGCCAAAGGCGCGTACGCTAACCGCTTAGCCACGGAGGAGCTCGAATGCTGAATACACCAGGAGAGGACAATACTAGAAGGTCTTTACCTATTCTTTCCTGAACATCTCTTCTAATTGCAATACGATCAGTTCTAGATCCACCGTTCTGTTGATAAAGATGGTAAACTTCGATGGAGTTCCAAATACGAGAGGTGTCGTCTTTTAAAGCTATCGTGACTGCGTTGATTCCATCTCCGTCACTTCTTTTATTTATGCTGCGTTTCAGTGAACAAATTTTAGCTCACTTACTGTGCAAGAATTGATTGTAACAGTCTTTGTGGTAACGAGCGTCTGCCGCGTGTAGATCTCCAACAGCTCCATTTACAAGCACTCGAACAGCTTCGGACAATTCGACATTTCTAACATCACATATTTTGAGGATAGCTTCTTGAATAGTCGATTGCCCTGGACGATCGACCGTTCTAAGAAGGTGATATCTGCGCCATCGACTTGGATTTTTTGGATCAGGATCGGAACAGCTCTCTCCACAGAATAGACAGTCAGTACGAAAATTGAAAGGTTTTGCGTCTGATCTTCTAGTCCCTTTCACCTGTGGTTCAGAGGAGGTTGAAGTTGACTGCTCTTTGGCTCTCTTTATATGCCACTGCGAAGTATATGTTGATACGCAGTCCTTATGAAAGTATACTGGCACATTTTCCTCAAGAGAAATAAACTGTCCGTCACGTCTAAGACTACTTGCCAACATAATTGATCGAACTCGAGCTGGTCCTCCAGTTATAAGCCGCTCTTGTGTTTTCTGACAGGTGAAAATGCACTTCTTTTCTTCCGTCATGTTTTTTAAAAAAAAACACTATGAAACACTACTTTGAAACGTGTTAACACACATATAACAGTAACAGTTTATTCACTTGGCACTAGTCAGTTGTAAACTCATCCACATGTTCACTAAAAACTGTTATATCTATGTGATGGCTGCTACCTGTAGATATATAAACGGGTTGAGTTAATACATGGAGGAACGTTACAATTAATACCGATGAAAAGATAAAAGGAAATTTAAACATTAAAATCCACGAACTTTTAGCCAGGAATCGTAAACCGAACTTAAATTGTTAAAACAAAAGCGAATACAAGCATTAGATATATCCTACTGCCCAAATTATATGAGGAAGATAATTGTATTATCTATTGTGCTACTTATCAATTCTATAAATGTAAATTCCTTTTAAATTTTAACTATTCAAGTGTGTATCGCACGATTATAGTTCACGTGTGTACGGTTATTTTCAAATGTAGAAAGTACAGGAAAATATAATAATATTTCTTTCGGAAGGAGATACACTCCATCCCTTTTGTACTTTAAGAGCTGAAAGATGCTTTGGGAGGGAATTTTCCAGAATTTCCCATTTAATTTTAGTTTCCTGTTCATTGCAGCCCCAAGTGGTTAACAGTGTTGGAAAGATTGTTTCGATAGAAGCAAAAACAAGGTTTGAACCGTTATTCTACGTTAATTACTGTAGAAGTTACAGATAATTTCCCAGAAGTCAATAATTTTTTCGTAAAATACAAATGATGGGAAATTGTGAGTTTTGTGGGAAATGTTCAAGGGTGCCAGGGCGGTACCGTTCCTAATATTGTTTGCTAGTGTCGAAAGTTCATGAAAATATAAATGTATTTTCTTTCCGGATGAAGATTCGAGGAACGGCTCTTGGATATTAAGAGCTGAAAGATGCTTTGGGAGGGAATTTTCCAGAACTTCCCATTTTATTTTCCTTTCTTGTTCGTCGCAGCCCCAAGTGATTAACATAGTTCGAAGGACTGTTCCAATAGAAGCGTAACAAGGTCTGAAACGTTATTCTACGTTAATTACTGTAGAAGTTACACATAATTTCCCAGAAGTCAATATTTTTTTCGTAAAATACAAATGATGGGAAATGGAGAGTTTTGTGGGAAATTTTCAAGGGTGCCAGAGCGGTACTGTTCCTAATATTGTTTGCTAGTGTCGAAAGTTCATGAAAATATAAATGTATTTTCTTTCCGGATGAAGATTCGAGGTACTGCTCTTGGATATTAAGAGCTGAAAGATGCTTTGGGAGGGAATTTTCCAGAACTTCCCATTTTATTTCCCTTTTCTTTTCGTCGAAGCCCCAAGTGATTAACATAGTTGGAAAGACTGTTTCATTGGAAGCAGAACAAGGTTTGAATTTTTGTTCTACGTTAACTACTGTAGAAGTTACAGATTATTTTCCCGAAGTCAACGATTTTTTAATAAAAAGGGGGAGGGGAAATTGTTAGTGAGTTTTGTGGGAAATACTCAAGGGTGCCAGAGTTGCACCCGGCAGTTTTGGATTCAGCACATCAAAATCTATAAGAAAACATCAAAAAACCTTGGTCACCCCAAAATGCAAGGTACTCTGCAAATCTTATAGACTGGCTGCCAGACTAAAAGGTACTATCTTTGGGTAACCAATATGAGAACAATTGAAATTCCTTCAAACTAGATTTATCGCCTTTTCATTCCAATATAATGTATACATTTGTAGAATAATTTGTCATCAGCAAATATGTTTTGTAATGAACATTCTTTTGTTGTCGTCTTGTAGAATAATTCCGTTTGTGATTTCTGCTCGAATGAATGGGCATATAATAAATAATTCAAAATGATTATTAAAAGTAAAGTGTATTAAAACTATGGCATTATTATACAGATTGAGCACGTCAAATCAGCCCATCCATACCAATTACATGTTGCTCTTACACAAATCACGTAATGCTAAAATTATATTTCCCTCTGTTTTTCGAGTAACACAGATCCCACTCATAATGCTCCATACCCTCCATCCGCTCGAGTGCCATGAGGTGCACTTTGCTCATCTTGTACCTCACCACTCTAAAAGAAGCATGGAAATAATGTAATCGCACGACAGACTTCAACAACAGGACTTTGTGTCTATTTACGTTTAAATTGATGCATCGCATGCCCCTCTTCTCATTTACACATATCGCAACAGCTTCAACGTGGCCTCTTTATCATTTTTAACACATCATATCTACCATCCCATATTCATGTATGCTCACTTCGTGTCGATACAATGACCAATTTTAAAGAAAAAACGAGCATTTTATTACCAAGCCATAATGTACTGACGCTCCGTTTTGATCTTTCTCGAGCCGTAGTGCCCCAACATCTTCCACACTGCAGCTACGATTTTGGCTGTGCGAGTTTCCCAAGGCGCTCTCTTTATATACAAAGTTTCAAAAACATCGGACTTTGATAGATACCTAGGGTTTCTTGTAAAACGTAAATGGTCGTTTTTCGTACCTCTTTGCAAACTTCAATGACGTTTATAACCAAACAAATTATTACAATTATAAAAATAAGTAGAAATATGAAATGTTATAATTGGACCATGTCAGGTACAAATTTTGAAAAATTATTCTAAAATTAAAATATACTCTTAATTATAATGGTATATACAATTAAAATGTATTTTCTAATTCGTGTTATTCATAATATTCAAGAAAATATCAATATTTAGTAAATATTTATTAAATCATATACATTTCATATGTCTAAGCTATATGATTAATTTTGATTGGTTCTAAACTGTAATGCTATCTATTAATTTAATTTTTATTGCATTTTTATCTATTCGGTTAATATACTTACCTGATGAAATTCACTATCCAGCAATCACTCTTAAAAAAAATGTCCATAATTGGTATTGAAGTATTGCAAAATAAGTTTTAAAATTCTTCGGAGGTGATTCCCACTACTGAGACAAGAAAAAAGCCCTCTTGAACTTGAACACAATTTCGAAACTACATGCTGCCAAGAGCTATAAAATGAAACACGGACGCCAACATTACGGAAACCTTGCAACGTTCAGAGCGTGGGTATAAAATATACCTATGACATTTCTGCTTTATTCAAATATGTATGTGGCAAGACCCTAAAATGCATGCCCAAGAAATTTTCCAAAGGAACCTAGGGAATCCCGAATAATCTGCCAACGAAAGCTGGGTCTTAATGGATGTGAATGGCTAGAGTTCGCACCTAGCAACAATAATTACTGTGTATTAAGACGATATCTGAAACAAATACAAAATGAGAGAAACTTAAAATTGAAACTTGAAAGGTAACAAACCTTTATCATTTTCCATTTATTCCGAGACAATAACACGAACGGAAAATAAGGAAAATAAATCTGGAAATTTGTATGTTTGCGGTGTTCATTCCAGAATGGAGGAAAAACGAAAATATTTTTTCTGGTTCCGCATTATTATACCAATCGGCTCACTCTCACTAAGCATTTGATTAAATGTGTGTGTTTTCACACTGAAGGAAAGGGGGGCGGGTTCCGCTCTTCCTAAATCTCTTGAAGTGACAGAATATTTATTCAGGCTCTGCAAAGTCATTTCAGATCAAACAACTGAAAGAGTGTTCCAACAGCAACAGGATTGGACTTTATTTTTTTGTTTAACTTTATCATCACAAATAGGAAAAATATCAAGTAATATGTTTGTCATAAGAACTACACGTCTAAGATTCATTTCATTTTGGAGAAATGATGCTGTAGACGGTAGTGGGAATTTTGCTCAAGTGTACGGGAATTTTCAGTGCTTGGTGATTACGCCACCGGCCTTCCTTTACAGTTAATTTGGTTGCATTCTTCCCGGCAAATGCTTCGGACTCAGCTGGTGGAGCACTTTTGCCGTAAATCTCCATATGGCTGTACCACCCAGAAGTGTCCCTTACTGTGCCTCTCAATGTCAAACTATGGCTACTTTGTTTAGTATCAACGTAATGTCACACAAGTGTTCACGCAGTAGCTACAAACAAGCAAGGAACAATGGAGTACTTAGTCAGGGTAGAATACTCAATGGCGCAATTAAATAACACACACAAGCCATAGCACACCGACGAAGTATAGGACGATCAACTGTTGACTAACAACAGTCTCCAGATATCTTCACCAACGCTAATACGTTACTCCGGTATCTCCGGTCTGGTATCTAACATATAAGTCCCAGTCCTCTTAATTCTTTCTCCAATTCTATCTGCCTCCCCTTTGCGTTGTCTCATACGCAACGAAGTAAAGTAGCCAATGATCCTGGAAACCCAGAAATATAATTCTTAATATCTAAAAGATGTAGGAATACATTGTAGAAACTGGATCCAGTTAGCTAAGAACAGAAGTCAATGAAGAGCTTTTGTGAACGTGGAATTTAGCCTGCAAGTTCAATAGGCTATAGAGTTAGTTAGTTAGTTTACAGGATTGTTAATATGAAGTTTTGTTATTTCAATTTTTTCTAAAAAAATGTTAAAACCATTTCTAAGATACACGTTTTATTTTGTTTCTTCAATCAAACTACAGTATTATTGGAGATAGGAAAAAAATTCGTAACATTTTTACAGATTATTCAAAAAAAATAAGAATAATTTTTGGGGCGGATTAATTAAACTATACGTTATCTAGCCAAGTAAAAACATAACATTTGGAGGGACATGCGCTTATTCACTCATCAACTTTCCGGTATGTAAAGATCATAAAACTTGTTAATCGAATGATATAGTACGACACAAATTACGTTATGTCTTTACACCAATTTCTACGTGGCGCTGGGGTCAGTTAGACACTCTGAATACTCTCCACTTTCTCTCTGACAAGCCGGTGTTTCTATGTTCTCACTCTACCCTCCCTCTCCAACCTTCGCTCTTCCTTTTAACCAAACGCCAAAAATTAGAAGAGCGAAAGATTCTGTTCACTCAGCATTTGATATTGTGTTTGTAGTGGATACAAAATTTAATTTCAGTTTGTTTTGTAAAGCTGTTTGCAGTTTACTTGTGTCTGTTAGTATTTAGGATCTGTATGAGTTTTTTGCACGTTAAGTATGTACTGTATACCGGAACGTTTAGGTATATATTCTGCTATTCTTTTATTATAATAGTGAATTTAAATTCTCGTGCACTTTGATTCCTTAACACAATAATCACTGAAGATAAAATACTACAAAAGACTTACTAACGATACAATAAACTGGGCTTTCTCATCTCATTTTATATCACGACCCCTTTTATCACATCCTCTTTCCTGGAATCCCCATAATTAATTTCCGGTTTCCAATAAGTTTTTCATTATTGCTGCCAATAGCTTACAGTTGTAAGTTGTATTTATTGCTTCTGATGCTTTAATTTGCAGTTTCTCACCAGTTTCTCCTTCTTTTATTCCAAATGTTTTTAAACTAATCTTTATTTGTTTAATATTGTTTGCTGTATTTGGTAACAAAGTATAGAAATAAAAATGTCTATCAAAATAAGAAGTTCAAAATATTTTAGAAAACCATTTTTCTGCTACTAGGTCCTAATTACAAGTATCGTTTTCATTTCCCTTCGCGGGTGAACTAGTTTCCCATTAGATTTAAAGATGTCTCGTCTTGATAACGATACAAGGATCATTACTTGTATGTTTCTCGTCTTCTCTCTAATTTGAAAATGCACTCATCTCGTGCGCAAGACAGGCCCCCACCAGCCTCAGAGGTTTGGGGGGGGCATGAATATGTTAGGGGGCCAAGTCATTAAAAATTCTCTTACACATAGCTAAATTCTGTTTTTTGTATTAATAATAGCATGTGGTGTTAAGGTCTAGGGGGGGGGGGCACGAAAAGTTTGGGGGAAGGCTTCTTAGCCCCCTATAATAGTGGGCCTGGTGCAACACTACTTACAATCCTACTTAAAATTGCCATATCGATGCAATGGATATGATAGGAGTACATTTAAAGAGTTATGTAACACGAAAGAACACTAATTTTGCACTAAAGAATGTGGAAAAACTTTGTTATGATGCAATAGACAAAGTTCACAATTTTTTCTGGAATAATGTAATGAAACATGAATGGGACTTAATACAAAAGGCTGGACAACGCGAAGAATTTTTAAAAATTGTCAACAAACGTGTCACACTGTTAGGAAACAGTGATAGCAGCAATGATGATGACGATGATTATATCAATATTAGCTCTTCATGATGGAAACATCAAGTGAGTTTGTCGCCACGACATTTTATTTTTCATTTCTCAATAATTAAAAAATGTCCTTTGTTAAAATTGCATGTTCCTTTCTATATCATTATAAGGCATTATGTTCAAATGATTATAGTAAAAAGTTTAAATTAATATTTTTGACGTATTTATGGTTACTGAGTACTTTTCTCCGCCTCTCTCCCCATTTTTTCTCTTTTCTTTTCATCTGTTGAGAAGAGCGAAATGTACTGTAAATCTCGCTTCTTCGAGATAAACTTGCCTTCAGCCCGCGCGAATCTTACGAAATGAAGCACATGAGTGGGATTTCTTCTCGGTGGTAGATGTGTAAGTATGGCAACTCAGCTTTGTTGACAGTCGCTCTGGGAGTGTGTAATGTGTTTACAACCCCTATTGATTAAAACTTTCTTGTAGCCTTGAAGAAGAGCGTTGCAATAACTGAGAACATTTCACTACTCTGATATAGAGTGATGCTGGCATAGCTGCTAAGTTTACGATGAATTTCGTAGTACATTTAAGCATTGACCGGTATTTTAACAAAACTTCTTATTTACACATATAATCTTTATAAAATCGAAAAAGGACTATTATTTTCAATATAGGCCTATTTTTTTATTTTAAACAACTTTTGTACCTATAGTGTGTTTCGGGTAGTAAGGGCAAACAACATTGGGTCTATTTTTTTATTTACTCAAAATGAAATGAAATAAAATCTTTGAGTTTAACGTCCCGCGATTATGCCTGTTAGGCTAAGGGAGACTATGATTAAAGGAAATGAATAATGAAAGAATTGGTTGAATGAGAAAGTAGGAGGAAACGGGAGTACCCCGAGAAAACCCAAGAGCACGATGTTGTTTACCACAAGTTTACTTGCCCGAGCATCGAACCAGGGACCTCACATTATAGGCAAGCGCTCTACCACTGACACACCGTGCCCTCTTATTTACTCAAAGAATTAATAAAAACAGAACTTAAACAATACTATTAACTATTTGGCGCGGTAGATCAGGATTCGATTCTCGTGGAAGCTCATGTAATATTGATCCTATGCTAAATTGTATGATCACGTTTCACTTAACTTTAGTGCCGAAAAGGACGCTAAACTCAAATCACCACCAATAATAATAACTAATTGATAGATGAACATTTTGTTGAATATGCTCTTATGAAGACATTTTAAAATGTGCTTTCACCTAAGTAAATTTTTGTTGAGTTGACCATGACACCTCATATCTTTTTGCATACATTGAGCGTATATCGAACACTAATGTTTATTTATATACTTAATCAAGTTCCTGATACATTCTGAGATGATCATTTATACTGAAAAAAAGCAACAATCAACAGCATAAAACGAAGTGGAAGAAAGTTGGTCACTACTTACTGAAACGTTTCATTCGTCTTATAAAGCTTGAAGAAAACATCTTGAAAAACCTCAGACACGATAAACGGAGTTGAACGGAATCAAATCTTGTTCAAACATACTAAGCGAAATTAAAAAAAGTCATGAATAGATCAAGAGATTTTAAATAGACAAGGAATAATTTTATTCATAAGTCACTCTCCTTATACTCCTTATATGACATATGGGCCTGCAGATCGTTCAACCGAAAAGTAAAAGGATATATTTGTCGAGTACGACTTGACAATGAAGCGGAAGGAAATAACATGAAAAACAAAATTGAACCTTTTTTTTCTTTCTGCATTAAAGCACAATATAGTTCTTATAACAACAGTAACTACTAGAGTTCATAAATTTGCAACACTGTTTTTAGTTCGCATATTTTCCGTCGAACTTGTCATTTGTGGCGCACTATAGCTAGAATTCAACATTTTCTATAATCACCATAATTAATTCTTTCCAATCGCGAATCGAAAGTAAAACAGGAAAATGTGCATATGACACGGGTCATATTTCTTGTCCACTCATAATTTCAATTTACAAGGAACATAAACTTCTACAACTTCGTACATCAATTGTTCTTACCTAGCCGTATCAGTAATTTTGAAACGTAAAATAGAAAATTTCATGTTTCTTCTTATCTCACTATATTGTAACTCCTGAAGTCCAGTTTGTATGGTACCTCTGTATAATGTGAAACATCTATATAATTCAATATTTCCTAGGCCAATACATGCTATGTGTAATCAGGATGAAAATGTTTATGTACACTCATGTCCAAAATTATTGTCTCATATCTATAACTGTCTTCTTGTAACAATATGAATTGATAATGATTTTGCAGAGTTTGTTTTAATACTGATATTATGTATATAATCAGGAAATGTATATTTATTGTAAAATTCATTGGAAAAGAATTATAAATACGAAAATTAGAATGAGTAAAATAAAATGTTGCTAAATGGAAAAGAAAAATTTATTTTCGTTTCATTGTTCTTATTTGCTGCTCTTTTGACATGAACTTAGCTACATACAGGTGTTTGCCGATTATACACATGCTAACATTATAAGAAATACCAGGCGAATTAGATATCAAATTATACTCCTAGAACAACATATTTATAGACATGCGACAATAATTTTGGACATGAGTGTACATATTATCACAAAAATCGTCTCTACCTATTTACTTATTTTGCACCATTGTTATGTTTTTTAATGTTCAGATTTGAAAGTTACTTATCCTCGTTTTTGTGCAAAAGTATGGAGGAATTAAGAAATACAAATTGTAACTCGTTATAGTAATAATCTATAGTATATATTATCTCCAAAATATTTTCTTCTAGTCACTTTTCTAATTTATTGTTGTTTCAGGTACAATTTAAGACTCCTAGTTACCTTAGATTAGCTAAAACACTTCACTCCCTTTTGTTTTGTAGTACATAAGTATGTATAAGAAAGTGCACAGTTTATTTGCGTTTTTCCTTTATTAAAATCAATTTCATAGAGACTTAATAAGGTATCCATATATAATTCCTACAGCATTTTTCAGATGGGAAGCGGCATGGCCTTGAGTTGGCTTTACGCGGCGTCCAATTGGCTTTGAGCGGTGTTGACAATTCGCGACAAGCAGTTCTGCACGCTGACTTCTCGCGCTACTGCGAATCTTGAAAATAGCAGAGGCGCTTATTAGAAATATTGAATTAGCACATTAACTGCTCACTTTACGAAGTAGAGAAAAGAATTACGAACACATACGTGAAAACTACATCTTTTTATGACAACTGGTTGTCATGATACACGCTTTGAAAGGTTTCCATATAAAACAATTAGTAAAACGAGCGTTGAGTCCCGTCTAATTTCCAATGGATTTTTCTTCGATTTGGAAATGGAACTCAACTTTTATTAAAGGATAATCAGGGGTGTAACCAACTGGTTGTTCTAGGGGAACATTACTTTCAGGGGGAGGAAAGCTTTTCACGCATTAAAATCAGAACAAATGACCTCTTTCAGGATATGAAAGCATTTTAACTCACCATGTATACTATACACATATTATGTTTTCTCGATGCTACCTTAACAAAAGACGGATCTTGACAGTACTGAAGTTGAAAAGCGGATTGTAAGAGATAAATCAACAAGCTATTCATAAGAAAACAAATGCTGTTTCTAGCAGTCTGTTTATCCGACTTTGTGTTTATGTAGGTTAAAATACTAAAGGGAAAAAACTCGAAAAAATATCAACTCAGATATTATTATGCAATAATATAGTAGTGAAAGATCCTGGGGGGACTGAGGGAGCCAGGGCCCTCATTTTATTTGTAAATGTGCAATATTAGGCATAATTTGAATGCAATTTGTCACAAAATCATCATATATGCTTTCTGCATCTGAATGCACCCCCCCAATTTACAGAGAAATCAGCGTCCTTGTAATTAGGTACAGAAACTGTATTGATGATGTTTTCCTTTTTCTTTTTTTAAAAATCGTATTTTATTATAAACGTTCCTAATTTGCATTAACTATTAACCGCTTAACTTAAAACCACGAATTATTACGTTATTTTTGTTTTGCCCTAAAATTATGAACACGAATATATTCGTGCAAAGAAAAAAGATCTAAATATTAATTTAAACGACGAATCCTTACGTTCGCCATACGCAGCTGAGTGTATGGGTGTTCGCTAGATGTCGGTAAGATTCATTTAACTATTTTTGGCTAATATTTTGCATTGAAGGTCAATGCTTATTGGCGAAATGACTAAATTGAAATAGCATATTTACATTGTATCGAGAATTCATTTGTTTGTTATATCTCTTTGAAATAATGGTATTTTTTGCAAAACAGAATACACTAATTCGTGCTAGATTGATTGGAATATTGACTTATATTGAGCTCATTTTTCCCCACTGAAGTTTTGTCAAGATGGACAGTGAAAGTGACTTCGATTTAGAAGTTAGCGGTTCCGACTAACTCAAATGTATAGAGATTTTCTAATATCTGTCATTTTATTGTTATTAGCCTGCGACATTCTATTCAAAAATATTCTAAATAAATAAAAACGTATTAGAATATATATTTCTTTCCCTTTTGCTGAATATGCTAGTGTAATTTTGTAATGTTTATTGTGGAACGTACATATTCGGGATTTTAATATTTTTTGCAGGAAAATTTAAATCTCAATTTTGATCAGCTTGAAGTTCAAGTAAAGTCAACGAACTGCATAAAATATTTTAAAAGATTCGTTGCAGCTTCTTGTACACAAAAAATGTTCAAAAAATTAAGACTAACAACAAGATTCATTTGCTTTTACTACGAACGAATATATTCGTGGTTTTAAAATAGGTGATTTTCAAGTGCCTAATTCGGGCCTAAATTTTGGACCGTTTTAGTAATGTTTGCTTCCACATACATCTACCTTCAACGTAAAATAGAAATAACAAATAAAAAAATATATAAAATTTGGAACGACTTTTGCGAAAAAAAATATAAGTTAAGCGGTTAAATAAGTTTACTAAACATACACTAGATGAACCTCATTTCGGGGCTGGAAATAGTTTGGAAAGTCAAGGCCCTCTTTTCCCCCGTTTCTACACCCTTGAGAATAGTAAGCGATCGAATTAAGTAACAAGCCTCTGCAATTTGATTCATTTATATATATTCGATTCCCGGCGGGAGCTCATGTGGAAGAACAGAAGGTATGGGACATTCGTAATATTGTTTTGAAATTGCCTTCATGCAAGATTCTTCCTTATTCGACAGAAGAAACGCAGTATGATTTTTTTTCTTCGTTTCAATACCTTACGTATGTGTGGCCAATTACGTAATCCTTCTTTACTCCTCTAGCAGGGATGCAAAAGCACCAGGCGTCTGAGTGGTGTCATAAATTATTGTAACCCAAAACAAACTCGACCATATCGCGTTGCTTACGAATCAGATGGATTGTTGTTGTGAGACCTACATCAAGCATAAGAGTATGTTATTATAGGAACAGACATGGAAGCAAAGGAGCTGATTGTGTGTGTAGGAACGCAACTTCTCTTCTAGCATAAACAGAATTCATCAGTGTCTAGATTGCTTTTTTTCGTGGTAGTTCATTTGTTCTCCAAAATTATAGTTGACAGTGTCTTTAAGGAAACCGAGTACAAGTGCGGAATTTTCTTTAAAAAAAAAGTGCTACGAAGTGAAGCTCGAAGAATTATTTTTTTGTGTTTATAATTTTTGGAACTCATAATAAAAAATTTACAAGAGTCAGATTCAGACAATGGCGAAATATTAATTGACATAGACGATAGTGAAAGTAGTGTTGAAGACGAACGTTTAGCAGTTCCACTGGAATAAGTTAATAGGTAGGTTATTCAGTTGCTATATATACTTCTAGGATACACAGCCAAAATCTTTGAGTTTGCTGGAATAGTATATTTACATTGTGAATAATGTTGCCAATGTATGTGTAATAATCTCAACTAGAGGAAGAGCGAGAAGGGAAAGGGGAGTCCGAAATCCGGCAACACCGCGCGGAATATCCCACAGCATTGGCTACTGCCCGTGATGCTTTACATCTGAAAAACACAATAATTTCTAGCTTAATAAAAGTCTCACTAATTTATTGCTTCATCTATAGTATTTTGAAACTATTTTTATAAATGTCATGTTTATTTTAAGAACTTCAGCATTAGCTAAGAAATTGATGTGGTCGATGATAGTAAAAACATCCAAGGACTTATGTAGGTTATTACCGTCACATGAGTTGTGATTTTGCTGGAATGTATTGCAATCTGCCATTTTCTACAATCCTTCTGCCTTATTTTGCATGCAGACATGAGATGTACTAACATTTTCTTCACACCAACCTATTACAGAAAAATCACTGTATTCTTCGATAACTAATTAGACGGTTTCTCCTTGGTACACTACGGCATAATAATAATAATTGAACATTAACACAACTACTATAACAAACACATAAGCTAAAGCAATAAAAAATATTGACAAGAAAGGATGCAAACC
The DNA here is from genome assembly GCF_964235325.1 of Thermobia domestica. Taxonomy (NCBI): domain Eukaryota; kingdom Metazoa; phylum Arthropoda; class Insecta; order Zygentoma; family Lepismatidae; genus Thermobia; species Thermobia domestica. The sequence goes on from NC_137467.1 coordinate 123,137,026, forward strand.
CACGTAGTCTTGTCAGCTTCGTACAATACCTTACACTAAAAGTCATTCTTGTAAATTTGATAAATTAATCTACCAGTTCCCGAAAACATGTGAATGCGAAATATATTCTACCCTAAAATAAAATCCGAATATATCTGGAGGCATGGATAAATTCAAAGGAATTAGAAACTAATGTGTACCATCTTTCTGCTTCCTTATGATGTGAGATCATCGTAAAAGCTCAGCCTCAACTTGACGACACATAGACGAAGGTCTATTTAACCTGTTCCTGAGTGAAAGTAAAAGATTATGAATAACTGAGCAAATTAATAAAGACTTATTCCTAAACGTTGAAAGCCCTTTCAATCTTATTTTATAGGTTTCCAACGAGATAACTTTGTACATCAGAAGTTTGATCATTATAGATTAATGGTTATTGAATTGAATTTCCAAGTAAGAGATTCGAGTTTGGACAACTTGAGGTTTGATTTTTTACATATTCCAATTTTAAAATTAAACTACACTCAATGTGATAACTAAGAACATCTCTTATGGAAAAGAAGAGATATGTTCGAATTACATGGAGTTTGAGTATTTTCGTTAATGGAAGCAATGATAAACAAATTCATTTCCTTCGCTTGTTCCAGATATTTTCCAAAGATTCTGTTTATTTCCAATATGTCTCGACTCACTTTTGATTCATATATATATTCTTTCTTCTCGCACCCAATATGCGGTGACTTAATACATAATTCACACTCCAGATTGCAATGTCCTTAATATATTTTTATCATTTGACAACGTGTATTAAAGAATAGAGGTTCTTGCCAAATGTAAGAATTATCTTCTTCAACCACTCCAGAGCCTCAAACTGTTACACTTTTGAGTTTTCGTACAAACTTGCATTGCCTATTAGAAATGTTACGTGAAAGTTGGTTTCCATCTCTCCATGCGTTTGTGACACCAGCAATATGATTACACTGAACAATTTAGTTGTATCAGTTACAAGGATGAGTATTCTGCTTCTTAGTGGGCATGGTTTTACAACAATGCATGGACAAATCCCATTTTGTTCGTGAAACTCAAATTTCTGTGAATTTATACTTTTCTTAAGCAAATATATTAATAATTTAATTATGAAACTTTGATGAAACTCTGAACCACTTCTTTTACCCTGCTTTTTACTGTCTGTTATTTTTTATTCATAGAAGCTACTAACATTTTAAAATAAATCTACTTAAACTATATTCCTCTTCAACAAGTTACTAGGTGTAATGTGCCTTATCTTCAGAAATAGATTTGAATTTTTGAAGAGTAGGGCACTTGCTGATCCACAACTTTTTTTAGTTTACGCGTATGATTTTGTTTATATTTACTTTGAAGTATTAAAATAATTTCTCATGCAATGAATTGTTAAAAAATATTTTATTTTAATTACTAAGACAAATGTAATAGATGGGAATATTATTTTTCCAGGATACTATAAGGAGTGTAATATAAATGGATTAGCTTGTTACGCCAATGCATTGAGTAAGTGTTAATAAGTGTGTTTTTAAGTTTCAATTTAGTGCCTCCTACAGAGGAGGTATGTAAGTAGAAACAATAGATGTTATTAATCACTATTATAAGTTAAATATAATAAATTCATTGAATTTGTCAATTTAAGATTCTCTTTTAATGATGTATATTTCATATAATGCACGATGATTCTTACAATAATAAATGTAGATGACCAATGTCTTTTGTAATCAGAGAGAAATTTAGTTTTTTATATACATAATTAAAACGTAATATGTTGCTTCTTTTATAGTATCTATGAATGTTCATAAAACGAAATAACAAGGTGAGATTTCTTATTTTCTGCTTTTATCTTACTGATTTAAAGGCGTCAAATATGTATTGTATATACACTAGATATACATACATTCTACATTCGTATAAGTAGTAAGATTTTATTCTAGTTAAGAGTTATAAGACGAAATGGATAATACCACACATTCAATAAATATGACATATTCAATACAATTTTCGATGTTTTGCAGGACTCAACGAAAGTAAAGAATTACTTAAAACCTGCCATTGCTTACCAACATGTGAATTTGATATACATTCAATCACTGATGCGACAAAATACAGGTATGCAATACGATATTATGAGATAACACATTCCGATTTTCACGTAGAAACATAGCAACTGGAATTATATTTTGCAAATATTAAGCCAATAATTACTATTCCTAGCAATAGTAGAGTACAGATCAGTGAACCTGAAGAGTAGTGACAATGGTGTTAACAAGTAAGAAATTTTACATGGTAACATATAAATTGAAATATTCTTCTTATTTATTTTATATTTCGTTTCTTCTCCACGACAAACTGCTGAAACCTTCTCAATTTTAAAGCAATTTTAAAACATTTCTTCTCGATAATTTGTCAAATAAAATTTGCGGATTTAAGTAAAACACTTTTATAGAAATGCAAATTAACATTTTTAATGAAAAGTAGAATGTATAAGTGTGAACAAAATAAAAAGCGCGTTTCTTTTATCTGATTGATTTGAAACCATCTCCGTTTTCTTTATATATTGGAAAATTTGGAAGGATACCACAGCAGCATAGGTTAATGACAAACATGTTTCTAATGTTTGTGTTCAGTATTACTTTAAAATAAATAAATTACAACCAAAAAGCCTTAATTTGACCGAAAAGATGAAAATTACCAACTCCGTTGAAAAGGTTATTTTTCTAGACCAAGAAGGAATTCTGTAGTTTAACGTAGAAGGGAGATCTCTACGTCACTGACAGTAAGAACAATGTGGATTCATATTCACAAAAAAAAAAAATCAAATATTTCTAACATTTCTTATACCCACGCAGACATACGAAATTGAGGCATAACATGCATACTCCATATAAATAAAGAAAACAGTGGAAATTATCTATCAAAAGAGACGAATTGGAACACTATCACAATGAAAATTGTGTCTTGTATTAGAATAGACCTATAACCATAAAGAAGACTGTTGCAGGTGGTTGCCGCGAGAAAGTGAAATCAATTAACAAATGTGAGTGAAGGCGGTTCGAGCCCTGTTCACAGATCCTTATTTTACTATTATAATTGTTTGTTTCCTGTAATTGAAAAGTATATACTACTACATATTTTCAAAACTCATCACGATATCAAAGTAAGAAAAATGTCCTTTACACCTGTATTACTATTCTTCATTTTTGTTAACAAAGGTTTCGTAATTATTTTGTGTATTCTCATTGGTGCACAAGAAAGCTTTCCAGTAAATTACATTTCTTAAAAGAAGTAATTTAGGGAATTTTATAATTAATTTTCACAGTACTTATCGTCTCGAAAATTATATGATTGTCTCGTCTCGTGGCATCACTACCTTATCAAATGGCTTAAAGAACTTTCCCCTCTTTCTACGTGTTTCACAACAGACTCCACCTATTAAATGTTTATATTTCTATATAAACATTAATTGAGGTGAAAGTTCTATAATGCATTTAATTAAGTAGCAACACTTCGAGACGAGACAGTTATAGTTCTCGAGCAGCATTTCCACGACACAAACCGAGATTTTAAATTGTCTCGTATCATATTGTAGCCACATTAGTGATGCCACGAGAGAATATATTTACCTTGTATCGTGTTGATAACAAGCGGAGACTTCGAGACAAGAGTAATAAAATGTTCAATACGAGATGCCGTTTGCACGATACCAGACGACATGCGCTACAAGTTCGTCTTGTCTCGTGTAGTGGTGACACTATTAAATTAGGTAATTTTGCCTCATGAAAACTGTAAGTATCAGTAACCATCGAAAACATTTAACTAAATGAACAAGTAGTGAATTTCTGATGCATATCTAATTTCGACAACTTTGAATGTAGTTATTCAATAACAATTACATAAATATTGCTTTAAGATTGAAACGAGGGTGTTTTCAACGAAGTTAAAAAGTTCGTTAATGAGTTCCCTATGCCTGTGTGTGTGTGTGTGCGTGTTTCTGTTATTGGCGAAATTTTCATTTTCGAATTCTCCATTCGATAGAACTTCAAAAACTATCTTAAAGGAGTAATGGATTTTGTCACGCGACTCTTACCATTTTCGAGATATTGGCCAAAAAGTCCGATTTATTGAGATTTAACGAGCCATGTATCGGGAATATGTCATAGAGAAACGACACTGAAGTTGGCAAATACCTAAGAGGATGGTGAACATTTTGATAGCAAAGAGTAACCGGTGATTACTGGCCAACTGGCCACGGTCCACAGATATTGGCAAAACATTTTCCAATTTCGGGAGATGTAAGGTATCATATCTCGGGAAACGTAAGTCATAGAGAAATGATTTTTGTGTTCTTGAATAACTTACAAGGAGAAGGCAGACTTTAATAAGATAACTTCGGGGCAATGTTTGCGAGGTGGTAGTGGACATTTAAAGAGTTAATATTACAAACTACGAGAGCGCAATGGCTAAAAATAACCGAGGAAAACCATGTGAAAGTTTTCTTCTCGCCGCATATATATCGTAAAACGCGCAAACTTTTCAAGTGACGGTGTGGTGGAGTGAGAAAAACCTGAGACTGAAATACAAAGGGTCCCTGGAACTCTTTCAATGTTCCATGTTAACTAGGAAGAAAATTTAATATATTCCGTAAATATACTGATATCAGAGTTATATTATGGTTACGACAGTGTGTAATAAATGTTCTTGATGCTTGGTGTCCACATCTGTTGACAGTGTGCGAATTAAAAAGGAGTTGAGGGGGAAATCTCCTTTGCTAATACTGGATGTTGCTATAACCAAAGGAGATTTCTCTTCATTTCCATTGTAACTCGCACACTGTCAACAGATGAAGACACGAAACTTCAAGAACATTTTTACACAACGACTACGGTAACAATAATATTTACGGAAGAGATTAAATTTTGTTCCTAGTTAACATGGAATAATGAAAGATTTTACAAGTGATTGAAACTTTCTATTGTTTTAATACATTATAAACATATGGGGAATTAATATTTTACTTATAATTGCAAATGGCTACTTTATTGGTTGAAGCAAAATCAAAAATGAATGTTTGACTCGAATGGGAATCGAACCAGGGACATTTTGCACTTGACTCTCAGGTTGTTCTCACTCTGCCACACAGTCACTTGATAAGTTTGCGCGTCTTACGATATATGCGGTGAGTAGAAAACTTTAAGACCGTTTTTCTCGGTTATTTTTGGCCATTGCGCTCTCCCAGTTTGTAAAATTAAGTCTTTATATGTGCACTAGCACCTCGCAAAAAATGGCCACGAAGTTCACTTACCAAAGTCTGCCTTCTCGTTGTAAGTTATTCAAGAACACAAAAATCATTTCTCTATGACTTACGTTTCCCGAGATATGGCATCTTATATCTCCCGAAATCGGAAAACGTTTGGCCAATATCAGCAATTTCAGTATATATACGGTGATAAAAAGTGACAGCTCCATATACCAAATTCAATAGATCCCCTAATACACAGGTTCAAAATATGATAGTATATATTGTAATATCTATTGAATTTAATCAAATAACTTTACTATACAATTTCATACAAACTTCGCAGAAAGTAATACTTTCTGAGTTCGTTGTGGCTATGCTTTTCAAGTATTCTCAACTGATTTTCTTTAAATTTTATGAGCACAAGCAGCGAAAAATATGGAATTCTGTATAGTTTATATGAAGAAATTAACAACTATCTTTCCAATTAACAAAATGGTGTTTCTAAAAGCGTAAAGGAAATAATTAAAAAGACAGTAATTGCCCACACTCTCCTTCAGTCAAATGTACTGCTGATGTTCACATTAAGCAATGTAGAGTGTTGATTCTAAAGACTCGTTCTGTTCAAAACTGGCGTTGTGAAACAACCATGCTTCATTTTATCAACGTATTTTATCACCTCTGATAGTTTAGCTGATTTTGCGTTTGTCCATGAATATTTCGCAAGTTGTAGAAAACTAAGCTATTATATAAAGAAAATGAAAATTTCTACCTCGATAGAACTGGAATATACGTCCCTGACATTACAAGTGTTAGTCCTTAAAGCCCTCCGCTGTTTTATTCACTTATCAACAGTTCACACAAACCGTGAAATACTGGACAGTTCTTTTGTCTTTTCTTGAGAAATCATTTGAAAATACAATTTAATTTTGTTGGTATCAATACTTCGTGAAATATATTAATACACAATGAACAGTTTCCTCACTAGTAAAGAATGTTTTCATGTTTTAACTGATGCCTCTTTCGTTTCTATTTTTATTTAATTTATTTCTCCAAATATAGTTATTATTCTTTAAATTTATAGCATGACTTAAGAATATCGAATGTTTATCACCTCAGAAGCAGAACCTCTAGTAAAATGTATTCTAAATAAAAGCTATTCGTTTTGGAAGGAACGATTTTTCTCTTCTATTACACGTTTCCTCCCGCAGTCGGGGCGTCTAGCAGTTTCCCCAGTTTCTCGGTACCGCTTCATCCACCGTTGAGCTCTTCTTGGATTAACCTCAACAATTATTGCTGCTTCAGAGGCGCTGTACCCTACATTAACAAGGGCAAGAATTCGCCCTTGCCTTGAATTCGCCGTATATGTTTTGTTTCCCAAACGTTGTTCTTATGGGAGGCATAGGTATAAATAAATTATTTTATTTTTATGTATTAGTATGTCCTTGCAACACTGAAGCTGTATGAGGCGAGTCAAACGGGTGATTCTTTTTTCTTTTTTGGAGTTCATAGGGTAAAATATTATTCGGTTTCTTCTTCGCAGATATTGACAGAAGAGTACGTAAGAATATAATGCATATCAAAACGGGATGAGCTATATAAATCCATAATGACTAAGTTTTAAGTAGAATACGTTTCACTACAGGTTCTGCTTCTGTGATGATGAGCATTCGATATTGTTAAGTCATACGGTAAATTCAAAAAGTAAAGACAAATAAATAAATGTGTCTGGACAAAGAAAGGAAATAAAAATAGAAAAGTGACATCAATTAAAACACGAAAGCATTCTTTACTAGTAAGAAAACGGTTTAGTGTGTGTGAATACATTTCACATTCAATCCAAGTATTAACAGCAATGAACGCAAACTGTATTTTCAAGAGATTTTCCACGTCAAGGCAAAAGAACTGTCAAATAATTCACAGTTTTCGTGAACAGTTGATAGGAGTTCGTGATAGCGGAGGGTTTTAAGGCATAACGCTTGTAATGAGGGACGTAGATTCGAGTCCCATCGAGGTAGAAATTTTCGTTTTGTTTATATAATGCCTCAGTTTTCTACAACTAATGAAATAATCATTGGCATACGCAAAATCAGCTAAAGTATCGGAGGTGATAGAATACGTAGGTAAAACGAAACACATGGTTGTTTCATGACGCCAGTCTTGATCCAAACGAGTCTCTGGAAACAACACTTTCTGTTCTTTAATGTGAGCATAATTAATACATTCGACTCAAAGTGAATGTGGGTAATTACTGTAGGTTTTTTGAAGAGCAACTTTTTTTATTTACGCTCTTGGGTACGTCATTTTGTAGATTAGAAACACATTTGTTAATTTCTTCATATAAACCATCTACTAAATTTCATGTATTTCCCTGCTGACGCTCATACAATTCAAATAATAATAATAATAATAATAATAATAATAATAATAATAATAATAATAATAATAATAATAATAATAATAATAATAATAATAATAATACCATTTCTACCTTAAAGCAAAATTTATGTAATTTCTAGTGAATAGCTACATTCAAAGTGTTCGACATGTGATATGTGTCAGGAATTCATTACTTATTCATGTATTTAAGTGTTTTCAATTCTTACTGATATTTAAAATTTTTCTTAGACAAAGTCAGAGTCGTAGTTAGGGAGGGCGAACGAGGCTGTAGCCCCGGGCACTGAAAGCAAAAGGGCGCCGAACGACCAAGAACAAAGAAAAATGTTGGACATGGGTAAACCAGGGGTCCCGAGAAAGTATTGACACCATATTAAATCAATATTGTTGTCCGTTTGCAAAGAAATAGATTTATTAAAAGTTTTCTAATGAGCTCCACTCACAATCCAAAATTTTCAATAGGATTCACAATAAGCATTAATTTACTACCCACAGATTGTTACTGAAAATGATTTGTTAGTGACGATCTGATATAAAACGTTTTACCAATGACTTATAGTGTAGGTAGGAGCGTTTTCAAAATTAGAAACGCTCAAACTCTGAAATACGTATTCGGTGTTTCGATGGTGGTGAGTTCGCTTAGTTATAAACATGCTTTTCTACCCAATCGGATTAATCATGAGATTGAACATATGGAATTGAGAAGAGTGAGGAGGCACACGCAGATGCTGTTTGCGCAGGAACATTGGAAATGTAGATAAACAAGGGAAATAAAAATATTTTGGAACAAGGCATAAGAGGTAGGAACTTAACCCCACGAATTTCGTCTTTTTCAAAGATTGATCATTACCAATGATTGTTTTTATTCCATTGACATGAAATGTTTCTAATTTGAAGGAATGTATTGGTATCATTTCTCAATCAACTAGTTGTATCGTCAGGATCTTTTGTGCATATGAGATGCGAAAAAAAAAACGGACTGAAATCATAACTCAGAGTACTTATATTATTGGTTCCTGTCAGTAATGTCACCTACAAAGTAGTCTCCCTCTAGTTCAACAGACTTTTTCATTTGCTGCTGCCATTGTATGTAACACCGCATTAAGACATTTTCTATATAGGTCTTTAGTAATTTTCCCGTTTTTTTCTAACGGAGGTTAAACGTGTTCTTTTCAGTTCAGATTTGATTTTTGGGAATTGAAATAAATCACAAATTGCCAAATCAGGCGAGTACGCCAGGTGTACTAACACAGCAATATTTTTCGAGATAAAAATTGTTGTATGGATAGGACCCTGTGAGCGGGTGCAATGTACGGATTTTTCGCATTTACAATTCTTCCGTTAAGATGAGTCTAAGTGATTCTCTGTGCAAGCTCACAGCCTCAGCAATTGCTCTAATATTCAATATGCGGTCATTTCTCACAGCACGACAAACACCTTCGATATTTCTTTCAGTTACAGAAGAACAAGGGTGGCAGTTTCGTTCAATCATCATCGCAGCTCTTCCTACCCTTCAAAAACCTTTTCTGCCACTCAAACACTTGGGTCCTTGACATAGAGGCTTCACTATACAATTCCTTCAATATTTGAAATGTTTCAGTGTCAGAGTTTCGAAGTTTCAGGAGAAACTTTATGTTTATCCTTTGTTACACTACATTCACGCTCTTAATTTGTCCGCCAACGCACTTACACACGTGTTCACTCTTTGTCGCTTATCTCGCAAATTGCTGGTTCGTTTGAGTCTAGTTCAGCATATTGAGTAAGGGAAGTATGATAGTTTATTATTGTAGAAACAATATGCATTATGTTAATTATTTTAGCAATACAGCTACAATTCGTTTTTTTTTGTGCCATACCTCGTACATACCTATTTTTGTGATATTTTTATCTATGTACATACATACAAAACATATACACATATTATGTATATGTGTGTCTGTGTATGTGTGTTAGTGTATTTTTAATATGTTAATAATACTGTAAGTAACCCTAAATTCAAAATTCTCATTCATTAAGAAATTAAGTAATTACATAAATTTCAAACGTATATAGTAGCCAAATTATATTTTGAATTTAAATACACATATTAAACATATCTTCACCTAAATCGATCTATATTGAGAAATTCGTAAAATTGTCCTTCTGAATTTCTGTTACATTTCACAAATTATCTTTTACCGTAAAATAATTGAAATTAAAATGCTACTTGTGTGGATACGTACACATTAAAATTTCAGAAACTTACAATTAGTGCTCTCACCCATTTAGAACATTTTAAAGAACATATAGTTCTAGATGTATTGAAGGTTAATTTCTTATGGATAGTATGACTATTCATAACTGTTATCCAAGTGGATTTGCATTCAACCAACGGTAGTTTTGTTAAGCTTAACAAAAAGTCTCTTGAAAACAGGTTTTATTTGTAAAAGGATGGTTGTTTTTAGCTATTGCAGTAGTCTGTCCAAGCAGCTTGATAAACATTTATAGTAGCATGATAACGAATCTTCTTCTATTACATGTAAAAAAAGGATACCTTTTTAAGGTGAGTGTAGGGGACGCCGAATTCTACTTTCCCCCAGCTCCGAAATCTCTGGACAAATTTACCTAATTTAATAGAGTTGCCACGAGACGAGTCAAGTCGAGACGAAATTCTAGCTTTCTCGTCTGGTCTCGTGCAAATTCAGTCTTGTCTCGAAAACTATATGATCGTTTCGTCTCGACGTCGCCGCTCGTTATCAAGACGATACACGAGAAACATCTTCTCCCATGGAATTACTAGTGGTTCCACGAGACGAGACGAGATAGCTTAAATATCAATTATTGTTTCTTCTCGAAGTAACATTACTAATTAAATGCATTATAGAACGTTCACCTCAATAAATGTGTACAGAGGAAATTAAACATTTAATAGGAAAATCTGTTATGGAACTAGTAGATAGAGGTGAAAGTTCTATAATTAATTTAATTAGGTAGTGATACCATGAGACGATAAAATCATATAATTTTCGAGACGATAGATAATTTGACATTAAATATAAAATTCCCTAAATTAGGAGAAAACATTCTTTATGCACCATTATAACAAACATAATTTACTGGAAAACATTACTTCACTCGCAATAAGCATGCAGAAAGTAATTGCAAAATTTATGCAAACTAAAAAGAAGAATAATAATTCAGATGAAAGGACGGCAATTTTTCTTACTTTACTATCGTGATGAGTTTTAAACATAAGTGGTAGTTTCATTTTTTTTCTCACATACAAAGAACATTAAAGTAAACTATTACAATATTAAAAAAGTTCTGCGGATGAGATCGAACCTCCTGCACTCATTCTCTAATCGCTTTTATGTTCGCGCGAAAACTAACTGCTCTACGTTTTTAAAAATCTTCTTTATTGAGAAGCAACAAACAAAATACATGAACATATTAAGATTTTTTTTAAAAAAGTGATTCAATACATTTTTAGGAATATGTTAAAATTTAACAAAACAAAAAGTAGAAAAAACAAAACAAAAACAACTGACATAATGAACAAAGACAATGCATATATACATAGGTGTCTGCACAGGGCAGGCAAGTTACATTATCGTTAGTAGTTTTGCCATGAGTTAAAGCTACATTGTATTGATCTGATGTGACAAAGGTATATTACAGATTTTTTATCTTTGTTTTATTTTTTTTCAAATATTACATGCGTGGACAAAGGCTCTGTAAGAACAGTTAAATAGCTAGCAAAAAATTCCTTTTTCGTACAGGAGAGAGAAGGCTGGTCTGATATTTCAAATATTGGCTTATAATCCTATATGATGCACAAGAAACATAATTGTCTGCATAGTGATCCAGATAACAGCATAGGTTTTAAATGTCGGAAAGTAATTAAAATCAGGCTACAAGATAAGTTCTGTTACAGTAAAGCTATGAGGTGAAAAACGACAAATTTTACTAATTAAAATACAAAAATACGTCCAGATGATTGGTACGTTAGCACAGGCATGAAACTTATGTGCTAGTGTATCGAGATTGTTGCAGTATGCGCATATATTACTATTTACAATACCTATATTGTGAAGTTTTTCCAATGTTTCGTATACATTATTGACTATGAAATACCAGGTTGTACGTTGGTTGTGGGTGAGAAAGGAAGCAATTATGTTTTTCCATATACCATTCCAATTTTTATGTGGGTGCTTTAAGAGGACATTAGGTATACTAGGAACCCACAAGTGAACATAGCGCCAATAAAGCTTGTTCACCGAGCCAGTTTCGATTGGATCTTTTGCTAGCAAGGCGTATATCATATCAAGTATGACATGACGTAAATGAGGAAATTTGTAGCTCTAAGGAAACAAGTATACTGGCGCCTGAAGGTCTAAACAGTGGAAGAAGACATTGATAAGAACAGCCGTAATCGATCTCTTGTTCACAGACGAGCTGTGCATAGGAAGGGCACGTGCATGTGCTTCTATGTGCAAAAACGCTATGCCTCCTTCACGTGAGGGAAGGTAGAGTTGATTCTTAGCCACGCGTAAGATTTTCGAATGCCATAAGAAAAACAAAGCTTGAGTGGTTAACTGGTTACATATTTTAACTGGCATTGGTAAAATCTGTGCAATGTGGCTGAAAATACTGAAAACAGCGTTTTTGAGAAATAAGTTTCTACTAAAAATGTTTATGTTTCCCTGTCTATAAGTGATAAGAAGACTTCGGATTTTATTTGCTGTAAGATGATATGAATGTTCTACGGTTTGTTTGATATTATTTAACCACCATACATCAAGTATTTTGACACATTGAACTGTGTCGTAGTAGTTGCTATATGAAGCATTGGATTCTGGATGAATACATGATATTTTTGTTTTTCTGTGATTGGGTTGCGCTCCAGAAGCCTGTTGATACAAGGTTAATAAACGTTGTAGGCAATTCATTTCGGCCGGATTTTGTGAGCAATAGTGGGATTCATCAATATAACTTTGTACAGTTAGTTTGGTATTGTAGACAGATACACCAGGGAGTAAACGTTCAGTCTCGTACATAAATGGAGCAAGGGACAAACTGAATAATAGACTTGACATTGGATCACCTTGCAAAATACCATTATTAATGTTTATTGGGTTACTTAAGTCACCATTAACTTTAATTTTTGTAAATCTATGCGTATAAATTCCTCGTACAAGAGAAATAAAGGAGGACCAAAAACCATATTTCTCAAGGACTTTGAATAAGTATTCATGGTTAATCCTATCAAAAGCTTGAGAGTAATCCGTGGCTAGACAGCAACGGGTGAAGGAGCAGTGGATTCGTGGTAGGAAATGAAATCTCTAAGATTTGATAATGCCTTATAGATCGGGTTGTTTTCGCCTATTCCATATTGATGTGAACTTAGCAATTTGCCACTTAATACTTCTATTCGTGCAGCAAGACAGCGTGTTAAAATTTTTAAATTCCTACACAGAAGGAAAATAGGTCTTAAATCATTAACACTGGAAGTGCGAGAATGTTTAGGTACTAACACTGTAACACCTGTGCGGAGAGATTCACCTAGAACAAGAGTCTGCCTATATTCATTGAAAAGGTTTGTAAGAAAGGGTGCTAATATATTCATAAAGGTTATATAGAATTCTAGAGGTAGGGAATCAATCCCCGTAGATTTTCCTCGACGACCGGAAGCAATGGTTGATTTAACCTCTGTAAATGGACTAGGTAGATATCTTGATCCTGTTCCTGTAAGACTGTAGGAAGATAGTTGAGAATTTCAGGACTGTCACAGAAGGAAGTTGGCTTGGCATACAGCTCTTTATAATGATTTCTGACACAATGTATTACTTGCTCATGTACATACACGTGACGTGTGGCATCTTTAAACTGGGGTATACATTTCTGCTTTCCGCGCATGAGTTCTTTGTTGATTCGTACAATTCCGGGAGTTTCTAATTCGTCATATTAATGTATTTTACTGCGACTCGTGAAACCTTGTGCATGGCTAATAAGTGAGCTTTGATTTCTTCAATTTGAGATTGAAAATTGCTAAATTGAAGTTGTTCTTTCATGTAGTCTCTTAAGAGAGTGGTGTAATATTGATACTGAGTACAATATGGAGCATTCCAATCTCGACAATATTGTTGAGTAACAACTCGAAACTTCGGTTTTGACTCGCTTTTCCCAGAAATTCGTAAGAGATCCCTTGTAATATTGATGATGGTGTAAAAGGGCTGCCCATTCTTTGTGAATAAGATGGATGTAGTCAGGCTCCTATAGGATGGAGGTATTAAAATACCACAAACCACTTCGTTTTAAAAATTTTGAGACGGGTAGATCGATTATCATTGTAACTGCCAGGTGGTCACTGTAGCAGATGGGTGTAATTTATACATCTCGAACCCCATGAAGAAGAGATTTACTGATATAGAATCTGTCCAATCGAGAGGAAGACGATCCAGACGTGAATAATGTATGTCCTAGTTCATTAGAATGAAAATGGCGCCACACATCCACTAAGTCATAAGTTGTTATTAATTGACGTAGAGAAGATTATAATCCCTGGCAAGAATGCATGGGGAGCGACCATTATACAAAGTCGGGGGGAGTTCAGTAGCAAAGCAATTATTTCGTTCTCGTTTATACGAAGAACCATATTTAGCATAGACATTGCATAAACGAATATGTTGTAAATCTCCGGTGGTAATACGCTCACTGGGATATTGTAAAGGTGCCAAAAAATTGAGATCACTACGGTAAATAATAGCGGTTTCTGAATCTGTTTCACTAACACTGGTAACATCAGAATGATTGGATAGGTAATGGAATTCCGTGACTGTGACTCCCTGAGAGGACAAAACATCGATTTCTTCTTGATGTATAAAATCACACAGGGTGCTTAACTAAAGAAGTGAACTTATTGAGATTAACAATTGCTAAACGGAATGTAAACAGAAAAGCGAAGAGAGACAAGAAATATATGCGAGCGTAACAACACATGATAAACAAGAGGTAATATTACTGCAGAAAAAAGACAAAAATAACACAATACAGAATTATGATGTCACTGCAGTTTTAGATACCCCCTCCTTCGGAATTAAGGATTGATGACAACTTTTTTGTGAAAGCTCGCGTTTGGCGTGCATGATTGATAGAAAGATCATGTATAGGACGCAAGCCCTTACTTTACACATTACTGAGTACTTTTTGTTTGCTGAGTTTTCGTTTATCACTCTGAATAATTTATGTTTCTGAGTCCCTTGTGGAGTCACTACCGCGAGAGCGTGATGCTAAGTTGAGAGTTAATTCTGGTGGAACAGCTAAAGGTACGGTGTGAGATACGGAACAAGTTTCTTCGACTAAACCAGTATCACTTACCGTAGAAACTAATGTTATGAATGTTGAAACAGCTGGTGTGGTGTTGGGTGTTATGGGTGCTGGAATAATTTTAGTATCCTGAGTTTCTTCCACTTCCATGGTATTAGAAGGTACAGGTTCTGTAGGAGCCGATTCGGAGTGAATGTTGTTATCTTTTGGCTGGTTGTCTGCTTCGTTCGGTGGATTTGAAGAAGTTGATTCCAGAACATCCTTACGAAGCACGGGAAAAACACTGTAACTACCGGTGTCAGGAGATGATGGATCAACTGGTATGGCAAATTATCAGGTACTCGTACAATGGGAGATATGGAATTGGTTGATGTATATGGCACAGTAAGACGTGAATTCCTCTTCTTGAAACACCCCTGAAAAAATGGTCGTAGGAGTTGTATATGGCCCAAGTTTGAATTTGACCAGGAAAGCTGGTTAACAAACGTAAACCACAGACCGTGATAAACGAAGGAATGTTTTCTTTAATAGTCATTTTAACAAACTTACGACCCATTCGGATAGCATAGACATGTTCCTTTCAATATTGTTCGTCGACAATACTAGTGACATCGCCATATTAGGAGAGCACACGTGTTAATTGCATGTCACTAAGTTCCATGGGGCATAAGGACACCTTGACTATCACCACAAAATTATCCGCCAAATCAATAGGCAACACATGGTCCCCATTATTATATAAGTAGGTCACTACTCCATTAGTACTAGCTAGGATTTGTTCAAAAACACTTTGTTAATTAATTTCAGATATAAGTTCTTACGTATAAAGTTCTTACGTATATAGAACTACCATTCTACTGAGTTCTTACACATTAACGTCTGTTCTATTGCAATACAGGAATTCCATTATGTATGTGTTCTTCTTCGTCCTTTTTGATAGGTAATTTCCACTGTTTTCTTTATTTTATAGAATCTGCGTGTTATAACTATATTTATTATATCTGCATGGATATAAGAAATGTTAGAAATATTTAATTAAATGTTTTGTTTGAGGATATGAATCCACATTGTTCTCACTGTCAGTGACTCAAAGGTCTCAGTTTTATATTGAACTACAGAATTCCTTCTCGGTCTAGAAAAATAGGTAATTTTCGTAATTTCTGCAACATTAAGGTTTCTTTGCTGCTAATTTCTTTATTTTAAGAAAATATTGTATCTAGTACAGTATAATAAAAACACATTTGTAATTAACCTTTCCTACTGTGGAAACCTTCCAAAATTTCGAATGCATTAAGAAAACGGAGTTATTTAAAAAACATATTAAAAGGACGCGTTATTTGTTTTGCTCACACTTGTACAATGTACTTTGAGCGATTTATGGCCCATAACATATATGGCACGATAGGCACAAGAGTCAATTTTGACCTATTACATCTCTACATGTCACACTAGGCAATATAAATGAATATTTGAAGCCAAAATGTAATTTTCCAATTAGCAACTTTAAGACACTAATGAAAAGGATCTGTGGGTGCGGAATGGCTCAAAACATTCAATATGTTAGCTTTCTCTACACCACACACACACACACAGGGGCAACTTCTACGTTTTTCTGCAGCGCAAAGCGGACGTTTCTTGTCTGGGTCCCGGTAAGTGGTACCTATCGTCGTATATTTTTGTCAATCTGGAGTTTGGCGATTACTAGTGAGCTTCGGTATGCCATGGGCTTAATTCTTGAGGCCCATCTTTCTACCCTTCTCTTACTATTTATGGGCCCCCGGAGCCTTTGGGCTCTCGCGCACAGCAAGGTCTGTGGGGTCGTTAGTTATGTATCTGGGGCCGTTGCATACACGAAAAATTAATTAAGGGGGCAATATTGACAAATCTGACAATCATATACGAATATATAATATTTCTAGGGAGAGATGTTCACCCTCGAGAGAGTGGCCTCGAGGGCGAGGACAAGTTTCGACAGCGAGGGCCAGGGTGCGCGAGGGCGAGGAGAAATTCCCAATACGAGGGGGAGGGCGAGCGAGTGCGATTGACAACTCCCTTCCTGAGGGCGAGGGTGAACGAGAAGGAAGGCCAAATGTCACTGCGATGGCGAGGATGCGCCATGGCGAAAATAAATTAGGGCGAGGGTCAACTAGCACTGCGATGGCGAGGGTGCGCGAAGGCGAGGAGCAATTTTTTTCGAGAGAACGAGGGAACGCGAAGGAGAAGAACTAGATTTCTTAAACTATTTTGAATTTGTTCTTTGACCATTTTTGAAGGAATATAATATTTACAATAACATCTGCCACGTTCCATAGATGAAAAGTTGATGTCATAGGAAGATTATAGATTGGTCATATTCTTCTTTTACTTCATTGCAGTAGACAATTTTTTTTTGTGTACTTCTACATAATTATTAAAAATAATACTCTAAGTGAATATAATATTTGCATGTTTCTTATGAAAATTTACAGATAGAACTAGCGCTACGTTTATATGCGAATGTGCCTTATCGTTACCTTGCCTGTGCTAGAGACCTTTTAGATAAAACGTATCTACACTGTCGTGTTTAAAGAGTACTCGTAGACAGACAGTCACTCACATCATTCAGCAGTAAATGACATAGTCCTAAGAGCGCTCTTATCTAAACAATCTCATCAGTGAGTGAACCAACAGAATGCAGTAGATCAGATGGGAAAAGTCTTGATGGAATGACTTTTGTTCATAGATGGCCATTTTCCTCTGGCCGCACACTCACTTCTCGCAATTGAGCTCGCGTTCACCGGCTTGGACTCATTTGTTTCAACTGGACTCGCGCTTAATTATAAAGTGAATAGTTTGTATTAAGTTTCTGAAAGAAGCAATATGTTCTGAAGTTGATTGAGCAGTAGTTTATTATTTTATGTTTCCGACTTCTGTTTTAAAAATATATATATATTGTGATATGATACGTACATGAACACCCGGATTCAGTGCGATTTCGTTGTGTGTTTTCCTTCTCTTCTCCCACCCAAAACCAAGCTGCTTTATTTACTCAAAGACATATACATATATGCAATCCATACATACAATATATATATATATATATATATATATATATATATATATATATATATATATATATATATATATATATATATATATATATAGATAGATAGATAGATAGATAGATAGATAGATAGATAGATAGATGGATAGATATCGGGTGTTGCAAAATAAGTGTTACAACACTTGGCAGGGGTCTCCTCCCAAGAGTTGTAACACTTATTTGGCAAGACCCGATATATATATTGCAATACATATATACACAATATATATGTAAGTTAGTTTGGATTCTGGTTTCCCATAATAGTGTTCCCAATCTGGCGCTGCACCTTCTAAGTTCATTAGATTACCTTTTCTGCCCCTACTTTGAAGCAAGAAGGCATTAAATTTTTAACTATACGACTTCCCTCAGGAACAGCCTCTACTTTTAATTATGTGTTTGAAAACATATTTTCCTGCTAAAATACATTAAATAGGATAATTTCTTAATTAGTTCTTGTGCAGTAGTAATAAAGTTCGGTCGGACAAATGTTTTTACCTATTATTATTATTATTATTATTATTATTATTATTATTATTATTATTATTATTATTATTATTATTATTATTATTATTATTAGACAATAGAAGATACTACCTACTCACCAAACAATATGCATATCTTGGAAAAGTCGTCAGAACGAACCTTCAATTCACGGTACCCGAAGAAAAGCTTTTATATGCAGCTATAACGCTTGCAAGTAATCTACGACTGGAATGCAGGGCTGGATTAACGATTTATGCCCGTTTGGCCTTTTCCCGTTTCGCCTTATGCCCTGAAAACATATTTTGATAGATAACCGATAAGGATGTTACACTAAGGCAGAACGAGAATTTCCGTTTGGCCTTTTCCCGTTTCGCCTTTTAACATACAAGCAAATTTTCACTCCCTATCTGTAACAAAGAGGGAATTATTTTATTTTCAACTGCAACCTCTCTTCTATTTCAGATAAATTAAACTCAAATATCATACAGGTAAATAATATATATATATATATATAAATGGAAACAAAGCTTTTATTATTACACCCAAATAGCATATCAAGTTTCCATGTGGATACAATATGAAAAAGCATCAATATATGAAATTACACCAATTTCACTAATCTTAAGTCTAAAATAAGCAAGCACTAAAGTATGTAAAATTAAATAAAAACATAACGTATAATTTAAAATGCTATTTTACTTGACAAAGGTGCATTTCTTATCTCATTATCATTTCTTATTTCTTATTTGAGGTACAAATATAAAAGTTATCAAGAAAGCTCTGTCGCTTTTTCACACAACACCTTCGAATATTGATTTGTTACCTAAGACGTATCTGTAAGATAAAGATAGTCCCTATCAGCATCGACGAACTTCTGCCAACGTTCAGGAAGGCCATGGATTCCATCGCGGTAGAACTAGGTGGGCCGTGAGGCGAAGAAGGTATCAACTTCACTTTGCACCTCTATTAGGGATTTGAACTGACGTCCTCTAAGATTATTGTCCAAGGAACGGAACGGGTGAAATCAGACGGTGGAACGTCCGGGGAGTATGGCGGTTGCAATAGTGTTTCCTATCCAGGGGGTATAATGGTGTCCCAAGTCATCCTAACCACGTGGGACTTAGCGTTGTCCTGTAACAGGAGTACTCCATTGTGATGCAGAAGTGCTGGCTCCGGAGTTTTGAGCTTTACTTGAACACGGCTCAACTGTTCACAGTACACAGTTGCATTGATGCTCTGACCAGCTGGTAGTAGTTCCCGATGGACGATACAGCGAGTAGTCCACCAAATACACAGCAGGGCCTTCTTCTGGGGAAGTTCTGGTTTTGCCTGTTTTGGAACCGCGTCATGGAATGCTAACTGCGCATGGAGCTTCGTACAGGACCCACTTCTCATCACATGTCAAGACTCTGTTCAGAAATGGCTCTTTCCTCAGACAAGGCATCAAACAAAAACAGGTGTCTGCTCGTGTTGCCTTCTGGCCCGGAGTCAAATCATGTGGGATTGATCGACCCAACTTGTAGTGTTTCCCAAGCTGATGGAGGTGCTGCCAAATGTTTTCACCACTTACAATGAATGGTAATACCAGTTCCTCACATATCTAGCTACTGTTCGTCTCAATTGCTGCCTGAAGATCTTCATTTTGCACATGTATTGGTCTTCCGCCACGCGGTGCGTCTTCGAGTGTTTGTTGGTTACCTTTATACATGGCTGCAAGTGCAATTTCTCCAGTGTGTAATATACAGTGTGTTTGAAGGAGACGCAGGTAGTCCGTTGAAATACTTAATTCAATTATTATAGAGTATATTTATTCTTATGTTTATTTCTGTATATTTGTTCAGCTAACATTTTATTAAATGTCTTTGTTAAAATATTGGCCAATATAGTCATAACATAACCATACCTCTCACTCACTTTCAATTAAGGTTTTATTATACTTAAAAAAAAGATTGACGCAAATAATACATTACTCTAAATACTTACTTTGATTATACGATATTTTATTCGTTGAAACGTGAATAGTACTAGCGTTACAAAGGTTTTGCAAAATAACACTAAATTTCCCTATCATAATCTGAAAATTCTCTTCTCTAGTGCAAGACGAAATGAAAAAAGGCCAAACTGGAATTCCTGTTTCGCCTTACAATCAAATTAACACACAGTCTTAGCAAAATAGCCAGAATAAACGAAAATAGGCATTAGGCGAAAGCGGAATATGCCAAACGAGAAGACACAGGATTAACGACAGGCTCCTGGGGAAGGGAGCAGTGAAAGGTTTCTCCGATGATCTGAATCAGCCGCAATATTGTGTTGCTAGGGGGAGGGGCAAAGGACGCTTTGTTTTGTGCTGACGTAGAGATTTCTTTGCATTTAGTAGAGGTATCTTCCTCATCACTTTAGTAAAAATAGAAAGTAACTTCTACACACAAAAGTAACATTAGAAAAATTGTCAATTATTTCTGCACATAAAAAATATATACCTCATATTACAAAGGGTGCTATTGCTGGAATTGTAAACAAACTTCACCAAAATTATTTCCTGCAAATAACTAACTCAATCCTTTACGTAAATATTATATACCTTGTTATATGTTGATAATTGTAAGAAACAATATGTTGAAAATAACACTTTTTAAACCTTATCACCGTTATCACTCTTATAATTTGCACTACGAAACAAAATGAGAACAAGCAACACAACTTCACTCAAATCTTAGGTCTCAAACACCATTTTAGTGCTAAAGGATCCGTATGTAAAACCTATAAATTGATAAAAGTGATTTACGACTACAGTGAAGAACATTTATGAACGTTCAAGGATACTAAAATCATTTCGCAATATATTCCAATAATAAATATGGTTTAAATGTTGTTAATACACCTTTCTCACATCTCCGGCAGAAGAATTCTGAGAACCTCTAGATAAGTAAATACACTTTGTACGTAATGTTACAGAATGAGACGAGAAGTGAGTCGTCGAGAATCGAGAGAATAAAGAAGTTTTCAAAAATTGAGACGAGACGAGTCTTCTATAAAAATTACGAGACGAGACAATAAACCTTATTTCTCGTCTCGTCTTGTCTCAATGGCAACACTAGTTTGCACCGATTGATGTAAAGGAAACTCAACTCAGATTTTATCTGAACATATTCACAGTAATATTAAGAATGGAGTAGTCAATGATTTGTTCCATTTTAGGAGGTCCGGAGTAAGTTATACGATGGTGGATGTTTAGTTTTCTTTATTGAGGAAGTATGTTAAGAAAATAATTCAGCAAATAATGTGGAAAAATTGAGGATCTGATCTTTGCGAGTTAAGTCAATCGCGAAGTCTTCCTCACCCTAAAAAAAACTTCGCCTTCACTGATGTGGAGGCGAGGGCGTGCGAGGGCGAAGGACAACTCCCTTCGGAAGGCGAGGTAGAGGTCGACGGCTAACTGCCACTGCCAAAGTGAGGGTGCGCGAGGGCGAGGAGAAGTTTCCAGCACGAGAGCGAGGGCGACCGAGGGCGATAAATACAATTAAAAAAACTAAAAAACGTGGTTAGCGCATTGAACTTCTATTCCGTAGACCCGGGTTCGAATCCCGGCCAGGCTGAAACTTTTTCAAGTGTTCCTATTTCAATTTCAATGCATACTTATTGGGACAAGCAAGATTTTCTCTCTCCTAGAAAGAAAACGATGTTGGAATAAAGAGAATTGGAGAAGGTCTGTCAATGGAGACAGTCATTTACAAATGGGGAAATGTTTCGTGCTTCATCTACTCACAATTTTACTTGCATAAAGACTTGACTCAGTGCTACCAACTGCTGTCAGTGCAGAGAAAAATTACGTGTAAGTTGGGTTGCATCTTTCTAGGCATTCTCACAACTGTAAATGACCTGGACCCCCCAAGTAATGGAATTAGAACGCTTAGAGGGGAGATAGTTTTGTGAGTGGCTGTACCTATGCCTGTTTGAAACACCAAAATATTTTAACATTATAAATTGGTTCATGATTAAATATTGAATAACAATGTATCCTTCATAAAAGAAGGTAGCCTTACATTTTCGAGAAATATGTATATGGTATAGAAAGTTGTACATATTCAAAATATCACTTTCATCTACTAGATTATACAATATACATTACACGTATTTCTCCTTCAAGTACTTTGCTCAAAAATCAATAAGTAGAATATTTGTTCAAATTAATAGTAGAATGCATACCTAACATGCCATTTTGATAACTTAGTTTTTAAATCTCAGTTAAATTAAGTACGATAATTACGCTACTAGTAAAAATATCTTTACCAATTAAGTGCACTTGCTAGATATCTATTAAAAATAGTTATTCTTTAGGTTCTGTTTGTTTTATTCTTCTAGACTCGGCATTGATGTGGTTTTTATTGACACAACAAGTCAGTTTGCCATAATTTATTATCGAGACTTGATTTTTGGGAAACTTGAATTATTAGGTTTGTATTACTTGATCTCCAACCTCTATGCTACATAAAAGATTAATTCATTCAGATAAATTGCATAATTATATATAACAATATTTTCACTTCTTTTCACACGTGTAACGTTATTGCTAATTTAATTCATTTTACTTGAGCCATGCTTAAAATAACTTAATTCTGTGACTGGAAAGTTTTGAGACTAACACAGAAACAACAATTATAGTAGGAACATATATGTTTCATAATACATAGTACAGCATTAAGTAGTAACATAAACAAATCTCATGTGTCCTTATATGTTATAATTTTTACACTAGTTACACAAAACTTTTTTCCACAATAATATAAACTACTAAACAAACGAACAACAACATCATTTTATAATTTTTAAATTTCTAGGTTTCTACATGCCAGATACAAATAATATACAGCCAGTGTTCATTGAATGGCTATTACGAAAATATCTCAATGTGATGGACCGAAAATAATAGCATTTTTACCTACAAAAGCAATATTATAGCGATCCTTTTTGATATAATACATCAAAGTGGTTTATATTTCTTGCTGTTACAACTTTATCAAGTTTGGGAAATTATGTTATTAATTTGTCTCACTATCATATAGTAATAACTTTCCCGAAATTTTTCCGATTGTGATAGTGCTTACGTTTCCTTTACAAAGTTAACGCATTCATTCATTTATTTAGTTAGGTAAATATTTACTTATGTTATTTAAGTTTATTCATCGTTCAAGTTAAATTGGAAACTGATGTTCAAAAAAATATTTTCGGAAGATATCCTTAATTTTAAACAAGCGAAAAAGAGAGAATTTATGCACATTATTAAATAATAAATACTGGTTGTATGTATAATACGATATAATAATTTTTTTTAGTTTACTGAAAGCACCATTAATGTATCGCAAATATTCAGATCGCTTCCATTTTGCGAGGAAGTGTAGGTTAAATAATTCGTATAAAACAGAAAATAATTTATTTTATATTGGAATTATTTAAATTTGAACGTTTCCGTTTCTTTATAGTATATTTTGGAGGAATATGCAGTTTATGTTTCGGCGGCAGTTTACTATCTCTAGTGGAGCTCGTATATTTCCTTTTTCCTTCTATTTCTATGTTACGAGCCCTCTTCAAAAGAAATCAGTCCGTCGCAAGCAATTCACAAATAATGGAAACAAATGTTGAGAAGAAGCACGTTACGAAGAAACCTGTACGAGAAAAGAAATCCATACAATATCCCGGTCTCTCAGCTATAAAAGTAGCAGATGCGAGAGTTGAACGACACAAGAGGTCGAGTATTTCAAAAACCATGAAGAATAGCAAGAAACGAAGGTACTAGTAACTTATAGACGCTGAATTATGAAATCAAACGTACAAATAAGTTGAATTCAAAATCAAATTGAAAATGTTGAAATAACTTTTGCAACAAAAGTAATGGATTATTCTAATTTGTTTAATCTTTATATACGGAGTAGAATAACTTAGTATAAATTCTAATAGATAAACTACTACAAACTGGTATATTGGGAAGTAATAACAATTATACAGGGTGTCCAAATTGAATCACCCTATTTTCATTTCTGTATTTCTCCCATACTATTTGAGATATATAAATGAACTAAAATGCAGCAAGAAGGTACACTCATTAAGTTTGTATACAAGTATCAAGAAAGTCGGAACACTTTAACATGTGCCACACCAGTCAAATGAAGAATATCCAGGCCATATAGCTGCACATTATCTTCTGATACACTTTCGCGACCACCACCGTGCTTTCTAGCCACTGAACGAGTCTCCAGGAAATTCTGTCTTCATACTCGAACTGTTTTCGCATTTGGGATTTTCTCTGGTATTCCTAATGGAATCGCCGTTGCACTGCGACAATCGAACCAATTTCTGCATACCACCACAGTACCTGCGCTTTTTCTGCGTTGGTCGCCATTTCACTGTTCCTGATGCCACCACCACCCCTGGCGAGATTTTTCGGATCGACAAATTTCTAACAAAACTCTAGTCTTTCCTGTACTGTATTATATCTGGAAAAGAATTACTTTAATGTACCAAAACGAAATGAAAATAGAGCGATTCAATTGGGACACCCTGTATTATTTATTTACATCTTCATTATTCATATATTGAGGTTCCATTTCCTTTCGCAATAGATAAGTGAAATATTAGATAATTATTTGTAGTTTGACTGGCATTGATAATGCTGAATGTTATTTTACCTTAAAGAGTACATGTGTAATTGGTTAATACATGGGTAATTGTCATCATACATCTTGCTATCTTCAAGTTATTAATGAACTCTTGGTCCTACCTATAGTGAATTATATTTATGTGTTACAGAAATGCAAATGCAACAATATTAACACATTAAATTCTTTCTACTTGTAGATGTAATATCTGTGGATCATGTAGAGGAAAGAAGAGATCATTATTCGTTCTAACCATTCAGGAAACTATCAAAGATTATATGCGACATTGTTCAATGGATGGAGTTAAATACATATTGTTATCTCCAGGAATAATACGGAAGTATGTATTTAAGTATAGTTTTCTCCGTTTAAAGCTCATGAGAATGTTTCAGAATGATGTATGAATGAAAGTATCTCATCTTCAAAGAAATTTGATGTTTACTTCTATGTTAAGGTCATTATTACTATAAAATATTATTATTAGAAACAATATATGTTGTCATGGACAAAGCAGTTTATCTTTCGACTGCTATAACTCCATTAAGTAGACCCAGAGCTTCTTCCATCGAAAACATTTGGGCAGATTTCACTCAACTTACAAGTATACTTTCAGGCAGATAGTAAACGTGTGGACCACCAAAACATAGGCTACTTTCTCCTGTGAAATTGATTAACAAAACGATCTCTACTTGAACTCTTATCCCTATCATTCCCAGTGTAGTCTAATGAGTGTCACATATAATATAATACTTCACTACTTACTGCATGAAATATATTCAAAAACATTGATCATATGAACTGTTTGAAATAAACAGAAGTATCAAACATGTAACAATTCAATTAAATAAGGTTGTAAATGTTTGTTTCGATTCAAACTCTGACTCCTGAAACAAAAGTCAGAGCCGCACTAGTTTTATATTAAATTCGGAAGGAATTGATTCTGTCTGGTCCCATCATAGTCCCTAGTTGGCTCTGTGTCACATTGTGAAGCTTCTGCTTACTACGGCCATGATCTCTGTTCACATATGTTAATAACTTTTGTATGTTAATAACTTTTCTTCGCTTGTACATAACGTTATGTTTCAGTACAGATTCTCAGACAGAGTCAGATCATGTAGCACTCAAATACCTAGTTTCTTTTTGAAGCCGCTTTATCCAAAGGGTTTATCGATGTGAAATATTAAAACATAGTGTAATCTTGCCGCAATTTCACATATCTACATACCACAATTACCTTAACTTTGATTATGTGTAATCCTAAACATTTGCGTCTAGCTTCAACTGTTAGAGGCCAAATAGTTTTAGACCTTACCCGTTCCGATTCATACCCCGAGGAGGAACATTATTCTTAAGTTACGGCGAAATATTTTTCATGAGGTTTCAAGTTAAAACTTCATTAATAGATACTAAATCCAAAACAAATCATTTTGAGAACAGCGAGAAAACTTCAGCAAAAGATAAAAAAGAAAGCATCAATTTTGAAATGAGCATAGGCTGAAACTGAGTAACCTTCCAAACATTAAATACGTAATTAATTTTATTGTTTTTTAAATCCATGCAAAACACTGGATATTCTGCTCTAACTTTGTTAATGAATAGAATAACGGAACGCCAATGTATGCAATTTGAATTTCGTACCAAGCGATTGCATAAATAATCAAACTCTGAGAACACCAGTTTTAGTTTATTCCATCAACACTAGTCCCTTTATTCTAACATGTTGTTCGTTCTATTCAGTTACACAGAGGTCGCTACAGCGTCACAAATCCACTAGACGGACGTGACTATGCCATGATTTTTAACTTACGTAATTAACTTCTTCCTCCGGGACCATTACTTCATTACTTCACTAGATTGTGGAAGGTATTACTTTTAAAGAGCTGGGTGAGCCTCAAAGTTCTATTGGGATTGGTAATACAATTGTAAAAAGTATCCATTCATACTAAATTCAAACTTGGATCGCCTACTGGCTGGCAGACGATATACTGAGTATGCTATTGCACCTATTTGCACAAGAGGCAAACATTTATAATATTGGAGATTTAAAAAAGTTAACAAAATCACATTGATGAAGCGGAATTGAATTCTAGTTTTCCACTCCATGCACCATGGTAGCTAAAGTCGAATATCTAACTTGATTCTAAAGACTAAATTGTAAGGTTCGCACGTGTCTTCACAGCATGATGTAATCATGTGATTCTACTACAAGTGCTTGAAGTAAACTAACACATTACAGATGACGGCAACCAAGAGGACGTCGTGCATCATCTCCAACTTTCCCCAAATAACTCGGAGGCCAGCTGCCAGCAACATTTGGTATAAACGAAGAAAGCACACCTTAGGAAGTATCAATCCCTACAAACTCTTTAGGATGCCTGGTTATTAAGAGGCACCTTTCATACATGCTCTAAGACGTCTGGTCAGTTAGCTCATTTACCTCTCTAAGATGCCTGGCCGTTGACCGTTACTTAATCAACAAATTCTCATTCCGTCTCTAAGACGCATGAACATTGGATTCTTTTCATTTTCTTTACCTACATACATAGATGAAACTTTAAATATTGTAATATATTTGTATTCAAAAGAACGTTTTATAATTAAAGTTAATGAGAAAGTCCAAATACCGGTGTACCGTATTTTTCCTCTACTCTATAGATAGAGAGAATTTTACACGGTAGAAGCGACTGCGTTTGTTTGACAGACATGCTTATGTACCTTTGTACTGGATATTATTTTTATTAACATAAATAGGTTAAAATCTTTTATACTAATATAAAGCACAGTCTGTTAGTATTAGTGATAATAAGACAGAATTGTATAAAGACAGTACCCGTGTTATTATAGCACTTTCATAACATACTTCAACGGTAAATTGATACGTTTTATTCCGTCAGGTATTTATGCCGACAACTCGATCATGAAAAAAAAAGTATATAGATCAAAAATAGTATGGCAGAATCAGGTTCCCGAATACTTGCCAATATTTTCCATCTAACAAGATATTCAGGTCACCTTACCGGACCTGGATCGATTTTTATGGTATCCGAAAATTTAGATTTACTCCAGGCATGGACTCCCGGAAACCAGAAAATTACTACCTATATTTGTGTAGAATGTAGCCTACGATTTCGTACTCCAATTACAAAACTAAAATCAATTTAATAACCTGAATTACGATCAGTTCACAACCAAATTAATTTCATTATTTCGCCCAAAATTTACCAGCCTATAATGCAGAATTGGACATCTTCCAAATTTAGCGGAGCGAAAATGAACCAGTCGATGGATATTTTATAAGGAAATTAAGATAAAATATACAACTAATGCTAGCCAATTCAGAAAAATAGAAGATCCATTTCCTTATTAGGATTGCAAAGAATTTTTTTTCACAGAATATAGCTTTAGAATTTTTTCAAACAGTACAGCAGCTGCATGATCGACTCTATGATCCAGAAAAACCTCAGGACCTCATGCAGAAAAGGAACTATGTGGAACTGTCACAGGCAATTCACACTTTTCTCGCCAACTCCACCACCCATAAACATTTCTCTTTAATGAATTTAATTACCAACTAACTCCTAATTCGTTATTGCCAGCCTATGTGCAACAGCCTATTTCTACTGTACACCACACTCAACCTGCTCCACATTATTCACAATCCCTACCTTCTGCTTCTCCACTGCTGAATTTTTCCCCTCCACAGTCAATTTCCACTCAACCTGGAGTTTCAAATCCGTCCCCCACCAAAACCAAACACAACCTCAGAACCACCTCATACTCACGTTACGAAACTAGCCAACCAAATGGCTGAACTTCCAATAATGGTAGCACAAAATGACATGATGACAACTTTATGCCGAATGATGGTGGAAAGCATTGTCAGGAAAACCGACAACAAAACGAAGGCGCACTAGCTAAGGAAATAATAGTGGGAAACAGACTAAAATATTTTGAAAAGGCGATAAAATACCTATGTGCCTAATTTGCTATAAAAAAATCACGGTGCATCTACGTTTTGGAATAACCCTTAAAATTCCAACCAGGGAAACGCGTATGTGGGCTCGCAATTCAAAGTCAAGCCTCGCGGACCATTCTAAAACAGATAGTACTAGCAATAGAGAAACCGCCACCATCAGAAAGAAACCAATACAATCACATTAAAAAAGAATGAGCTGTAGCGAAAATTTTAAATGGTACGGTGAACAGTTTTTATACTGAAGCAACCTACAACGATCGCCGGGAAAACGACAAATTGGGGTCAGAAAATATTAGGTTATTACTTAACATCAATGTAAATTCAAGCAGAATGCCAGTAATTATTGATAAGGTTCGAGTTTTAGTCTTTGATGCAGAAAAAGACATACTTGTCAAATGTAAATTAAAACCATTCCACAATCGTATAAAGAACGCTGCTAATAAAGCCCTGCTTTTAAAAGAAATAACTCTAATCAAGTTTAACACGTTGACTGCCGTGAAGCCCGCATATGGGCCTCACATAGTTCTTCACAGGGGCCATGAAACCCACATGCGGGCTTCACATTTCTTCTTCTTCAAGTCGTGATTTCCACGCGTGGGCTTTAGTCTTGGCGTTGTTAAAGGAGTTTATGTGGCCAAGCGGCCCTGAAGTAAAATACCTGTGAATGGCCTGCGGCGGAGATGTAAAGTATTGTTTCTGCACGTATGCAAATTTATGCTATTTCATTCAGGATAAAACATTTGATGGCTCCGGGGGTGGGAATTGAATTTCGGCCTTGGCAGTCAACGTGTTAAAATAGGCACCACTATTTTTCACATTATTTTCGCATTATAGACGTAAACTTCAGCCTGATTTTTGGAAATGGCGTTCTTACTAAACTTTTTTCTCAGATCAACGTACAGCGTAATTTTATATCTCTATATCGAAATTCTCGGAAACCTACTTTTCCGAAGGAAAATAGATTGACGGAAGAAATGTCTCACAAGCAATTATGTTTTTTGTACCTGGAAAAAGACGTAAATATCTTCACAGCTAATAAATTTACAATCCTAGCAAATTATCGTTTCTACTCCTCAGTTTGAATTCCGAAGGAAAGTTTTGGCGCAGCGTTTAACGTTGTTACTACACTTCACTGAATACTAAACAGTTACGGATTGGACGCAATGACCATGAGAATACCAAGTAAGGACCTTGGCTTGTTAATTTCAAATCCTACGCGCTCATACTCACTTCCAGTAAAGGCTCACAAGTGGTGTATACAGAAGTGGAAGAATTTTCTTTCACAATAGAAGCCTCAATTTGGGACTTAAAAAGAGATACAGGAAAGACTAAAACAGACCGCCAAACTTTCACTATTGATCTTTTCAATATAATCCTGACTTACTAGAACACCAGAAAATATCTGTAAGGAATTTATTGTATACAATGAGCAAAAGAGCATTCACATTCCAATTTCCATATACTGCAACGTTAGACAAACAACAATACTCTTAAGGTTCGCTGGTTGAGAACAAGATAAGGCGTTCTACAAGTTCACTAGTTTGTTCGAAAGATGTCAGTGTAGCAAACCTCAAAAAATAGAAAAATATCCATACCTCTGCGACGAATAAAAATATCGGTTAGAATACACAGTTTAGTATTTACATCATGAGAGAGTTACAGAGAAATTTTATTTAACTTTAGACATACCAAGGAAAAATCAATATTTGTCAAATATTCATTTCATTGCACAGTTTACAGCATTTTGTAAAAATCTCTGAATGTTTTACATTATTCGTTTCAACGTTACCTTCACTTTTCTTAGTTATCAGTTTTAGCATCTCTACTAAAACTTTATGAGAAAATATCAGATCGAGATGATTTAACTCACAACTTTGTTTCGCGACAATACCTTTTTATTAGCAAAAACGTCATTTTTAAATGTATTATTATTATTATTATTATTATTATTATTATTATTATTATGAATTTACACATTAAACCTAACAAGAATATTTCCTGGAGTTACATTACTGGTTTCCAGTGTGTTCGAAAAATGAAACAGAAAAGAAAAATAAATACTAAAAAAAAAAAGAAAACCTTAGAACGTAAACACAAGATGTGCAGCGTGTCAGTTCAATTTGCGAAAACCATTCTATCAGTAGAAAACATATATTTCTAAAATATGACAAATAGTCATATTATGTGTGCCCATAACATGAGTTTGTGTAATTTAATCTCCAATTAATGATACAAACTTGTAATTATTAGAAGCATATACGATATCAAAAGAATACGAGTTCTCTCTTGTAATACGCTGTAATATATCATTCAATATCTCTTGCTATTTTCTAAGTAATCGAGAACTATAATTTCGTAAAGAAGAATAAACAAAAATGAAGTAAAACATAATCAAATACGAATATCGACGAATGTTTAGGATAATATTTCAATTGAAGTAACCTCCACTATTTCTTTCTCTCGGTTAACATGTGCATGATTCTTGCATCTCATTTCTAGATGGAGATCTTTGAGTAAAGAGAAGTCATCATACACCCTGCAAGAACAAATTAAATGTATTAAGTTGACTTTGAGTAGACTTGAAACGATGACCCTTGGATTTCAAACCTAGTGACTATAACTCCTTTTTTTAACTAGTTCATTATTACATAGTATGTACATATGAAATACAATAGTAATACAACAGCAGCACATGGGATTAATATGACATGACTAATATGACATTAACATAAAGAAAAAAGTATATACAGGAACGGAATCGTACACAGATATCGGGAGGAGTGCGGAAGACAATATTCACAAAAACAGTTCACCAGAGGTAGTAGAGGTTTTTTTGAGTTTGGAAATTCATATATATTCAGAAAGTACAACGTCCAGGTAGTTTTCAAATAGCCTTTTCTTTCTAGCTGGAGTCTGTATTGAGTACACAAGAAATCTTGATAGTCGATGCTGTAGCATGGCTTTGACGTGTGCAATATATATTCAATCGTATTAGCTGTTAGCCATCTAATTGAATTATTTTTAGTTTTTGGATAGAATTTAAAGTCCGGGAGAATGAATATTTGAACTGTGGTTAGAGTAGGGACTGTACAGATTTTGCTGATTACGGTTTGAAATTTGAACCACATTTCTGCTGCAAACCTACATTGAGTTAATCTATTCACAAGATCATCTTCATTACCACGCCTGTCACAACGAGTAGTATCACTTAACTTGAGACGATGCTGTTCGTGGGAAGAAGCTCATTGACAACAGTATACCACGTCGATTGAATATATCGTGGAATATGAACGGCAAAAATATTGCGCCAAATCTGAAACCAGTTGCTATTCGGATGTTTCAATTCCAGATGAGGAGTCTCAAGGGTTAATTGGTTGAAAAGCAATAGATAATGACACTTCACCGAGGTTATTGATGCGTGTTGGTCAGCAGTCATATAAAGATAATCAGCAACCACTCTCTGAAATACCAATAGCAGCGAGGAATTGCAGTAATATGTAGAGCCAAGTTCATACTTGTACGCTCAATACAATCAGCTAAGATGCTATGGCTGGTCCAATTCACATTGCGTTGAATATTTTGAAAAGATCGAAACTTAAATAAAGCCATTCCTTTATAGCCAATATGTACAAGCCCTAAGCCACCTTTTCCGGTTGATAGGCAGGTATACGGATATTTGAGTCGGAAGACAAGACCGAGCCAACGAAACCAATTGCCAACACTGGTAAAACGTTTAACAATGTGAAGGACATAGGAAGGATCTGTGCTAGAAACCACATTTTGGAAAATGCAAAGTCATTGAGAAAACATACTCTGGACTGTAAGCTTATCTGACGGGATCTGTGAACTTGGAGAATAAGTCGCACAGTATAAACTAACTTGTTATAATTGAGCTGTAGGGTATCAGCAAGGAGAGGCGTGAAAGTTGTCCCAAGAATTTTCAGTTGGTCGACCACTTGTATTTGTGGGTCGTAAGAGTTGTGTACAACTGGCAGTATTTTAGTTTTCGCACGATTTACCAGAGTGCCGGATAGATTCACGTAGCCTCCAAGGCATGTTTCTACAGAATGAAGATCTTCTTGATCAGGCAGAAACACCGTTACATCATCCGCACAACTACAATTTTTTAGTTTATTGTTGTAAAGAGGAATCCCTTGAACATTTGCGGCAATGCGACTTACTAATGGACTCAGTGAAATAATGGAAAATGTCATGCTCAGTGGACAGCCTTGTCGTACACTTCGTTTGATTTTAATAGGATCACTCAGAAAGCCATTTGTTTTGAGCTTTGTGCTTCCCCACATAATACACGGATCCATCGTATGAATGTCTCCCCTATGTCGAACATTTGTAGAAGAGTCCATAAATAGGCATGATTGACTCTGTCGAATGACTGATGAAAGCCAATTGATAAAAACGCAGGATTGCTTGGTATAATAATAATAATAATAATAATAATAATAATAATAATAATAATAATAATAATAATAATAATAATAATAATAATAATAATAATAATTATTATTATTATTATTATTATTATTATTATTATTATTATTTCGCAGAAGATTACAAGTTAAGATCTTATTATCGCTCAGGTCATACCATTATAAGCAGGAACGTGATATTTGGCAAAAACATTTCAGTTTTGTTTAGTGTTGCTCACGGGAAGAGGAATTTCTCATCTCGTTTCTCAAACAAAACAAACAAAATTGAGACGAGAAAGAAGATTTCACTTTCGAGATGGGACAAGGCTAACTCAAATTATCGTCTTGCTTTAGAGATGAGAATTGAGACGAGACGAAAAGTATCGTAAACGTTTCTCGTATTATCTTGATTCTCGAAGTAGTGTATGTCCATCTTTTAAGTAATAATTGCTCTGTAGACTGAATCTTAAATGCTATTTTGTTACTTTGTATTTCCGAGCTTATCAGATTATGGTTTGTGTACGTATTTTTGTAACAAAACTTTTATAATTACTTCTGCATATCCTAAAAGTTAGTTTATTACATGCATAACTTTTCACTGATGTTCAGTTATTTTTGTTACAGTCATTTTCCTTAAAACGTAAAGTTTTAAGGTAGTTGCAGAGGTGTGTTCTGGAGGTTCAGACCCCCTTCCGAAATCCCGATTTTTCTGTAAGTTTTGCCTAATTTTAAGGCAACTTTAAAAAAACTTTAATACCATTATTATTATTATTATTATTATTATTATTATTATTATTATTATTATTATTATTATTATTATTACTGAAGTTTTGTAAATTTAATGGTTTACCTGTTCCAAAAATGTTAAGCAGTTTCTTTATGGTTGTTTTGGTTATAGCATGCTCAGCTCTGGAGTGTCCCTGCAACTATCTTAGCTCACGTCCAGTAATCATTGTGCTGGAGGAACGCCGTGTATGTAAGTTCTCTCCGGGTTCTGTTTTCTTTCGCTTTCTTCATTCCACTATTTCTTTCGTTCTCGTCATCAACGTCTCCTTTAGCTTATTCGGCATAACCATGTAACGTAAAACTTAAAAACATATTTTTTCTTAGAACAGTTGAGAGTTCAGGGCCCGCGGTGTCTCAGTGGTAAATCGTTCACCTCTGGTGCTTGGGGTCCCGGGTTCGACCCCAGCCCCCACCAAGTGGACTTTGTGTTGGACAAACACCGTGTGCGTGGGTTTCCTCGGGGTTCTCTCGTTTCCTCCCACTTTCTTTATTCCACCATTTCATTCATTAGTCCCCATCACCGTCTCCTTTAGCTTAACCGGCATAATCGTGGGACGTAAAACTCAAAGATTTCATTTCATTTTCAAAGATTTCGTTTCATTTTTTCATTGAGTTCAGTAGGCCTACTTTCTACATGAAATTTGACTGGAAAACTTTCGTTTAAAAAACGTTCGGTGCGTTACGAGTCACCGGTGGCTCGTGTGAAACTTCGTTTTTGTGCGCTTCAACGAGAGACACGTGACTCGTTTAGCACTGAGATCAAACTCTGTTTTACACTACCGCAGCGAACATGTTAACACCTAGCTAGTTCTAGGGACGTACGCAGGGGATATGTCCTGGTCGTCCGGACACTTCTGTCCAATCCCGACTTTTTTGTAACTTTCGTCTAATGTCTGGGGAGATTTTACAGATTTTAATACAATCTGTCCTCACACGGAATTTGTCTTCTATACAGGGTGTTTCAAAACAACACCGACAACGTTTAGGAGGTGATTCCTGACACCATGATAAGAGAAAAAAGTATAGACCAACTTGTGTGCACAAATGATTCCTTTCGGAGTTATAGGCTGCCGGAAACATGAAAAAAATGAACTTTAAAGTCCAATAGTTCCAAATCTATGGGACCTACCGTAGCCGGTTCAAGACTTTACTTAGGAACTAGTATGTGCCCTATCCAAATATCCAAGTTTCAAAATCCTGCGGTATTTCCGAAAACAATTTTGATAGAGGTAGTTTGTGAATACTTGAAATTATATGCACGTAGCCAAACTCCTCTATAAAAAAATTTTGCGTGAGTACCCTAGGATTCTGAAACATGTATTTTTGGATAGCGCAAATATTAGACCCTAAGTGTAAGTCTTAACCCCAACTACGGTATGTCCCATACTTTCGGAGCTATGGACCTTCTTAAGTTCTTTATTTTCAAGTTTTCGGCAGCCTATAAATCGGAAAGGAAGATTTTGTGCGCCGAGATTGGTGTATAAATTTGTCTTATCTTGGTGTCAGGAATTACCTCCCAAACGTTGTCGGTGTTGTTTTGCAACACCCTGTATATATTATAAGAGGAAGAGATTAATATAAACACCTTATTTTAAAATATATAAGCCCATCTTCCGTTGTCGTTAAAATCTACTTTTGTGGGGGCAAGGGCAGGTTCTAGGTGTCCAGGTCCTTAAATTTTTGCTGGACTCCTAAAATTTTTAAGGCAGACTTGCAAATGGACTATAATTTGATGGTGAACTATAATATGGTTGGATCCGCGTTTCTAACTTCCAAAGCTCCCATCCCCATCATTTTTGGGCTGGCTACTGACCTGGTGGACTCATTGGCTAATCTGCATAACTTTAGGTGCAAATGCTATGGTAACTTGTGAAATTAAATAAAATTATGTTTTAAAAAATAAAAAAATAATTCATATCATTTTATTCGATTACGTCACTTTATTTAATTTGTAAGTTCTTTTCCTCTCTTTGAGCGGAGCAAATCTGCCTAATGCATGCTGGTTGAACTCTGGTTTTCTTATTGTCAAGTCTTTTTCGATTTAAAACGTAACCAATACGGATAACTTTTCTTGGTGCATTCAATTCCGTGAAAGTGTCAATTCTTTTCGATGTGAAGAAAGCCTTTCTTTTTGTGCAGACGACATAGGTACAATTGATATTAATTTCTTAGATTATTGCGAAGAATTCATTCTAGCAAACCCACTCCCTGACAGTGATCCAAATTCCTCTGCAGCGTAGACTTAAGACAGTTTGTGTCAGAGATTAATGTTATATATATTAATTGAACACACTTTATTCACATTCTATCGAGGAAAATTTAAAATAAATTGTGGAAATATATATAGTGCAAACAACATTATTGCCATAAGATGTCATGTCAATTTAAACCGGATTTTTTTTTGAATACTCTCCTGAATGACCTTTGCTTGTTTTGTCTAAGCTCTAAATGGAAGTTTTTCCTCACTTGAAAGCTGGAATTTTTTTTGTAAGTTATTTACAGAAGTCATGGTATAGAATTCATTTAGAATTCGTAGATTATTTACAGAACTAGAGCACACAGTACCAATTAAATCTAATAACTAAATAGAAAACAGCTTATTAATAAAAATAGTTGATACAAAAGAGGTGTACCGGAATATGAATTGCATATGTCACATATAAATATATCAACAAACACACACACGTGAGCAAAAGAAAAACTACATTCCAAATCACCCATCTTGGCTAAGCAACGCGCGATGAACACAACATACCGGTACTTCTACATGAGGCGAAACAATGCTTATCAATTCCATATGTTTTGGAAAGCAAACTTTGAAACCCCCCAGATGTACGATCAGAATTAACAGAAAACAAAAATAAATAAATAAAACAAAATAA
The DNA here is from genome assembly GCF_964235325.1 of Thermobia domestica. Classification (NCBI taxonomy): domain Eukaryota; kingdom Metazoa; phylum Arthropoda; class Insecta; order Zygentoma; family Lepismatidae; genus Thermobia; species Thermobia domestica. The sequence continues at coordinate 123,174,259 of NC_137467.1, forward strand.
GAGGAACGTCAAAACAACAGCATTGTCAGTTCTACACCCACAAATGTTTACTGGGAGGGGTCGAATACGTCTATGCAATATATACCTTTCTTATTCTGCACCCGGAAATACGATAATAAGTAATTCGTAATTATTGTCACCAACATTCTTAGCAAAAAATGATAGAACGACTATTTTTAAGAAAAGAAATGTACATGATGAGGCGTAAAATAATTTAGCCTACTTTAATCATTTCTCTGTTAAACAAGTATATTTCGTCAAGAAAGTCTAGAAATGTTAGTCGAGGTTCGAAATTTTGCGGAGGTCCGGACCCGGTGAACCTCTCCCTCATGGCTGCGCTCCTGAACATTGCTAACTAGTCCCAATTCAATGTGGCGTTTCCCATCATACAATTGTAGGTGGAAAGTTATAAAGAGTATAAAAACACTTATTTTATAAATGAAATATATATGTATATGTGCGTAAGTAAATGAGTAATTGAGTAATATATTTATAAATTCGTAAGTAAAATTTTCTAAATCCCTTAAATTTGTAAGTTTGGGAACAACGCATTCTGAGTGAGAGGAGGGGAAGGAATGAAAAAGAAACAAGACTTACGAACACAGCTCACAGTTTGCTGTTTGAAATTCTCAGTTTCTCTTTTGTTACTTCTAATAACGATACTTCTAGTTCTAGTACAAAACAGTAACTTAGCATTAATGCAGCAAACTTTTTCTTTTCTTTTCCTTTTTATAAGAAAAAAACACACACACACTTCTCGACGATAAGCAAAGATCGTCATAGAAACAATGGTAATTAAGGAGTTCGTTCTCTATCAATGCAACTGAAAGAGCGTACACTAGTTGTTGCGATAGCCATGCATGTTAAGTAGTCTACTTTTTGTGTTGATGCATTACTTTTTAACCTGGTTCGAATCCCACTCGATGCATTTATTTTTTTATTTTGTAATTTTTCAGTTATTCTTCCTGTACAATTTTGTAGTATATGTAGTACACAGAGGTGATGGACAACTTCTAATTTATCCAAAAATAAGGTGTGCAGACGTAGAACCCTTTCTATATATCCCAATGTGAGTTCCTCTTAGGGCAAATATCTACTTGCATCGATCCATAAAATTTTAGTAAGCTGTAAATAAATCCGGAGTTCTAGTGTTCAGGTATCAGATCTAATACCTCCTTCATCACTACCAGAATGCAATTCATGTTATTATTATTATTATTATTATTATTATTATTATTATTATTATTATTATTATTATTATTATTATTATTATTATTATTATTATTATTTTATTATTATTATTATTATTATTATTATTATTATTATTATTATTATTATTATTATTATTATTATTATTATAAGTAGATAATAGAAAAAAAGTTTGAGGGTACTAAATTTAGTGAGACATTTTATTTCTTCCCAGTAAGGACTTTATTGTTGTCTTTGTGTATTAGAACCATTTTAGGTAGCTTTTCACGACGATCTCACATTTGATTTTCACTTAAAATTCTTAATAGCCTATATAGCAGTACCGCTTGCTAGAGTCACACCGCTTCCTGGAGAGATCTCACAAGAATGCACTCGCTTTCATAAGACATTGGCCATCACCTTACCCCGAATACTGTTACTTAGTATTATATGGGAGAGGAAGAGGTGTGTTCTCTACTGTTTTAAAATCGGTTTTGTATTAAGTTCAAAGTAGTGGATGTAAGCCATATATTGAATTACGATATTTTTAAAAGAAAACCTGGTTGTATCCTTTTTTATAAAGATAAATAATGTGCTCAAAAGTGAGATCTCTCTCACATTTTCTGATAGAAAAGCTTGTCTGAAGAGAAGTCAAAGTAAGTTGAGGCCATAGTGGGACACTATTTAGTATAACTTACATCCTGCGCAGGGCGATGTTTCAACGTTGAGGGGAAAGATATACTTAGAAGAAACACTGAACTCGTTCAGATTCGGATTTGGGAACCTTCCCATTGAATATGTTCCCCATGCTCTGCCACACATTTTTATCTTCAAGACTTCATCAGAGGATGTAACCTCTGATGCAAAATGCCTATAATTTCTATAACACACCAAAGGTTTTGATTTTGCAATACTGTCATGGATAACATCAATGTTTTCTGTGTCAGTATTATTGAAGGTGCACTGCAGCGAAATTCATTAACAATGAACCTTTGACTTTTCAGAAATCTGCAACTCAAATTCTCACAGTAGCATTAGAAGTTGCACGGCTCCTCAACAATTGACACATATCTAGATGGATTTTTGAGATGATATCCTTCTAGTAGAGGTACCCAATAAAAGCTCGTTATGCGCACCACATAGCCAGTTACGTTGGGATGAGCTATCCGCTCTGTTCGACTCGGATCAAATGAACCATCCTCGCGAGTCGGCTCGGTTGAGGTGCGCCATCGTCTCGGTAGACGTGATATATGAGCAGTCTTTCTGAGTTCGGCTATGTGGTGAACAAGTCGCGAGCCGACCAATTTAAACCAATTGCATAATTAGAGTCTGCACGTTTCATTCAACGCAGTCAAATGGACCGAGTTTGGTCTCTACATGTTAGATCGGTAGTCGCTTTTATGGAAGTGACTGTATGTCCGGCTTAGTGAGTCTTCTTGTATCTGATCTCTCCTTAAAGAAATCCTTGGTTCGGCTGTGAAGGAGATTGTTACAAAACAAATTTTTTGTGAAGTCAGGTGTAAATTTCCATCTCGATAAATTTCTTGTATAGCTATTGAGAAGAATTAATCGATTTATGCAGTGTTCAGTAGCTTTTATCGTTTCAGGTGAGTAGGACCATGTGTCACCAAATGTGTCACAGAATTTAGTACCCTTAAACCTTTTTTCTATTCCCTACTTAGTAATATAATAATAATAATAATAATAATAATAATAATAATAATAATAATAATAATAATAATAATAATAATAATAATAGTATATTTGATTTTGAGTTTAGCGTCCCATTCATCATAAGCTCCAACTGCCGCGCTGTAGAAATCTGTTCGTTGTATGCTCGCTGCAACGCAACATAAATTTGAGACTGTGATGGATTGTTTTTCGCTTTTTAAAATGGATTTGCGGAACGGACAGTTATGGAAGTAAAAAATATATTATTTAAAGCACATATGGGAGTATTAGAAAGTATTTTTTCTGTTCTTTACTACTACTACTACTACTACTACTACTACTACTACTGCTAATATGTTTTTCTTAAAATACTTTGGTCGTCCCGCAATGCTGCAACACTAACATTAGCCGCCACTGATCAAACAAAAATGCGAGTACAAGTAGACGTAAAAACTTAAAAACATCCATATCTAAAGCGACATTTGAACGTACGACACTCACAGCGAGCGATCTACACACCAGAATACAGGGATATAGTTGCCGGCTGAAACGGAAATTATGAACAAACGTTTGTTCGGCGTAGTATTGAAGCATAAGGATCACGTGGTCAGCTCCAAATAGAAATGATTGAAGTGTTCAATTTATTTATAGTTGTTTTCTTAACAAGCATTACAAAAAGGAATCATAAAGTAGATAGGGTGGAGACCTGAATCCAAGGCAGTTAATGACTATCTCACTTTTCAAGTACATTATGAACTCATCGAAAACAACAGCAGAAAATTCAGTAACAAACATAATATCTCGAACTAGTTATAATACTTCTTTTTTGTATTAACGTTAAGTGCTAAGTATGAAGATTTGTTCTGATTTTTTTTTTTTTTACTTTTACAGCTCGTTGTCTAAACTGCAACATTAAATAAATATAAATAATTATTTTATTCATATTTGCTACTTGAATAGCTTTGTTAAACATGATTAAATTACGAAGTGGTTGCGTATTGTATAGACTGATTGTTCATAACAAAGATTTCTGGAAGTGTTAAACAATGCAGATCCGCATCAAAAATCTTTTGGACAGATAGTAATGTATTATTGCACCACACAAGACGCTTCTTTTAGGTGTCATAGGCACTAAGTTAGAAATCCAAAGGTCATGGGTTCAAGTCTACTCAAAGTCAACTTAATACTTTTAATTTGTTTTTGCAGGGTGTATGATGACTTCTCTTTGCTCAAAGATCTCGATCTAGACATTAGATGCAAGAATCATGCACATGTTAGCCGAGAGAAAGAAAGAATGGATATATCTCCAATTGAAATATTATCCTAAACATTCGTCAATATTCAATTTTTTTATGTTTTAGTTTATTTATTCTTGTTCACGAAATTACAGTTCTCGATTACTTAGAATATAGGAAGAGATAGCGAATGATATATTACGGCGTATTACCAGAGAGAACTTATATTTTATAAATATAGTATATGCTTCTACTAAAACCATGCTTCTATTATTAATTTGGGATTAAATTACACAAACTCATGTTATGTGCGCACTTAATATGAATATTTGTTATATTTTAGAGATATGACATATTTTCTATTGATGCAATGGCTTTCGGAAATTGAACTGACACTGCTCATCTTGCTTTTACTTTCTTAAATTGACTTTCTTTTTTCTTTTTCTTTTTCTATTGCATTTCGTTTTCGTTTTCCTTTTTCTTTTTTGTTTCAATTTTCGAACAGACTGGAAACGAGTAATGTAACTCCAGGAAATATTCTTGTTAGGTTTAATGTGTAAATGAATAATAATAATACATTTAAAAAAAAAAATAAAAACTACGATGGTTTTGCTGATAAAAAATATTCTCGCGAAACAAAGTTGGGAGTTAAATCATCTCGATCTGATACTTTTTCATAAAGTTTTAGTAGAGATATTAAAACTGATAACTAACAAAAGTGAAGGTAACGTTGCAACGAATAATGTAAAATATTCAGAGATCTTACAAAATACTGTAACCTGTGAAATAAAATAAATGTTTGACCAACACTGATTTTTCCTGGGCATATCTAAGGTTAAATAGAATGTCTCTTTAACTCTATCATGATATCAATCGCTCTGTAGATGCTAAACGGTGTCTTGTAACTGTTTTTTTTTTCGTCACAGAGGCATGGATATATTTCTTTTTTTAAAGTTTGCTACACTGACATTTTTCAAACAAACTAGAGCGCTTGTAGAACGCCTTGTGTGGTTCTCAACCAACAAACCTTAGCAACATCGTTGGTTGTCTAACGTTGCAGGATATGAAAAATGGAAGTGTGAATGCACTTTTCTCGTGTACATACAAATACGAGGATGTTTTCTCTAATAGCCAAGAAGATATAACTTATTTGAGGAGATATTAGCATAGCATACGCATACAAAAGAGTCATTCCACCACTCTCCTCCACCTATTCCATTAGGAATAGGAAACCAAATCGACAAACAGATACTATAACTGTTAGATGCTAATATCATAACAGAGAGACAAACAAGTAGTTACTCAGCTCCTCTTATTCCGATCAAGAAACCTAAGAGTACACAGTTCAGTCTCGTATTAAAAATTCAAGCTTCCAATACTTCTACAAGGTATCTATCCATAACATTTATGTCTACAAAGGATGTTACGAAGGTTTTTTAAAAAAAAACTTGGACATTTTCCAAAATTATTTTCAAATATTGTTTGGCCTAAAGAACACCAAATAAATGAATTTTTAGGTGAGAAAAAGTTATGAACTCCTAAGATACGTAATGCGTCAGGCTACAAGTAATCAAAGTTTGAGCATCGTCACTAAAATGTTATTATATGGTTTACTAGAACTCTTTACAAGTTCTGCAAACGACCTCGTAATTGGTTCATATACGTGGGAAAAACCAACTTTCGGATTTGGATCTTTTATTTCAAAAACTACGGAAACGTGAATTTAGAGCCGATCTCAAGAAGAGACACTTACTCTATAAAGAATTGCCAGTGTTGTGATTCCTAGTATCGGGAAAGAAAGTTAGCATCTCAGCGAAATAGCAAATACGATAAGTAATTTTAAGAAATCGACAACCTAAAGAATTCACCCGCTTGAAGTTAGCGACCAAAAGCTTAAAAGATCGATATAATTTTAGAGTTCTGAGTAGCACTCAAAGAGTTCTAGAGTTCCTGCTAGGTTAGACCGATAGTACTGGGGAAATAAAGATTTTATAGCGATTTTAAAGTTTCGGTGCTAACTTCAAGAAAAACCGAAAATCTTAAAATGTCTATATTTGTTTAGAGTTATGAGTAGCACTCAAAGAATTCTAAAGTTCCACATGACAATATGGAAGACTTCTCGTAAATAAGGGAGTAAAGGGAAAATAAATGTCTCCTCATAATCTACTGACCACACATGCAATCGGTGCAAATCATTAATAAATATATAACACGTGCTTAATAAAATTCAACCAATGTTACACAAAACATTATAGAAATCGACAAGTGCTACTCAAAACTCTCATCAGAACTCTATTTCATTACGAAATAAAAGAGTTCTATCTAGGGATGCGCACGAATCGAGTCGAGTCGAGATTTAAGCCTGTCTCGACTCGTCTCGAGAAGATGTTATCTCGACACGAAAATATGTTTCTGTCTCGACTCGTGTCTCGACTCGACAGCCTCTGTCTCGACTCGACCTGAATTCGTGTCGAGACAAAATATACAAGTTAAATTATACGCACACATTAGCCAGACTATTATGACTACCTACTTAATTGTCAGTATGTTTACCCTTGGCACGGATAACAACTGCGACATGTCTTGGCATGCATGCAATGACGCTTGGTAGGTCGCTTGAGAGAGTTGACACTACATATGCACACACAGGTCACCTAATTCCCGCAAATTCTGTGTGGGCGATGCGCCCTGACGTCACGTTCAATCACATCCCAGATGTGTTCGATTTGGTTCAGATCCGGCGAGTTGGGGGGCCAGGGGACTTTATTTTGTACATAAAGGGCACCAAAACTGTCACCAATGAACTTATGGAGCCCCAAAACTATGAATTTGACACTGATGTTGGTAATTTTCAATTACCTTTACTTGTTCCCGTCCCCCCTTAGGGGTACTAATGGAACTGAATTTGTGGATTTAAACGGTAGCTTCTGTTCATCTCAGGGATCGCGAAAAGTATGGATTCGACCGCCATTTTCGATCATGTATATATATATATAGTATTTTTTTAATGAAGGTGAGTAGAACAGCATTTTCATAAAAGATATTTGAAATATAAGCATGTATGCAGGAATTTTTTTCGGAAATTAAAATGATATGAAATCTTTTAGTTTTACGTCCCACGGTTATGCCGGTTTGGTTAAAGAAGACAGTAATAATGAGAAATGAACGAAATAAACTAACAAACTTACTAATAAAATTAAAACAACAAAAATAAAACGAATAATTCAAAAACTACCCCAAAACGAATACACTTTGCTTAATAGACGTTACAAACTCTAGGGAATGGAGCGTGCCACTTTCACATATTGTTATTAGTTTCGTTGTTAGAGGCCACCATTGCAAAATAATCAATCAATTTTATTTGATATCCTTTCTACCAGAAACTGACAAAACTTAGCATAATCATTTACGATTAAAATATCTAGGGAATAGTACGTGTCGATTTTACATATTTTTGTTAGTTTCATTGTTGGACGCCACCATTGTTAAATATACAATCAACTTTATCTGCTACACTTTCTTTCAGAGACTGACCAAGCTTGGCACACAAATTTACAATTGAAATATCTAGGGAACGGCACTCGTCGATTTCATATATTGTTGTTCTTTTCATTGTTGGGGTTCACCATATTAAGTAAACAATCCTTGGAGGCCACCATTGTTAAATATACGATCAATATTATCTGCTAGAATTTCTACCAGAAACTGACCAAAACTTTGCACACTCATTTAAGATTGAAATATCAAGCGAGAGTGCATGCCGATTTCACATATTGCTGTTAGTTTCATTGTTGGAGGCCACCATTGTTAAATAAACAATCAATTTTATCTGCTACACTTTCTAACAGAAACTGACCAAACTTAACACAATCATTTACGATTGAAATATCTAAGGAACGGTATGTGTCGATTTCACATATCGTTCTTAGTTTCATTGTTGGAGGCCACCAATGTTAAATAGACAATCAACTTATGTACTACACTTTCCTTCAGAAACTCACCAAACTTGGCACACAAAATTACAATTGAAATATCTAGGAACGGTACTCGTCGATTTCATATATTGTTGTTCTTTTCATTGTTGGGGTTCACCATATTAAACAAACAATCCTTGGAGGCCACCATTGTTAAATATACGATCAACTTTATCTTCTACAATTTCAACCAGAAACTGACCAAACTTGGAACACCCATTTACAATTAAAATATCAAAGGATGGTGAATGTCCATTTTACATATTGTTGTTACTGTCATTGTTGGAGGCCACCATTGTTAAATGGACAATCAATTTTTCTGCTACACTTTCCACCAGAAACTGATCAAACTTGGCACAATCTAGAGAATGGTACGTGTCAATTTCACATATTATTGTTAGTTTCATTATTGGAGGCAACCATTGTTAATTGGACAATCAATTTTATTTGCTACACTTTCCACCAGAAACTGATCAAACTTGGTACAATCACTTACGACTGAAATATCTAGAGAATGGTACGTGTCGATTTCACATATTATTGTTAGTTTCATTGTTGGAGCCAACCATTGTTAATTGGACAATCAATTTTATCTGCTAAACTTTCTACCAAAAACTTATCAAACTTGGAACAATCCTTTATGATTCCACATGTTCTAGTTAGTTTTATTGTTAGAGACCACCATTATTAAATAGACAATCAACTTACCTTCTGCCAGAAACTGACCAAACTTGCCACACTCATTTACGATTGAAAATTCTAGAGAATGGTAATTGTCGTTTGCACATATTGCCGTTAGTTTCATTTCTGGAGGCCACCAATGTTAAATAGACAATCAACTTTATCTGCTACACGGTCTTCCAGAAACTGACCAAACTTGGCACACCTATTTACAATTGAAATATCAAGGGAACAGTACGTGTCGATTTCACATATTGGTGTTAGTTTCGTTATTGGTGGGTCACTATTTTTAAACAATCGTTGGAGGCCACCATTGTTAAATAAACAATCAACTTTATCTGCTACACTTCTACCAGAAACTTATCAAACTTGACACACGCATTTACGATTAAAGTATCAAGGGATGGTAGATGTGAATTTCATATATTTTAGTTAGTTTCATTATTGGAGTCCGACATTGCTAAATAATCAATCAATTTTATCTCCCATAGTTTCTACGAGAAACTGACCAAACTTGGCACACTCATTATGATTGCAATATGTAGGGAACGGTACGTGTCGATTTCACATGTTGTTAGTGTCATTGTTGGAGGGCACCATAGTGAAAAAGAAACTTTTCGTTCAGAACATTGTTGCGCCTGCTTTGCAACCACTTTATTCCGTTTCGTGCCGCCAAATATTCTTTTGTCTCAGGTGAGGCGGGATGATCCCCTATAGCATTCCTAGAATTACCCTCTGAAAGCCTCTATAACTGACCTGTTGTCCACAGTAGACACAGAACACTTGAACTCTGTTGAGATTCTGTGTAAGTTTGGCGTCTGAGGCGAGCTTGCGTACGTACAAATTGAAAGAGTAAACATTTGTTAGGGAACGAGAAATAAAATTACAAACTGAATATTTGTTCGCGCCAGGAGCGCAGGATCATTGTTGAGACACTAAAATATTCCAATTATACAGGAGAGAAACTTTATGAAACTATTTTTATTTATTTATCTACTTATTCCTCGGGGGGTATTCTATTTCAGAATATTACAATTAGCATATCTCTATGTTTCAAGGGTGCTTCAACCTCATCTCCCAGAAGTGTTTTATTAGTAAGGGGGGGGGGCGAACCGGACCTTGCCCGTGGCTCCATGCAATGTATATACATATATATATATATATAAAATGTAAAGTAATTTTGAGTCAGTGTTTCCAATGCAAATAATAGAACCCCAGGGTGACAACTCGCCAAGGGCCCCATAAGAACAAATTCCGCCTTGTCACTTTCTACACTTCAGTGGTTTTCCCCATATTATATTCTATGATAACAATTAACTGAATATGCTTTTCAAGTTTCTAGCTCATTTTCTTGGAAAGAGAAGGCGTAAGACTCTCTTAGTGTTGCCACGAGACGAGACGAGACAGGACCCTTTGAGGCGAGACACGAAACGAGACGAGAAGGTTTATGAAATGTCTTCGTCTCGTGTCTCGAAAAATATAAACATAGTTTTTGAATTTGTTTAAAAATTTATTAGCTCGGAATAAATTGTTTGCCTTCGAAATATATTCCAGCTATTATTATTTCAAATGATCCAAATGATTCAATATTTCAAATCCTACAAAGAAGAGTTAATACCTAAAATAATTAAAAAGAAAAGATTCCTACAACAGCTTTCATTCCATTTTTCAATCGATTCAAGTTTAATTATTTTGTGATAGTGCTCTAAATTAAAGTACAATGTAAAACATTCATCGAGATCAGGGTTTCAGAAGTTTTCGTTTCGGGGGCTGGTGAGAATATCTACGTATCAAAATCTTGTTATAGAAATACAAGTGATAATTTTATCGGTAACTAACAATTGCTTCATGGTCTTTCCCGTTCCGAAATAAGACAGAAAAGAGTCAGCCTTTCTCGTACTGTGTTTTCAAAAGATGCTGGTTTGATAATAAAATTTAGTTTTTTTTTTCTTCATGATGTTATTCGAACCTAAGCCATTTTTGAAATCGGAAAGTTACATAGGCCTCCTTATTTGTCGAAGTGGCAACAAATGATTTCAGAATAAGTGGGGAAGGCCTTTCGTCGGTATTGACAAATGTTCCTGATGTAGTAATTACTGGTTCAGTTGAAACTAAGCAGTCGTTGCTGGAAGACTGTAGTCGTGGTATGTGTTGTGCTGTCTTAACCAAACCAAACTGTAAAAATTTAAAAGAGAGGGAACCCTGTTTGGGTCGCCAAATTTGTAAAAATTTAAAAATTTAAAATAGAGAGATAAAAAGATGATGGTGGTGGTTCAGAGCGCCAAATTTGTAAAAAGACGAAATGAAATAAAAAACAGTAATTGTTTGAGTGGGGTTTGGGGTTCGTTTTCCGGGTGTCACCATTGCTATCATGTGCACCACCGTTAAAGTCTCCCTTCTTTGAATGAACTGGTTTATGACTCGATGAAGACTGATTTCACGGTTTGGAAAATCCTATCTCCTCGCGGTATCCCAGGACTTTAGGGAAATAAGATCCCCTAAACCGAGAGCAAACGAAAATTTATTTTATTCGTACCTGTGCCCATGTATTCACATGCTGCAATGCTTAAAAAGAATCTTGCTCTAATTTCTAGTTTGTAGGGACGAACTAGACTGATTTTCATTTCCCATGAAAATTGAATAATAATAATAATAATAATAATAATAATAATAATAATAATAATAATAATAATAATAATAATAATGCAAGAAATAAACAAACATCTTGAATTTTAAATTTTGATTGAAAATCATGAAAATCAGTTCAATTCAGTCCATGGCAGATTTTCATGAAAATCAAAGTAACCAGTTTCTTACTAATTTTAGCATACTGATAACGAATATGAAATTAGTTTTTGAAGATTAGTTCGTCTTTCAAAGAAATTCGTTATCACCATGTGTACTCGTTCGGGCAAATTAAGGGTTCATGGCATCATTAGCTGTTTGTTTATTTAAATAAACTTCCATTGTATGGCGGTTAGCTTCACTGCTATGCTTGTCACTTGCACTTCATCCCTGACAAAGAAACATCAACCACATCACAGTTTAGTTTGTATTGAAGAGTTTGACAAAGAACTCGTGTTATGTAAGGTTCTTTGTAGTTACAGTTTGCTACCCTGGACGTGGTCGTGGTGAGATATTGGGTGAGTGTGCGGTCTTATTACAGTCTACATTTGGCCAATTTCGACTTACCTAAAAATTTAGAAGAGTCCATGGCGCCAGGTCCGTAAGTGCTCGATGTGTTTCCCTTGGTTCCTAACAAAAGCCCGACAGCGTAATTTCCACTGTAATAGGCTTCTCTGAAGAACTGGGAGGGGAATCTTGACCCATTCCCTTTGCACAGCTTTCCAAAGTCCTACCACAGTTGTCACACGCTGTTTTCCCACAGTCCGCTTCAGCAATCCAAATTCACGATAGTCCATAAGACTTGCATCTGGAGATTTAACAGGTACCTCATTGAAAGATATCACCAGTATACCACTTGCCTCCTCCATCTCCCTGTAGAATGCGGGGGACGATCGTGAGGTATGTGATAAGGCCTTGTCCATATGAATGCGCACCAGATTGCCGTCATTTCCGTACATTGTTGGAACCTCATGCTCTTGGATCGGCCACATGATCTGCTCCTGAAAATACTGCGAATTTATTTTGCAGTTCTTCGCCCCTCTATGAATCTTCAGTTTACCTCGGTACCAGTAGCCAGTAATGACCATGAACCCTTTTGGGAAGGATTCTTTACAGACGCGGACCCACTTTCTGAAGTTCTTGGCGCCTTTCTCTCGGTACATGATGGTTCTCGGTTTGCCGAATTTGGAAAGGTAAGCCCATGCTTCGTCGAGCGTTACGACGTACATCCACCTTTGTTAGGCCAAATGCCGTTCGTACAGCTTCCAAGCGTTACACTTTCGTTCCTTTTGTTGGGCATCCGTGAGAAGATGGCCGCGAGCTTTCATGACTCTTTCCAGCTTGAGTTGATGGTGTAACGTCCGGTTCAAAATCCCCATAGACGATTAGCCATACACCTTTGTGTTGGCGGATTTTCTTGCATTGCCATTTTACGAAGTTTCCTCTGCATGTTGGAGGTGGCGTTGGTGCATTTCCGCTTCCTAGGCAACTTCGTTGGTGATCCAAGTGTTTCGCCCTCACACTTGGACACAAATTTAACACAACACTCACAACAATGGTCCTGTTTTGTGCGTTATTGTCGCCCGCGCGCAAAAACAACTCCGTTTCCAGGACGCTACTGCACAACACTGCAGGAGGCCACGAGCCATGTTGGGTGAGTCCATTCTGCCCGAGAGGGGAAAGGAACGAAATCGGACAAACGTAGGCTGAACAACCTCTGTAATATTTTTTATGCTTCTAATACTGTATTAAGCGAAAAGATGTCGAGTAAATGTGATAACTGTGTAGACCAAATTATTATGTTTTTAACGAAATGACATTTGTCAATCAAAAAATAAATTTTACTTCAACTATAAAGAGCGTCTACCACAAATTGTTTGTTCGTAGTAGACTTCAAGGATGTGGTCGTGATGAGATACAGTAAAGTCGCGTAAATGTGTTAACAACGTAGATAATTTTTTATGTTTGCGGCGATGCAAAATTGGCCAATCAAAAACAAAATTTCACGCATATTATGAAGAAAACCTATCACTTGTACGATGGCTGTAAAGTGTGAGATATGAACAATTAGTGAGCACCATATATATGTTGTAATACTTCTTTTACAAACTTGAGGGAATGGTTACATGGGGAAAAAACATGATGCAGTTTTCAGTTCCAATGATATGGAGAGAGCCGACAAATCACACATTAAACTGCTATTTTTCTATGGTCCTTCCAATTAAAGGTCTATCCACAAAGAAATGTACCATCACTTATACCAATACCCCTTCAGCTATTCGTCCTGTACCACACTGAAAAACTGGAGGTTCCAGAAGCCCCAATATCTTACTCCACTGTTTCATTCTACGAAGAGCAAGAGACGGACAAAGTCCACTAGGTATGACGAATCCTGTTGTGGATTCTTCGTCATCCACTGATCCTGACTTCACAACACATCACCATCCATTCGCCATATAATCCCTCAAATGAATTAAGTGATCTTGTAATGGACCTGAAGTTTTCCAAGAGTAGCCCAGAACTATTGGCATCCAGACTCAGGCAGTGAGGAGTTATTTCTGAACAGATTAAAGTGTCTATGTATCGGAAAAGTCAGAAGCCCCTGGAAGTGTATCTTTCTGTATAAAGTGAGACAGTGTGTTGCAAAAATGTAGGTGGCCCTTGTGTAAACCTAACATGAAACATAATCCCGATGAATGGTGGCTGATCATAACTAACTCTATGGTTTATGGAACCCGTAAGTTCAATGCCGCGTTCACAAAAGCTCTCCACTGACTTCTATCCTTAGCTAACTGGGTCCAGTTTCTACTTTGTATTCCTATTTTTGCGAGATTCATCTTAATATTGTCCTCCCATCTGCTCCTGGGTCTTCCTAAGGGCCATTTCCCGATTGTCCTTTCAGTCAATAGTTTAAAACGTTTCTACTTTCTTCCATCCTAGTTACATGAAATGCCCACCTAAGTCTCCTAGACTTAATGACCCAAACAATGTTTGGTAAACCGCATAAATTATGTACTTCCTCATTATGAAGTTTCCACCATTCCCCATTCTCGTTTCTCTTGGGTCTGAATATTCGCCTCAGGATTTTGTTCTCAAATACTTTCAATCTATGTGCTTCCCTCAGAGTAAGCGACCATGTTTCGCAAACATACAGGACAGCAGGCATGATCATAGTTTTATATATTTTAAGCTTCAATTTCTTTGACAAAATTTGCTACCACAAGAGATTTTGAACTGAATAATAACACGAATTTCCTTCTTTTAATCGACATTTAATTTCTTCGTGAGTATGATTTTCGTCTGTTAATATTGATCCTAGATATTTGGAACTATCCACTTCATCAAAAGTATTATTAGATAAGCTCCCCGGACAAAAATTAGTCACCCCGTTGGTATTTACGTTAATACCGTGTAGCGCCGCCCATGGCCTGGATAACTGCCTGGATGCGGTCGGGAAGGGAGTCCACAAGGGTATGCAAGGCCGTCACATTCAGTTGAACCCACTTACGGAGGATAATATCACGCAATTCCGCCAAACGTCGGGGATGCTGATGTCGGCATTTCACTCGCTGTTCCAACTTGTCCCACAGATGCTTAATTGGGTTGAGGTCCGCCGATTTTGCGGGCCATTCGAGGTGTGGGAAGGTACCTGAGTGGTCCTCAAACGAGTCACATATGGGTCCAGCTCTGTGAACCCTGCTGTTGTCGTCTTGAAAAATAGGGGTGTCTATAGCAACGTCATCGCGAAGAAAGTGACTGAAGGGCTACGCCTGCTCGTCCAGGAAGTTAGAATAAACGTGCTGGTTCATGTTCGTGCACACCTCAATGAGTGGGCCTACCCCATATTACGAAAAACACCCCAGAACAAGACAGGCCTACCCCCGGCCGGCACCTTACCTTCCACACACTGCAAATGAAATGCTTCATGTGGCCGTCGGTGGACACGACGCCGGGCGTCATTCGAATAAATTCAAAATCGTGATTCGTCCGACCATATGACACGGTGCCAGTCTGCTACTGTCCATGTTTGATGATTATTGGCCCACTGCAGACGAGCAACTTTATGTGTAAGTGTGAGCAGTGGCCTTTTACGAGGTACCCGACTCCATATGTTCATTGCATGCAGTTCCTCTCGCAATGTTCTCTCGCTGACAGGTTGGACTAGGCCTGCATTGACGGACTGCAGTAATTCCTGGCGGGTTTGAAAGTGATTTCGATTCACAACCCTGAAAAGCCGTCTTCAGGCCCGATCTGTGAGGTTCTTTTACCGACCACAGATCTAGCGTCATGTTTCATGGCCACGTATGTTACACCACTGCTTGTAGACACGTTGATCAGTCCGTAGCGAAACATAAACAAACCAGGCAACTTCCATCATTGTGTGGCCATGGGCACGGCCAAACACGATTGCCACTTTTGCCACTCCGTCACGTCCGCGCTCTTCCCCATCTTGCCACACACACGCCGATTCGATTGGTTCTGTGTCACTCCACAGTAATGCCCTTTTATCGCCTCGAGTCAGGGTATGACGTTTGTCCATGTGATTCGACAAATACGCCATCTGTACCTGTTTGCCGACGCAGCCTCCCTCTCAAGCGGGGGTGACTAATTTTTTGTCCGGAGTGCTTACGTAATTTTGTCTGTTTTCTCTTCTCTGCTAGTTTTATGCATTCCTGGTCAAACCATGGTTTGTTGCTATGTATTTCCGCGTGTCTCAATTTTTGCTTTTCTGAAATTTTAATGCTATCTCTAATTTAAATCCAAGTATCCTCATCATTAGTGCACTTCGAATCTTCTAAAAGCCGAGACTCTATTCGAAACTTCAATCTCGATTCCTCTCTTACCTGGCTGTCTTCTAATTTCTTTAAATTAAATCTCTCTGTTTTCAGACATTGAATATTTCCTTTTTTCAACTACGATCTTATTATCGCTGCGACCAGGTAGTGATTAGTGTCACAATCAGCCCCTCTAAACGACCGGACATCAATTATGCTATACTGTCTTCTTCTATCTACTAAAACGTGATCAATCCTGTATTTCTCTAACTCCCTCGTTACGGATTTTAACGCACCTGCCCTATAAAGACTTCTAATATTCCATGTTCCAAATCTCATGCCCATTTTCTTTTGCTGAGGTCGTGCCAAGTTAACAGTTCTTGTCTGAGGCTCCTGTGAATGTTTCTGAACAAGTGCCTTTCTTTACAGGATGATGTTGTTAGCCTTACCCAAACCCTCAAGCTGGAGGACCACTCTTTGTCGTGTGTCCGCGACTGCTTATTCAGTATATTCGCAGCTAACCTCTATATCTAGAGGGCTTCTCCTCGATCCGCAACCTGAGAACGCGCCATGCCGTGGTGACAGAAACCCACGTTAGGTGGCTGCTCATAGTAATATCAAAACTGAGTCTGAAACCTGTGTCAGTGAACAATGGAAATCTGTTGCCATCGACCGCAATTGGTTATACAGTGCACTTTAAGGAAACATATGATAACATGGGAAAACTACTGAAAGCCATAAATTATAACGAATATAATTGGAATATTTGTAGCGATTTTAAATTCGACCCATACTTTTTGGCCTGCAGTTCGGCTACACGGAATATTGCTACTTTGTATGGAAATGGGATAGAAGTGATAAGGCTTCCCATTATGTAAAAAAAAACTGGCCACTCCATAAATTTTTGGAGCTAAAAGCAGAGTACGATCAATATTTTTTTTACACATTCCAGAAAGGTTTACTTCCTTCTTTACACATTAAATTATGTTTAATCAGGAACTTCGGTAAAAGTATGAACCGAACATATGGTGCCTTGAAAATATATTCTGCGTAAATTTTTACAAATTACTGAAACTAGTCTTCAGCAAAATTGCATAGTCTCCAAAGTGGAATGCTAATAATGGAGGGCGCGTTTATAACTTGACGCAATAAGTATATGAACCTGGGGCTTATTCATTGGGGCTAGGCGTAAGAAAACGTCCTTTACCGGCTAATAGCTTGTGCCCCTTAGAACAATAGTATACTTAATTCTTGACGCGACGTGCGTGGTTGCTGCCTGGAAACATGGAGTAACACTTCCCGAACCAAGAGGTTCGAGTTACGAACTGCGATTGGTGCATTAATCAATTTTGGCAGTTCATCTTAAAAGAACTCAGGTTAAATCACCTGTGTGTACATGCAAATAGAACATAAACTGGTGTGAGAAACGAGGTATGGTTTAAACACCTGTATGATTTAAACACCTCTTTTTTTCTGCAAGGGCGCAGAAAGCGTTTACAGGGCGATTTAAATTCTTACTTTTTTTAAAAAAAAAACTTATAAAATACTTTTCGTAAATTTTTTAAGGGTTCCATTTCGATCACTTTATTTGGTATAATATGAAGTAAATATACATACTCAAAAACTATTCATGAAAATATCGACTTACAAAATATCTAACATTGCAAAATAGTAAATTTTTCCTTTAGAATATACTGATATCTGTGTTTAAAACATTAAGTTATAAATGAATATACAAATTGAAAACATGTTAAACATATTAAAATATTAAAATTATTGTCAAAGTTTCGATATTACTGTAATATATTTGAAAAATATGAAAATCATTGAAAAAATAAAATGAATGAAAATACAAACACATTATAAACCGACAATATGCAAACAAAATAAGGTTTTCACCTGTATGTCCCTTTTTTTAAATAGTGCCTTGTGTTGTTTAAAGAAAAGGAAAGAAAAATTGTTTTTTTGCAAAAATAAAAAAAATAAACTTAAGTGTAAAAACTGACGTTCATAGTAATTCCAACAAACAAGGATGATTCTGTATATCAAGAAGAAGAAGATTCTGATTTCGTTGACATGTATGAAGAAAATTAGGCACGCCATAAGATCAAAGTGACATCTGCTCGCCATGTGAAAATGGAGACTTTAGTTCGATAATGTTCAATATAACAAATGATTTTATTCTGAAACAAAGTTATTATTAGCTTGCCCTAGAATAATAGTTATTCACTTCCAAGAGACGTAAATATTGTAGGGTTACCAGAACGTGTACGTATTGTCTGCAAAAAATATTCATAAAACGTTGAAAAGTATAGAGTGTGGATCCAAGTTTTTCGAAGGTCTGAATCAAGGAAGTTGACTCACTAGCTCAAACATTCCTGAAAATAAACAGTCATTACGCCATGAATTGACCAAAACCGTAGTTGGGAAAAATGTGCAATACTACACGTACTTACACACACAATATGCGACCGTTTCCTACGAAGCAAAACTAGAAACGCGAAAAGGCCTGCAACCATAGGCACTTAGAAAAATGTTTCCATAAATACCTGAAATATAAGCACTTTAATATCCAGTAAAATACATGTATGTTCCCTGGAACATATCGTACGTCTTCCACATAAAAAAGATGTGTAAAGACACAAAATACAAATGCTCTCGTAGCAGCGTAAAGATATGTCTCTATAATCCAACATACATGGGACCTATTAAAAGAAAAGAATTCGATACGAACACGAAAGTATAGTTGACGACATTACAACTATCCGGTCGGCCTGAAACATCAAAATTAAATTCCCTACAAAACAGTTATGTCATTCCAGTACAGTTAAACTTTCTTAGGCATCTTCGCTACGAAATATTTAAAATGGTTTTATTAACACATTAAAATTCAAAGTCATCGAACATATGAAATAATTGACAGAAAGTAATTTTCATAAATTATTATGGCCTCATGTGTTGGAAATAAGTTTATTTTTCGGGATATATATCGAATTCAAATAGTTTCTAGGACATACTGTAACTAAAATACAATTTTCTCACAATTAATATGAAAAACATTACAACGTATTACCACACCAATACACATCATATAATTACGGTTCATAAACACTAAAATATTCACTATCGTATTACTATGCGATAAAATATACTGAAAAAATTTAACCTAAGAATACATATGCTTAGTTACGGGTTACTATAAAGGAAGAAAAGTAAAGAAAAGCTATATTTTGCGATTGATGTCAAAAATACAGTTAGTTATGGAATATCCAATGGATTAGCCAAGTCCATTTTGCAATAGAACTGCAATTCCAGAAAATATTACCTTCCTGTAAAAAATATTTATCCCCATGAAATATCCTAGCCGACGAAGTTTCCCTACGGTCGTTCAGTGGTCTACAGAAGACGAAAAGGACGTTAATCAGAAATTACAAAAAATATAGAAGTTAAACATATTTCCACATACATATTAATATTGGAGAAAAACGACCGTTCATCATCATGATATCTGTTCATATAATTCCTTCTAAAATAAAAAGATTACAGCTTTAGTTAGGAAGATATACTGTACACATGACATTCCTGCACATACTACTAACCACAAAGGAAATGCTTGTTTAGCCTACTTTCGTTTCTAAACTTTTCTCTTCGAACGAAATATATCATGTCACATCCTGGAAATTCAAGTGAGTCAAAATCGGGTATATGACGTAAATGAAGTTCAACAAAATTACAATAAACACTTCAAAATGAAAACGAAAATCTAAGATTAACACTAAAAAAGAAATTTAACATTGATTATAAGTGTAAAATTTCATATTCTACGCATGAGATTACATACCAGATTTCAATTACAAATATACGAATGTATATAATTAACAAAAACTAAATTTTCTTATCCTGGGAATCTCGATACATTTTTTTAATTCTAAAGAGAAAATCAAATATTAATTGTAAAACACATATAGTAACGTAAGTAAGAATTTGGAAAGTGAACGGTATTCTAGAAAGAATTTAAAAATTTTAAAACACTTAATAAAAATATATTATAAGGCCAAAATATCTTCCCACTGTATAAGGGTGCGGAAATCTCGCCAAGATTTCAAATTGCTTTCAAAATGCAATTCTCTTACGCATATAGAATGCGTTGATTTTTACTAAAATCATAAATTCAATCATCTGAAAAAATTAATGACTTTGAAGTAAAACCAAGTTATTAATAGGGTTTGCAACACTAATATTCAACCGTGTGGGGTGCGACACTGAGTAAAGCAAATGGAAGAAGAGGAGGATCGATCAGCTGTGCTGTCTACTTAGGTATGGACACAGATGGTTCAGAAAAGCTAGCGACTGTTTTTATCAAAACAAAAGGAAAGAAAAACGTGATATCTGGCGTTTTCTGAACAGTTAAAAGCTAAAAGCAAAACAAAGATTAAAAGAAATACGTAGCTTTTCTGGAAGAAAAGTTTGTATCAACACACAAAGTATTGGTTACTCTTCCTTGTCTTTTTCTATGATTAATATTCCTATTTTGATAACTACTGTTGCTTTGTCTATTCCTACAGCGGTTACCTCTTTGTACAGCGGTGGACACTTCTAAATGGTACAGCCATATGGAGATTTACGGCTAAGGTGTACCATTTAGAAGTGTCCGTCGCTGTACAAACCTATGCTTAATGTTGCAGTTCATGTCTCGCTTGTAATAACTCAGATTACGTCACCATGGTTTATGACTTCTTTCGTTTCTGTTACTGTTTTTTCATGTGCGATCTTGGTTCTGATTCCCTTTAAATTTCATGACCTCGTTTACCCTTTCTTCTATCTATGATTAGGTAGAAGCTGTTTAATTCGCTTGCGACCTCTGTCGTCTACAATCATAAGTTCGTAATTGTTACTACTACTACTACTACTACTGGCGGTGTTCCTTAGTTCGAGCAAGTTCTCTTTATTCTCGTTCCTCAGTTCGAGAAAATTCTCTGTAAGGTGAGCGAAATTATCTTGATTCTTTTTTCTCTAACCTCTAGTTTTCGAAAAAATAAGTCTAATATATTAACAAATCTATTTCCTGATATGCCATCTTGGACAAAAATAAACTTAAAACGTACGATTAGAATAAAATAAACTATCACAAAAAACATGAATAAAATCACCTGAAAGAGATTTTTTCAGATTACTGGTTCTAAGCTGGAAAAGAAATGATGTATTAAAATATTGAACTTATAAGTATTCGAGCACCAACGGTCTCGATTCGGGTCAGTAGTTCGGGCGCCATTTATTTGTAACCAACCAAAGTGTCGTGTCACCGTTCGGATACCATTTATTTGTTATCGCCTGGTCGTGGTCCATACTCCGTTGTCCTCCGTGGTCCTGCTAATGAGTATTCTCCTGAGTCTTGGACTTACCTGGGTAGGACGTTCACGGACCTCTCCAAGAAAAGATTACAAAATTGTTCCCAAATTACTCGTCGGTCAAATGAAGAGATGAGCATTAGGCGCCGAGAGGTTCAGAGATCTCGTCTCGAAAACCTCACGGACGATCTGACGGTCATCCAGACCATAACGCACACAGACATCACTCACACGCACAACGAGAATGCACTGGGTTAAATAACACTATACTTATTTATTAGAATACTATTAAAAAGAAAAACAACGAAGAGAAACGATCACATCACTTAACACTGATATGTACAATTATTTGCTTTATTAAAATCACACTTTATTTTTCACTATACTGAAGCCCTTATCCCTTTTGATATATATATACATAGAAGAATATAATCGAGATTTCACTATAAATGCTTTTCTCACACCGTTGTCGCACTTGGGGGATTAGCACTGGGGGAAAATTGCATAGTCTCCAAAGTGGAATGCTAATATTGGAGGGCGTGTTTATAACTTTACGCACTAGATATATGAACGTGGGAGTTATTGATTGGGGCTAGGCGTAAGAAAACGTCCTTTACCGGCTAATACCTTGTGTACCTTAGAACAAAAGTATTGTTATGCTTGACGCGACGTACCTGGTTGCTGCCTGGAAACATGAAGTAACACTCCCCGGAAACCACAGGTTCAAGATAAGAACTGCATTGGTGCATTAATCAATGTTGGCAGTTCATTCTTAAAACCACTTAGGTTAAATCAACTGTATGTACAGTAAGGTGCACTTCTGGATGGTACAGCCATATGGAGATTTACGGCTAAGGTGCTCAACCAACTGAGTCCGAAGCATTTCTCGGGAAGTATGCAACCAAATTAGCTGTAAAGGAAGGCAGGTGGCATAATCGCCAGGAGTTGAAAATTCCCGTACACTTGGGCGAAATTCCCACTACTGTCTACAGCATCATTTCTCTAAAATGAAATAAATCTTAGAGGTGTAGTTCTTATGACAAACATATTACTTAATTTTTGTCCTATTTGTGACGAAAAATTGAAACAAAAAAGTAAAGTCCAATCCTGTTGCTGTTTGAATGAACACTCTTTCAGTCCTTTGATCTGAAATTACTTTGCAGAGTCCGAATAAATATTTTGTGACTTCAGGAGGATAGGAAGAGCGGATACCCCCTCCTTCAGTGTGAAAACACATACATTTAATCAATTGCTTAGTGAGAGTGATTCCATTGGTATGGCACTTTTATGATTTTAAGTTTTGCTCCCAAGCCATCTTATGTTATAGCTGATGACCTTGGATAACGAGAGATGCAAATATGATGAAAGAGAGATACAGTCACATGCGCAAATTTAGAATTTGGGACAAAATGATCGGATAGCATCCATATTTTGTCGAAAATTTTGATTTGGTAAGTAGACATGTAAAAGCTCACGCGAACCTGAGTGCATCCCATTACCAATAGTTGAATTCAAGTGGAGAACTCAGTTGAGAGTATCAGATGATTACACACGGGAAGAAACATATTCAGATATGGGAAACAGTCAATAAAAATAAGGCCCAAGGGTAGAAACATACGCAAGAGACCTCGCGGTCGAGGTCGAGGTGTCACTCTCGATACTGGCACAAACACATGGATTCAAATGGGTATGCACATGCATAATATGTACTCAACATTGCGACCTAGAGATCGTTCGCGAGGGTGAATCAGTGGTCGCGATGATAAACACCCGAGTTTGTTTTTACATCGATGTTCAGTGGAAGCATCGCTGTGGCTCATGTTGTCTTTGGTTCTCCTTGAAGCGCTGCAAGAAATAAAGTCTTCATTTGTTTAAAATTTGGTCTGCAGAGGATTCTGTATGTCTATACTCGAGAGGATTTGCTGCACTGTTAAATGTGATTATGAAAGACATATGAATAGAACTAGTGAGGAATGTTCCAGCAATATGGGATAAGTAACACAAGAACATCATAATAGACACGTTTTAAATAGAGAATGAAAGAAAATAGCAACTGCAATGTGAATGTCGGGTAAGTTATTCATATTTATTTGAGAATTATACTGAAGCTTATTAGAAAAAAAAGAAGCTACTGTTAATTATATAAATGCTTAAAAACTCCACTTCTTTCCCCCGATTCCGAGATTAATAAAAAAGAGTTTCTTGTAAATTCGTTACTGATATAACATAAAGAAATACCTGTAAAGAGAGACACATATCCATAGGGAGAAAATGTCGTATAATGGAATTGCAGTGACGAAACTTCATTTGCTACAGTTAATACCGCCTCCAAACCGAAACCTGAAGACATACTTGTTTTGTTCAAGCACCTGGAGGAATGGCCTGGCTCCCCTGGCCCAGGAGGGGAGCTGCAATTTTTAAGTTGCCAAGAGCTAGCCAAGAGTCTAAATTCCTTCCCCTCCAGAAAATCAATAAACAAAACATTGGTTACTACTGTGTTAGTTAAGATTTATTTGGAATAACCGTCTGCCAGAAACTACTACCAAATAATCAGACATAAAGCATAGCTAATATTCAAAAATGTCCGAAACGTAATATTTATGAAACATAAGAGAGAGAGAAAGAGAGATAATTAGTCCTGTACATAATAGTGCCCTTCGGTTATAATTTTAAACAAAGGAACACTTTCCATCTCATCTGCCTGATTTTCCAAAAACAGCAAGTGGCTGTTTCTCTGTGTCTGTGACTGTCGGTCACTGACATACGTAATTCACATGAGAAATTCACTTAAAGGAAAGAAACATTTGTTTCCAAAAAAATAATAGATATATTGTAGATACTCATCCGAATTGTAACGCGTAAAAAGCAAAGTAAACTAGGTACGTTACTTAAAAATTTGTAACGTGTTACCCTTACAGTTAGCTTGGAAAATATAACGCGTTACTAGGAAACGTTACTTACACAGTAACGCGTGATAAGTAACGCGTTACTTGCGTTACGTTACTTCCCAAGAATGGCTCAAGCTTACTTGCCTTGGGAACGAACCAGGCAAAACCCAGCCATCAGAGAGTTCAGTAGGCGGGGTTTCAGTTTCGATTTCCGTTGGGAGAGCCTTTAAAATATTAAATGTCCTCGATGTATCTGTGTTCGTGTCCCTGTCGTTCAAGGTTACTGGAAATAACTGTACACACCTGTTCACAAAAAGCTGTAAACTAACTTCAGAAACTAAGTCCGAAAAAGTGAGTCTAGATCCGTCACAATTCCCACAGATTTATACACAGGGAATTGCATGTTCCCGCCGTTCTTTATACTATCTTTATACTAAATCAAACTACTTATTTTTGAGATTAATATTGATTGCACACCTCATGCACAGTTCCAATATGCAAACCCAACTATTATCTTAAGTAGAAATTGCTGGAAACAACAGAAAATGGATATCTAAACATCCAAGTAGAAAACTGGGCTGGAGCGATTTTATTATCAATATTGTAACACAATCTCTTGTAAGTTGCGTCTGTGGCCAAGTGGGTTTAGTACTGCTACATTTCTGAAACGAAGGGCGACGGTTCAAGCCTCCGTGTGAAAAGTTAAAGTTTTTTTCCTTTTTTAAAATATATGAGAACTTTTTTATAAATATAAATTTCTACTGTGAAGTGATTGGAATCATATTATCCGCAAAACGGTCACTATTCAAATCAATGTCCCATTTACTAGCCCGCCATGTTCAAAATTCATATACGAAAACGCTAAAAATGAGAAATGTGAACACAGTTGAATACAGAAGTCCAAAATAAAAATTATTCATATATATATTTCGGGGGGCTTTGCTAACTTCATTCTTGGAAATATGAACATTCTACAAGATATTTCATTCACTTTACAATATTTTATTTGAATACACATAAAATCTCGGGGGGGTCAAGCCTGGAAGTCCCCTAAAATACACACACACACACACACACACACATATATATATATATATATATATATATATATATATATATATATATATGATTGTATTTTTTTGCATTACAAAAGCTTAGGGTACCTCATAATCTGGATTCTTATAAAGCAATTTGAACAATTATTTAGATTAAATCGCAATACCAGTAATCTATAATATCTTACCTTTGCATTTATTTACATTGACTGTGTACTTGTTTTATACTGTATAGCATGAATATTAGCTGCTACATAAGAAACAATTATCTATTATTAAATTTAAGTAGGAAATCGATATAGTTATTACAGGAAGAAGCTTGTGTAAATAAAGTGTATAATAATGGTTGTATATGAAATAGATGTTGTGTAATGGTGTAGTTGGTTACCCCGCCAGCTTTGGAATACTGAGCTCCTCAAACTGTCCACCCTTAGGGATGCGCAGAGTCGATTCGAGACAGAATCTTCCTGACAAAATTCGAGTCGAGACACAGCTCTTCCAATAGAAAAATATACATTTTTCGAGTCGAGACATCACTTTTACAGCATATTGTCGAGACGAGACGGCCTCAAATCTTGTCTCGTGCGCATCCCTATCCATCCTACCTAGATAAAATCAATTATGGATACGAATATTCAATTTATTTTAACGATAATTGTAATCTACGATACAGATTGAAGTAAGATATTGGCTTGAACTAGTTTATTACCCACTTTGGCATAATTTATTATTATTAGAATGTAAACACTGAAGAATAGATATTAACACACAATGAGGAAGAACTCAATGCTTGTAGTAATTAACAAATTAGTTGCATGTTTATTTAAAATTGACTCTCTTGAAATCTAAATAATCATTATTAGAAAGAAAGCAAGAGAACCGTTTTGTTAATTTGGACATATTATAAGAGATTGAGAAATGTGTATTCAATAGAAAACTGAATATATGAAACTAAATGGAATGGTATGTGGAACTGATTTTGAAAGAGTATAGGATATGTAAATGAAAAATTAAAGAAAGCAATGGTTAACAGCAGTAGTCACTACTTACAGCAGATGAGTGAAACCTACCCCCCCTAAAAAATCAACAATTATGACACATAAGGGCGTCACATTTTCTTTGTTTCCTGCCAAAATTGAAAAATGGATTTTGCATATTTTTCGTCTATACCCCTTCAATATAGTTAGTTAACAAACGATGTACGATCGACTGACTAGACGTCACGTGAGTGAAATTTATATTGGAATTTTCGATACAGCGTTCACCGAAGTGACGCAGACGTGGTGTTGAAGCTTCTGGTAGGTCCTATTTCGTAATGGATTTTATATAAGTGAGATTTCTTTATTCTTATCAGAAAGCTCTTTAACTTCATACTAAAGGCGTGTCGTATGATTTATTCAAATCGTCAGGTATTCGGACAACCATGAGCACAATTCGTTTTGCTTGACTGCTCACAAGTTTAAATTGAAATAAATTTTTACTTAACCACGCAAACACAGACTGTTTTAATGCTCATTTTATTATGGCGAAATATATAATTCCGTAAGAAATAAAAATTTATATGTCCTTCTCCGAGATTCCATCCCTCGTCCTTTGGCTCAGCAGTTCGACACGTAGATTCGAGTTTTGAGTTCAGTCGAGTTTGATAAATGGTTCGTTCGTTTTAACTCGTCTTGAAACCATGGGCTGATTACACTGGAAAACGAGTCATGAGAAATGTAAGCTAAACAGTAATATGGAATACTGTTAGTGTTCCTCACGAGAGGGGACACTGCTCGCATCTCGTCTCGTCTCGATAGCGAAACCACAAGAGATTTTTCATAACAAGCTCAGCTCGGCTCGGTTCAACTGAGAAGATGGCTCGAGCCGGCTCACTTGGGGTGAACCTTCGGCTCGAGTTGGCTTTGTAGGGATGAGCCATCTGCTCGGTTCGGCTCAACTGAACCGAGGGCTCTAGCCGAGTCGTTGGGTGAGCTGTTGGCTCGGCTCACTTCTCGGTTCGGGTCTATAGTGAATGAGCTGTGAGCCGAGCTGCTCGAATCGTTGACAATTCTAATCCCGGACCGACTAGTTTTGAAGATATTTGGCCAGTGCCCTATAACTTTTAACAGTGTTTGGCTCGAGCCCGAATACTCAACCTAGACCCTCAACCCAAATTCAAAAGCTAGTGAACAATGTCCTTGATTTCTAGACTTCACGACAACCGAGATTCTCATTCGACTAGGTTTTTAGTATTCAAATACAAACCGCCTATCTTTCATGTTTACAAACAGAGTTGTTATAATTAATAATAATAATAATAATAATAATAATAATAATAATAATAATAATAATAATAATAATAATAATAATAATAAAAGCTGTAGTAGTAGTAGTGTCATTGATAATTGTACTGTCTATGTAATATAGCCCTACTTGAAGAATGTACTCGAAACTACAAACCGGATTTGGCTCGACTCGACTCGAAACTCAACCCGAATTCGAGTCGAATTGGAGGAAATTTTTCGAGTCTAGTTCTCGGTTCGAGCTCAAATATGTCTGTTTCTAGTCGAATCGAGTTTCAAAGAAAATTCCTCGAACTCACTTGTGTCCATCCCTACGAGTAACAACACAGTATGCCATTTTATCAATGTTGCATTATATGAAAATGATCATATATCAAGTAAAAATTTGTCCTTGTATTTACATAAAGAAATTTAGAACGTGCAATAATAATAATAATAATAATAATAATAATAATAATAATAATAATAATAATAATAATAATAATAATAATACGGAAAATTGAAGTCATAATTTTTTCACATTTTTAAAGTTCCGCACCTAAAAGTAACGCGTTACTAACGCGTTACTTTCGAAGTAAAGCAACAGTTACTTTTTGTTGCAAGTAACGCGTTACTAACGCGTTACATTTTAAGAGAAAGTAAAGTAACTTGTAACGCGTTACATATTTACAAGTAACTTGCCCAACACTGCTTGAGACTGACAACATCGTGCTCATGGGTTTTCTCGGGACACTCCCACTTTCTCATTCCACCAACTCGTCCATTATAATTCACTTGTTTCAATCATAGTCTTCCTCAACCAAACATGCATTATCGTTGGACATTAAACATAAAGATTTCTTTTTCAAGCTGTTAACCCAAACCAATACGAATCGAAAAACAGTTGTATTTTCTATTGCTCATTAACGTGTTTTCACAAAGAAATATATAGAGAAAAAACATGGGGAAACGTAATTCCATTCAAAAGTGAAACAGCAGACTCAGAATTCATTAACCTAAAACGAAACCATCATACATCGTTATTTAATATGTCGTTAATTATATTAATCTTTTACGAGATAAATATTATTAATATTACTATTATTATTCCTGAAGATTTGACTCTTCAAATATTGAAACATCGGAGCATTCAAATACCTGAGTATAATAAAACGTGTGTCATCGCTGATCAATCACCATCAAAATTCCTTAAGTAAATAAAAAAATTGCCTGACGTGGATTCGATGCAAAACCCTCCAGATTACTCCAAGCGTCTTTGACCACGATGATTACAGTGTAAATTATCTGTCGTTAGTCTGGTTACGTTAGGTTTATTTGCCTCCGCTTGTAAAGTTGTATGTAATTTTTCTTCCTTTCAAAAAGTCTCTCGTATTTCTTTTATGATGATATAAGTTAATAATCTTCGGCAAAGTTTATATTAAAAACATGAGTTGTTCTTAAACCTTTGGTTCACAAGTTTGTTTCTTCTCCACACGAAACTACAGATATAACATATTTAATTCTCATACTCTGCATTTGTTTCAAAGCAGTCGCCATTACCTGGTCAAAGATTTATGTCCGCAACGATACATTTGCTTTTTTTCACTATGAGGCACACTTGCAAAAAAAATGAAGACAATATATGTTGTTAGGAACCCTCTCAAGACAAAACTGGCAAAAAAATCTGGGTGTCCCAGTTAGTCTTCCACTACTTTTTTTGTTGAAAATTTAAAAATAATCTATTTTCAACCCCAAAAAATTTCAAAAATTATTTTCCGACTTTTCTCTTTTTGAGTACACCTAACATTTTTTCATGAAAATCGGTTGAGCCGTTGAAGAGAAAAAAATAATTTCAATTTTCCTTCCCCGCTCCAAAAGCGCTTGGGGGGCTGAATATTTTGGAAACTGAGTTTCTCATAAATTTTAATCGATACTGCAAATTTGGCGCAGATATACTTGGGTGCAGTTTTCACATGCTTATTTCGCTAGCCCCCTTACTATAATGACGGACTGATCAAATTATTTGAAACTCTGTGGGTAATATTGCAGCCAACTGTCCAACAACTTTTCTACAAAGAAAACATGGACAAATAAATGACGTGAAAGTACTGTTTGCCTCTGCTCATTTTATGTCATTTTCACTATCGTTGTTAAATAGAACAATTCTGAATCCTGCATTGTTATTTTTCTGCATGGAACTCACGGATTTCTACATTACGTTGCGTTGCAGCTATCTTCAAGAATGATCTATCTTGTGCAGCTATCTTCAAGCTACACTACTGTGGATTCGAAGCCGAGTGCGCCTAACAGGAGTCACGTGGTTTAACCACTACACTACATACATGTTGTGTTATGTTGCGAGAAGCTTCGTTGCTATATTGTGGACTTACGAAGCTTCTTCATCGTGATTTGTATATTGTTATTAATGATAATTCTGTTTCTTTACTACTGTTTCGTATTTTTCTCTCGCAGCAGAATTCAGAGTATTCTAACAGAACGCGTGTATAATATGGTAAAATAGCTAACAAGGTGATTGTAAAATGATCCCTCGCTGTTTGCTAAGTGTAATAGATAATTTTGTGGCTGGAAATAATTGAATAAGGACGCTACGAAGTAGTTGTTTCGTAGTCGTGTGGTTAGAGTGGCTGTCTTAAGTTGCGAAGGTTCGATTCTGGATGTGGGCCTTTCTTTTTTTTTCTAATCATTTCTGACATTGTTCATGTTCGTGAGAAAAATATTATGTGTTTCCGCGTGAATTGCAATTTGGAGGCAACAAGTCATGTGATTATTTGTGGGAAAGTAGTACGATATTTTTAACAAATTATAACGATTATAAATTAAATATATCGCGGAGTGTCATAATGGCGTATTGGAAAACTCGTTGCTTTCCACGCAGCAGTCTCACGTTCGAGTTTCTATTATTTTATCCCTTTTGCAATTGAGTGGTGATATTTCACTTGGTTTTCCTGTGATGCACTTTTCTCTCTCATGAAATTCAATGCAGACATGAATTAGAAAGTACTGTCACTGAAAGTTTTTTCTAGAAACGTGACGTAACCTAAGTTGCGAATACACAGACCTTGAATCACATAATACTTAATGTAAAATGAAATCATGCAGGTTTACGCCCCACAATTATGCCGAGTAGGCTAAAGTCGACAGTGATGATGAAAACAATGAAATGATGGAATCAAAGGGGTCAGAGGAAACGTGTTTGTCTACTACAGAGACCAGTTCGCGCGAAATGGGATCGAATTAAAAAGCCCACTTACAAGAGGCGATTTCTCTATCATTATGCTATACTTAATGTAAAACAGCTACTAATTAAAGCACATTGCTTAACTACAGTGAATACGTTCAATACTATAATATGTGAGCAAAATCTAATGTGTATGGACAGATATCTAGAAAGAACCGAAATTGTTTTGCAAATCCAGAGTGGGGGCAACTTCGACCCCCGCAGTGGGAACCCATGGTCCCACTTTTCCCCCTTTATTTATGCAAATTCCGTAAGCAGGCCTAAGCTATTCAAGTGTTGTTTGAGGATTCTTATTTTCGATTATCATATGAACTCAACACCAATTGGGTTCACTTTGTGGTATTTGTTATAAACGTGCCCCCCTCGGAACTTGTGGATTTTTAATAAATTTGTCTCGAACTATTCTCAAGGCAGAAAGTGCAACAATACTTACCTCAATTCTTATAAATATTTTTACAAAGTTTGAGGTCCACACACACCGAACCCTGCCCTGGTTACCCCCTGATCCCAAAGATTCTTTTAGTCTCTTACCACTTCAGCAAATTTCTCCTTGGTAATATTTACCGGTACGTATGAAATTCCTCAAGGGGTCTGTGGTGTATCGAACGAACTAAAAAAAACTTGTTTTTCTTAGTTACGTTTCGCACTATATTTAAACGTATAACAGTAAGAATCAAATATTATACGCTTAGTACCTCCCGACTGCCATCGCTGTTTAAAATTTCATCATAATCTGACGTACGACAATGAGTGAAATTAACGTTGTAAGATTTGAAATCAAATTTGCAATATTGCAAGTAAAAGAAAAACATATAATAAGTCTCATATTGGAAAATAAATTCAGCTCAAACTGCCTGAGACTATAAGTTTTAACAGAACTTGTGGAATGCTCAGAATAAATGATGCCAAAAAAACAACGTCGTTTGCATGGATCCAAACCCGTGACCCTCTCTTTAGATGTCCAGTACGCTAACCACTCATCTAAGAAACTTAACGGAAAGTGTTCCTTTTTTAAAATTATAACCGAAGCGCACTATTATGTGCAGGACTAATTCTCTCTCTTTCTCTCTCTCTCTCTTATGTTTCATAAATATTTCGTTTCGGACATTTTTGAATATTAGCTATGCTTTATGTATGATTATTTGGTAGTAGTTTTTAGCAGACGGTTATTCCAAATAAATCTTAACTAACACAGTAGTAACCAATGTTTTGTTTACTGATTTTCTGGAGGGGAAAGAACTTAGACTCTTGGCTAGCTCTTAGCAACTTAAAAATTGCGGCTCCCCTCCTGGGCCAGGGGTGGCCATTTTTCCAGGTGCTTTAAAAAAACAAGTGTGTCTCTAGGTTTCAGTCTGGAGGCGGTATTAACTGTAGCAAATGAAGTTTCGTCACTGCAATTCCATTATACGACATTTTCTCCCTATGGATATGTGCCTGTCCTTACATGTATTTCTTTACCTTATATCAGTAACGAATTTACAAGAAACTCTTTTTTATTAATCTCGGAATTGCGGGAAAGAAGTGGAGTTTTTAAGCATATATATAATTAACAGTCCTTCTTTTTTTCTAATAAGCTACATTATAATTCTCAAATAAATATGAATAACTTACCCGACATTCATATTTCAGTTGCTATTTTCTTTCATTCTCTATTTAAAACGTGTCTATTATGATGTTCGTGTGTTACTTATCCCATATTGCTGGGACATTCCTCACTAGTTCTATTAATATGTCTTTCATAATCACATTTAACAGCGCAGCAAAACCTTTCGAGTACAGACATACAGAATCCTCTGCAGACGACATTTTAAACAAATGAAGACTTTATTTCTTGCAGCGCTTCAAGGGGAACCAAAGAGAACATGAATTACAGCGATGCTTCCGCTGAACATCGATGTAAAAACAAACTCGGGTGTTTATCACCGCGATCACTGATTCACTCTCGCGGTCGACCTCTAAGACCGCAAAATAAATTTCATGAGCGCAATCTGCGTGTATTGTCCCCCGGTTCCAAATAGAGAAATTGAATTTGAATATTTTATGCAAGACTATTGCCGAGGTATAGAATTTCATATGCAGTATTTCTGTTTACTTGGTACTAGAATTAATAGAATTGGAAGTAAATGTTTTGTGTAAGTATAATTGTGCAGAACAGCCATGGATAAATGTTTTGTGCTGCTATATATAAATGTATGAAAATTGTTAGGAAAGTTTATGGCGGGGTGGAACATATTCTACCCAGGCTGGGAGAACAGTAATTATTTAGTGCCAGGGAAATAAAAACAAGAGACGGGGAATTTTCTTCGCTTTCCCCCTTACAAAAACGCTTTGTAAATAACAAACGTTCTGTGTCTGACGTATGACTACCTATCGTTCAGTGTGGCTCCGTGGATGAGTGAGTAGAGTCGTTGCTTGGTAATTGTAAGTTTTATGGTTCGAGTCCTGTTCAGTACACTTCAATTTTTTCTTTATTTGTTTCCCATATCTGAAGGTGTTTCTCTTCCTCTATAATCATCTGATGCTCTGAACTGAGTTCTTCTCTTGAATTCAACAATTGGTAGTGGGATGCTCTCAGTTTTGGGTGAGCTTTTACATGTCTACTTACCAAATCAAAATTTTCGACAAAATATGGATGCTATCCGATCATTTTGTCTCAAATTCTAAATTTGCGCATGTGACTGTATCTCTCTTTCATCATATTTGCATCTCTCGTTCTCCAATGTCATCAGGTATGGCATGAGATGGCTTGGGAGCGAAACTTGAAATCATAAAAGTGCCATACCAATGGAATCACTCTCACTAAGCATTTGATTAAATGTATGTGTTTTCACACTGAAGGAGGGGGTTTCCGCTCTTCCTATCCTTCTGAAGTCACAGAATATTTATTCGGACTCTGCAAAGTAATTTCAGATCAAAGGACTGAAAGAGTATTCATTCAAACAGCAACAGGATTGGACTTTAATTTTTTTTAAATTTATTGTCACAAATATGACAAATATCAAGTAATATGTTTTCCATAAGAACTACACGTCTAAGATTTATTTCATTTTGGAGAAATGATGCTGTAGACGATAGTGGGAATTTCGCCCAAGTTGTACGGGCATTTTCGGTGCCTGGCGATTATGCCACCCGCCTTCTTTTAAAGTTAAATCGGTTGCAATACTTCCCGGCAAATGTTTCGGACTCAACTGGTGGAGCACTTTAGCCGTAAACCTCCATATGGCTGTACCATCCAGAAGTGTCCTTTACTGTACATGTAAATAGAACATAAAAAAGGAGTTGACTTTAATATTAGTCCACTGGCCACGATGCACGTGTGCAGATAACGAACTGCTAAAGCGATGTGGCTGGTGACGATCTGACGCTTGCCCATCTGGTCTACTCTGATCTGCTATAATCTACTGCAATATTTCCATAAACGATTAAAGAAAGCTTTTAATTCAGTTCCAAAAACTGTAGAATATATACTGTGCATATTAATAAGTCAGGGAGAAACACTGAGAAGGTTTGTCGCTCACTGAGACATTCTCACCTCAAACTAACGTTTCGGACATATATATGAAGAAGCGATGAAAAACTTCTTTGTTCAATTGCGTGGGAGAGAAACAATTCCCACCGAAGAAAGAACTTATTTGCATCACAAAATGAAGTATAAATCGAAAAATAATCACTGTCTTTACGAAATATATAGAGCGTCCACAAAAATACTTCTATAACCTGGTGACGGTTATACATAATGTAGCCCAGAGCATATACTTTCAATATTTATTTCATTTAATTTTCTATTTGATAAATCATTTTTGTTTTCTTGAAAAGTTAGAAAGTATCCATTGAATTATTTTAGCACAATGAGGTTAACAAATGTCAAATAACAAAAACATTACACAAGCTACAAATTGTGTAGTCAGATTTATGTAATGATTACATAACTTTGGCATCAAGGAAGACATGATTGGGCACATTATTGTAACAGATGTAAAAAAGAAGAAGAATCTGAAATAGTCATTACTTCGAAAGAATTAAGGCAATTTTATGTAACAAAATTTTGTGAATAATTTGTTAACACAGACACATTTCAGTTATGTCAAAACTGCCAGCATCGCGGACGTAAGCATTCTGGAGATTTTCATTACTGATCAACAATAAGGAAACTGAGAAGTTTCCTGGAGCAGGGACAGCGCGCCTCTGACGTAATGATGGTGAAGCGGAATCCAGGAGTAACGAAGCGCAACGAAACCGGAGAGTCGTTTTTCTCTACAGAGGAAAGTTGAAGAGTCTCGAGGAAAGAGAGTCACACAAGAAAGGAATAAACGGCGCGAGATTCTGGGGAAGGAGTGAGATAAAGAAAGCGATATCGTGATAGTAAGGTATCAGTCATCTGAGAGCCAAGAGCCACGTTACTCCAAGAATACGTAAGAATTAACGAATGGTCGTTTAAAACTCCACCAAAGAACTCCGTTGATCCAAGGAGAAGATTGAGCCCACTGACGTTCCTGGAGGTTGTGACTGCAGGCCCACATCATCATCTGTACGCAGGGGAAAGTCCAAGAGCCATCAGGTGTGTGTTCCTTCTCTGAATCAGTTATCAGTGAAATACTGTCCAGCAAAGTCTTTATTGAGATCTGGCAGGAATGACTTACTCGCACTTCACACACACACATTATACACTTTAAATCATACCATTATATTCGAAATACATGAGAATAACTCTTATGAAATCTGAGTTGGTATTTCAAGTACTTCACCTCCTACATGATTTAAGTAAGTTTACTTTTCCCCGTTCATTCTAGATGGTGAACGGAAGGTAACCATCCTATGTCAGGTTCCGATATCATCCCCGAATTCAGACAATGACACAAGGAAGTCAACATGGTGGAGATGCTGGGTACCGTTCGAGCAGTACCAGCGATTAATGCAGAAGTAATATGGCTAGTGATTTTTGAAGAATTAATCACGAAGCAAGGTGTTTCGGAATACCTGAATTCGGATAGACTGTCTGCACATAAAAGTAAAATCTTGGAAGAAATGGCGGAGAGGTTTGGACAATTAAGCATTAACCATTTTCTCCATCAAATTGTGAAATTAGAATCGTCCTTTTTCTCTTTACCGGGTCTCTCCCCTGTATAGTTTTCCAGTAGTGCGAACCATACCCACTCCTAAACACACACTTACATATATTTGCTAAGAACATAAAATCTGTCATTACTTGAAATTTGTTCAAGATCGAATCAGTTTTTTCGGTTTCGTATTCTCTTTCTCACTCCGTCCTTCTATGTATGTATATATATAAATGTATGTGTGTGTATCTTTCTATCTACCTACCATTCCGATGAGGAGTAATAATTATTACGTTCTACGGAAAAAAATCATGCTTTACATCTTAAAAGAAGGTACAGTAACGTAGTTAGTAAGACTTACAGATTCAACTTGGTGTAACATCTGGTAAGCTGCATCCCATGTATAGGCTTGATTGCTTTTTCTTATCTGGTCTTTCCGTTGCAAACCTGAGGTTTATGTGGCCTCGTTAACGCATGAGTCCAGTGGTTCCGAAGCTAAACATAATTATCAATTTAATATATTCATCCATGCTGCTAGGTATGTTCATGTTGAAGTGTAATGATCCACCGCTAGTGAGATTATTTTCTCTTTCATTATTTGTTTTCAAGATCTGTATGTTTAATGTTCATATCACAATTTTACATATCCGTTGGACTCCAGGAATATAATATTTCTCTCTTTCATCAAATTGTTCACTAATAACTCTACACATGTTATTGGAAACTCTGAGGGTATAATTTTATTTTTATGTACGCAAAAACAATTATGATGGCAGTTTATAGACACTTTGTTACCTATTGTCTCTTTCCACAAACAATAGTCTTGTATTTTTGTATTTGTATCCTTCTCGGTCTTCAATTGTGTGGCTCAGAATACTTACAGAGATTCAAAGGAGACTTTAGACATCTGATGTAATGTGCATACAAGTATTAATTGATGTGAATGGTGGCAAATCGTGTATGAAAGTTTTGATTCTCTTCTAATAATAATGAATGCATTTCCTAATCTGCAGATAGAATGGAGTTCGCTAGCACAAGTAAACGTCAACAACCTAGATCAAAAGAGAGAGTTTGTTTTTCCGGTCCGAATTTTTCTTTTGTTATTTCTAAGTGGGCGTAGGGAGATGAATGGATGAGCTAAGAAGAAAGTGAGGTAATAGATTTAAATGAAGCATATATTCCTCCTACCAATCAAGATGAGGGGAAGGCGAATCTTCTGACATTTCGTATCAAAGTGATGGTGATGAAGATCAGGGTATGCGTGGAAATATTTGATCGACTTTAAATCAAGACGAAAATCCTCGTACCAAATAATATTTACTGTATTTCTCTCAGTGATATTATATGGAATATTATTCCGCCTCCTCAAGCCAAATCTTCCGCTCGCAACATTACAAGATTTCAACTAGGACCTTCAAGAGGTATAAGAATTTTTACTCCTATCGTTGCCTTGAATATATTCATTACTCATAGCATTCTGGATAAAGCTTTTAGATGTTCTAACTTACAAGCATAGAAAGTTTGTCAATTGAAGAAAAGAACATTGGGGTGATATTAAATTTGAAGACCTCGTGCCTTTTTTCAGAATTTTGTTACATATTGAGAAAATACAGAATTGAGTTGTTTTTGTAACGGAACTTTTTTTTGACAAATGGTCATCCATTTTATAGAACTACAAGTCTGTGAATCGCTTTGAAGCCAATACAAAATTTGTAAGATTCGACGGTAAGAAAACACGACAGACTATGCCAGAAACAGACAAAGTTGCGCTTGACAATTATTTCTTGAACAGTGCTGGAAACGCACGTTCCCATAAAAAAAGTCTAACAATAAATTAGCAATTAGCTGCATTTGAAGACCATTGTGGTTGGGTTCAGTATATGCCAAAAGCCAGGAAAATATGGTTTAAAATCAATTGGATGTTTGGAGCAGGAACAAGTTATGCCATTAACTGAATAGTTTATATGATAAAGTGGCCAGGACAAACATAACAAAAGCTTTCGACACAAAATAGAGTGGAATCTTTACTTCAATTTTGCTTTTCGTACGTCCGAACTATAATCGTGGAGAATTATTTCACCAGCATACATTTGACTAAATAGCTGTTGGACAAAAGTTATCTCCACCAGATTGAGAGATAATAAGAGAGACATCCAAAGGAAGTGAAACCTAGTAAAACTCGAGAAGAGAGCACCAGTAAATGTGTGTTTTTTAAGGAAATGACAATGATTAGTTACTCTCAGATGAGAAACAGAAGTATGATTGATTTAATCTCAATCAATCATGATAATTCAGTTTACACGCAAACCCTAAAAAGATGCCAGTTATTCTGAATTTTTACAATGAAACAAAGGGTGAGGTTGATACCGTTGGCTAGAAAGTACGTAATTTTCCATTCAAGAAGCTAAGCAAACGCTGGCTTGTGGCACTACGGTGTAACAAGATATAAGTAGCTACGATAAATGCAATTATTATTTATTGTTCTTGATATCTCATGTACCACCATCAAGGTTCTTCATCAAGGAGTTATTGATGGAAACGACCCAACAACATATGATCCACATACCAATCCCCATCTGAGTAAGTCTATTGATATGGACACGGATAAGTTAATCACAGTTCCTAATAGAATTACTAAAACTAATAAGAAAAGTTGCTGTGGTGGCAAACAACAGGACAGATGAGCATTTTGTTGCACATCAAGAGGTAGGAAGAAAAAATGAAATGAAAACTTTGAGGTGGCGGCAAAAAACAGGAAAAATATGCATTTTGTTCTACGTCAAGAGAATGGAAGAAAAAAATGAAATGAAATCTTTGAGTTTACGCCCCACGGATATGCTGGTTATACTGAAGGAGACGGTGATGATGAGAAATGAATGAAATTGTGGAAAGAAGAAAGTGGGATGAAACGGGAGAACCTTGAGGAAACCCACGCAGACGGTTTTTGTCCACCACAAAGTTCACTTGGCGGGGGCTGGGATCGAACCCGGGACCCCAAGCACCAGAAGTGAACGTTCTACCACTGAGCCACCGCTGCTTTAAGGGATAGGAATACTAGAACAATATGTTACCAGTGCTTGAAGAACGTATGACAAATTCACAGTAATTTACTATATGTAAGTTGTAGTCAGTAGCGTGCTACTCTCTCAGCTCCGACTTTCACTATTCTTTCTTCCTCTTTTTTGCTAATATTTACTTTCCGGAATTAGATTAAGATACTTACTTTTTAAAATTTGTAAGACATATTACATTGTTTGTTATACTTTTGTAAGGAAATTTTTTGTGAAAGTGTGCAAAGAAGAAAAAAATACGGTTGCTTTAGTGGTCACAGTTGTTATGGAAGTATTTCTAAAACACTTATAAACCAGACAGAAAAGTCTGAAAATAATTACTGAAATCTGTGTAGGTTTTCAAAATATCAACCTAAAACAATATCCTATAAAAATAGTATATGGGTCTTTTGAAGCCTTGCTTTGCAAATGTATACTGGTACAAGAAGCACATGCACCGAATGCCTAAAATAGGATAAAAACTTCAAAAATCAAAGAAAGTGGAGTTAGAGGCAGAACATATTGACTACATTGCAAAATCAAGAAAAAACAGTTTCGATCTGTTGTAGGTAGGACTATTACAATCGGGGGATGGGAAGTTGTTTGACAAAAAGAGGGAAGAGAAAGAAGTAGTTGGAATGATTAAAAAACTGGTCTTGTTAGAATACGATTATTTATGAAACATATAGCATCGAATGTGTAACTCGGCGTCAACGTTTATCCCTAGAACGCAGAACATGGGTCAAAAATGCCCCAGCAGTAATTTATGTAGACATTTTGCCTGTAATATTTTTTGCAAAGTAGTTGTTCATGAAATCTTCTATTGGTTTGTTTACTAAATAGAAATAATGTACCGAAGTTTTTTGCTGTGCATTTATTTTTAACATTTTATTAGATATATTTATATACGTAGTATAAGTAACACTGGTCATTTCTACCCGAAATATATTTTAGTATTAGATTAGTATTATATATTAGTATTAGTATATAATACTAATACTACTCTTTATATTAATATTAGATTAGTTCTTTACTATAACAAATTAGTATTTGTTTTACTAATGTAATTATATTAGTAGTAGTATTACTACTACTAGTCTTGTACTTTGAAACGGACTTTATTTTTTAGAAATATGTACTCTGAACTACTTTTTTATGGCTCTTAGTTGCGTTTGTCTCTTGTGTTTCCTAAACTGTCTACAAACAATTCGTGTACTAAAATACACGAGAATTTTAAATGTTTCGTTACCTTTGTTCATTGCAAATTAAACAATCCAGCTATTTTACGCAACATTTACAATCTGCAATACACTCTCAATATGTTCTATGGAGTTTTTTCTTTTTTTGTAATTTTTCCTTCGCAACTAAAAGCAACTCCCAACATAGACTAATTTAGAGTGATGTACTGTGTAGTAGTTTGTGCCGGCAAATGGTTGATAAATCTGAAACTTGTGAAAATAACAAGTTTGGAGTTATATTGTTGCAGGTTTGAATTAAATTGTGGTGTGAAACAATGGCTTATTTAGAGGAGAAATAGATTCAAGCTATTCTTGATGAACGTGACTGTGCTTTAGACACTGGTGAAGAGAGGTATGTGTCAGATGATGCAGGAGAAGGTATTGAATACCATAGTGACGAAACAGTAGGAATCTGTGGTAGTAGCGTGAATTCTGAAGAAAAATGAATGGATGAAGATTCTAGTAATTGTTCACAACCGGAAGGACTGGACAGACAAAACAGGAACTGCATGGAGTAATGTGCACCAATTTTGAAACCTAACAAAGTTTGAGAAGCGCGGTCATCTGTTTTTACATTCAACAATAACATTACACTCACAGGCTACGTACCTGAGAAGAACAAGTGCGTAATTGTACTAAGCACAATGCACCATTATTCTCTGATCAATTCTTCAAATGATAGGCTTAAACCCGAAATAATTCTCTACTATAATAAGAAAAAATCAGGGGTTGATAATGTGGACAAAATGGTCAATACCTACACTGTGAAACGACAAATTATATGGCCTATGGTTATTTGGTTCAATATGTTATATGTTGGAGCTCTGAAAGCCTTATTTTATTTACTCCTTACACCCCAACTACTACAAGAACGTGACGTATCAGATATTATTTCTCACAGATTGGTGTGACGAACCTGCCAAATTATAGATCATAATCAGAAAGAATACACCTACAATTCACAAACATGTTTGGTTCCTATGGAAACGATTAGTCATATGAGATATCAAAAATGGACCTCAACCAACAACGGCAAGTAAGAATAGAAAGGGGTGTCATTGCATGAAATGTGAAAAGTGTGTGGGTGTGCGTGTGTTGAGCATTCAGTTACATTTGTTGTTAGTGAACACTGCAACGGCAAGTAAGCAGAGAAAGTTACCAAAAATGTATGTGTGTGTAGTGAACAATCAGTTGCATTAGTTGTTTGTGAAGGCTGCAAATATTAAAAAGAAAGGCCTTCAATGTAAATATTTTCAACTGTTTTCAGAAACAAATATTTTAGGAATTGTAAGTTGCTGGACATAAGAACTTCGCGCTGATAACTACATTAGCCAACAATATTTATTTTTTTCTCCAACTTCACACAATACTTGCTACTGTGTAGTCAAACCAGTACATTTTCATCTTGTAGTATATATTATAATAATAAGGTCGTGAAATTAAAAAATAAAATGTATTATAAGTTAAGAACTCGATCAAAAAAACATTGAATTAATGAGAAAATATGAATAAAGTGAATTAAACATACCAAATAAACCTATACAATTGAACTTGAATATGGGTCAGAAAAAACCCATGTTATGGAAATTGTGGTACAATTCATGTCATGCATCCTAGGGTTATGCGCAAATAACCACTATCTTCCATTAAAAATATTTTAATATAGCAGCGAATCTATAACTCCACGTCAAATCTATAACTCCAAGCTCCACTAGCAATTAATTAAGAAATTGAGTGATGACGTTAAGACAGATAAATATAAAGTGTAGACCCCCGTTTTAAACTTACCATCTTCTATTCTTTATATATATTATATTATGTTCCAGTTATTAATGAAATACTTTCTTGTATCATAAATGCATTATTAACAGTCTAGATTATAAAAGGAGAACTTATACATAATTTCAACTCTCTATATTTAATAGTCTCAGGGAGCTGTCGAACAACAAAAAATAAGTCGAGCCTATCTACCCCCTTTATGGCTACATTTTGTCCAAACTGTAAACAGAACTTGTTTCAAAATTAAAAATAATACATGTAATAATTTTCAGTAACAGAAGCTGAAAAATATAACATCATTCAAACATTGTCCAAATTCGGGGGCGCTTTTTACAGAACATTGTTTCATCTCTTGTTTTAAATGTTATAAAAATTTGCAAGGTTGAATATCTAGTAAGTTTAGGGAACTTACATGCTGTTTCATCTTAAAAAATCTCAAAATTTAAAGGTTTAACCTCTAAAATTTGGGATTTTTCGATGAGAGTATCAGTGATGGAATAATTGAGTCTTTTATGTAAATTCTAGTCATGAAAGGAGACCAAACAAATACTAAAATCACAAATGAACGTAGTAAAACAAATAAGCAAAATAAACGAATGTAGTAAAACACATCTTATTAAATATGGTCTCACAAGGTACATTCGCGAAGTGTCCCCTCGGGATTCGTGTAAGATTGATTCAAATACAAAAGTCTTCGCTTCTAAATATCTATTGTACTAATTTTAGCGGCAAAAACCTGTAATTTGTATATTTACGGGGCTTCATATATATCCAGAATTCAATCATACACTACTGTAACTCTCGGGTACAAAACTGCTTTTAGTTTCTTTAGATGTAATTGGACATGAATGTGGACATATACAAAACAAATTGGATCAAGTACTGCTTCTCTGGCACATGTTACACACCCCGACCATAATCTTGGATCCTCCATATTGGATTCAGCTTTCGATTTTTCAAATGAGAAAAAATTCAAGTAATACATCAAAATCTCGGAAATTCATGTGCCTAGTGGGTTTTTTCGTATCTTGTACCGTTTGCAAGGTATTGCATATTAAATATCAGGCACTTCATGAATATTGAAGGAAATAGAAATTTGCGCAGTGCTCTATGTGTACATGTAGCTTTTTATGTGATTTTTCGTTAACGAAATATTATCTGAATGTACATGCGTACAGACATACAGACGTCAATACGAAAATGGAAGGTCACGCAAATCTCGTTGTATCCGGATTTACATAACTCTTTTTACCGACTTCCTTGTTATAATATAACATGGAAGTAATAACAATCACTCTCAGAAATGTGATAAGATTACGACACCAATCTTGTAAAGAATTTGTTTATATCTACAGTATTTTTCTAGTTAGAACTTGTTTTGATTTGTCAATATCGAAAACGTAACCGTAATTGATACTATTCTGCAATGTCTATTCGCGAAGTGGCCGTGGGAAGGTAACATGCAATACCTTCCAAATGGTACAAGATACGGTAAAACTCATTACACCAGTGAATTTCCGAGAAATTTGTACATGAATTTGATGTATTACTCGCACCTTTTCCAATTTGAGAAAACAAAAGTTGAATCCAATATGGAAGATCCAAGGTGCTGGTTGGGGTGGGTAACATGC
The DNA here is from genome assembly GCF_964235325.1 of Thermobia domestica. Classification (NCBI taxonomy): domain Eukaryota; kingdom Metazoa; phylum Arthropoda; class Insecta; order Zygentoma; family Lepismatidae; genus Thermobia; species Thermobia domestica. The sequence continues at coordinate 123,217,977 of NC_137467.1, forward strand.
CAGAGAAGCAGTACCTTCCCAATTTGTTTTTCATATGTCCATATTCATGTAAAGTTACGTCTAAAGAATGTAAAAGCAATTTTGTGATCGAGCGTTATAGTAGTGTATGATTGAATTCCAGATATACATATGATGGCCGATAGGTATGCAAATTACAGGTATGGGTCGCTAATATTAGTACAATACATATTAGACGCGGATAACTTTGCATTTAAATCAATTTTACGCGAATCCCGAGGGAGCACTTCGCGAATGTACCTTGACAGTAGCATCCAAAATGTCAATTAAAATGCAGTTCAAAAGTATTTAAAATAAAACAATAATAAACAGATGAGAAACTTAATAAACGAAATAAGTGGGTAAGCATCGTAATATAAAATAAATCTTTAGTTTTTAGTTTACAACACACTACTTAATTTATTCTTGTATCCTCGTCGCCATAAGTGCCTTTACATCGCAGTGACGGGTATGTGACCGCGCAGTACTCCAAGGAAGGGATGGTTGTATAAGAATTTGTGATTAATTTTGAAGAGTTTTTATTTTGACTAGGGAATTAACATAGGTGAAGGGAGTAAAGACAAAGATTTGAAGCATCAGTTCACTGCTATTGAAGCATCAGTGCACGAAAAGATTCGTATTCTCAGTTTTTCTATTTATTGTTTTATATGTTAAGTTAAACACCACAATATGTATCACTGATATCGCAGATCGTATTATTTTTTAAAATCGTGTTTGTAACCTATTGTCAAAACATTCATCTCTAGACATGATGTAGAGAGAAGAGAAAGAGATACGTCATCTGTAATATATGTATATGTGATTCACTAAGTAACTGTAGAAATTAGTTAAAGGACACATAAGAGAGCGAAAAGGAGGTCTAGAAGTCTGAACTTTTTAGAGACGTCCTAGATAGGTGAAAATATAGTTAAAAATTGCAAAGGGTATCATGTAATTTACCTTTCTTTTCTTATATTCTAGTATACTTTTTCTTTCACATCCAAACATCTCTATTCAGAATTATGAGATAAAGGTGAAGACAGAAACATTTCCATTTCAAGAATTATATCAGAAAAAAAATCTTTTGACTTAGACTAGATTCGAACTTGCAACCCTTGAATCCATGGCTCAGCGCTCTACCGATTGAGCTAACAACTTCTGTTGGCAAACCCTGATTTTTACAACTACCGGTTGCTGAATGGTGTGTATTAACCAAGTTTGCCGAGATAATTGCTTCATATAGGTATTGCAATAATAATAATAATAATAATAATAATAATAATAATAATAATAATAATAATAATAAAGCAGAAGAAGAAGAACAGAATTTAAAAGTCGCATATGTTAAAAGTTTGACGTGCAGAGTAAGTCCTAATATGAGATTTTATTATTTATATATAATAAATGTAAGCGTGGTTTATTCGTGCGTGCTACTCAAACTGCGCAACTCACTACCTAGTCCCATAAGAGTAGGTACAGTAGCCTTGCGTCCTCCAACCGTGAAGAATGTTTGGGTTTGAACCTATGCGTGTCCTAAGAGGAAGGAAGAGATTGAAAGAAAGAAAAGTGGTTTAGAAATTATGCAAACGTAGAATATCTCACGAGGTGAGGTGATATAGAGTTCAGCGTGTCTTTCAGCTACTACTCTATACAAGACGTGCATCTACGACTTAACGTGGAACCCGAACCACACGACTCCTGACGGGAATCGAAATCCGTATCACCTCTAGTTCTATTATGGGAGACATAGGACACGTAAAAATAATCGAAAATGAACGATATTAATGTTAAATCCATAGCTTTTAAGTACATGAATTATGTATGATACCCTCTATATCGTTCACATCAAAGTTTAGCATTATCGGCATGGAGGTTTAATGGGAGGGGTGAAAGTGAAAAATTCCTAATTGAAAGATATGAGTATCTATTCAATAGCTTTCGGGGTCGCTGAAATGAATAATTACACTCCCGATACTATTAAAGCCCAAAGCTTTACTCTTTCGTTAGCAGGAAGTTTATTCATTTACTTAACTCAGGACACCTTAAAGTTAAGGATATGAAACTCGATGCATATATTTCTAATTCAAAATTATTAGATACGTATTGCAGCTTAGACTTCTAAAGAGGGGAAGGGACAATTTATGCAATGATTTCCTTCACATTCGAATAAAATACTGCCCCATTATATTGCAAAAACTCATTTCGAGTAGTGTCATTGCTAATAGTTTTCCGTATTTGTTTATATCCCTACTCATTTATAACAGTATCTCACTTTTCCTGTGACGAGAGCAACACCTAAGCAAGCATTCAGTAAAGTAAATGCCATTAAAATCTATATTCATAGCACAGTGGTGCAAATAAAGTTGAGTTCTTTGGCAATCCTTAGCTTGGGAAGCGAATAAAGCCACCACATTGGAAAAGTAGCTAATGAATTCCTTTCCGAAAAAGATCACCCGCCAGGCCCGTATCCACGGGGGGGGGGGGCAAGGGGGGCCGGGCCCCCATAAAATTTCAAGGTAGGATTCCAAATGAACTATAATATGGTGATGAAGTATAAAATGATTGGGTCGGGCCCCCCTAACTTCTACCGCCCCCCCCCTAAATTTTTGGGCTGGCTACGGGCCTGTCACCCGCACATTTATTTTACAGATTGTGGTTTATAGCTATACTTAAGTTCGTTGAAATTGCTCCAGTGGGGCGAAACACTGAAGCCATTCGTAACAAAGCGGGAAGGGACATGTTAAAGTAGTCAAATATGAACAACATTAGTATCGAAATCATAGTTTTCGTGGTCGCAGATTAATAGTGACGCTGTCGATGTTGCTTAAGTACAAGTTAAGCCTTCGTTGGCATGGAGGTCAGAGTAGGCATGGAGGTGACAGGCAATAAATAAATAAATAAATAAATAAAATCGAAAACATCCTATATTTGTGTCGAATATATATTTTTCGATATCTCTGACATAAATAATAATATTCCAGATGTGGTATATGACCAAGGTCGGCCCCATTCGCATGCGGTTTCAGAGGAGAGAACCGTTGAAGATTTCAGAACAGTTCCTTTTACTTAAGTTTCAGTACACTGAGAGTGAAGAGTGGTAATACACAAATACCGTTGTCACATCCGGACCTATCAGAGGTAATTATAATTTCTGGGGAACTGTCGTTGCTCCAGGTGAGGTGTATAGAGTTCAACGTGTCTTTCAGCTACTACTCTATACAAGACGTGCATCTATGACTTAACGTGGAACCCGAACCACACGACTCCTGACGGGAATCGAAACCCGTATCACCTCTAGTTCTATCATGGGAGACACAGGAACATGCAAAAATAATCGAAAATGAACGATATTAATGTTAAATTCATAGCTTTCGAGGTCCTAAAAATTCCTAATAGAAAGATATGATTGTCTATTCAATAGTTTCCGGGGTCGCTGAAGTGAATAATGACACTTCCGATACCATAAAAGCCCAAGGCTTTATTCTTCGTTAGCGGCAAGTTTATTCAGTTGCTCCTGCTGGAAATATGAACTCCTTCGTGGCTAAGCGGTTAGCGTACGCGCCTTTGGCGTGGCCGGAGCTCATGTGGTTCGGATTCCACGTTAACCAGTAGGTCCACGTCTCATATAGCCTCGAAGCTGAACGGGACGTTAAACTAAAAATCAACTCAACTCCTGCTGGAAATGGATTCGTACTATTTCATTCCGATTCAAATACGTATTCCACTGGGAAGACTAATCTCAAATATATCTTTGAAATATAAACCTATTCTTTCCGTGCAACGCCGGGTATTTCAATTAGTAAATGAATAATTTAAGAAACAATGAGTATATTTAATGGAAATAGACATATGCATTTTTGAATGTTGTATATGAATTGCTAATTCATACTTTATCTAGTAGAAAATGGTGCATGCAGGATATATTCTGAAGTAATAGGGAGAACTATTGGAGGTATATTTTATTTACCTACTGTCGAATTTAGTGTGGAATAATTTCACACAATTTATTTCGGAACTATTGAGACGAGACTGAGACCGCTATTTATCGATTGAAATGAGACTAATACTGTAAGTAGTCTCGTATTGTTTCGTTTTGATACCAGTCCTACTTCGGGGCTTGTTCTCTAGTAACTGGTTGCGTAGTGCACCTACATAAAACGTCGTATATTTAAATGTTTGAGAACTTACTCCACCTTCTGTTGACGGATCGTTCTATCTAAAACTACCAGACCGTTTATGTAATTTTGCGTTTAAATACAGGTCCTATCCTTATGTCAATTATTTTCTTGCAACAGAGAATGAAAAATGTAACAGTTATAATATTGATCGCGCATAATCCTGTATAATAAAAGGCACTTTATAGAGTGTCGGACTCCGCGCACTTCTTCTGGTAAATACAGTAGTTACTGCCTTGGTAAGTTCATCACTGAATGCGTTTCCGTCCTATTCGTGCAATGACGTCACCTTTGACACGCGCTCGGGACAGGACCACAGGAGGAGTAACGCTGTTGTCTGTCTGCTTACTCGCTTGCTACTGTGTATTATCTTTGGAACCTGATGTAAAATTACTGTTTTCTCCTTACTTTCAGCTGTCTTTGCTATTTCTAATTTAGATGTCTATTATATTAGTGGAATTTTATTCCGTCATGCAAATATATTTTATTTCTTTTTAAATGTAAATAAAAAAGTCTATTTGGACAAGTTTCCCCACAACTCTAGAGGTATTGTCTGTGGTGTGCTTTTCTTTTCTTTTCCTTAAGGGCCGCGGTGGGTCACTGGTAGAGCGTTCACCTCTGGTGCTTGGGGTCCCGCGTTCGATCCCGCCACCTTCAAGTGAACTTTGTGGTGGACAAACACCGTGTGCGTAGGTTTCCTCGGGTTTCTCCCGTTTCCTCCCACTTTCTTCATTTCATTCATTACTCATCATCACCGTCCCCTTTAGCCTAACCGGTATAACCGTCGGACGTAAAACTCAAAGATTTCATTTTCATTTTTGTTTTTTTCCTTAAATTGTATCCCCAGTTGGTCTAATCCAGTTGCGTTTGTCAATCAGAATTTCTTTTCTGAACTTTTAATTTTCTAACTTCACCACTTTCTTCATTTGCTTGTAATATGTTCTTTTGGAGGAAGAACTTTTCAGTTGCTTGTTTAGTTAATTTATTCTTATGTATGTTCTAAATGGGATAAAATATTAAAACCTCCGGTTCACACTTGCTAACAAATTCATTTTTTTAATGATGCCTGTTAATTTTCTAATGATGTTCTTTCCTTTGCGAATAAATTCTCCATTACATTCTTCAAGAAAATATTCGTTAGCTTTTTTGATTGTGTCTAGAAGTTCCTTTGATGAAAATGTTAGTTCTCCTTTTGAGATAAATTTTATCCAGTTACACTGTAGTCCCTGAAGAGGTTCTTGGACATAGAGCTGTGGATATTTGATTTTAAATTAGAAAGCTAGCTTCTCAGCTATAAATTCAAGATTTTGTTCTTCAAGATCGTGCGTATTAAATGAATACATTTGATCTTCAATTTCATTTTTATCTTCTGGTAAAATATGCGTCTACAGCTGTACTGTTTAGTGATGTCAGCCGGCTCGGTTACGATGAGCCATTGGCTCGGTTCGTCTCGGCTCAAGTGAGCTATCGGCTCGGTTCGGCTTGACTTAGTTGAGCCATCGGCTTGGCTCTGTTCGGCCCAACTGAGTCGAGGGCTCGAGCCGGCTCGGTTGGGTGAACTGTTGGCTCGGCTCGGTGGTGACAGCCATGAGCCGAGCCACTCGAGCCGTTTACAACACTAGTTACAGGAAACTACGATCTCAACATTCAAACTTCGATTGCTCCTTGACCTTCATTCGGTTCGATTTCAATCTCAGAACTGCAAGTACCACTCAACCTCCAAATTCCAACAATAAATCATTTTCCGTCGACCTCAACCTCCGAACTCAAATTACCAATGGAACTGATAGAGTGCTAACTTGGGTGAAAACTGTCTGATTCGAAGACCAATACCGAGTATTTATATGCAAGACCGAGACCAAAATCAAGTGTGCAAAAACAAGTCAAAGTCCGCAAGATTCGGACAAGAATGAGACCCACTTGCGAGAGTCTTGTAGTCTTCCAAATTAAATACCTTTATAAATAAACGAAGAATACAGAGGTTTTATGTCTTAAATTCATCATTTTTTAAATTATGTTGTCTGTTTAAGCTATGGGGATAGACGGGGGGTTAGGAGAGTGTGAGTTCTTCTTAAACAAGAATAAGTTATAATCGTAATCTTTTGAAATACCCAACTGAGGAAAGAATGATGGGTTTCGTATTGCATTTCGTATGTATAATGTGACAGAGTTTATCGGTCCAAAAATTACTAAGAATGAAACATAGTAGAAACTGGTTGTTGGTCCATTGGAAACAAACTTACATGCGGAGATCAACGCATTTTACCAAAACTCTAAAAGAGTGATACACCTGCGTTGCAAATCAGCAGTAACGTGTAGTTGTTAAAGACGCTTGTTTCGGAGCGCTTTTTCTTGCTTGTAGTAAACATAACAAATAACCTATTATTATTATTATTATTATTATTATTATTATTATTATTATTATTATTATTATTATTATTATTATTATTATTATTATTATTATAGAAACCAGCACCAAGACTGTGTGTTCCTTTCGCCCCCACTGGGAATCAAACCTGAAGACTTCTGCGTCAAACATAGGTGTGTTATACGTTCAACCATAGTGGGCTCACGTAACAAGTAAAAAATTGATGTAGAATATACGTATTTCTTCAAATTCATCTGGTTATTTTGTCATAACCTTTGTAATTATAAAGTTAATACTTCATGCAGTTTATTAAGATAATTAGTTGTTTTACAATGAAATAAATCTGTGATTAAAGTTGCTAACTACTTGCTACGAAATGTTAAAACAAAAGCCTAATTTTCGAAGTTGGATTACGTGAAGACAAACAAAATGTTTGATATTTGAGTTTGTAGTAACTGATTCGTTAATCAATCTCTTAAATCAGTGGGCATTAGTTTGATCTCTGCTGTAAATATCATTCATTAAACTAATGAAGTATTAGTACAAATATGTAAAAGTTCGAGTACGTCTAAAACTATTATTGTTAAGGTCGTGTAACTGCATCTATGTAGTTTTTAAAGGCATTTTTTGTGTTTATCTAGAGACTTGTTTTGTTCTATTACTTCCATTTATTTATCAATAACTGAAAAAATATTTCTAAGCGAACTTGTATTTTTTCTTTGTTGTTAATCAGGACGATGTTGCGTCCAACCGGCTTGGTTCGGCTCGACTCAGGTGAGAAATCGGCTCGAGCCGGCTCGGTTCGGGTGAGCCATCAGTTCGGCCCAACTGAGCCGAGGGCTCGAGCCGGCTCCGTTGGGTGAGTTGTTGGCTTGGCTCACTTTTCGGCTCGGCTTGGTGGTTACTGAGCCGTGATCCGATCCGCTCAAGCCGTTGACAACACTGGTACTGTTGTAAATAATTCATCATGCAGTGCCGAGTTTTTCAAGTATATATATATCTTCAATTAATGCAGATGCTACTGTTTCCTGCTGTGTAAAAGGTTCTTCAATATTTTTACATAGAATGCTTTTCCATTATATATCCTCTTAGTCTGTACTTAAATCCTAGAGAATCAGGATGGTCATTGCTTGAACTCGTTAGTTTTCTAGGTATCAGGACATTTGTGGTAAAACCAGAACACCAGTTTTTATGGGATATTTGCGGTACTGTTCAAAACTTTCCCTTAAACAGTAGGACATTTGCGATACACACCGTGGAACGTGCGCCGAAATCATCCGTTTCAGCCCCGTTAATCGAAATTAAAATGAATACATTAATAAAGAGGTTGGGTATGCAGATGCAACAGCCTAATATATGTGATTCATTCTGTTTGGCTGATTTTAGTAGGTTATGAATATATAAGAGATCACGCGGGCTGCTTAATGGAAACTATCACAATAATCGAAACAAATAACAGCTGAAATACAAACGGAAAAGGACGAATTTTACTTCTTTCTGTTCCCTGCTTGATCTACATAAATAATTTTAGAAAGAATAGGATTATTTTTTTTAAAAATGAAACATGTAACATTAGGGTGGTCCAAAATCAAATGAAAAAATTCAACTTGTTCAAAATAATAGTCCACAAGGCTAATTTTTTTCCCTCTAGTCATAAGCTACTTACCTGCTTAATTTCAGCTCTATTGCTTAATATTTACAGGTCGCTTCATTTTAAATCTTTTTGTTTATGTGGTATTACCAATGAACTAACGCTAGAAGTTTTCTGAGGTATACGCTGGACCGTTTTCAAAAATATAGCGTATACCCTTCTCCGTATATACTCGTTCATTCGTAAATTTAAGGTAAATATATGCTGCACTATAAAAATATTAGGTTGATAATGGGTATACGCTCCATTATATTCATGTATACTATATTATAGGCGTCAAGACTACAATGTAATTTAACACAGTTGCTGTGCTAATAGCCGGATAGCCGGATAAGTTCGTAGCTTTCATCGTGATCATTAGATGGTGTCATCATGTTATGGGGGTAGTCCTCTCTAGTGCATTAAAAATGAAATGAAATTTTTGAGTTTTACGTCCCACGCTTATGCCGGCTAGGCTAAAGGAGACGGTGATGTTGAGAAATGAATGAAATGGTGGAATGAAGAAAGTAGGAGGAAACGGGAGAACCCCGAGGAAATCAACGCACACGGTGTTTGTCCACTACAAAGTTCACTTGGCGGGAGCAGAATTTGAACCCGGGAGCCCGTGAACGCCTACCACTGACACATCACGGCCCCTCTCTAGTATATTCAAATGTTTGTTTAGTCCGGCAGAAAGTCTATCAACTTCATCGTTCAAACGATTTCATAAACAGTGGTCATCAATAAATCAGGATGATTTACAAAGACAACTGACGACCTATTTGAGAGTCCAGTGATGCACAGATGGTATGCATGAAATCCATTGATGCACAAACATATCAGATGTTAAAATATTTACCAAGTGCTCCTTAAGCCAAGAAGCCTAGAGATGATTATAAGGAACTTTTGCGTTTATTTATCATATTTCTTGGTGGATGCAACGACAATCAGTCATTTCGAGCTCGAGACCCACAACATCACGCTAAGGTGGATGAGGAAAGGCATTTAAGCATTGAATTTTTTTAAAGTCTCAATTCAGGGTGACTGTGCGCGAAAGCAAAATTATCACATGTTTAGCGCTGTTTGTCAGCCTTGTTTATGTAAAAAAAAGTGGAATGAAGCTCCCCTTGTCGACCAAACCTCTCTCAATGACTAATTTTATGTCACTTCTGTAAACTTACCCAGAGGACTGCATTTCTAGTAGTGCATGTGCAACATTTTCAAGATATCTCTAGTTTTTGTCTAAACTTTTATCAGGATTAGCATTATTTTTTTTTATGAAAGAGTATCAGAAGAAACAAAGGAAAAGATGGTCCAAAGCCTGCAGCGGCCAGCATTACCAAACATTCCACTACGACTTAAGTTGACAAAGAAACCCGAATAACTTAATTTGAAGGATCTAGTAACAGCGAGAACACTCAATATTTGATGTCCTAATGAAAAAAGGCAAAGAGAAGTCTCAATCTTTCCTCAAACAAACACTACAACGCTGGCGAGATAATGCTTTTTTTTTTTCAAGAATTTTGTGAATTATTAAAATAAATGGCTGTGGTGAATAATGTAGCTGAAAGAGGTATCAGTCTCATCCAAAAGTATAATGAAGCCTGACAAAAGATTAGGAACAGAAACAGTTTATTCTTCGATTGGTCGTAAACCATCTTAAAAATGTTTCCAGTCCACTGAAGAAAGCGTTTTTTAAATTGAGGATACAAATAGTGACATTTTTCTAAAAGTTTTGGCAACAAATCAGGGGTAAAACTGAGGGGGAATGGGGGGGCCGCCGTTAGCCTCACTTCAAAAAATATACGTGGCATCTCCTACTTCCTAAAATATTACATTGGGCAAAAATAGGCACGCGGGACAGCGTGACCGAATGCGTCCCCATGCCTTTTCAGATCTACTTTTAATCCTACAATAACTAAAACAAGGCAAAAATGAAGTGACCTGTAAATGTGACTTAATTGTACAGAAATTTCGTTGGTTATTTGTATACATCACAAGGAATAAAATAAACCTTGTGGACAATCGGCTACTGTTCGTTTTATATTTTAGTCCATCCTAATGTGACATATTAAAGGAGAGTGCTTAAGATTGAAATTATTGTATAACAAAAACCTCAGCCATGAAAATATTCTTATATTATCTTCTATCTTTCTGATAAAGAAAATAAAGTTGATACCAGATATAAATAACGAAAAAACATATGAATTTAAATGTAAAATTTGAGACCAAAATACCCACTTATAAACAACTACTGAATTTTAGAAACTAAACACATGTAAATTGAAGTTATGTGATTAACTTGGAGCTTCAAAAACCAACACCAAGAAACCGCCGTGTAAAGTCTAACTGATGCAAATTTTTTAATTGCATAACTAGCTTTCGGCTAGGCGGGGAGTCCGCCCCCAGACGCTTGCATTTGCTCTTTCTCCGGCCTCTCACTTCTCATATCCCTAAGATCTCTGATCCTAAGTAGTTTCGAGATATGGATATCTTATTGTAACAATTTCAACCCCCAACTTTGTCTTCCTGCTGCTTTTCTTCTAACCGTAATATCAAAAAACGCTGAAATACATCTTTAATCAAGATGCTTCTACTCTTAAAGGATTTCGGAATATGGCCATTCTATTTTACCAATTACAATTTAAATCTTTTTTTTCTAAGGAAAATGAAGAAAAAACGCAGAAACATGTCTTTAATTGTTTTACATGCAAAACCTAAACACCAATTTTCATTCCCGGCTGGAGTTCATGTATTTCGAATTCCACGTTAATCTGTAGGTTCACGTTTCATATAGCTTCGCTGCTGGATGGGACGTTAAACTCAAAATCAACTCAACCCAACCAATTTTCATGTCAATAACCTTAACGATTTTCGAGTTATGACCATCCAATTATAACAATTGTAACTTTACCCTATTTTCTTCCTTTCTAGGGCAAATACCATAAAAACGCTTATATACATATCTAATTATTTTAAATGAGAAGTCCATATACCAAATTTCATGTCGTTAACACTCAAAGATTCCAAGGTATGGGCATTTTAAGATAATAATTGCCACTTCTCTTTCTCCCTTTTCCCTTCAAATTTCCAAATATTCTTCTTTTAGTGGGACCTTACATTACAAATCATATGCCCTTTCTAAACTTCAAGTTTCTAGCTTAAGCAGTTTGGCCTAGGCGTTGATCAATCAGCCAGCCAGAACTTGTTATTTTATATAGAAAGATACATAATAAGCAAATTAATGACAAAAGTATTATTACAAAAGCAGTATAGCAAAGAACTCATATATTGTGTTAAAATATGTAGATATTCATTCATTTGGTAAAATTCATAAAACTAAGGGCACAAGCATAGTGTTCGCGCGTTTGGCGTAGAAGACCCAGGTTCGATTCCCGGTGGGAGCTCATGTGATTCGGATTCCACGTTAATCAGTAGGTCTACGTCTCATATAGCCTCGCTGCTGAACGGAACGTTAAACTCAAAATCAGCTCAGCTCTGCTAAGGGCATAAGCAGCGTGGACCTACGGCTTTTTGGGTCCAACCACAGATGACACCCCTATTGCTTTACAATTGCTGTAAATCTCCCTGCTTTTGAAATGAACGTAATTTTGACATTCTCTTCATCAACTTTTCTATTTCGTGTGTTCATTTTAAAGCCGTACACAGCGCATGAGGGCATTGCTAAAGTTTGCAAAGTCAATGTAAGAAATACAGATGAGTTCTATTTACACAATGTTTACAGTACAAAATATACAATAATATTCCACATAGAAAATTCATACACAACAGTGTGTAAGAAATTCATCAAATGTTTAAAAACCAAAGAAAACGTACTTCAAAACAAATGCAATTAAAACCTAACTCTGAGAGCACAACAATGTTATCTTGTTCGAAGGGTCAGTGATTTTGTGTCGAACAGGCTGAGCGTGGGCTTACATTGTCTTATGTTTGGCAACATTGCTCTTGGTCAAGTGGCCTATTGCTTGTGCCTTCAGGTATTTGCCCTAAAGCTATATAGCGAGTTGTGTGCGTTCTGTGTTACTCCCTGCGCCTGGCTGTTTGCGAAAATATCATTTGCTTTTCATGCATTGGGATAAGGGGCAAGACATCTTGCACCTTGGAAGGAAGTAACATATAAAATGATCGAAAACGACAACCGATGTAATGTAGAGTTCATAGTTTCGAGGTCGCTGAGATGGTTAGGCGTAAAGCTATCAGCTATTTTCTGTTAGTGATTTCTTCATATACGTCTACCAAGTTAACGAATCAGTGGTAGAGCGTTCACCTCTGGTGCTTGGGGTCGCGGGTTCGATCCCAGCCCCCGCAAAGTTAACTTTGTGGTGGACAAACACCGTGTGCGTGGGTTTTCTCGGGGTTCTCCCGTTTCTTCCCACTTTCTTCATTCCACCATTTCATTCATTATTCATCATCACCGTTTCCTTTAGCCTAACCGGCATAACCGCGGGACGTAAAACTCAAAGATTTAATTTCATTTCATTTTCAAGTTAACGAACCTTCACTTATCTACGTACAGTGGTTGGTTAGTGTGTCCTCGATGGCTATTTTTACTTTTTCCATGATCATCCCATATCATACAGTATTTTTTATGTTTTGAAAAAGCTTGATTCTTCGTTAAACAACAATGCTTCTTTTTTTTCTAATCATGTTTTTTAGTATTATCCTCTTCATTCTAACTAATTTAAATATTTTCAATAATTCAAAATTTAGACTAAAAATGTTACAATGATCAAGAATTGTATAAGAAGAGGAGCCTTCATTTCTATTCATTGTCATAACCGGAAGGGAAAACTTATAAAAAATTGAAATAACTTAGTAGACATGGAAATTCGACGGAAATAATGAACATCAACTATTACTTGACTCTTAGAAGTATAGTAGATATAGTTCTCAACCCAATTAGAAGATGCACTCTTTGCTTCATGAAAATAATAAACATTTTCCAAAAATAATTACAGAAAAGTAATTTCATGACATTTACTGAGCGAACGTAGGTTACTGGTTAGCGTTGACGCTTTGTAATTGGGAGTCTCCAGGTTCAAATTTCGATACGAGGCATCCTGACTAGTGATTTTGCAGTACCACTGGGCGAATACCGGGATACTTTTAATACATAAGCTTTGGCAAATTTTCTTGAAAACTTTGTTCTTGTGTTGTTAATGTTTCAGTGTGAAATGGCATTTTGCTGCATGGAAAATATTTTTAGTAAACAAAATATAGTAGATGATTTGTTAGCATAAGGGACTCCTACTTGTATGACTTAGGTTCAAATCCCGACTGTTCGTATTGATTTTTCCTTTTAGCTATGCTCATATAGCTTTTGTTGCTCTCCAGAAGTTCAATTTTGAATTAAATGTAGTCGCAGCTAGTTTAAACTGAAATTATTCTCAAAACTTTTTGCTATTACATGTTTTTGTTTTACTTGCGATGTTTGAACTTTGATATTAGATCATAGACCTTAATGTAACTCATTTTCCTACGTCATATCATGATGAATGTTTTCACAACAACGATAGTCGGGCGGTAATACAGAATTCCATTGTTACTGCAGGGCCGGATCTTGAATCCTGCGAACAGGGCGCCAAATTAGAAAAATGACTTTTGCTTTAAATGTAAATATTTATTTAAAAAATGTTATGATGAAAAATGTTCCTCATATAGCTTCAAACAAATATTGTACAGACTGAGATACAGATAAAATACACCAAAAGGACAATAAAGTCGAATCTTCGCGTGGTTGGCTGTAAAACACCCCTTTACAAATGAAATGGACGCATACATCAATTGATGCCAATGCCACACTCACAAGAGATGCTAGTTTGAGGAAAATTTCCACGGCACAGGATAGATCTTTTAAAGAGGGAAAAGGGATATTTTACGACTATGAGATAAAATGAAGCTAAATTTAGCTTTCCAATAGATATTGTATTAAGCACTATGACCGTAGAGCTAAAGACAGTGTTATTCTTTCCACAATCCCACCATATGCACAAAATACAAATATAACAGACTCTTCATTCCTTTCTCAACAGTTAAGGGTTGAGAAAGATCACCGTAAATGAAATGCACATTATTAAAGTTGAATCAAGCATGGGCGCCCAAAAGGGGACGAAGGGGCCAGGCCCCACCTGGCTGACGACAAGTATAATGTATATGTATAATTTCCAGTAGCGTAGCGTTTACTTTCGCAACGGGTAGACAGCACAGGCACATCCACTTGGGGAGGGGAGGCTGGGTGAGTCAACCGGGTTCCGACATCCCCAAAACTTCTTAAGTCAATATACTTTTATTCACTTTCTTAATAAAACTATACTTGTTTAGTAGAGAAATGATTGATGTAGCATGAAAATTTGATCTTACATATCTGTACTATTTGTGTTATAAAAATAATGTAGTTCCATATTTTTTTCTGAAAATATAGATGAAAGTACTTTACAATCACTTGTCTTGTCGAGTGCAAAATAGTATCCGTTCAATACTACATAGAAGTAGTGGCTTGGATCCCCCCAAACCCTGGACCCCTCCAGTTTGGAATTGTCTGCTGGGGCAGACCTTTTGGTCAGTCTCGAACCTGTAGAACACCTTCTAGACAAATGTTGAGTTAGGCTATATATGGCATTTTATTTTTTTTGTCAAAAAGTTAGGGGCAATGGCCCCCATGCTCCCATAGCTCCGCCCATGCCCTCCGCCCTCCCAACAAAAAATTGGGTGTGTGCCTGGTAGATATTATTATTTCTTCTCGAGTTCGGAACCAACATTAAGTTGTAGGGCCATGTCTCATACAGCCTGGGTGTTGGAAAGGAATATTAAACTCCTGACGAAAATTTCGCTACAAACTGATTTTTGCGAGGTTGCGCTACTGTATATAACATATGGAGACTTAATTTTCATCAAAAAACCTTAACGATTAAATCCAACAAGTATACCGATATTAATTCATTCTGAAGAATCTCAGTATATACATTGGATACGTTAAATAGAATTAATAATTTACTTCCTATGTATAATCGTACTTGCTAAGCCTTTGTAAAGTGTGATCTCTGATTCAAAATGTAAGTTCAGAAATTAGCTATTTTTTAAACTTGATACTAATTTTCATACGACAGCTTAGCATGCCATTTAATAACAACTGGTGTAATAAATCTATATCTAATCATTTAGTTTGCACATAACACATAATTAACACATATCCAAATTCACATAAAGTTAGCTAACGATTTTAAAAACAACAACAGAACAGCAGACTATAAAATATCTTACGCTCGCTTTTGCCTTTCGCAGTGTTGACACACTCTGATATTGCGATTTAACAGAAGCCGAAGCTAGATCATCGAAGATTTATATGAATTACTGGTATTCATAAAACTATCAGCAATTGTTCCGGTACTTATTAATTTAGTTTTTATTTTGTTCTATTTCTTTAAATTTTCTTTGAAATATGATTTAATATCTAAAAAGAAGAGGAAAAAGTGTATTGGATTTATAATAGTGCAATTGCGCTGAGTGTGGTATCACTGCAGCTGAAACATGTCTCATTGCCAGGTTCTTTCAGCGAGCGAGAACCCCACACAGCCACATGCGCGCGCAACTTTCAAGTAGGAGCTCCACTGACTTGTTTAGCCGTGTTGAGACAGATTTCTTGATGTCTCTCTGTGGCCTGTTTGACGGAGACAGAACTTTAATTCCCCAGTTTTGAAAAATAAAATTATTTACAAATTAGATTCTACCACTATTGCTATTAACCAAGCTATCACAAACCCTATTATTTCTATATTTTGTCTACAACATGAAACGTATATTGATTCTTATTAATTAAGAAATTCTAAAACTGTTCTTTTAATTTGAAAGGGTAGACAGTGTCTCAGTGTCTCATAGCACTCTACGCTACTGATAATTTCTTAAGATTTTCTTAATACAAATCAAAATACCAAACGTAATATAGTAACGAGGGAGATGACCACCCTAAAAACATTCTTCTGGCCCCCATGCAAGCAAGTAGACTTTCTTGTCCATTCGTCCAGGGAGTGGAACGAATACTAAGAAAAGACGGGCGGTACAAATGGATTTTTTAAATCATTTCTGAGGGAAATTTTAACTTAAGTTCCTAATGACTCACAATCGCTGTCCACTGCTTAATGCTCACTTTGTTAATATCTATTAGACCATTTGTCATTCGTCAACATTTTCATTTCTGTCCTAAGTCGTTTCGTTTTTGTTTATATTTTTAATTTATAATGATGTGTGCTTTTACTTTTTAATAGTACTTTGTTTTTCATGTAATAATAATGACCAACGATATAAAACCAAGTGAGCATTTTATCGGAAAAGAAAGCTACAAAACGTGAAAGAAGATAAGGGGCAACCGAAAGCTCTAAAAAGTTTCTTTCGAGTGCTGGACAAAATCATACAAATGTTGAGGTGGGGAGTTGTCAATATCAGTCACTGTTAACGAAGCATTTGCAGGTCGACATTCTTTTGAAGCTGTAAATTTATTTTACCTGATTGCAGTGATTTAATTGTTGAATTAAAATGGAACGATACGGTCATTTCGGTTACGGGTCTGAATTAAATTTCATGTATTTCAAAATTTGTTTGAATACAATTAGTTTTCACGCGGCATATAAGTATATAACTTGAAAGGATATAATCGGAAGCGACGAAAGGTCATTTGGATGACAAGTACTTTTTTTTACAGTACTCTCACTTTCAATCCAGCAGCGTATACGGATGCTCGTTTTATTATGACAGATAACAATAATTATTAATCCATTCTCTGTTATTAAATTTAGATGGAGCGATATTTTAAATTAGTAATAATTCTAATGCAAAGTAGAGTTTTGATTATTAGTTACTTGTGTTCAGGGATGTACCGATATAGGTGCTAGGGATGCGCACGAGACGAGTCGAGACAGGATTTTCCAGACAAAATTCGAGTCGAGACACGGCTCTTCCAATAGAGAAATATACATTTTTCGAGTCGAGCCATCACTTTTACAGCACATTTTCGAGACGAGACAGCCACAAATCTTGTCTCGTGCGCTAGGTGCAGTGTTCCATTCGGAAAAAATCTTCCGGGGGGGGGCACACTTAGTATTCAGAGGGCCACTGCTGGTACTCTTCTATTTATTATTATATTATAGACGTATTATTTTGATCTCCTCCCGGGGGGCAGTGGCTCCCTAAAAATATGTGTGGACGAAACACTGAACATATAGTCTGAGAGTCTGGATCCCCCAATTAGCACAATTTCATTGGGCAAATACACAAAATTATTTGCATTTTATAGGCTATTCCGAAAAAATCTTCGGACCCCAAAGAAAAATCTTGGGTGAATCATTGCTTGTGTTTACATTGTGTTACTGCCTGATTTCCAACGTCTATGTTGGAAAGAAACATGAAAGAATTGAATTGTTCTATAGGCCTAAGGAGCCCTGAAAAGAATTTTGTTTGCAGAGAAACCTGATTTTAAAGTTCTGCCACTGATCGGGGACAAATTACATATCAATTAAGACACACACTTTTGTCATTTGTCGTGTATTGAACTAGTTTAACTAAAATTAATAAAGAATTATTTGAAATCAAGTATATCTCAAGAACGATTAAATGGACTAGCTTTGATGGCCATTGAAAATGACATTCTGAATTAAATTGATATGGATGCAATAATAAGAGATTTTGCCAAATTGAAAGCCAGAAAAGTGTCTTTATAACATGAACTTTACAGTAACAATGAAAACGACAAAATTAAGCTAATTACCATATTTGTATCACTAGAAAACAATATTTAAATATGCTTTTAATGAAGTGTAAGAGCATATCTCTTTGTCAAAATCAAACCTGTGATAATGTTAGACTTGAAGCTCGGTAGTTTTATTCTATTTCGACTTTTATGTTTCAACTGTATTTGTCAAAACACATCTTAAGTATATATTTTAGTTGTTTCCTGTGCTTATTTAATAAAAAAAGATATAAATTATTAACACTGGGACTTTGGTCATGATTCATCCACAGTTAATTAGGATTAATTTCGCCATTTTCTTTAATACTCACAGGAAGACTGAATTATTATATATTGAAGAAATTTGTAATTGTAACAATTATCTGAAGAATTTTTGTCCATTACAGCATTCTATTTTTTTATTATCATATAGCCTATATATTGTTGGCTTATACTTACGAAATGTCTACAACCACCTTGTTACTGTTATATATATATATATATATATGCCCCTGTAAAGCAGTAAGAATTTTAGGGACTGATCAGGGGATAATGCCTCCCTGAATCAACGACAGTTCCCCAGAAATCATAATTACCTCTGATAGGTCCGGATGTGACAACGGTATTTGTGTATTACCACTCTTCACTCTCAGTGTACTGAAACTTAAGTAAAAGGAACTGTTCTGAAATCTTCAACGGTTCTCTCCTCTGAAACCGCATGCGAATGGGGCCGACCTTGGTCATATACCACATCTGGAATATTATTAGATGTCAGAGATACCGAAAATATATATTCGACACAAATATAGGATGTTTTCGATTTTATTTATTTATTTATTTATTTATTGCCTGTCACCTCCATGCCTACTCTGACCTCCATGCCAACCAAGGCTTAACTTGTACTTAAGCAACATCGACAGCGTCACTATTAATCTGCGACCACGAAAACTATGATTTCGATACTAATGTTGTTCATATTTGACTACTTTAACATGTCCCTTCCCGCTTTGTTACGAATGGCTTCAGTGTTTCGCCCCACTGGAGCAATTTCAACGAACTTAAGTATAGCTATAAACCACAATCTGTAAAATAAATGTGCGGGTGACAGGCCCGTAGCCAGCCCATAAATTTAGGGAAGGGCGGTAGAAGTTAGGGGGGCCCGACCCAATCATTTTATACTTCATCACCATATTATAGTTCATTTGGAATCCTACCTTGAAATTTTATAAGGGCCCGGCCCCCCTTGCCCCCCCCCCCCGTGGATACGGGCCTGGCGGGTGATCTTTTTCGGAAAGGAATTCATTAGCTACTTTTCCAATGTGGTGGCTTTATTCGCTTCCCATGCTAAAGATTGCCAAAGAACTCAACTTTATTTGCACCACTGTGCTATGAATATAGATTTTAATGGCATTTACTTTACTGAATGCTTGCTTAGGTGTTGCTCTCGTCACAGGAAAAGTGAGATACTGTTATAAATGAGTAGGGATATAAACAAATACGGAAAACTATTAGCAATGACACTACTCGAAATGAGTTTTCGCAATATAATGGGGCAGTATTTTATTCGAATGTGAAGGAAATCATTGCATAAATTGTCCCTTCCCTTCTTTAGAAGTCTAAGCTGCAATACGTATCTAATAATTTTGAATTAGAAATATATGCATCGAGTTTCATATCCTTAACTTTAAGGTGTCCTGAGTTAAGTAAATGAATAAACTTCCTGCTAACGAAAGAGTAAAGCTTTGGGCTTTAATAGTATCGGGAGTGTAATTATTCATTTCAGCGACCCCGAAAGCTATTGAATAGATACTCATATCTTTCAATTAGGAATTTTTCACTTTCACCCCTCCCATTAAACCTCCATGCCGATAATGCTAAACTTTGATGTGAACGATATAGAGGGTATCATACATAATTCATGTACTTAAAAGCTATGGATTTAACATTAATATCGTTCATTTTCGATTATTTTTACATGTTCCTATGTCTCCCATAATAGAACTAGAGGTGATACGGATTTCGATTCCCGTCAGGAGTCGTGTGGTTCGGGTTCCACGTTAAGTCGTAGATGCACGTCTTGTATAGAGTAGTAGCTGAAAGACACGCTGAACTCTATATCACCTCACCTCGTGAGATATTCTACGTTTGCATAATTTCTAAACCACTTTTCTTTCTTTCAATCTCTTCCTTCCTCTTAGGACACGCATAGGTTCAAACCCAAACATTCTTCACGGTTGGAGGACGCAAGGCTACTGTACCTACTCTTATGGGACTAGGTAGTGAGTTGCGCAGTTTGAGTAGCACGCACGAATAAACCACGCTTACATTTATTATATATAAATAATAAAATCTCATATTAGGACTTACTCTGCACGTCAAACTTTTAACATATGCGACTTTTAAATTCTGTTCTTCTTCTTCTGCTTTATTATTATTATTATTATTATTATTATTATTATTATTATTATTATTATTATTGCAATACCTATATGAAGCAATTATCTCGGCAAACTTGGTTAATACACACCATTCAGCAACCGGTAGTTGTAAAAATCAGGCTTTGCCAACAGAAGTTGTTAGCTCAATCGGTAGAGCGCTGAGCCATGGATTCAAGGGTTGCGAGTTCGAATCTAGTCTAAGTCAAAAGATTTTTTTCCTGATATAATTCTTGAAATGGAAATGTTTCTGTCTTCACCTTTATCTCATAATTCTGAATAGAGATGTTTGGATGTGAAAGAAAAAGTATACTAGAATATAAGAAAAGAAAGGTAAATTACATGATACCCTTTGCAATTTTTAACTATATTTTCACCTATCTAGGACGTCTCTAAAAAGTTCATACTTCTAGACCTCCTTTTCGCTCTCTTATGTGTCCTTTAACTAATTTCTACAGTTACTTAGTGAATCACATATACATATATTACAGATGACGTATCTCTTTCTCTTCTCTCTACATCATGTCTGGAGATGAATGTTTTGACAATAGGTTACAAACACGATTTTAAAAAATAATACGATCTGCGATATCAGTGATACATATTGTGGTGTTTAACTTAACATATAAAACAATAAATAGAAAAACTGAGAATACGAATCTTTTCGTGCACTGATGCTTCAATAGCAGTGAACTGATGCTTCAAATCTGTGTCTTTACTCCCTTCACCTATGTTAATTCCCTAGTCAAAATAAAAACTCTTCAAAATTAATCACAAATTCTTATACAACCATCCCTTCCTTGGAGTACTGCGCGGTCACATACCCGTCACTGCGATGTAAAGGCACTTATGGCGACGAGGATACCTACTCAAAGTTAAATAATATTACATATTGTTATTTCCGTTATATTTGTTTAATATTAGCTGTTGTAAATTACGTAGTATATTTTTAAGTTTCGAACACTGGTATTATGTTGTACACATTTGAGCATTGACATGTCAATTACAGTTAGTAAAGTAGATCATGTAATAATGTTCGTATATTTTATTAAGTTTCACTACCAATTTCTATTTGATTTTTTATTTCGTTCTACAGGATATTCTGGTTTCTTATTATTCTGACATTTGGAATCCTTGGAGGTATGACAGTTCGTGAGTTCTGGACAAATTACAGGTCAAACCCCACAATGTTCACTGAAGAACGAGGAGAAATAACATTTAACTCAACAGTTCCAGGATTTTACGTCTGCAATGACAATGAATACATAGAAAAGTTACCGTAAGCAATAATGTTTATACGATGTACCAGTTGTTGTTATCTCCACATTTTTCCCGGTAGATTTTACGTTTATTTATTAAATTATATGTCCCAATACTTTTCGATAACTTCTTATTTCCAATAACTAAATGTGTATTTTTCTAATTATAATTCACAGTTTAGAAGCTTTTTAACATATTGATGCCTGTTTTATTATGTTTATCCAACAACAAAGAATGTCATTTCAGATTTGTAATAATTAGTTAAGCGCACTTAAAAGAATGTCTGTAAAAGTAGTTGCCTGAAATTTTGTTGAATGTGTCATCTGTTCTATGTTACAATTGATTTTGCAATATGACTTGGCTCCTTGTCTAAGTGAGTTACGATGTAAGATGTGTTGCTTAGTTATATGGATGGAATATGCATGCTTTAAAATTAGAAGGGTACGTCCGTCTCGCAGTGTGATGTATTGATTTCAGTCTTCGCTTACTACGTTCGATATTTTTAAGTTACATTCAGCAGCCATACAATCGAGTGGAAAATTTACCGCACATTCATACAGGGTTTTCATAAAGTATGGACGGATTTAATTCGCTTATAATTTACATAAAAATGCTCATATTGAAATCAAATGAAGTGCAAATGGTAGCGGAAGGATTACATTTTTACCTGTAATCTGTACCAGCTCAGTTCATTCACCGCCACACCTCCAACTTGGCGCCATTTACGTCCACACATTCGCGTAGGCGGCGCTGGAATCTACTCACAGCGTTCCGCCGTGTTTGATCCGAAATGCCAGCCACAGACGCCCTGATTTTGTCCTTTAAGTTCTCCAAACCACTTGGCTTCTTTGCATAAACTTCCGTTTTCACATGACTCCATAGCCAGAAGTCGCAGGGGGTAAGGCCGGGTGATCTTGGCGGCCAAGCGGTCGGGCCACCGCGGCCAATCCATCGGTTAGAGAATTTCTTGTCAAGGAACTGTCTCACCTTGATTGCATAGTGAGGGGGTGCCCCGTCCTGTTGGAACACGATGTCGTTCTGGATTCCACGTGCCTCCAGTTCCGGAATGAGGTATGTCTGCAACATATCCAGGTACGAATCTCCATTCACGGTCTCCTCTTCAAAAAAGAACGGTCCAATCAGATGATCATAGGACACAGCGCACCAAACGTTCACTTTAGGGCTATCTCTCTCATGTGTCTCAAATTCCTTTGGGTTTTCCGTGCCCCAAATGCGACAGTTGTGTCGGTTAACCTTCCCGGAGACATGGAAGGTTGCCTCATCTGAGAACATGATAGCTGAAAGGAGAACGTCGCCATGTTCCAACTGCTTGAGCATGGCGTCACAGAAGTTGAACCGGATGTCCAAATTTTCATCATGCAGATCCTGGACTATCTTGATTTTGTAACCTTTGGCCTTGATCGTCTTCTTGGCTATCTTAAACACGGTTGACTGTGGAATTCCGAGTTCCATGGACCGTCTAGGAATCGACTTCTGTGGGCTGTTGATGATGTTTTCCCTTACCTGCTCAGTGTTGCAGGCGATGTTGGCGGCCTCCCACTTCGAGGACGGTCCAGGACGCCTCCTGTCTCCAAGAACTTAGCATGCCACTTTCGGATTGCAGTCTCAGTCGGTGCCGGTTTTTGAACTCTATGGTGAACTTTCGACACACCAGAATTGGTGATTTTAGCTCTGCGTACCACAGAACACATTGCGCTTTCTCTTTCACCGACGCCATCTTTGATACGGTAAAAAAAATAGTCTTCTCAGAGGAGTTTTTCATTTATTTATTTCTTTAAAAGACACACACACCAATACAGCTTACAACTTACTTTAAACAGTCAACATTGAAACAACAATGAAAACAACAATGGATGGAATTTGGTAAGAAACTGACCCTTGCCCTCCCTCTCCCTCTCTCAGCGTGTTCAGAGTTGCCGCTTATCTAACAGTGTTGCCAACTAAAAATGTAATCCTTCCGCTACCGTTTGCACTTTATTTGATTTCATTATGAGCATTTTTATGAAAATTATAAGCAAATTAAATCCGTCCAGACTTTATGAAAACCCTGTATATCCAATCACAACAATCCCTGAAATCAAGTAGAGGAAAAGATCATGATTTTAACTCCCCCCTAATAAAAGAGTCCGAAGGTTACACATATTTTCATTTGTGGCCTGCAAGATAATATTCATGCAACTTTGTTAGTCTTGCACTGAGTAATATGTTATTGAAGGAGCATATGAACTCACCCATATGATTTTTTCATATATATATATATATATATATATATATATATATATATATATATATATATATATATATATATATATATATATATATATATATATACTTAATTATTTACCTAAGAACAATCTAGCAATAACATATTTTAATATCCAATAATACAACATTAAACAATTATAGATACAACAGTTAATATCACTTGTATAAATTTAAAATATAAACATTAAAATTTTGATTTCTTCCTTATAAGCACATCTAAGAATACATAGATTATCTGTAGCTATATTTGTTCATATTTGTTCCAAAATAAACATCGGACAGCTTGACAACTATATCATTCGGGTCTTTAACGATTTTGAGTAACAAAGTAAAATCTGTAGATAATGTTGCTACCACTCCCAAATTTACCGGTATTAGCCATGACTTCCAAGAATTTATATTTATCCAAACTGGATTCAAAACATTCTTCATACATATATATACATGGATGAAAATATGAGAAAATACGAGCTTTATGGTAGCAGTAATCGTTTTATCGCCTCCATACGGCTTAGCCCCTGATATTTTCAGTGCCCAACATTAGAGAGGGCACAAATATGTGCAGGAAAATGTTGAACAATAAGTTATCAAGGGAAACAACCATAGGAAAAGAAACATTTTAGAGAAGAAAATGAGAGGATATAGAATATATCTTCTTTTTTTTTTAACAAAGTTGAGATATTTGAGTAAATGTAAAAAGGATTAAATTTATGCTCTTCAGGAGCAAACAAGATGGTATTACGATGCAGTAAATACATACGAATGGGAAGTAGGTCAGAGAGAAAAGTGAAATGTTTGAAACATTGAAAGAATATATGGTTGAATACTTTTATGAGAGTAGTGATAGACAGTGTAGTCTGGATTTTGAAATAGAAAATGACGTACTAGAGAAAGATAAGGAGATTAGTATTATTCGGAATGAGTTTCGTAATGTCGTATTTGGGATTAGGAATGGGAAGACATAAAATGAAATGACATCTTTAAGTTTTACGTCGTACGATTATACCGGTTAGACTAAAGGAGACGGTGGTGATGAGTAATGAATGAAATGGTGGAATGAAGAAAATGGGAGGAAACGGGAGAACCCCGAGAAACCCCACGCACACGGTGTTTGTGGACCACAAAGTTTACTCGGAACCCCAAGCACCAGAGGTGAACCCTCTGCCACTAGAAATGGGAAGACAGTTGGTATTGATAATATACTACCGAATTCAGTAAGAATATGGGAGATAAGGGCAAGAAAGAATTGTCCCGACTCTGCAATGAAATATATGAAACAGAACAGTGAACAAATATATTTTGAAGACGATCATGGTATTGATGACTAAGAAATCGAAAGTATAGGGATGTGAGGATTACACAACAATTAGGCTCATATAGCATGTAGTGACAATTTTGCTTCGAATGTTGAACACAATGTTGAATGGAAGAACAAATTTAACTGGCTTCAGGGAAAGTAAGCTTACAAGAGATGTAATTTGATTGTTAAGAGTAATAATTACAAGATTTAGTTATTTTTTATTTGTCTAGAAAAGGCTGTCCATCGCGTGAATTTAGAATTGCTGTATGAGTTTTTAAAAAATGTTGGATTGGAATAAAAATATAGAAGACTCATAAGAAACATGCGTATTAAAAGCAAGTATGTGTTAGGATACTTGAGTAAATTAGAGAGAAGAGGGTAAGTGGAAATTAAATTGGTATGGGGTTCTGTCTTTTGCCTATATTATATAATATATATCTAGAAAAGGTAGTGACAAAGAGTGTACGTAAGGAATACGGCATTTTAAGAGATAGAATGAATAATTGTGTAAAGCTTGCCGTTAATATGGTGCATCTTGCGATATAGGAAAGTAAATTTAAAACATGTGAGGAAAGTTCAGGAATGTATGTGAATATCGATGGATAAAATAAATGTGAGAAAGACAAAAGCCATATGATTCGAAACACGCGGTTGGCGTAAAATATAAAAGTAAGAGGGAGGAAAGAGGACAGATGAATATCTTTCGATATCTAGGTAGTATTATTTGTGATCACATGAAGTATGAACTTAAATAAAATAAAGGATGATAATGGCGAAAGAAGCGTTTAGGAGAGGGAGAAGAGTCTGTTCTGTGGGACCTAGAATACAGAGTTGAAAAAAAAACTCATGAAATGCTCTGTATAGAGTATTGTACTTTATGAAGCCGAAATATGTACTCCCATGCGCAAAAAAAAAAAAAAAAAAAAAAAAATTGCGCGTATACTGTAACTCACGATTTTCCGTGTTTATTCATTTTTCCTTACGTTTATGGGTAAAATTGAGTTATTAGTATGTGGAGATAATAGAGAGCAATCCATCTAAGGAGATATTTCCAAAAAATATAATAAAATAATAAAAAATATAAACAAAATTATGCTCGGTTTTGTGTATACTGGCAACGATGATTTCTAGGGATTTTTTCAGTAGCAGAGCACGATTGCGGAGGGAATTCAGTAGGGGAGTCGAGGAGATGGATCAAGGAACTGGATACTGGACTAAAATGTTGCATTTATTGGTTAAAGCCTAGTGTGTAGATTGCCTGCCAAATATAAATTAGCTTCTGTAACTAAGATGTCGTACGAAAATATAGAATTAAACAGGAAAAATCTTATGTTAAGGTTCGAAGCGATACGCACCATGGTTATGAAGATTATTTCTTAAGAAGAAAGAACAAACACAACGTAGCCTCTGTGGTTAGGTGGATAGAGTGGCGGACTCGTAGATATTTTATTATTTTGACACCACATCGAATCCCATCCTATCCCATCCCATTTTTTTTAACAAAACATTATTGGAAGTGTATAACTTTGATGTTAATAAGAACGGAAACAGTATAATAAGGAAATAACTTATTGATAGTATCCTTTAATCGACGTATTTATTCAGTATTAGAATACGTGTACTATTGGAAACAGTTATTGTTTTCTACCTGCCCGTTCTTGAACAGCAGACAACTCACTTCGGATTTGTGTGTCAAGAACAGGAAAAAATAACATACGCGACCTTGACAGTCTTCCCAAGTTTACCCCTTGTTATATCGACATGACGTTACATCGAATGATGCTTGTTGTCGTGAAAAAAAGGAAGAAAGGAAAAAGCTGATGTCAAATTATCGTTTGTGTGTGTGTGCTTGTGTTTTTTTTTCTTTTTAGAGTATTGACTTTCTCCCTCCCTCTCTTTTTTTCATATCCACAATTGCAAGAAATTATGACCGACCTTTGTGGGTTTATTGGGAATGGGACGATTTATTTTGGATTGCTATCAGACGACATTTTTTTAACCATTTGCTTTAAACTTAGGCTTTGTGGCTCTTAGCACCCACGAAAGGTCATTATAAACTATATAAGCAGTTCCCGTTTTCACCGGCCGCTGAAAAGATATTGGGGAAAAGAAAAGTGCTTGCCGTAAAGATAATGAATAAAAGAAAAAAACAAATTAAAACAAATAATTTATAAATCTTTATAATACACTGTAAAGTTACGAGCGATTACGGCTAAGAATTTAACGTGAGATTAAAATTACGAGTATTATCTATTATGATTAAACAAATAATATACAATAAGTTAACTACAAGCAAATTATATACACCGTATTTAACAACCTGAGTGCTTAAAAACAATTACTTTGTTTTTAATTTTTATTTTTTTAAAATTATTTACTTTGATTAGATGGCCTTTTTGATTTATAGGATTTTTTTAAAATTTTATTTATAATTTGCGCTAGCGGCAACGAATGAGAGTAGGGGATAATTTATATAACACTTGCGTTTTATTATGCACTGCACAAGGAGGGTGGGGATTAAGTCAGCCGCAGTTTTTTTCTTTTGGGCTTTTTTTTATTTTTACAGAAATTTGGTTTTCTGTAAAAGTCAAAAACTAATTTGAGTGTTATGCTTATATTTACTAAATTCTAACGACGACAAAAACACGATTTCAAAATGCAATCATAAGTCTGTGTAAGGAATGTTTTCGTTGAACGAAGCTAAATTATACAGATCTATGTATGCGGAACACGAATATTTCCAAAAGATAGCATGAATATGAACGATAATCATACCATATTTCTACATTATATAGTAGCGTGAAAAACTGATATTAAAATGATATAACAAACAGGCATAAGCTTTTTTTTCTAGCACGGCAACACATTAAACTTAACTCATTGAATTTTGGGAATTACAAATTATCACCTTACGTGTCGTTGTATTCCTATTCGTTTTCACGTTCGAGCGACGAAAGAAGAAATTGTAGTAATAGTGATAAAAATCGAATTCGAGATTTCAATGAATTCAAGTTTCACGCCCCCACATATCGAAAAAGTAATTTTGATGTCTGTCCATCTGTTCGTCTGTCGGTTCGTCACGCTTTTTCATGCATTCAAATAGAGGCCATACTGTTCGACGTATCTGGACCAAATTCTAGACATGAAGTTTTTATAACACTTTAAAAAAAACTAACTAACTCTATGGCGTATGGAACCCGGAGGTTCAATGCCGCGTTCACAAAAGCTCTCCACTGACTTCTATTCTTAGCTAACTGCATCCAGTTTCTACTTTGTATTCCAATCTCTGCGAGATCCATCTTAATATTGTCCTCCCATCTGCGCCTAGGTCTTCCTAATGGTCGTTTTCCGATCGGTCTTCCAGTCAAGACTTTGAAAGCATTTCTACTTTCTTCCATTCTAGCTACATGACCCGCCCACCTAAGCCTCCTAGACTTGACGACCCTAACAATGTTGGGTAGATCATATAAATTGTGTAGTTCCTCGTTATGAAGTTTCCGCCATTCCCCATTCCCGTTCCTCTTGGGTCCGAATATTCGTGTGAGGATCTTGTTCTCAAATACTTTCAGTCTATGTTCTTCCCTCAGAGTAAGTGACCATGTTTCTCAGCCATACAGAACAACAGGCATAATTATCGTTTTGTATATTTTAAGCTTCAAATTCATCGACAGAATTCGCGACAACAAGAGATTTTGAACCGAATAGTAACACGAATTCCCCCGAATTTGAGTCGACATTTAATTTCTTCGTGAATATGATTTTCCTCTCTTAATATTGATCCTAGATATTTGAAACTATCCACTTTACCAAAAGTATTATTTAATATTTTAACGCATCCATAATTTGCTGTATTCCGGTCCCGACGCACTTCCATGTATTTAGTTTTCTCTGCATTTACTTCTAAACCCATGTCCCTGCAAGAGTTTAATAAGATGTCTGCATTTCTTTCTATTGTTCTCCTATCATCCCCTATTAAATTTACATCATCAGCATATGCCATAACCTGGTCAATACCGTTCAACTGTAGGCCCTGGTTGCTATCTTTGATTTTCCTTATAGCGTATTCCAGAACGAAGTTAAATAATAATGGCGACAACGCATCTCCTTGTTTCAGGCCATTTTCGAGGTGAAAGCTCCTGGACAAAAATTTTCCTACCCGGACTTTACTTTGGGATTCATTTAAACATATCTTAATTAATCTAATTAACTTTCTCGGTATTCGAAGTTCTGTAAGAACGTTGTATAATGTTTCTCTCCTAACCGAGTCGTAAGCCTTTCTAAAATCAATAAATAATTGATGTACCGGGGTATTGTATTCCCATTTTTTTCGAGTATTTGGCGAATGGTAAATATTTGGTCGATAGTTGATCGATTTCGTCTAAATCCGCACTGATAATCTCCAATAATTTCATCTGCGTATGGGGTCAGTCTTGCTAACAGAATATTTGAAAGGATTTTATAGGATGTTGATAGAAGAGAAATGCCTCGATAATTATTACAGTCAGTTTTGTCGCCTTTCTAGTAAATTGGAACAATGATTGATTCTTTGCACTCTGTGGCAATTCTTCCTTGTTCCATATAAGGAGAATGAGTTTGTGTATCTTGTTCCACAATTTTTCGCCTGCAGCTAAAATTAACTCAGCCGGAATTTCATCTACACCCGGAGATTTGTGTTTATAACACTATCGTTTCGAATTCTATATCCTCCGACACCTAAAAATAAGGGTAGTTTACTGAAGGATGATAATATAAAATCATTAAATTGTCTCAAAAACGGCTGTAAAGATTTTGTTTGTATTTTTACAAATATAGTATGTATTATTGCTCTGAAAAAATACGTAAGGTATAATTTACTGTATGGGATGCATTTTTTTGAACAATTTTCTCAATCACATTTTATAAATAAATGTATCATTAATAACCTGACACTATGACACAACTCGTTCGTCCTGTAAACATTCAGAAGAGGTAGTTTAGCCTACTCTTCGACGATTTTCCCATTAACGCCTGACCCAATTTTGTTCATATTTCATAAATAAATGTTACATAAATAACCTAACGATATGGTATAATTCCATCATCCTAAAAAGCTAGAAGTGGTATATTACTTTTCGGAGCAAGTTTTACCCTACGATTTTGTCGATAATTACTCTGGCAATTTTGTTTGTATTTCATAAATAGCATAACTCGTTTGTCCTGAAAAGATATACAAGGGATATTTTACTCTTGGGGATGACTTTTTTAACGATTTTCTCGGAAAGTACTCAGACGCTTTTGCTCATAGTTCACATACAATTATCTCCTTAATAATTATAATGTATGGCATAAGTTATTTCTAACAGAAATATGACGAATGGGTACTTTACTTTTGGACGTAAGTTGCTTCGAACAAAGTTTTCTAAAACACATTATTTTATTCGCATTTCCCAAATAAATGTTTCAGTAATAGCTGCAGCCTAACACGAGTCAGTTTAAGAAATTCGAGCGGGAAAATTCAGTGCGTTTCATCCGTACCCATTCTTAAATATATTTTTAAATGTTACACCCAATCACAATTATCCTAACAAAATCGAAACTTCTTTTTAAATGTGCCTTGTTGTGACCAAATGGTTCAAGTGCATTGGTTCTGGATTTGATTCCCGGTGAGAGCTAGTGTACTTTTATCCAACGTTAAGGAATAGGTGCAAGGAGAAAAGTGTTTAAACAAGTCTAACCAAGCTAATGAATAATACATAGAAATAATACAATATTACGAAATTATAGAAGAAACGTTGTTAATACTAGATATTTACGTGTAAAAGTCCAACCCATGACTGTCAACTCCAAAGGTAAGAAAGTGAAACATCCAATACCAGATTAATCAGTGGTCTCTAGTTAAAGCTATCCTACTAGGAAGTGATTGAGATACCAAAAAATATTGTAATCGCTGGGAGACATGTTAGGAGAATACATTGGGTGAGAGAGTTTAATACTGGAACTCATGAATAGTCTCTGCACCTTCGTTGAGTATTGAAGTACGTAGATCTATATAGGTTTGCATTGAAATGAGCATTAATACACAACATCTGTTGAACATTACGGGGGGCTTGCGGACAGGTTTGCAATACATTTTACGGGGTTCGATATTGTAACGATCCTAGCAAACTCTTCAGCCTTTCCGCACTGTACTCTATAAGTTAAATTCGTGCTTAATTAAAACTATGTGTTTAAATTTAACACTGTTAACCGTTAATACCTGTGCACAACGGGCAACAATCCGCCAGTAATTCTTTATTTTTGCCCTTTGTTTTAGCGCCATAAATGTCTTTGTTCATAAATTTCTTTGTCTATGGTTTTGCATATACGTAGCGTGGACATTAAATTTTAACTTCTACGCCATATGCATTTCATTACGCGGTGGCTCAGTGGTAGAGCGTTCACCTCTGGTGCTTGGGGTCCCGGGTTCTATCCCAGCCCCCGCCAAGTGAACTTTGAGGTGGACAAACACCGTGCTCGTGGGTTTTCTCGGGGTTCTCCCGTTTCCTCCCACTTTCTTCATTCCACCATTTCATTCATCTCTCATCATCACCGTCTCCTTTAGCCTAACCGGCATAACCGTGGGACGTAAAACTCAAAGATTTCATTTTTTTTGCATTTAATTACAAACACACCTATAGAACGAACACAACAAACTTGGAATATATAGTTTATGTGTGGAAAATCATACACGAGGCGCTGCACGGGAGAGCAGTGTGCATACATATGGCAGTCAACTTCCTAAGAAATTTATAATAATAATAATAAAAACAGAAAACGAAACAGTTATTTACATAATGTATTTATTTAAGCATGGAAGTGCAATAGACTTAAGTTATTTCTCTCTCTCTCTCTTTGAAGGCAACAACCTTTAGGGTGCCAAGACGTAGAAAAGGACTTGTGGCACTCATGACTATAGAGTGGTGTGTGTTTGGCACATCGGGTTCCTTCGTTGTTAGCCCCAGCTTTCTAGACCGGATGCAGTTATTCCCGGTAGAAAATACAAGAAAATATACCTTTCTATTACTATTAAAGTAAATAATTACACTCATTCCCTCAACGTGATACTTGTTTGTTTAACTGTATACAGACAACTGATCCATGGGAGAATCGTTGATAATAATAAATAAAATAAACTCGACAAATATTCTTGTAATTTGCTGGGCACGCCAGTGTGCCTGTTATCCGGTTGTGGCACACTGGAATATAGGGTATGGCTTTCTAATTTTTCCCCAACTATTTTAACTGCTTCAATTGAAATTAATCTATAATAATAAGAGTGAATTTAGTCTTCTTACCCTTCGATTTAGAAATAAGGTCCGCTAGAATTGTATACTTAAGAAAGAATAATACTCAGAATTTTATAGAGTAGTTTGTTTTATTCGAAATGACATACTTCCTGCAACTGTTTGGGTTGGAATTATTTGAGATCAAATCTTTAAGTTTTACGACCCACGGTTACACCGACTAGGCTAAAGGACACGGTGATGATGAGAAATGAAGGAATGGAGATGGAATGAGAAATGGTGGAATGAAGAAAGTGGGAGAAAACGGGAGAACCCCGAGAAAACCCATGCACATGGTGTTTGTCCACCACAAAATTCATTTGGTGCGAGTTGGGGTCGAACCAAGGATCCCATGCACCAAAGGTGAACGCTTTATCACTGAGCCACCGCGGCCCCTCTGAAATTATTTATAGGAGAGAGTGACTACTTTATGAAAACTTGATATCGAACACATTTGTTTAAAAATACCAGCTTTTTGTGAAATATTGCTTAATATTCAGGAAAACCTAAGTCAATAAAATAATAATAATAATAATAATAATAATAATAATAATAATAATAATAATAATAATAATAATAATAATAATAATAATAATAATAATAAATTAAAAACTCTCTGGGCCTAGTGCATTGGCACAATTCCACGAATTAAAAAGAGTTTGTTTACTTCTCATGTAAGTGTAGAAGGACCTAATCCCTGTTGCTTTCAATATACGAAGAAAGTGTCCAACTGTCAAATGATATGCTACATAAAATGCCCTATGCAACATAATGTAATATAGAGTTATCATTTCAGGTTGTCTAAAGAACACTTTCGTTTTAGCAAGAAAGGAAGAAAATAGAAAATACTCAGTTTTAACCTAGTAGAAAGTTTGGAGATTTAAGAGAAAATGTACACAGTTGTTGGAATTAAATGTAGTTCGGATTAATGGAGTAAGACACCATA
Organism: Thermobia domestica; assembly: GCF_964235325.1. NCBI lineage: Eukaryota > Metazoa > Arthropoda > Insecta > Zygentoma > Lepismatidae > Thermobia > Thermobia domestica. The sequence continues at coordinate 123,251,414 of NC_137467.1, forward strand.
GTTCATTGTATGAAATATACTGGGAGTGACCAAGCCATTGGCTATGGAAATATCGAAAGAGATACGTTAATGGTGTTAGTTGCAAACTGTTGTAGAAATGAAAAATTTAAGGAAATCTCTAAAACTCTGAAATCACAGATCCAAATTGACTAACTGCTAAGTAAAACTGCTAAACCTGACTAAAGCAAAAAAAAAAAAAGTCTTAATGACCTGTGTTACAGTTTCAGACACATCATTCTCATATCAAAACTACGATAGAAGTAAATTATGAATACAGGTGAATTTGCAGTTCTGGAATACCAACAAATGATTTTGCTAGATGTAAATTTTGGGAAAACTTTTTTATAAGGTTTTAGATTTATTTATTGGTTTGTTTGTTTATTAGCTTCTCCATGCCGTAAACGTCGCCAACACCTAGTGGCCCACTTGCTGGTAAATGGCGATCGTCAATATAGCGACGCGTCGAAGGATTGCCGCTAGTGTGCCACTAGTGGCACGGATTCGTCGAGTCGAAGCAGATATCTAGAATCGGGGATATTGAAGTTACCACCACGTAACAGCGAGGACTTCATTTTGATCCCCGCTCCTTTGATTTGTCACGGAGAATCGCAAAGGGACCAACACGAACTATCGCCAGTCATGTGCATTCGGTTATTATTATATATTACTTTTCCCTGACGAATTGTTATTATAAGGACAATACATGAGCTCCGAGGGTCAAGAGTAACTCCTGCCTTTACATCATGAAGTGAAAAATCTTGAGATGGGTGCGTATAATTGTATGAATTTAGTTGGCAACTGTCGCCGATCACTGGCAAGTGAATATGGGAGAACTATGAAAAAAGTAAATAGACGCTTGCCATTTTGTTATAAAATTACATGACGAGTGCATTTGATCTGATTCCAAACAGTTATCGTCAAATATACACGGTTAATGGAGCACTCTGATTAGAAATATTAAAAATACTTCAACGATTTATCACTCTACAAGCTGTGTCTTCATAATCGCCTCCGTGGCGAATTCGGAAGAACACGCACCTAATAACCCTAAGGTTGGTGGTTCACGCCCAGCTCAGGACACTTTATTTTTACTTTTTAAAAAAATGTTTGTAGATTCACCTTAATGCAAAGGCGATTTAACGTATTTTAGGGGTACAATTTTGTGGTTCGTTGGCGTTCCGTCGCTTCTCTGCCAGTGGTGGTATAATTTTCAAAGCGGAAGTGGGACCAATTTTTGGCTGCGGGACCACCAATTTTTGGGGACATGTCGCTAGTTGCCTATCGGTAGTCCACCGACGCTTACGGCATGGGGTTGTCCCCTCACAAGTGAGGCAGATTGTAATCGACCAAGAGTGTTTGGGAAAAATGGGAAACATCTTCCGACTTCGACTTCTGAATAATCCGTTTAGGATCAAGTCGAATCAAGGCTGCGTCACGGGAAGGTAGAACAAGTGAGGCAATCTTTCCAAGCACTACGCTGAAGAGCCTCTGTCTCATTCAAGACTTAGACTCTTCAGGAAAAGTAACAAGTTTATTACTTGTAATTTATTCTTTGAGTCAAAGTATTTTGCAATAAACCATCCATTCGTAAGATATTTTTACGATTGTATACTATTAATTTCGAAAATTGTACACATAATATAATTTCCCATCATGGATTTGAAAAAATCAAAGTTCGAACAAAGAAAGATCTTCGATCCACATGTCTCTTTCATTATTGACCCTTAATTTATTTTAGTCCTAGGCAAAGCGAATCGACGGGATGGCTCTAAATGAAAACATTCATTTAGATGGTTAAGTAATCTGGAAATTCCTGCTGTTATTTCACGAAACACAACAAATCTTGAGAAACAAAAACAATTTTGCTTACCAGGGGAAGGGAGTAAATCATCTGCTTACGTTTGCTTAACTAGGAAGAAGGCAAGGGCGCCGATCCTAGGGGGCCGGGCCCCCCAAAGCTCATGTAGACCCCCTTTGTATTTATGAATATACAATATTTGACATAATTTGAATGCAATTTGCCTTAAAATCCTAATATATATCGTCTTCATTTGAATGCCCTCCCAGAAAAAAAATTTACAGAGAAATCGGCGCCCTTGGAAGAAGGTCTAGTGAAAGGAATAAAAATGTGATAACGTAATGCTTCAACAACTCTATCTAATGGAGAAAAGTAAATTAGTATTCAACACTTCTTTCAATTTTAAGCATTTCAAAGATTCTCGTAATTTAGTAGCGTCCCGGATTTGCATTTTTGAAGTACGGGTACTCTATCTATACCTTAACGTTTCAGACCACGCACTTAAGCCGCTTTGCCACAAGAGGCACATAGGAGTTTTTCTTTCGATTTCCTTAGGAAAATTGAGAATGGTATGACTTTTAAAACCATGTTTAAAAAAAGAATACATATCGACACAATAAGATGATAATCTAATACCTAGGAAATATATTGAATTGTTTTTAATTTGTTCTCACGCTACCAAAACAGTATTTATTTTTTTTTCCAGCCTTTTAAGATAAGCATTTCACACTATTGTCTGTTCTAGGACAATACAATTCTAGTTCATGTATATGCTAGCTTTGGTAATACAGTAGAATTTCGCTTATCCGACATAAACAGGCAGGCAGAACGCTGGATAATATGGATGTGTTAAGAAAAGACCTATTAAAAGTAAAACTTATGATATAATTTTACATATTACACATCTAATAATAATGTTTTATAACAAATAACTGCACTGCACTGAATCAGGGACGTATCCAGCGTGAGGGCCTGAGGGCTGTCCCCCTCCGAAACTCAAGCACTTTTTAATAAACATGCTTTTACCCTTTTGAGATTCTTTTATATCAGTTTACTAATAGTCAGTGTCCAAACTTTGGGCAATGTGCTGTTGTCTTTTTATAATTCTAAGAACATACCATAATGCCATTATACCATTTGGAATTAAAGAACATGAATTAAATAGGATTAACATTTTGTTTCCGTTCTGTTTTGAACTTTAATATATTAGAACGATACACTCAATGTCTTCTTGCTATTTTTGTTATGTGATATTCGTAGCAGACAGTTTTCTTTAGTTACATTTCTCTCGAAAATATGTTTCATTTTGTTTGTGCTATAATGCAGTTTCCAAAGTAAACCGGTTTATAAATGAAAAGTAGGAAAAAGTTTAAGAGAAATACAGAACTGTTGCATTATTATTATTATTATTATTATTATTATTATTATTATTATTATTGTTATTATTATTGATATTGATATTTTTAAAACATTAGAATTACGTGCTTACGAGGATTCGTGTTGGGCCCCCTCCGAATAGAAAACCTGCATACGTGTCTGCACTGAATGATAGATGTATGAGTCAACGTGTAGACGGGCGCGCTAGGCGATATACTCCAGAGCATGAAAAATAGATTAAGACCACAACTTGCAGTTCTTCTTGCCGATTGGTGCTTTCTGCAATGATATATCGGATCATACGGTATGTGTAACATAGGATGGTCGGATAAGAGAGACCATGGTGTATTGGTGTTTCACGCACCTAAACCTGTAAAATGTTTGTATAAACAATTATCTTTCACTCCCTAGCTAAATTTGTGGGTATGATCACACACCTTGCCTCATAAAGTATAGTCTTATAAAGAAAAAAATTTTTTTTAGCTAAAAGCTAAAGGGAAGTCAACTTCAGTAATTTACTTTAGTTTTTTTTTTTTTTTTTTTTTTTTTTTTTAATAATGGCAAACTAGTCCATTTCATCACGGTAAATCACGTTTGATACTAAGATGTCTTTTTCTGTCCGTATATATCCTTTACATTTTGTTGGAGACAAAATTGTTATTTTCCCAAGAAAACAGGTTGAGAGAAGCTATACAACAACATGAACTGAAAACAATAGCTATTACCAATAATACTGTAATCCTGGATATCAATAAGTTGTCCTTAGTATATTGCTTCGGTTCTTATTAACATGAAAATTATAATTTTTTTAAAAAAAAAACTAAAAAAGAATGGGATAGGATGGGATTCGATGTGGTGTCAAAGTAATAAAATAACTACGAGTCCGCCACTCTATCCACCTAACCACAGAGGCTAAGTTGTGTTTGTTCTTTTTTCTTAAGAAATAATCTTCATAACCATGGTGCGTATCGCTTCGAACCTTAACATAAGAGTTTTTCCTGTTTAATTCTATATTTTCATACGACATCTTAGTTACAGAAGCTAATTTATATTTGGCAGGCAATCTACACACTAGGTTTTAACCAATAAATGCAACATTTTAGTTCAGTATCCAGTTCCTTGATCCATCTCCTCGACTCCCCTACTGAATTCCCTCCGCAATCGTGCTCTGCTACTGAAAAAATCCCTAGAAATCATCGTTGCCAGTATACACAAAACCGAGCATAATTTTGTTTTTTGTTTATATTTTTATTATTTTATTATATTTTTTGGAAATATCTCCTTAGATGGATTGCTCTCTATTATCTCCACATACTAATAACTCAATTTTACCCATAAACGTAAGGAAAAAGGAATAAACACGGAAAATCGTGAGTTACAGTATACGCGCAATTTTTTTTGCGCATGGGAGTACATTACGCAAAAGTGAGTGGAAACTTTTGAAATGTGGATTTGGGGAATAATGTGGGAGAAATAACAGGGTCGAATGAAAAACGAATGAGATGATGTTAGAAATGGTAGGGAGTAAATAACAGTTTTATATATTATTGAAAAGGGGAAAGGAACTAATTGTGTTATTTGCTCAGTAGAAACTATATCATGACATATGTGTTAGGGACGTCGATGAGAGGAAAGGGAAGAGGAAGAAGGAGATTATAATTCATAGACGGTTTTAAAACTGAAAAGTCATACTTAACGAGAGATAAGTTAGCTGAAGACCGCTGAGCATGGAAGCTAGTTAGTCGCTGCATGTGATCTGCTATGATGGCAGAATATGCATGATCGTGATGATGATATTGCATAGGAAAACAATATCATTAATCACTATTTCCTTGCAATACACCCAGTGGTCGAAGTGAGACTGCATGCGGTGGTATACCATACCACCTTTGGTTTTTCGGTAATGAGGACATACCGTCTCTGGTTTTCCAGTGGTCAAGACAATATTTAAATATCCGGTATGATGAGTCAAAATCATAATAAAACATACCGCCTCTGCTTTTTTCCACTTCGAACATGGAATACAGCACAACATTTATCTCTTTCTATACCCACTGAGGTCTTTCGTCATAAGTTATTCATTTATTTCGCTACAGCTATAAGTAACTACACTGATGTAGCAGCCGAAATGACTACATTTTAGTACTGATATACTCACAGAACAGTAATTCTACCTGTAAATCTATACGAATTACTTTGTATCTGCCCATAGTAACTTACCGGACATATTCAACCGTTCTACCAAATCGAGCTTTAGTCCCTTACCTTAAATCTGAAGGATAATAACATACAAACACAAAGCCACTCACTTATAAATATATGTACACTCATGTCCAAAATTATTGTCGCATGTCTACAAATGTGTTGTTGTAGGAATATAATTTGATAACGAATTCTCCTGGTATTTCTTATAACGTTAATATGTGTATAATCGGCAAAAGATATGTATGTAGCAAATTTCTTGTCAAAACAGCAGTAAATAAGAACAATAAAACAAAATTAAGACTTTCTTGTCCATTTAGCAACATTTTGTTTTGCTCATTCTAATTTTCGTATTTGTAATTCTTTTCGTATGAAATTTACCACAAACATTCATTTTCTGATTATACACATAGTATCAATATTAAAAGAACTCTATAAAATCATTATCAAATTATACTCTTAGAAGAAGACAGTTATAGATATGCGACAATCATTTTGGACATGAGTGTACATGGTAAACCACTTATCTTTATCCCCATTTGCAAATCCTCAACTATAGATCCAAGGAGCTGAAATTTCGCTATATGCAAATATTAATAGTTGAATATTATAATATATAGTCTGCAATACAACAAAATTCATAATTTTACCATCACATTACCATGTTGTTCTGGCTGAAAGGCTGAAAATTTTCAAATGTTACTACGTCAGGTGCATATATCAAATCTACATGCCAAACAAAAACATGCATACCACACCTACTATACTGTGATACAAATTATAAAAGCTATAGTAATACAAACATCTAATACAAGCTCCCTTCAATACTGGAATTTGTCAAATATAAAATTCAGTGTTGTAGCAAACTACCTGGGTTTGTACCTCTGTAAATTTAGGTGATTCATTTCGATTCCTTTCGTGAGTAAAAAATGCCAAAAATAAAAATTTACGAATTTTCAAACTATTTTATCGTCTTCACTTTAGCTTTATCATTTCACATAGTTATTCAGTTCTGCATAGGTTGTCTGTCATAGGATGTGGGTGCTATGATGCATCTCTCCTAAATGTTGGAAGGAGTACATAGAACCACCGATTACATTTGACAATTGCCAAAAACCTGTAAATAGTAAATGTATTCTGTTCGTGCAATATATATCACTGTAAGTGTTTGTGATCTATCTATCTTGTTATGTTTTGTGAGTATAAAATTTCGAGAGTTCAAACTACATATAGGTTATTGACATAATGTATTCCCCTTAATGTTAGTTTATCACGTTATATGATTAGAGTTCTTTTTAATATAAGTGTTTATTCCCATTTATAAGTCATGGGCGCATTGATGAACGATTTTTAAATTTAGAAGAGGTGCATTGGCCTACCCTTTGAATTTTAGAATTGTTAAAAATGTCCAATGTTTTGTAGAAACACGATATATAATTCAGTAAATTTAGGTGGCTCTTCGTATCTATTCCGTCAGTAAACAGTTGCCGAAATATTCGTATTACCTCGTGATCGGTTAATGACTTAGTTTATCTTTTTAGATGATACTTTACTGTAATATATGACTATATGATTGAGTACGGGATCATTATTGTTTCATATGGTACTAGTATATTGATGCTTTGCATTTAAGATTTGGTCGTCACAAAAAATAAATATTAGTAAATATTCTCTAGGATTTCTTTAAATTTTGAGGTTCCTCCTTAATACCTTTAATGGATATAAAAGTTTAATAATATATTGTCAAGTCTAACGTTTGATATTTTGAGGGGTTACAAATTTTTGCGGGAAATATAAATTTGGATGAATCTCGAATTTTGAATGATTTGCTCAATGTTCACTGGTATATGCTGTAATATATAACTATCAAGTTGAATACAAGTTCGCATTATCTTTCATTGTGCATTAATATCTTGACCAGATAGATGTAAGTAGCTAATCTAAAGTTATACTTCGTAATTATTGAGATATTTTTAATTGTTCTCCTAGACTCTGGAAATATTATTGGAACACTATGATCGGCTAATCACTTTCAAGTATTTGTTTAACAGTTTGATCCTTAGTATTGCAGTTACGATTTATAGTTCAAGGTCATTTCTGGAAAGTGATTTGGTAATCACTTTTAAAAATGTATTAATATTTCAGAAGTTTCATATTTTTCATAAAATAATTCGATTAAGGTCTTGTCTAACGTTTTGAGGAAGATCATGAGTTCCTATATAATAACACGGTGAACTTCTTTCCAAAATATTATGAAAACTATTTGTCTTATGCAGTTCAAACTTTCTCCAGATGTTAACCTACCCCAACACTACATGTTCACTTTTTTTTTTTAATCTAGCTCTTATAGTTAATTAATATTACCTTTTATAAGGAAATCTGACAAAGCTGGAAATAATATAAAAATAAACATAAATTCAGGTATTGAAGAATCACCAGGGTTTCTTTTCCTGCTCGTGAAGTTGCAGATACAATCTCTCCTGATTCATTCACACCATTGTTCCTCACTGATCTTCAAAACGTTGGTAGGGAAGGAAAGCAAGTTACGAATTGAGAAAAGATTGCTCATCTAGTAATGTGAAGAATGGATATCTTCAAAGTTACCGTATGTTAGTTGACAATCTGACTATATGATTCGGAAAAAGAAATGGTTGCGGGAGGCAAGACTGGCCGCTGTCAATAATGAGACAACGTTATCAGCCTACACATCTTTTTACTTGTATTTTATAACAAGACTTGTCAAACAGGGTGAACTTTCCCTATTTTCATTTTCTAACCATTTTTGATCCTAAATCTTGATTTTTGCGATGTGAACAAAGGGGACACGACAGAAGGAAAACAAAATTATTGTAAGAACATTATCATCAATATTTTGCATTCTAAAATAAGAAATGTTACTTTAAAAAATAAAGAAATATCTGGGAAGATGAAAGAACAAATCATGGCATTTTAGGCGTAAGCGTAACAGTAATATACAAAATAAATATTACAATACTTTTGAGGATCTAGATCATTTGGACCAAATACTGGTATTCCAAAGGTAAACAAATGAGATACCTGTTACTTGAGTTTGACTGAAAACGTGATTTACAGAATTATATATATATATATATATATATATATATATATGTGTGTGTGTGTGTGTGTGTGTGTGTGCTCAACGAAATACATAGATATCATCCTTGCTTGTACTAACTAGCTGGTAGATGTTGGTGCATTTTTGTGCATGAATAATCGATTTTATGGCATATCAATCTCCAAACATATAATCAATCTGTACGCTATTATTGGGTATTAGCCAAGAATAGAACGCTGTAGAATGCGTTAGGTTATTATTTAGAAATAAAATGAAATCTTTCAGTTTTAGTCCCACGGTTATACCGGATACGCTAAAGAAGACTGTGATGATGAGAATGAACGAAATGCTTTAATGAAGAAAGTGGGAGAAATATGAGGAACCCAAGAAAACCCATGCACATGGCTTTTGTCCACCACAAAGTTCACTTGGCGCGAGCTGAAATCGAACCTTGATCCCGTACACCAGAGGTGAACACTCTACCACTGAGCCACCGTGGTCCCCGTTATTCTTCAGGGCAGAATAACTGATGTAAAAGAATTCTTGAAATTCCCATATTGTTAATCTGCACAAAAATAGATTTGATGAATAACATTTCTTCTATCTGGGTTTATTATACTTCCAAACTATGTTATGCGTAAATATCGGAAGTCTAATATAACGGCTCTGCCTATTGACAGGTATCAGACCAAAAGCGGTAAGAGATATTGATAAGGGTTTTCCGGAATAAATTTAGCGTCATAAGAACAGGTTCCATCTCCTCCGTTAATCTTCTATATAAATCCGAAGTGATAGAGTTCGATCACTTACGGGTCATAAATCAAAAACTATAATAGCTAGTGACAAGCGGGTTTAGGGAATTGATTCAACGTCTCTCGAAAATGTACCATTCCTACCCCTATCTCTCTATCAAAACCGGAACTATTAGAAATTTACTACTACTTCCAGTTTCAATATTGATTTTCATAGAGCAAAGACGATAAGATATATCGAGAAGCACTTTTCTGGAATCCATTCAGCACCCCAAGAATAAGTTCCGTGTCCGTCTCCTCCAACAACCTTCTATACAAACCGTAAGTGGTAAAAATCGACCACAAGCAGTTTAAACATTAATGGCCATAAATCAAAGACGGAAATAACTAGCGACGAGAGAATTTCGGAAATCGATTCACCGTCAAGAAAATTTACTACCTCTACTTCTATTTCACTATTAAAACCTGAAGTGGTAGAAATTTACTATTTCCGGTGTCAAAATTGATTTTCATAGAGCAAAAACTGTCAGAGAGCTCGAGAAGTTTCCGGCAATTCAAACAACGTCTCAAGAATAAGTCCCCTTTGTTCCGTCATCCCTGTATTGAAATCAGAAATGGTAGGAATAAACCGTTTTCGGTTTTAGCATTGATCGCCATAAAAATAAATTGGTAGTAGATAGAGACAGTTTTCGAAATCGATTTAGCATCTCAAGAAAAATACCATCTCCACCTCTCTCTCTCTCTACTGAAACCGGAAATGGTTAAACAATTTTCCTCTTCCAGTTTCAATATTGATCTCCATAGCTCCATAGAGCTCCCTCGGGCCTATGTGGATAGCATACGCGTCTTTGGCGCGGGAGACCCGGGTTCGATTTCCAGTGGGAACTCGTGTGGTTCATATTTCCTTGCTGTAGGTCCACGTCTCATATAGCCTCGCTGCTGAACGGTACGCTAAGCTGAAATCAAACTAAAACCAAATCCATAGCTTCATAGAGCAAAAACGATAAGTGATATCAAGAAGCAATTTTTTATTATTATTAATATTCACCCACGATTTTCTTTTGTTTCACCCCGTGAATATCACCAGGATGATGTACTCCCGACATATGTTCTGCCTGATTTCTACATTTCCTTGCTTTAGTTACTAATGTTTCGGTAAAAAATTTCCTTTTGGCTTCATTTGACAATTCGTTTTCTAAAATAAATATTAATTAATGCATTTAAATTTACTCGTCAGTTGTATGTGTGTGTCTAACACAGCAGAGGTCTATTTCTCAAAACTACTCGTCTTGTAATGTTTTTCTGAGAATCCATCAAATATCGTGAAGTAGAAATACTAGAATAATAGTAAAATTCATTTCTAAGTACTATTGCTGATATTTTTAATTTGCCGCTTTTTACAGTATATACAAGTGTAAAATATTTGATTTTGAAAAGTTTCACACCTGTATTACAAGACTAGTAGTTTTGAGACGTAGGCCCCTATAGTCTCAAGTTTGAGTTTTTAAAAAAGGAAAAGAATTTGGTTCTCGATGTCATTCAAAACTCAGATATGTGAATAAAATATATATAGTAAAAGAATCGTACGGACCGTTCTTTATTTTTACCCATTTCTAGATTATGTATCCCTAAGACTTCTCTTCGATCTATATGTAAACTTTAGTCAGTTGACGCAACAAATAAGTGCGTTTGCTCTACGCTATACAGTTTGAAACTAATTTTATAAGATGAACAGACTTCCCTCATTTGAAAACAACGCGGACAGATTTTCTGAAACTTTCATACCTTGTTAGTTGCAATATGCCTGTACAGGTAACTATTCGCGGAGATGTTTACGTAGAATCAAGGAAGTCTTTACGATCTATGAAGAGAGAGAAAGCAGACTTTGCTCTTATCTGCTGTCAATCTGCATTCCATCGGTTTCTTTTTCTCCGTGGACAACCCAAAGTTCAAGCACGTGACCTAGCGGGGGCAGAGAATGAAAGAAATTTACTTGGTTAGCTTCCTATCTGCTGTTCTGCACTGTTGCAAAATGCAGCCAATATCTCAAACAGCTTTTAAATGGAAGAAAATTAACTTTTAATTAGCGCCCTCTAATATTAACTTATAAAGAACAAGTAAAAGTGAACATGCAGTATTAATACTAACAAACATTTGGCAGAATTTTGAACTGTATAAAATAAATAGTTTTCATAAAATTTTGGAAAGAAATATGCCATGTTGTTATATAGGGAATCCTATCGCATTCCGAGTATTGGACACAGCCTCGATGTTTCATTTTTTCTTTGAAAATGTTTGAATTTTAGGATTGTAGCAACTGTTCAAAATCTAAGGGCCTTCGTGGAAAAACAAGATATTTGAACACGGTAGAGAAATATTTAAACCGGGTTATATGTAACAATTTAATATTTTGAATTTTAGTCGCAACTCTTTATGTAGGTCATTGGTGGGAAACTATACTTAGTGGAATTTGACTGCATGATCATATTGAAATTTAACTTATAATTATAAAACGAGTAATTACTTATTTCTTTTTAAAAAATGAAAATTTATTTTATGAACACTGAGCCTCAGGTTTGTGGTTACAACTTTTATTGTAGATTCATTGATTTGAAACTTTTAGATATTTGATATGTAATAACTAAATAATTGATATCCAACAACTATCATTTTATACTTTGAACTTTAGTCATGACTCATATTCCAAGATCATTACTCGAAACTTGTTATTGCTGCAGTCTCATTTCTAAAACAATGAAATCTGATTCACGGATCCTTTTTGAAATCTTTTTGTATTCCTTAAAAGTTACAAATATTTTCTTATATTTTTCGATCAATATTTAAAAAATGAACCTTAGCGTTAGTTTTTCATATTCTTAATTAATTATTCTTGGTGCCATCTGCCTTCTCATTAGTGAAAATATATTTTTGCTCTAACTCGGTTGCCTGATAACTTTCACATTCTGTTGCCTAATATTTTTAAAAAACATGAAAAAAAATGATTACTTTTATCAAACTATATTCGAGTTTTATATTTCTTTAGGAATTTAATAAGAAGCTTTTGATTTGAACATTATTAACTTGAAATTATAGTTGTGAAATTTTAACTTGAAAATCTGATTTGAATTTTTTGAACTTCTAGTAATCACAGTTATACATTTTGATTGAATATAAAGTTGAGTTGTATTTAAACATTTTCAATGTTGATATTTTTTGCACTCATTTAAATGATTTTCAAAATTGCTGGGTAAAATGATTTAGTATAGAAAGTTGTTTGCACTCTGAAAAGTTTTGTTTTTAATTAATTTCACAAGCTGGAACTTTTTCCAATACTTGGAAATGTAACTCTGTGAAAAAAATACATGACAAAGTAAAGAATTGTTTCTAAATAATTTGAACTGATTAGAACGTGAATATATCACATTACCATACACAAGTACTGCATCATCATGGCGCAAGTGTACATATCCACAAACTTTGGAGTTTACAAATAATCTCAGTTTGCCAGCTACTATCCAGTAAATACAAGCAAAACGAAACATATGATCGCATATATCAGTCACACATCGATACCTCAGTAAATACAATTATGTCCGAACTGTTTAGAACAAAAAGGTTTGACAACACCATGAATTTGTATTATTATGACAAAACAGTGTATGTTACAACAAGATTTCGCAACATCAGCAGGATTGAATCACATCTGTTTATAATTGATTTTTATATATTTTGGTTGTGTATTAAATGAAATAAAATAACTTAGTTAAAATTATACTATTTTTTGCTTGCTATAAACACATTCACATCCCGTGGTTAACTACAAACTTATATCCATGTTTGATAAAGGTTTTAGATGTAGCTTATAGAGTTTATTTTGCAACTTCTTCATCAGTTCCTCTTTAGGGTATAATTTTAATTCGAATTTAAAACTTGTCAAGTAAGTGGTATATTATGACCATACTTATAGATGGATGTGTTTATATTATGACAAATAAACTATTAATACATATCTATATCCAATAACGGTGTTTACAAGCTTCAAAATATGCAATTAAAGTTGTACAATATGCTTCAAAAAGTTTGGCGAACTGTACTTTTCAGAAATATGCTTGTTTTGCGAAACATTCCAACAGAATATTTTACACACTTCAACACATTTGGGATTTTTCATTCAGTTTTGACAGGTACTTAATACTGCAACGAATACGCAGTGTACTTTTCCTAGGGAAAAACACTATTTTCTCTCCAAGTATTTTACGTAGCTCTAGTTCAGATATTGTGCTTTAGAGTTGTCGTATCCGGTTTACCATGAAAATAATCACTTATATGTCGACCAGCATAAGTACAGGTACCCCCCCCACACACACACACTTTTGTGCCATAATACACACCAAACAATATTGTTTGTTCGCCCATCTGAGAGATTGACGCAAGGTAGCCCATCTGAGAGATGACAAAAACAACCTCATGTTTTGCTGGAATATGGAATATTGGAACTGGTTGGTAATTGACAAACATAGTTCATCTTAAACTTAATTGAACAACTTACTGCAGAAAGTAAACGTGTGCGAATTTCGTAATGTTTGTAGGATAAGCAGAAAGCTGAAGACAGCTATCTTTAGGATAGTTTCACCGTAATATGCATTTCTTCCACAATATATATAATATGCATTGACAGATAGAAGTATACGTGATTAAAATATACATGCAAAAGTTGTGTATGACGTAGGGGGAAATATTAGGCGCCATTATAGTAACAACAAATGAAATGCGTAAATGTTGCACATGTTTGCTTTCTGCAGTGAGCGGTTCAATTGTTAGCGTTAATATATTATTGTATAATATAGGTGCAACATTTGTGTTCAATATTGATAAAGCTTTTTTTTATTGACCGCTCAGATTGTCTTCTTTAAAATTGATTTTCTTTAGTGAGTTACAATAATTTGAGGTATTGAGAACATTTCAAAATATTTGTTAAGAAGTTTTTAACAAGTGAAAATATTTTAGATCTAAAATCTGTCAGGGAATGAATCAAATCATCTCAATGAGTGCAAAAATAAAAACTTAAGAAAAATAAAAGAATGAGATATATATTTAAAAAAATAAATGATAATCAAAATACTTATAATCAACAAAATAGAAATATTAGAAAAAATCAAGTGAAGAATCAAAAAAGATTTTTAAAATATTTTTTCAATCGCTAATTTTTTTTTCCACTAATGAGCTCAAATTATTAGTAGTAGCTACAGTCATAAAAATCAAATTTTTAAACTAAAAGTTTAATCCATTGTAAAATTATACGCAAAAAAGTTGAAATATATTAGAAGTTGAACCAAAATTTAAAAGTGATGAGCAAATCACTTTGCATCAAAAATATTTTGTCACAAAACTACTTTAGACTGTGTCCCATAACTGCAATCATAAGGTTCAAAACTTTGAGACTAAAATTTTTACACAAATATTTCAAAAACTTCAAACGATAATTTCAAAGTGCTTAACCAATCTGAATGTAAGAAGAAAATTTTCTGCTCCATACATCAAAATTACAAATTTTCAACAATTCCAAAATTTAAGAGTTTTAGATTGCGATGTACTATCCCCATTCTCTAGGTACTAGTGTTCAATGAAAGGAATTGGACATCGGTATTCACCCATATGCATTTATGCCAGTGTCTATCTCCTATGAAGGTAAGAAAAACGTTTAAAATGTGCTCTTCATCTAGTCATTTTATTTATTTATTTATGACTTCTTTTATGTAGCGAAGTTAGGACCCTGCAGCCTTCTACGAGCACTTACCGTTAACCACGTGCATACTTTGTTTTTCTTTTAAAAAATAGGGATCAATACATAGAAAATATTACCAATTACAAAGGTATTGAAGCACATAAAAAAGAATTTATTACTTTAGTAAAAAGAATACAAAACTTCAACACAAAAATTAAAATACGCAAGAGAGAAACAAAAAAGACGTGTATGTAGAAATACAATCTGAAATAAAAACAACGTGGGGAAACCTAAATTAAATATTGCATATAGCGGTACTAGAGGCTTGAACATATATAAATTGTACAAATTAACATTCGTAACTAATTGGTTGTGCCTTCGTATATGGATAATTAATAATCTGGTTAGACGAAAATGCCTCACAGAAGGGAATTTACAGATTTTTAAAATTTGGCAACAATTGAAACGTTGTGTGTTAATTGAGATAAATTGTTCAGGAGGCGTGTAGTACTTTCTGTGGAGGATTTTGAGTGTGAATCAGGATTGTGACTGGGTGTGGAGAGCGAGAAACTATCTTGTGATCTTGTGCTTCTACTATGAAAGTCCGATAAATATAAAAATCTACGTACTAGGTAGGATGGTTCTGACTTACTAACTTTTCCGTACAATATTGTAAGATTATGTAAAGTTCTTTCAATTAACGTCAGCCATGACAGTTTTTTTAAAAATAAAATAATGTGAGATGTTTCCTGTAACTTAAATTGGAAATAAATCTAATACAAACATTTTGCACTCTTTGCAAGCGCTTTGATTGATTTTCGGGTAGATCAGAATAGACAGTCGCAATAGTCAAGATGTTTAAACTTCAGTACCTTGACAAGCTTTAATATTCAGAGATATTGCTAAGAAATTTCTTAGTCGATTTAAAGTATGGAGGGCACCAAATGCTCTCTTACAAAATCCATTTATTTGATCTGACCAGGAGAGATTTTGATTTAGTATGACTCCTCCATTTTTGGCAGTTATAGAGAATGGAATAACAGTATTGGCCATTTTTATATTTGGGAGCTGATAGATATTAAAAGAAGAGATAATTTTTGGGGAACCAAATAAGATGCACTGCGATTTTGTTGCATTTAATTTTAACCAATGAGCTGTAGACCATTCGCTGATTTAGTTTAATTCGGTATTTATTTTCTCAATCGCATTATTAATATATTGTTGGGTAAAAGAAGCATATAACTGAAAAGCGTCAGCGAAATATAGTATTTACAATATGTCAGAATTTTAGGAAGAATATTAATGTAAAGGGCAAAGAGAAGGGAAACCTAGTACGCTACCTTGAGGCAATAAACTGTTCATACAATGCCATATCGATCTGTGATCTTGATTGATCGCTACTCTTTGTTTACGTCGGTAAAGGTAAAAGTGAAACCATATAACCTCAGATTCAGAAAAATTAAACAATAATGATAATTTCTGAAGTAACATGTCAAAATCAATCGTTTGAAATGCCTTACTATAGTCAAGTATCGAAAGGAGTTTCAGTTTTCCGTTATCAGTAGCCGATCTTATATCATCCGTTACGTTTGCTAGCGTCGTGCATGTGCTATGGTTACTTCGAAAACCAGATTGAAATGTATTCAATAAATTACTTGTTGTTATGTATTCTGGAATTTGATCATTTACAATATATTCAAAAAATTTAGAAAGCACGGGAGGGTCACTGATAGGACGGTAGTCTGTAATATTGTCACCGTTGTTTCTTTTTTTTGGGTGGGGAAGTGGTCGGACATTAGCAAGTTTCGATACTGTGGGAAAAGTACCTGTGGAAAGAGGGTAATTAAATATGTCCGTGGTAGGATTAAGTAAATGCTGTAACATTTTCCTGGTCATTGTTATCGAAATATCATCTGTACAAGTGGCTTGAGATTTAATTTTTTTGATCGCTTTTAATACATGTGCAGGGTGTATAAGAGAAAATATGTACCATTATATTTTCTGACCAAATATAAGGTATTACTTTTGTAAATATATCTTTGGCAATTTATATACATTCAAACTCATTTATATTAGGAGATAAGCAGGATCAAATAAAATTAGAGAATTATTAGAGAGTATTTACTAACATATTTTGGACACCCCCTCAATAAAAGAGGTGAGCAATGTACACTTCCGAATTTTAAAAGCTAGGATCCATTAATGTACTTGGATCATATGAAATAAGGAAAACAAAGAAAAAAATACTGAATACGGTAAACACGTCACACCCTATGATAAAAAGTTGTCAACATTTTTAAATACTTTTGAGAAAAATTACTTTCAGCAGAATTGAAAGCTCGTCAGGTATATATGTCACATATAATTACTAATTATAACTACAATTTCACACCAAACCTACTAAATCAGCATTAATGTAAATCCATACGCCCATGCATCCAAAAGAAAAATAAAAAACTAAAGAAAAATGTATGTTCCCAAAAATAATTCTCACACTGAAGCATCCGTCTACTTGCACCATATTAGTTAGTAATTACTTCCAAAGTCGAACTATTCATAACCATTACAAAAGTTGTGTAACTCAATTTAATATATTTGTCATAAATAAATTTTTCTCCCGTATTTCAAATTTCTAATCAATACAAAAGTATAAATCTTACTATCAGTTAAGTGAATTATTTTCAGAAAAATATTAAATTCTGCTTTTCTAATCTTACAATATCTGGTTTTCCAAATTGCCTGATCGAGGTTCCACATCGCCTTCCAACGTAAATGTAAAAATTCGCATTCTGTCGAAACCATTCAATTACGTATAATCCTGTAAAATTGCATGAATAAAATTTAATGTGTTCTATTTATATTGATCCGATATCTGGAATTATTAAAGGTTTATATTAAAATTCATATAAATGATTATATATATAATCAAAAATAACAATGTGTAATTGTATCTGATCATTTAACGATAGCTGTTAATTAAGCTGAAGCATACGTTCAATGACTAGATTCTAATCTCAAAACTTATTTTTCAACAATTCTTCTACACTCTCTAAGCAGTTTATTTAAATCAATATGAACTTAACATTAACAATTATTATTGCCTACAGTTCGCACTTGAACAGAATTTTATCCTGGCCAACATTCAATGTCAAATGATCGCACGCCTTTGGACATAACGATTTAGTTCTTCTATCTTTTAATAAAGACTAGAATTGAACTTTAATGAGAATCTTATTTCACAATTCATGTGTACCAGGAAGCCTTCTTAGATCACACAATATCTTCTTACTTTGCCAGGCTTTTTCTAGGTTTCCCAAAGCAGTTTTCCATATTTGGAGATCTTCTGTATAAATTTCGTCCGACCTCACGGTCCACCGTATATCTAAGGGTCACAAAGAGTTTATGTAAAAACAGTTTCCATCGGACTACATTTAGTGTCTTCATGTTTGTCAGAGTTAATAGAAAATTATGTCTTTCATAATCCCCTGTCTCATTTACTCTATTTATTATTAAAATAAATATCAATAAGTTTTTAATGGTCGGAATATATCTCACTCGCGTTAGACGCAGAGTGATAGGGAGCCAAGAGAAATTAACCTTTTCTACTCTTAGGCGCAGGTAATTTACGAATTCATTCAGCCCGTGCCTGGTTCATATAATGTTTTCCTTCTTATATTATGAAACCTAAATGCGAAAACTTAGTTGAAAAAATGAACATTTCCTTTCAGATAAAGTTAAGTTTTTGTCTTCCAATTTCTGCAAAACTTTATCAAGATTTATTTTACGACTCTCTAAATATTTCGATTTTAAAATTGCATAATCCATATACCATTCAACTCCTCTTTATCTTAAACGATACAGCAATTCTATTAATAGTCGCGATAATACATGGCTTCGGGCCGCTCAAACAAAGAGTAAAAATTTAAATTGAAATTATCCCCTATTGGTCAAAAAGCTGTATATCTATAGCTCTCTTTAGTAAGCGGTATTGTCAAATACGCATTGCAAATGTCGAGATGTTTAAAGAATTTTCCATCCGCTAGGTCTGCTAAGACATCCTCCATACGAGGTGCATTAAGTATTTAAACATAAACGAGAATTTTAAAGCGGAATTATTGACAATCATGCGTTTTGACCCATCGTTTGATCTATCACTGTCACTCGTCTGTATTATCCCTTCATTCAATAATTCATCCAAAATCATATCAAGATCCTTTTGAATAACTTGTGACAAATTATACGCCTTTTTGCGAATAGGATAATAGTATCCTAATAATATAAGAATAATCTGTAATAAATACAAGGAAATTGTGTTACCAAATTATTGACATACCGTTGTATATATGGATGCTGGTCAACCACTTCGGGATCCACCATCAAAGATGTCCGCTTCATCTCTGGGTTTAGGTAAGTCTCCGCCGCTCTTTCATAGATATTATGAAACTTCCAACGCTTCATCGATCTGCTCCTCGCAGATTTCTCGGATCGCCTGTCCCTCCTAGATACCTGACAATCCCAAGATTCGCTGAAGTATTTCCCACTGGATTCACTCCATCCTCCATCATGAGTGACGAATCTCCGAAAGTATTTGATTAAATGATTAAATTTGTAAAAATTTCGGATTGATTTCGAGAAGGTAAATACCAACTACTCGGTACACTTATGTCACATAGTTCAGGGAAGCAATCTTGTGCATAAAATTGAAATCTTATTTTTCCTCTCTCCAAAGGCAACACTAGCTCATTTTGCTCAATGCCAATTTGCGCTTTTATTGACTTAAGTACAGTTAAGATGAAAGATGGGTTTAAATTATTTATAAGGGAAAATTTCATTTTATAAATCAGCTTATGAAATTTAATATGCAAAATAACACATTGGTCGAATATCACTTTATTTTGATTCACCCCCACACCGGTAAATGTTTCATTATAAACCACGATAGGCCTATCTAATGTTTTGTTTCACAGATCAAAAAATTGTTTACTAACAAGCGAAGAACAAGTGTCCACACAGCCCATATATCGTTTGCCCATTAAATAAGCTGGAATAAAAGTCGCCACTAAATTTTCTTGGGCAACACACGAATAGGGCTTACTATTATTTACCCCACTGAGTATTATAGTTCAATTCTGCTGCCCATCTGGCCAAACATAATGATTCAGCTCGAACCCCGGTCTCTTTCATATAAGACAACTGTTCACTGCATTTATTAAGTTCACCTTTTATAAATACACACACATCACTTAGTTAATTATATACTACTCTCGATGTTAGATAGAAGATTTGGATATTGTTTATACAGTTTATTTTGCAATTTCTAAAACGATTTTTATCTACTGTATGTCTTACACATTTTGATTTATTTGTGATTTTTATTCAATTTAGGACAGAAAAATAATACTGCAATGCATACGTAATCTACTTTTTCTACGAAAAACACACCGTTTTCTTACCAAGTATCGTACGTAACGCTACCTCATATTTTGTTCTTTAGAGTAGTCATGCCCGGTACGTCATGAAAATCATTACTTTATGTCGAGTATACTTTAGCAGATTCGGAGTGCACTAGTGTTGAGAATACTTGGATTGAAATTAGACATAGCATTAAACTTTCAGCAAAAGAAAAATTGGAACACATAGAAATACGTAGAAACAAACCATGGTTCGACAAGGAATGCATTAAACTAGCAGCGAAGAGAAAACAGGCAAAATTACGTTGGCTACAAAATCCGAATGAAATAGCTACACAAAATTGTGTACACATCAGGCGGGAAACTTCCAAAATTTTTAGAACAAAGAACTTTTAAAATTAAGGAACTTGAAGATAATAGTAAAAATAAAAACATTCGGGACATGTATAAAGGGTTCAACAAATTTAAGAAAGGCTATCATCCTCGTGGTCATACATTAAACAAAGCTGATGGAACATTACTTACTGATACGGATAGCATCATAATAAATGGAAAGATTTCTTTGGCGATTTGCTTAACATGCAGCCAAAAACTAATCTGCGTGGATAAAAGGAGATACACATCGCATAACCGTATATTCCATAACCCAACCGAATAGAAGTAGAAACCGCTATGAAGAAATTAAAGAAACACAAATCTCCGACTGTAGACGAAATTCCGACTGAGTTATTTTAGCTGAAGGCGAAAAATTGTGGAACAAGATACACGAACTCATTCTCCTTATCTGGAACAAGGAAGAATTGTCACAAGAGTGCAAAGAATCAATCATTGTTCTAATCCACAAGCAAGGCGACAAAACTGACTGTAATAATCATGAAGCCATTTCTCTTCTGTCAAAATCCTTTAAAATCCTTTCATATATTCTATTAGCAAGATTGACCCCATACGCAGATGAAATTATTGGAGATTATCAGTGCGAACTTAGACAAAATGGATCGACTATCGATCAAATATTTACCCTTCGCCAAATACTCGAAAAGAAGTCTGATTACAAGACCCCGGTACATCAACTATTTATTGATTTTAGAAAGGCTTACGACTCGGTTAGGAGAGAAACATTATGCAACGTTCTTACAGATGAATTCCAAAGTGAAGTCCGGGTAGGAAAATTTTTGTCCACGAGCTTCCACGTCGAAAATGGCCTGAAACAAGGAGATGCGTTGTCGTCATTATCAACTTTGTTCTGGAACACGCTGTAAGGAAAATCAAAGATAGCAGCCAGGGCCTAGAGTTCAACGGTATTCACCAGGTTATGGCATATGGTAATGATGTAAATTTAATAGGAAGTGACAGGAGAACAATAGAGAGAAATGCAGGGATCTTATTAAAGACTTACAGGGACATGGGTTTAGAAGTTAATGCAGAGAAAACAAAATACATGGAACTGCGTCTGGACCCTAATACGGCAAATTATGGATGCGTTCAAATATTAAATAATACTTTTGACAAAGTGGATATCAATATAGGTCAATCTAGGGTCAATATTAACAGACGAAAATCATATTCACAAAGAAATTAAATGTCGAGTAAAAGGAGGAAATTCGTGTGATTATTCAGTTCAAAATCTCTTGTCGTCGCGAATTCTGTCGACCAATCTGAAGCCTAAAATATATAAAACGATAATCATGCTTGTTGTTCTATATGGTTGCGAAACATGGTAACTTACTCTGAGGGAAGAACATAGACTGAAAGTATTTGAGAAGAAGATCTTGAGACGAATATTCGGACCCAAGAAGAACGGTAATAGGGAATGGCGGAAACTTCATAACAAGGAACTACATAATTTGTATGGTTTACCAAACATTGTTAGGGTCATCAAGTCTAGGAGGCTTAGGTGGACCGGTCATGTAGCTAGGATGAAAGAAAGTAGAAACGCTCTCAAAGTCTTTACTGGAAGACCAATCGGAAAACGACCATTAGGAAGACCTAGGTGCAGATGGAAGGGCAATATTAAGATGGATCTCGCACGGATACATAGTTGAAACTGGATCCAGTTGGCTAAGGATAGAAGCCAGTGGAAAGCTTTTGTGAACGCCTCGTTCAGCCTCCGGGCTCCATAGGCCATAGAGTTAGTTAGGTAGTTATATGTCGAGTATAATATGTAAAATTACTCACACTTCTGTTATGATGCACACCAGACAAGACTGTTGATCAACTCACATGAGACATTTAAGCAAGGTAGGGATATAAATAACAATCTTATGTTTTGTTTTGAGTATATTTACTGACTACTAGTTAACAGACATAAGTTCATTCTAAACTTATTAATTCAATATTTATTTAATTTTTTATAGATTCAATATTTATGTAAATATTTTTAAAAAATCCTTGTCTCCTATACAATTGGGATTCTTTTCCCTGCATACGATTCTCTTTACTGTGATACTATATTTTCAAGTAATGCACAATAATAATAAATAATTGTTTAAAAGTATTCAACAACTGAAATATTTTCAAGCTAAATGCTTCCATTAAAAAAAAATAAATTTCCTCAATGAGTATAAAAAGTAAAATGTAAACAAATCAAACAAATATATTCAAAACTGAAACAATGACCAAAAATTGAAATAAAAATTTCAAAATAGGAAAATTCAAAAATTAAATTCTCAAAAGAAAAGATCAACTTAAAATATTTAGATTATTTTGGCAATCACTAATTTGCAAATAAAATTTAAAAATAATATGATGAATATCTTAAGACGAAATGTTGATTTTGTTAAAATATTTAGCAAAAAGGAAAAGTAGTCAGCAAATGAAAGTGTATAAAGAATAACATTTCATTAGTCAGTCAATCTGATTCCTACAAGACTAATGACTTTAGCATGTGAGTCTAAACTACAAATCCTTACGTTCGTTTTCTGGAAGAAAGTGATCTAAAATATATTGTAATGATTTTAGTAGAGTCAATAATGGACCGAGATTTATCCCTTCACCAATTGTATTATAAAATTAAGTCTTTTGTGTTTACTAAAGTTCTAACAATAAAGCGTTCTGTACGGGTAACCCCTTAGCTTCATAGCAGCCTCCGGGATTTTCAAGAATTTGGTCCTAAGTAACCTCCGCTCATACGTATGGTACTTACGGTGATCCCCTTAGCTTCATAGCAGCCTCCAGGGATTAGTTGTGGTTAGGATGATCCCTTCGCTTCATATCAGCCTCCAGGGTTTAGGTTAGGTTACGATCAGTTGGTCGACTGATGCTGGGTCCCTCAGTGTGCGGGCTTTTATCTGTCCTCTTCGGGTCCTTCCGTGAGGTCCGTCTTCTTTCGGTGTTCCTCGGTGTCTTTGTGGCAGCTTCTCTTCTGCTACACTGTCTACAATCAATAGGACGTGTTCTGTTGACATGTGCTTTTGTCGTGATGTGGGGATCCTTACAATATTCAAGTATTTTCAAACATTTAAATATTATCAAAATTTTGAAAGAGATCAGTCAATTATACTTCATCAAGAATATTAACTTTCTAATGTTCATGGAATCAGATTATCCAGAAACAGCTTTCTATTAATGATTTTAGACTCTGAGTGGTGATTGAAGTTAAAAAAGTGAAATTATTGTTGCTGAATACCAACCAATTTAAATAAGTATATATCAGTTATCATATCTCAGAAATTTTCACATAAATGACCTCAGAATATGAGTCCTAGGTACAATACTACAGTTTAAAAAGTGAAATTGTTTACTCAATCAATCAAATAAAGGATAGATTATCTTTGACTATGAATTATTACCAAAATTGAAAATATGAACTTTTTGCTACATATTGAAAGGTATTAATAATCACATATTGGATTTGAAGTGATATTTTGTTTCACAAATAACCCTACAGTACGACATTTAATTGAAATCGTAAAGATCAACAAATTAACAAAGTTAAATTAAGAAAAACTGAAAATTAATAAAACATTTGAAAATATCAAAACTAAATTTGCAAAGTGATTAGCCGATCATATTCCACCAAGAACAGTTATTACGACGTATAGTATGCTAAACTGTTGTTGTTAGATATTAACCGGTTTTAATAATTATTTATTTGGTTTGAAGTCCTAACATTTTTACCAATGCTTTTAGATTGTAGTCGTAACTACAATCATAAGGTTCAAACTTTTCGAGCTGAAGGTTTTAAACAGTGACCAATTTTAAACAAAAAAATAAACTTATTAAAATTGAACAAATATTTGGAACTGATCAGTAAATCACATTGTGTGAAGAATAACTTTCAAAGAAACTACTTTATTTATTTACAGAAATGAATACTACAGGTAACGATACCCACTTACAGTGTTCACAAAAACAGATAAACAAACAACAGTAGAATAAACAGACAAGTGATAATTTTAATGAGTGTTTAATCATCGATTCTGGCACTTAAAGAATTTACTACATTTTAAAATTTAGTGAAGGACGTTCTGAATATATCAATAATTGGATCATCCACGCACAGTTTGTTCTAGAGGTCACACATGCTCCAAATAGGTGAGCTTTTCATCATATTGGTTATTAATGTTCTACAATGAAATAAGCCAGCTTTTGGACGTCCTCTAACGTTGGGGACTTTAAATTTCAAAATTCAAGTAATTGTCACACTTGGATTTTGTTATTTAAAATTCTATATAAAAGGCGGAGTAACCGAACTTTTATTCTACTGTTGAGGGATACAATGTTCAGTTGTTTAATTAAACATTGATATGTTTCAAATTTAGGATATATGCCTTCTTCCTTGAAAACTAAGTACCTTGCGAATTTTGATTGTATCATTTCTATTTCACGGCTATATTTTTTACTTGCAAGGTCCCAGTTTTCGACAGCGTATTCTAGTTTAACGAATGAGTTATATATCGTTTTTAATGTGTCTTGTTTCTTGAAATCCCTTTTAGTTCTAATCGTATACCCCAGATTTCTATAAGCTTCGCTCACAATTTTTTTTAACGTGGTTGGAAAATGTAAGTTTTGTGTCAAAGGTGACCCCGAGGTCTTTGAACTCTTCGATCCTTTTAATATTGACGTTACCAATGCAATAGTTAAATTTTAGAGATGTGTTCTTACGTGAATATGACATTATAAAACATTTATTTACATTCAGGTTCAGATCATTGAGTTGACACCATTTGGAAAAAGCATTGATATCATTTTGTAGAGATACCGAGTCATTGACATTACTAATACATTTTCCGAATTTTAGGTCATCTGCATAATGCTCAATGATTTTTGCAGTCTATTGGGAATATTATTAATCAAGATTAAAAATAAAAGTAAGCCAAAGTATGAGCCCTGAGGGACCACTGAGAGCACTAAATATTCATCAGTTTGTATACCTCGGTACGATACCCTTTGGCGACGATCTTTAAGATAGGAAGAAAATAAATCAATTGCCGAAACTGAGAGGTTTAAACATTTCATTTTGCTTAAGAGGACATCATGGTTAACCTGATAGAAACCTTTAGTGATGTCTGTATATATAACATCAACCTGCTTTTTTTCTCAAAACATGTGGCTATAAAGTCAGTAAGAAGAATTAGGTTTGTAACGTTGGATCTGCCAGATAAAAAGCCATGCTGGTTAGGGGAGATTATGAGCAGTACGTGCGATAACAGTAGTTGATAAAGAAAACTTTAAAAAATCTTTGCTGGTGAGCTTAGTATGGCTACTGGTCTATGGATTTCCAGTTTGTCTGTTTCATTACACTTAGGAATTGGGCAGACAGAGCTGGTTTTTCACTTTGTCGGGAATTCACCTTCTGCCAAGAACATGTTGAAGATACATGCTAGGGGGGCAGCAGGTAAATGCATGCATCTCTTAATGATGCATAGTGGGATTCCATCAAGATCACAAGCTTTTTTGGGTTTGAGCCTTTTTATAGCATTCTCAACTTCAGAGACAGGAATGTCAAAAGGTACAAATGAGTCAAGAACTTCATTCATTTCATGTTCTTTAAGAAGAGCATAGTCACGAGTGGCACTTTGAGATTTGTAAGTAGAAAGAAAGTGTTGGGCGAATGCATTGGCAATTCCCTCATTGCTAGTTAATGTTGCATTATTATATGTGAGAGTGTTGTTTGTCTCTTTCCAATTTTTATGGCGTATAAAAGACCACAATTTTTTTGTCAAGATTACTGTCAATTTCGGTTTCTTTAATGTATTTATTGTAGGCTGCGTCAATGAGCTTTTTTGATTCCCTACGTAAATTTTCAAATTGCTTTCGATGGTATTGAGGATTTCCTACACCGCGTTTCCAGTTCTTGTGATGGCGTGATTAACTTTTAACTATTCTAATTAATTCTTTTGTAAACCAGCAGGGAAAGTTTGAGCTGACGTAGCTCCTTTTGTAAAATACAGTTTTTTCGAACATCTCCTCTAAACTTTCGTAAAAATAGTCGAGTGCCTGGTTTCCACGGCATTGATTAAACCCATGCCATCTGATGTTCGATATTTTCTCATACATCATTTCAGAGTTGGCATTGCGAAAACTTCGAACATAAATGAGTTTGCTTTCTTCTACTATATAGCTTTTGTTATATAATATTTCAATGAGAAGTTGAGGATGATGTCCATCAGCTGGTACTAGAGTTTGTGTTTCACTGTGTACGTACAAGTTTTCAATATTGGTGAGAACTAAATCTAATGTTGTGTTGTTGGTATTAATGACATTGCTTTTACTTGTAAGATTATAGTAGCACATGAAGTTATGGAGGCCAAGACATTTCTGTGAACCTTTTCTGAGATCATAGCTACAATTAGTAATTTCTGGTAAATTAAAATCAGCTATAAGGAGTATTCGTCACCCCACGGGACAGACTACAGAAAGTATCAAGGAAACATTCATAGGTAGTTAATTTCGAAGAGGGGGAAATGTGCTATACCGGGGATGCAAATAACTAATCGCCCGGAGCGAGTGCTTCATCGGTGCGGGCGAGTATTTAATATCATACCGAGTGGGATGTGACCTAGTAGCTTTTTTCTTGGGCGAGTAAAATTTTGTTGCTTATTTGTATCCCTGTGCTATGCTTATAAAAAGGGACATGTTATGGTTAATTACAGTTTTAGTGAGAGCACATTGTATTGACAAGTCCAGTAAATCAAACGGAACTGAAGATATTTTATTTTGTATTCCAATAAACACACCGTCTCCATCTTTTTTACCCACTGATGTGTCACGATCATGTCTGTTCATGTGGTACCTAGAGTCTACCACTCTACTATCTTTAATACTCGATTTTTACCAGCTTTCAATTACAGCCATTGCACTGTAATCATTGGATAAAACGTTATTATAAAAGAATAAAAGATTGCTACGCAGCCCTCTAGCATTAGGAAAGCCAACTCTAAATAAGTTTATACTCACATGGTTTGCATTGTCCTTCCTGCCTGTCAAATGTTGACATTCCCTGGCTGTTCGTACCTCGCCTCAGGCAGTGCCTTGGAATGCACCCTGTCCGTGCTGTGTGGCACTTCGCTGAGATCGTGAGGGGGAAGGGGGAATCTGTTGTTCGTTATTGCTTTGTTTTGTTGATGTGCACTCACCACTGGAAGGGAGGGGGAAAGCCGGACGTTGATTGCAAGAGAAGATGCTTCCGTTATCTGGGAGGTTGTCCCAATTTCCATTTTGGGGATAGGGAAGGAAACACTGATTCTGAAAATTCCAAGCAACTGGAGGTTCATTCGTATCACCTGAATTGCCATTCTCAAGGTCCCAAATGAAAATGAAATGAAATCTTCCAGTTTTACGTCCCACGATTATGCCAGCAAGACTAAGGGAGACGGTAATGGTGAGAGGGGAATGAAATGGTGGAATGAAAAAAAGTGGTAGGAAAAGGGAGAACCTCGAGGAAACCCACGCACACGGTGTTGGTCCACCACAAATTTCACTTGGCGGGAGCTGGGATCGAACCCGGGACCTCACGCACCAGACGTGAACGCTCTACCACTGAGCCACCGTGTTAGAATTTTGTAGATATGTGGATTGTACAGAACATTTTGTTTTGGGAGTTCACATATTGAAGTGATAGTCCTGGTACCCCTCTCAAACTTTAAGTCGGGCCATCAAAATACATTAGCCTCGTAAAAATATATTTACACCTGTACCGAATCATGTAGCCACATAACGTGTTAAAGGCTTATCAAATAAGGTAAATTAATTCGCTATCAATCCATATGGAGAACACGAGATGATACCAATGTTTCACAGTTTTTCTTACAGAAGGATATAAGTAGGACAAACAAATTTACATAATTATATATTTGATTTCTAGACAACATTTTAAAACAATTTCCAAATTGACGTCTTGATCCAGTGTAACGCTCCCTAAATTTGAATATTAGGTTTACATCACTTTAAGTTTCTATTGACGAAAGAAAGTAGAATCTACAGCAATTCCTGTGACTGAATCAGTGCCGGATAATTATTTTTCAATACGTTTCAATTTTTGTCATTGGAAATTAATATTCACTTTGAATCAAGCAAAAGGCATATAACATCTTGTCAGGTGAATGGAATCGAAAGTAGAACATATCAAATATGAAGTCTATAAACCAATTTCTGTAACTTTAACCAGTTTGCACTGTTGTGGATATCGCTTAAACAGATAATATTTTGTATGTACTCGTCCACATTTGCATATCTAGATAAACGACGAAGTAAAACTTATTCCTAAAACACTAAGAACATATAAAAAATCCATAATTTTCTATCTTGTTTCCATTTTTGCACCTCATTTTGTGAAACTGGAAGTAATAGTATATTCGAACAATTCAATTAAAAGAACAATAAACAAACTGAGGGAGATGCTCTAATTCCTTGAGACATTGAACCAACTTAGAGAACACTTATCACTATATCTTGCCGTTGTTTATGACAATCAACGTAGAAAACAAAATCCACTAATGTTTGCATAATTTTCGTTTTAAATTTTGTGGTCACCAACAAATGAGAACATTTTGTCCGGTCGCTGAATTACTTTGTAAATTACGTATCTTACATTTTCAGTATAAATATTAATATTAATAGCTGAATTACTAGAAAAATGCGATCACTTCCCTTTTTCAAGAAAGCCAAGAACTTATTGTGCAGTATTGTTTATTGTTACGCTGAAGTAATTCTAAAATTCTATGTGTCTATCTATTGCAGTTTCTTATATTTGATTATTACCTTTGAAGTAGAAAATAACTCATTTTTGTTCACCTAACGTACAAGATAAATAAGATAAATGTTTTCTTAGACGGTGAATCAATAAAAATAAAAATTCACCTCAACTTATATTACTGACATACGATGTAGTCATTCTTCAAAACTTAAATTAAAAATAGGATTGTAAAGAACTGAAAATATCTTAGCTTCAGTTTCAGATCTTAAATAATACTTTTATTTCGAGTCTATTTAGTTAACAACAATACAATGTAAAGCAGTAACGTTATTCGAGCGTAGGTTGACTAGGAAAATCAAATATTCGAAGTATAGTCAATATGTTCAGTTTGTGTAGTGAAAGAACATTTTCGAATAGAAGGAAAGTAATATACGGATTACATCGGAAGAATTTTCGCAATCTGAAGGCTACCCGATTCCAGGTAGTTTTGAATATGAATAACGAAGCGTAATCCGATATCACAGGTTTAAGAAGTGTTTAGTCCCCTATCGGTTTCTATTAATATCAAAGTCAAAGTGGGATGATACATTATCAAAATATATAACTGTACGTTATCTTAATCCACATGAGAAATGCTGTCGTCAAAGTGGCCGCGAATAAAAATAGACCGCTGATAATTGACCCTCATCAGAGGAATCTATAAAAATGGCATATATTACAAAATTACAAAGGTAAAAATGGCCCCTCGTCAAATATGGTCCGGTCTCAGAGCTTTACTTAACTGGACAATGGTCAAATATTACATGTTTATAAAATTTCTCACCCCAAAGACCAGGCAAAAGAAGACATGCGCCAAAAATATCTGAGAACAAAGTACATTACATATATAAAAGTAGTTGCAAAATTGTTGGCATGTCAGATGGGTATGTATGAGAAATGAAGAAGTATTTTTGCTGATAAGGGAATGCAAGAATAGGAAATGTTGCGTATGGTAATGACTGCGCGTCATTCAGTAGAAAACAGCAATGTAGTAATGTACAGGGGAAAATGGAAGTACATTAAGAATATATTTCTGAATAATAAATATCAAGTGTGATTCAAGATTGGAGTTATACATGGGCACAGGTCAAAAATGGTTTCAGGATCTTTGTGACGATATTTTCGCCAAAATCAAAGGATCACTAAGGATCGTGTTATACACATACACAGATTCATGCACTGAGGGTGTACGAGTTATTCCACATGAGAGACAGATGGTGTTAAAGATGGGAGACGATTACATAAAGGAGGGTAATAAGTATTCTTATGTACATAAAGCCACACAAGAATGATAAGTATGTTTCCTTTTTTAAATCAAGATTTTGTATTAAAACGAAACATAAACAAGGAGAAGCTAGTAGAAGAGGTCCAAAATAATAGACATATATAACATTAATATAATTATAATAGTTAATCTACTCAAAGTATTTACATGTGGCTCTGTATGCCCATATCGTCCACTTTGGTTGCAATATGAATGTTTATTTTGATTATTATTTTATTTTCAATGTAACTGAAATAATTATTAAAGTATTTACGATATCGTGTATGATCCTTAGATAATTACATTCTACTTCACTCTATACAAATGGATCATTACCTGAAGGACAGAAATGAACAGCTTACACTAAAGGATTAGTACAAGCAGTAGATTTAAAATCATTCGGGTTAAATAAAGATCTAAGTTGTATGATAAACGGTGTTTTGATTATAAAGTGAAAAAGTGGAAACTATATTGGCTTATAGTTCCTTTAATTGATACGAGGAACAGTTTTTCTTATAATTGTTATCAACTACAAATAAGTGAACATTAAAATAATATGACATTCCTGGGTGACGTCGAAAAATCTTAATCCTTCGGGGTCAAAACCTATCGTGAAACATGTATGTATCACGTTTTAACTTCTCACTACTATTATGACTCCCGAAGCTAAATTTAGGTCCATATCTTGGAACGTTTTAACATAACAAAAATAGTAGAACGATTCTTCATTTATGATGCCATTTTTCGAATTTTTCAAGTTACATACTCGTTGCTCCTACAATACGTTTTATCGAAGTTCAATAATTTTTGAACTACATATGGTTTTCCTTAATTTCCACCAAACGACCAAAGAAAGACGAAGAAGCAAATTGATTCGCACTAGCCGTAGGGTTAAACTTAAAATAACCAAGGTTCAGCAACCATGTAATTTCACCACAAATACAATAATTAATGACAACAGAATGTTTATTCTTTTCAATTGCATTTCTCCTCTCTTATTTATATGCACTTTTGATTATATCAATTTCAGAATCTGTTCGTGGATCATTCTACCCAAAATGTCGTGACCTTTAAACCAGGTCTTTTTTAAGCCATTGTCTTTCTGACAACGTGGGTAATTTCCGACCGATAATTTTGACCGTAATCATTTGGCAACACTTTTTCAATATAGGCTTCAGATATACCTTCGCTGGTAATTCGCATTTTAGCGCGCGGGATCGTTTTGAAATAGAGTTATTTTGATTTGGGAACTTCTAACAAGGGTTCGTTTGTGAACTTTTTCCTTGTCCGTCTTGAGGTTTCGTTTCGACCAGGACCCTTTTGACCTCAGATTCGTTATCGTTCTTCTCTTCTGGTCCTTCTGGTCCACCATTATCGTTCTTCTCTTCTGGTCCTTCTAACGTGGAAACAGTAGAATATTACGATTATGATTGAATCCACATCTCAGAAACGTATTCGTATTTAAATAGAAATGCGGGACAGTGGAATAATTCGTTTCCAATGACTTTCATAATTTAGATGAAAAATATCGTATTTTGTTAAAAACAAAACATATCTCAAATAGTTACTACTGAAATTTCAACATCTACACAATTCGAATTACAAAATGTTGTACAACGAGGAGTAACTTAAG
Organism: Thermobia domestica; assembly: GCF_964235325.1. Lineage (NCBI taxonomy): Eukaryota > Metazoa > Arthropoda > Insecta > Zygentoma > Lepismatidae > Thermobia > Thermobia domestica. The sequence continues at coordinate 123,283,827 of NC_137467.1, forward strand.
ATATTTTAGAGAGTGCTCAGAGATCATACGAAAAGTTATACGAACCTGGTTTCTGAAACAGGTGAGGAATTCTGTTCGGCCCGAAAATCTGTTGAGATTCAGTTAATAATACATAGTACATTATTTAATGGTGTAAACATAAACATTATATCTCATTGGGAACGTACAAGAGTAAGCTTTAGAACAATGTACACATCATTTCAAGTATGCTTAACGAAAGAAATATCACGGAGAATTTAAAATCACTCTAAATTCCTTTCCTTCAATTATTGCATTCTATTCAATGCAAACACTCTCAGTCGGCAACATAAAAATCAAGGTGGATATACGCAGCGTTATATGTTCATTACTTTTTAAAGAATCAAATTGGTTATATGAAAAATAGTCGAGAGAAACATCACGAAACTGTACGAGAATAAAAGCGACGTTGCTCGGTTTTCGTGACTGTTTATTTCAGTAATATTTTGACAATAATTTATATAGAATAATAATTAATTGTATTTAACAATGTCATGGAAATTTTGTTAATGTGATAAAACGAACCTTAAAAAGTTAAAGTAGAAAAATACGGTAAAAGATTAGAAAGATAGTGAAAATGTAGTTGCGCTACACTACAAAGTCAAATTCAGTAAAGGAGGACAAAATATATACCAAACAGACCATTCCAGATTTCTGATGCAGATTATGGTATCTAACCAAAGAAGCATTTCAAATGTATCACCTACTTCTTCAACGCATTTTTGCAGTACCAGTAATTACATGTGATTTTGCCCGTCTGGTGTAATATTGCGCTCCTTGTTGGCAATGAATGAGTAGTCAATGCTTAGTCGTAGTTCTTCTATTGAGTTAAATCTTTGTCGATACACGATGTCTTTCAATCACCCAGACAAGCAGAAATCCATAGATGTTATATCAGATTAAGAGATCGTCAGTGAACTGGTCCTCGCAGAACAATGCAGCATTTTGATATTTTTATCAAGATACTGACGTACAAAGTGGAAGGTGTGCGGTGGTGCTCCACCATGCCCGTATATTAACGTGAATCTACTTCGAAGAAGGAATTTCTTCAATGGTATTGGTACGTAATCGTGTACAAAGTGCAATTGGATTTCACCCGTCAACGACCAAGGCATGGAAAATGGAATAATAATCTTATTGTCTAATAACCACAGACAATCCTTTCTTTGACAATGTTTCGTTAATGCCTTCAGAATAACGGGATTTCGTTTGATGATTTGGAGCTAGGAGGTTTAGTGGTGTAACGTGTATATTTTATTTAAGTAATTTAATTGCCTGAAAGATAATAATTTCTAACCCACAATACCAAAAATTGGTTAATTTAAAAAGCGTCTTATGAACTAAAGTAATCAACAAACAAGCTTTCAAAAGACTGATAAATATTTAGTTTTAACTTTTGGATGCTTACGTATATATACACATTCTTATATGTTTATGTATTTTATCTTATACATGAAAGAAATAGGAGGAAGTTCAAATACTACGTACCAGGTCCAATTGTCTTCCTAAAGTTTTCAAAGGAAATAAAAAATAATATTATGACTTCCGACTGATAGTAATATTTTTGATGGAAAAATATACGTGCATGTATATTTTTCCGAGTTCTTCTGTTTTTACTATTCCCATCATTTCATGATATCTTTTACTATTATTAGGATATATCTTATCCTTGGATCATAATCGTTAGATACAATACTAATACTAGTAATAATAATAAGAATGTTCATGCTATACTCACCGCCGTAGGGCTAAGACGGCATACTGAGTCTCAAGTTCTAATCCTGACAAGAAAACTTTGAAATTATAATTCATTATGATGGTTCGGATTTCACAATTGTTGGTCTATATCTCATGTGCTATGAACTGCATCCAAGCAAAAATAAATGAATTCTAAAATATATCTCAGGTTACGAGAGCAAACAGGCCATTATTTTAAATCATACAAACAAAAAATGCCTATTTCAATCAAATATAGCGCCTTCTAAGGAAATAGCTATTAATAATTTTTATGGAGCAAAAGAACGTGTAAAATAACAAATAAAAACTGTTTCCTAAGAAACGCAAAAACCTACTCAGGTATGTATCTGCAAGCAATTTTACTACCATAACCAAATGATTGCATAGAAGTGCTGAATTAAAAGTTACCTTGCTTAACACACTATTTCTCTCATCAATCGATGTCAGAAATAAGTGGATTAGAACCTTTAAATTTCGTGAAATTTCGTGCCCTAGATTGTAAATAAGGCGATACCGTGATATTTTTTTGTCGTTCACAAAATCTCTGAAAGCGTTAGATGTTTTAATAAATATATTCCTCGTACCCAAGAGTATAAGTAACGCAAGACTTTGGGAATTACTTATCTGAAAGCGGGAAGGGGTAGTTAAATAGAATTTATTTGGGTCCACCAGATCTTAACTATTTTACCTAGACGCTACAAAGTTTAAATAAGTAATAACTATTGTATTCTAAATTGGATATAAATGACTTATATGAAATGCATATCATAGCGGGACGGGTTTCAACCATATTTCAATATATTCTCCAAATCTCCAAAACTATTATATTTATACACTATTAAGTTTGTGTAAACGTTTTTCTTGCAACTTAAGTCGTAGATAAGACGAAAGTTCGCGAAATACGTATTTGGTGGAAGGATACAGGATAGAATCCAAATATCAAAAATTTTTAGATGTAGGACGTAGATTTTTGGACCTATAAATATTCTAGATTTAGGACCTGTAAATATTCTATTTGCATTGTAGGGTTTATGGTGAAGACAAGTTTTTAAAATTGAGTATCCTAAGAGAAGACTGCGGTTTTAATCCTATCTTTCGACGCCCACCGTATCTCCGTAACTAGTTGGCATATAATCTCCAAAGTTTGTTGTCTATTTATCCATTATTTTTGTAAAATTTAGGCTTCTAGGAGATGAGGGGCTTCAAGAGTTATCAGAGGAATTTAGTATCTCACAAACCCTTCAAGTTTGGTACATAAACCTCAGCATATTGTTTTGTTATTATAAATAAATTGACGTTTATTAAAGAGTTTTCGAACGTTAAGATTCTTCATTAGGTAGTGGGCCACTTTTGTATATCATTCCAAATTATGTAATAAAAATATCCTGAGGAAGAAAACCTTTCAAAAATACTAAATTGACTTTTGAGTAAAGTTAACTGAGTCAGCTTGAGCTTCAGTAACTCCACTTTGAATAAAGTGTATATAGTAAAGAAATAAATGATTTTAATATATTCTTGATTTTTTAATCAGAGTTTCCTTTTGTCAAAAAGAACGGTCATTTCAGCAAGTAAAATTGTATTTCAAGACTTGTATTTAGTTTATTACACAATCAATTGAAGAACGTGCTCTAATAGACTTTTTGAAGACTTGTTTTAAAATTACTTAGTCATGAGCAGACTCCTAAATCGATTGGAGTTTTTACTTTTAATGAAAGTCTGTGCTTATGGTTTTACTTTTGATTTTACAAGATTTAACGTGCTACACAAAAATAAATCTATGTCTATTTTATCGTTATTCTGTACATCATGACTTAAATACTTTATGATCAGTATTGACCTTCATTTTGATGAAAGTATATTATCTGAGTCTGATTATCCAAGGATACTGAGGTCGACTTAAGATGGAATAATTTGAACTCTACTGTACTCCTCTTCTAATACTACAGTGATTCATTTCTTAAAACATTTACTTTATGGCATAAGCAACCTAGAAGTTAATCGAAATAAATACAGATATCTTTGATTCAATTTTTTGACGTCTCAAAGCCAGTTCTGATCCAAACCCTTGCCCTCCATAGTTCTATTCTCAACTTTGTGACCTGTTATTCTCATCTACTTAACTATTACATAATACAACCCTCTGTACCACGGTATATTTTATAGGCTCTCGTGTCAGCAGTATCATTATGTTACCTGTATGATATTCGGTACCTCTGAATGTTGAGACATTTCGCATTGTGAAAAATAAAATCAGGAACATGCTTCTTGAATCACGTTTTGATGCCCTATAATTAATTCATAATAATACAGCAATTAAAATCAATTAATTTAGAGCTATACGGAGGTATGGTGTACAGGAAGGTGGCGTAGAATTGATTTCATATCTTAAGTTTCATTATTTAACGGGCTTAGGTTTAAACAACAAACATGATTTTCCATTCTGACAATTTATAAAGGATGTTATCTGTTAAAATTACATAAACTAATAACAAATAAATTTGTCCATGGTGTTACAAAATCCCATAATCTCTGCTACTATACAACGCAGTAAACATAATTCACCTCATCTTCATCTGAGTCATGGTATAGGTAAAAGTACGACATTTTAACACAATACTTATTTCTTCATTACGAAATCTAGAGGTATGTTGTAACGTTAGTTTACTTTTCGTTACCTTCCCTGATTCAAATATACTTGGAATACTTATAAAGTCCACGATATTATAAATGAATTGCACCACAGTTATGCACTTTTAGATTATATATATATTTTCACATATAGGACTACCTTATTTGTCACCTTAAAATAACCTACATCCAATTAGAACAATGTGGTTCTTCGTTCTATATTTTTCTACATTACCATAACCACCAAATAAATGAGTTGTCATAGAATGACAACAAGAAAAATCTCAATATAATACAAAATATTTAAATTATTTCTTTATGTAATTTTTCTTCCTCTTGATAGATTGTGCCTTTTAAATAGCTCGTTTTGCCCGTAAATAAAAACGATACTTAAAAGTACATAAGAAATATACATTATCGTTGTATAATGGCTCCCGATCTATTGGACTTCTTTACGTTGATCACAATTAAAGAAAGAATCCTGGACCGTTAAACATTTCATATACAAGTTACCTTAGCTTTTGAATAACCCTCGTAAAAATTACAATTCATAAAATAATATTTCATTTTCATTTTATCTAAATATCATTTTATATTTATTAAATAGTCAATTTTATTTTCATTTTACAAAATTACCGACGATAAGGAATTATTCAAAATGTGGTGCGTTTGTTCGTTATTTTCAGGTCCTAAATAGATTCTTTAACTCAATGCCATTTATACTCGTTAACAATAAAATTAGTATAAGCTGAAATACAACATAACTTATTTCATTTATTCGGGCATAGTTAACATAAACTTAATAGACAATATTTGTATCGATGCATAGATGTAATTGCATAGAATTCAGAAGAAGTACAAATTACAAAGAAATTATAACTTAAATATATTCTAATAGATTCATATATAGATTGAAAATTATGCCGAATTCTCATGCATTCCTCGTAATCAATTCCACAGACCAAGGTATGGACTTTCTAAACCAAATACATCCGATTCTAACAATATTAATACAACTGTATAGGATTCAAACAAATTACAAACTACAAATGAAATCATAACAATATTCAAAGTGAAAAACAAAAACTAATTGAATATATTCTGTCAGACTCCATAACTTTAGCTTAAGTTACATTAACAAAAGATTCGATTAGGTTACATTGAACAGCACAATCTTGAGCACAGTCCTGTATGTTATTTACTTCACCAGTTCTTTGGTTCCTATTTTGAAAATTTCTGCCACCTATGTAATTACTACGAAATCTGGAAGTAAGTGGAAAATTGGATCGATTGTTTACATTGTTCCTAAAAACTGTACGATTATTATTTCGGTTTCTTCTAAAATTAGGTTCGGTCGTATTGCCATTATGGGAAAATCTAACATTACCTCTCATATTATGATTACAGTCTCCTCTAACATTGATATTTCGTACAGAAATATGATTAGCTAGGTTTCTGTTAGTATTACCTTGCAATCTAAACTGACTTTCATAATTTTGAACTATTATTACCGTATTAAATGATTGAAATGAATACACTGCGAATAAATCAATATTCTTATTGATGTGATAATACCTGATTCCTGCTGATATGGACTGATTTGCTTCAAGTCATTGTACGTTGAAATTACAAACTCTGTAAGACCTTTGTCTACTTTAGAATCAAAACGTCGGTTTCTAATTTGAGCATCCCGGTCTGCTAATATAAAATCGTTTTCGAAATTTGACAACAGTGCATTTTTAAAATCTGTATAACTACGTAGACTACCTCTTATCGCTTTATACCATACCGAACAAGGTGGTAACAATATATGTGGCAATATTTTAAGGAAATTAGCCTTATCTATACCTATTAGATCACATTCTTCAAATTTTTCTAAAAAAATGTACTCGCTGGGATGTCTTCAGTTCTACCGCTGAATTTAGTCAAGGATCTGATTTCACTAAATTTCACGCGATTACCTGTAGTACTAAAATACCTTGGATGTCTTGGCTTTACGTGCGTATGGTTATTTCCATATGGTCTTATTTCCTCATCTTCAGAGATGGTGTCCTCCCTTTCAGAATAACTAACTCTCCGATGGATTGCTGTTTTCTCCACAGGGCCTTGATCCAGTCCCCCTGGGTTCCTCATACACCACGTTGAGTGCATTATCATGATTACACTTTGTAGTACTGATTTCCTCTTTAATGGTCTGTACCTCCTTTTGCAATCTCCGAATTTGATTTACATGTTCGTTGACTTGCGTTTCTACTACATTAACGGTATCTCTCGTCACTGCAAAGCTATGGATAACTTGCTCGATCCTATTGTCGGTTATTTCCAATTTGGTATTTATCTGTTGCGTTACTTGCTCCAATTTAGAATCAATCTGCTGTCCTATTTGTAATTTCACTTGTTCCAATCTAGAGTTCACCTGTTGTAATATTTGTTGAGTTACTTGTTCCTGTCTGGAATCCAATTTGTAATCTTTCTGTTGTCGTATTTGTTGAGTCACTTGTTCTAATCTGGAATCCATCTGCTATGTCATGGAATCTATCTGTAGTATCATGGAATTCATCTGCAGTCCAAGCTGCCGTAAGAGATCAACCACATTCGTTGAAATTTCTATTGCTGGAATATTGACATCTCCAAATTCTATGTTGGTACTCATTTTAGTTCTTCTACAGTTTAGTTCTTCTGTATAAAACTTTCTTTTATTACGCAGTAAAATGTACTTCGTGTTGTTGAGATTATTTACTAAACTTCTGACTAATCTCAAGGTCGCCGGGATTCGACACCATCTATAAAATATGTAACGTCAGTTTACTTTTCGTTACCTTCCCTGATTCAAATACACTTGGAGTACTTATAAAGTCCACGATATTATAAATGAGTTGCACCATAGTTATGCACTTTTAGATTATATACATGGGCGGCGATTAGGGGGGCAAGAGGGGGCAGTTGCCCCCCACTTTTTGAAGTGACGCCCTAATTTATATAATTTCATTTGGAAATGTAAACAGGGTGTCCATACAATATGGAGAAAAGTTCTCTGACTTTTCCCTGACTTTCCATAACGAAAGTTCCAGATTTCCCTGACCCCTCAATAACTTACAAATATAGAAAAAGAAAGAAACCACAGCCTGCACACTCTCCATAGTTGGTCTTGTTCTTTTCCGCTTCTCTTTCTTTCTTTTTTCAATTTTCTTTCCAAAGGAATGTAAAGTTACAAACGTGCATTAGGCCGATATTGATTAGGCCTACATATTACACAAAATGTAAAGTTACAAACGAAAGTGTGCAGTATACAGAGTACTTAAGATATGAAAAACTTACACATTATATGCTTACACATTATAATACCAATTACACAGCATTATAATATTGCCTACAGTAATAAACAGTTCATACATGATTTTACTGATTATTAAAAAAAACACACACACACTTTTGCTGGTGTAGTTGTTAAATGCAACCCATTTAGAAATTTGTTTTCATACTTTCTCGCGTAGTTTTCCTCTTATTGATCTGAATATCCTTCTTGTCTTCGCAGTTTAATTTTCTTCTCTTCTTCTTCCAGCTCATTTAATCGTTGCTGAATCTTCCATTTCCCTCTCCTCTTCTCGCCTCCAGCATTTATTTCTCTTTTCTTTTCCAAATACACCTGATATTGTCTCATTGAACTTCTCACTGAATTTATCATACCTCTTGTAATTATTAATCCTGATGATCCAGCTATTTTCATCACAGAATCATATATGATCCGTTGAGGCACCAGAGATACTTCTTGTAAGTTGTCAACAATGAGAATTTTATTTATTGTGAAACCACTTTTAAAAAATGCGTTTCCGTGAAAGAAGATAAAACACAATTTCATAACTGACCATAAGTCAACGAAGTTCTTCCCATTTCCTAAGACTAAGTAAAAAACTCATCAAGTCCAATACCACCTCTATCATTGGCTATGAATTCATTCGAGTGTTCCTTATAGTCTTCAGTGTGGGCTTTCACTGTGAGCTGGAGATTCTATTTCTTCGCGTTCTTAGCCACTTGTCTAGATATCCTCTTGGCACATGCAATTCTTCTAGAACAGCGTCTACCCTTTTCAGCAAATATGCCAGGATGCAGTTAGGTGTTATTCGCAGAAAATTAGTTCCAACAACTATTCAGAGAACACTGACTCCCTCAATATCATCATTGAGAATACCACATTTTGCATCCAGTTACAGTAAAGAAATCAACCCTATTTCATTAATTCAGTAATTGAACAATATACCTAAATGGATTTTTCACTGACTTTCCCTGACCAATCTGCCATTTCCCTGACTTCACCTGATACATTTTTACTTCCTTGACCTTCCCCTAACTTTCACTTATTTTTCAGAATGTGGACACCCTGGTAAAGGTTTTGTTTCATAGAAAAAATAGTGCCATATGATATTTGCTGTTGCGTGAGTACGTATTGGTTATTTGTCTTCCCATGGAGTTAAGAAAGCTACAGGAATTGTGTTTTAATTGCAATTCAAAGCAATTAATATTGCAATTGCATATTTCTTTAAATATCATAGCATATGCTTGAGGTACGTACTGTATTTTTCATTTTCTAAGAGTAAAAACATTCATTTAATGGAATATGTGGAATTAAAAGTATAAGTTGTTCTTAATTCCCAGTTTCAATATAACTTCTCCAAAACAATCATCATTATTCATTACTATGATTAATATTATCCCTTCTATGTAGTTGTTTGGCAAATTTATTAAATAATCTGATCACACAATTTTCCAGACAGAATTTTAAGATGTTCATGAGCAAGAACTCAAATCTCTTCTTACATTTTCGTTGTTTAAGAGTATAAAGGGCTAGTACCTTCCTATATTGCTCTTATGAATTTACTTAATAAAATAGAAATACGATATACGGCATTTTAAGTGAAAAAAGATAGTATCCTATTAGTTATACAACCTTTCATTAAACAGTGTTAGAAACAACCAGGAAATCTAATATTGATATACAATTGTTCAGATCATGTCTTGCCCCTCCACTTCTAACGTGCAACCGCCGCCACTGATTATATATATATATTTCATATATTCCTTATTTGTCACCTTAAAATAACATAATCCAATTATAACAATATGGTTCTTCGTTCTATATTTTTCTACATTACCATAGCCACCAAATAAATAAGTTGTCATAGCAACGAGAAGAAAAATCTCAATATAATACAAAATATTTAAATTATTTCTTTATGTAATTTCTTCTTCCTCTTGATAGATTGTGCCTTTTAAATAGCTGGTTTTGCCCGTAAATAAAAGCGATACTTAAAAGTACATAAAAAATATACATTATCGTTGTAATGTTAAGTTGAATTTATTCGAATATATACTCTACGGTCAATTTGAAAGGTTAAAAGGTTTTGTTCCAAGAATATAAAGTCTTCAAATTTCAGTATAGAATTGTTTGAAATTTCGGTTGGGGGGAAGATAAAAGCGTCCGTGAGTCTTTAACTGATTCTTGTAGTACTCGGCGAGAGAAATCGATTAGTGAAGGAATTTTCAAAATCGGCGCAGGGAAACATGGAGAAAATCGCATTTTCCTGTACCGGTTCAAAATGGGGAAGGAAAAACTCGCGGGCCGTTTTCCTTCCCCATTTGAAAATTCCTTCACTAATCGATCTCTAGCCGAGTACTACAAGAATCAGGTAAAAACTCGTGGGCCCTTTTTTCTTCCCTGTTTTGAACCAGTACATGAAAATGCGAATTTCACCATGTATGTCTGCGCCAATTTTGAAAATTCTTTCACTAATCAATTTCTCTCGTCGAGTACTACAAGAATCAGTTAAAATCTTGCGGGCCCTTTTCTCTTCCCCAATTTAAACCGGTACATGGAACTGCGATTTTCTCCATGTTTGCCTGCGCCGATTTTGAAAATACTTTCACTAATCGATTAATCTCTTCGAGTACTACAAGAATCAGTTAAAATCTTGCGAGCCCTTTTTTCTTCCCCAATTTGAACCGGTATATGAAAGTGCGATTTTTTCCATGTTTGCCTGCACCGATTTTAAAAATTCTTTCACTAATCGATTTCTCTCTCCGGGTACTACAAAAATCAGTGAAAATCTCACGGGCCCGTTTTTCTTCCCCCTCAACCGAAATTTCATCCAAAATCACTAATACCTGCGAACGCACTTCGTTTGCAGTTCGGTGCTTCTCCATTGAGGAGCGGTCCAATTACCGCGGGGGGAAGCAGCAAAGTCAACGAGGTTACGACAGGACTTCACCACGGATACTTAAAACAATGTTGCCAGCCCTCCCTTAGTCATTACTTTCTCTTTCTTCAAAATTCCCTCTTTTTTACTCTCATAGACTTGTTTCGTTAGAAGAGTAAACGTTTGATGCAATTCGTTATATATGCATAACAGTTAATCTATCCTGATTAATATAAGTCTAAGCTCTCAATATAACATCTTTTCTACTTTTTAACTATTAAAAATGTTTTGAATCTCTTACTTTTTATCGACAAAAATTATAACATGTTCGATCTTCATCCTGATCCATGGGGTAACAGATTATTTATCATGTAACTAGAACGTTACATATTTCTTGTAGGCAGGATTCGAACCCATCCCGAAATTAGGAGTTGTACATAGACCTATGAGGCTATCTATTAGACAAAAAAACATGACTGATTGTCTTCCATTTGTTTCTGCTGCCGTTCTTTTGATATAACGCTCTACAACCTTCAACGCTGTATCGTGAAATAGGCCCGTATCCAGGGGGGTCTAGGGGGTGGTCCCCTAAATTTTTACTGACCCCTATAATTTTCTCGGTAGGCTTGCAAATGAACTATAATATGGTGATGAACTATAATATGATTAGATCGTGCCCTCCTAAACTTTTACCTGTCTCCCTTTACATTTTGGGGTTGGCTACGGCCCTGTCGTGAAGTGTGTTAGATTTTAAAATTTACCTACTTTCTGTAATATTGCATTATTGTTTTGTACGTACCACTTCTATATTTACTTGGGAAACGTGTACAGATATTTCCTTTGAAGTATATGTATGTTGCTTCATCGGAGAATTTTGGAAAATATGTTTCCCTTTTTAACATAGCCATAAACGTAATAATCTAGGTTCAACGTTTTGACCTTTGTGTCTGGAAGGTAGTCTAGACTTTTGAACATAAGTGCACAATAACAATGAAAGGAAGCGATAATTTGAGTTTCCCCGTCCAGTGCAATGTTTTGTTCAGTTTATGTAAGCTTAGTATAATATACAGTATATACAATAAAATTCAATTTTAAGCCTTTTCTAAGTGAAATATATCCATAAGAGAAGATTTTCTATCATCACAGTATACCGAATGATATATCAATATTCTGTTTTATTTTTTTTTAACTTAAAAGCACTTGAAATATTTTGTTAATTTTGCATTTATTTTATTTTTCAATTTAATATCATAGGCCTTGTGAATCAGTTCTATCGTGTCGTTTGAATGGAAATCCATTTAATTGCTGTTCATATATGGGTATTCTGAAAGCTGTAGGAGATCCGTGCTACATATTCAATTCTAAACAAACCAGGTAAATATGGTTTTATTTTTCGATTACTATATAATTACTAGAAACTCAGTAAGAAGAATATATGAGGAGCTCCAAACCAAAAAGTGTTATGTCTATAATAAAAAAAATTCAGGAGAGCAGAAAAACTAGTAGCTCCGAAACTGTCACGGACTTAAGTAAACTGTTAATGTTATATGTTAATTAAAGTACTACAAGTTGAAATAGTGCGATTACAAAAATCAGTTTTTCAGTAATAGGCGAGTTATTGTTAAAAACATTTTGGACAGAGTGCATTTTGATGCGGACACACCAAAAATGATGTATCTGGGGCTGCATAAATGAATTACAAAAGTACATTTGAGTATATTTTATTTACAATGGTACATACAACAGTGTACAAGGAATATAGAAGTATACTTCTCTCTCTCTCTCTCTCTCTGTATGGAATATTAAATGGTTCCACGGCATAAAAGGAATATACATATTGCCAATTGAAAACAATGAACTTTTGCTATGAGAACACACATACAAATTAATATGCTCTGCCGTAATACGCTCTCAATTTCGTGTTGTGCTTCAAACGATATCCACTTCCTCTTCCAAGCAGTCGCATTCAAACACATTGTCGTTTTCAGTTCAATGTGCAGGCTTTGCATCCACTGCGCCAATATAGAATTAATGCACAGATTTACGTCTCCAGCGATCTCCGAATCGTTTTTTTTTTTTTCAGAAGATTTGTGATGTCAGATTTCTTTGCATCGGTGATCCGACTTTCCAGAAGCAGTGCAGGGGCATCTGTGACGCTGAGAACCTTTATCACTTGTTTCAGTGGTGACACATATTGTCAAAGTTGTACGTTGATTCCGTTTTGAAAACAACCCCGGGACGTCCTTGGTGGAAAGCTTTCTTCAAGAACACACGCTTCACTGTCACTGATACCTGTAATTTTTGTAGGGAATTGCCTAACGCTTTTATATCCCTCAAATACCACTCCACGCCTAGTACTTTCACAGTTCCAATTTCGCGATACATTGCACTGTAAATATCAGGGTTAAAATTTCGGAATGTTTTCGAAAAGACTTTTCTAACATTCCAAACAATCGGTCGGCAGTAATATTATTGAGAGAACAAGGAGATCTTCAAGCAACCACATGATTAAGGCATGGGCAACATGTGTGTTTTTATTTTGACCACCGCATCCGTCGCAAAAATCGAATGGATTTTGTAGAAGCGTCAAATTATCACCCTAGAGACTCCAAGTGATGGTAACATTGTTCCTAACCACAGTAGACTCATTCATACTGATAACACGCGAACCAACTTGTGAGATCATGTGCCTACACTTTCCTACATCGTGAAATATCGCGTTCTGTTCCGGACAACACATTGAACATAGCGCTTTCTGCATCAAATGCTGTATTTCATGGCCGGTTTACGCAGTGTCATAATGATTTTTGAATGAGTAGCACAGATCGCTTCAGCGATGGAGATTTATAGAAAATCCGCAAAGGAAGGTACATCGTCCGCGGATGGACTTGGTGTGTTTTGCTTTGAAGCTTCTCATATATATTTATACATAAGGATCGTTTTCACATCTTTAAGTGAAACGTCAAATATAAGATATTGTTACATACTTGAACCAGAGTTGTAAAATAAATCCAGGGCTAAAACCTTAATAGTCAATATCTCACATGAGTTGTTTGTGATCACGTATATTCATATCCTGGTTCATACTATCCTATCATGTACACTCATGTCGAAACATTTATCAACATTTTGTTTTACTAATTCTAATTTTCGTATTTATAATTCTTTTCCTATGAAATTTACCATAAATATATATTTCTCGACTATACACATAGTATCAGTATTAAAAGTACTCTGAAAAACTTTATCAAATTATATTCTTACAAGAATACAGATATAGATATGCGACAGTTATTTTGGGCATGAGTGTACCTTGTAAACACATTATCGTAATTGAATATCATGTTATCAGCAATTATCCAGTACAAAATGTCAACAATACTGACGCGTTAACGACACAATGCATCATAAATTCATAGTATCATAACTAACCAATGTGCAATCATAAATCCTAGGCCCTATGTCTGTTATATAAAACTGAATACTCTCTGATACCACATTTTCCTGCTCGAATTGACAATAATTCCAATGAAAGGAGCAAGAAAGATACAGGAAATGTATTACTGATAAACGAAAATGCTGATAACTAAAGAGAAGAATGTATATTGAAAGGTTCCGCATGTTTTCACACCAGGCTATAGCCATGTGTTTATTACACGTGTTTGCAGTAAATAAATACAGCGCAGACGATTGTAATGTACCATTACAGTCGATGTTGTAAGATTTTTTTTTGGAGGGGTCCAATATTTTTTGAATCTACCGTACTATGCGATTTTTCAAAATATATTTTTCGGTCTATATAGTAAATTCATTTGATCTTCATTAAGTACAAACTAACGTGGACCCTTTGAATAACCTAGTAGAAATTATATTTCGGGGAATAATATCTTTATTTATACATTATTTTAATGTAAATTTTATATATGGGCATTTCAAATGAATGAGTATTGAAATTATACACCTTAATGCAATACAAAAACATAGGCCCGCAATTGGACAGAAATTCTTGAAATTATCCACCAATCTGATATTTGGCAGAATAATTTAGACCCCCTTCGTCCCTGTGAGATGCCAACATTCTTCCAAAATCCGGTTTCATCCAGTTTTTACTACTTTCTATTCGTTTTATAATTTTTTCAACGCCAAAGCCCTTTGTTATAATTGGAAATAATTGCAAAGCGCTAGGATTAAGGGGCAATTATTCTCATTCTCTACCTGATACACGTTTAACATAGGAACATATAATCTTCGCTCCTGGGAAATATTATTTTTGAGTTCAAAACTAACCAGAAATCAGGTAGCATTAGTTTCAGTTAATAAATAAACTTGTTGGAAGCAGAAGGGAGCGCTGAACAGCTAAATTCTGCAGTGAAAACAGACTGAAAACCGTGAAATATAGAATTCGATCCAAGCGACGCCATGTTTGTAAACGATAATAATTATGGACAGGATAGTGATCACAGTGAGTGATATTTTTCAAAAATGTTTGAAGATTAGTGTTTTCCCTTAATAACTCCCGTTATCCTAAAAAAAATCGTGATAGGTTGCGATAGGCCTGTCCTAGCATAGCTTTTGTTTGTATATGTAGTAAATGTGATTTTTTTATTATCACTAACATGGCGGTTGGTGTAGGTTTCTTTATCGTTTTGTTAAATTTCATAATGTCCGTGTAAGTTAGAACAAGGGCTCTCATTTACTACAAAATTGACTAAGCCTTCCAACAGAGATGGGTTGAACGATTTTTTTGTTAGGGTTCTTTTCCCTTTGGAAAGGGACCCTTGCCACTAGTAGTTTTAATATGTCCTTTCTGGGGCATTAAAAGTATTTGGGAAACCATGATTTAAATCAGTAGTAGGGCCATTGAGCTCTGATTATTCAGTTTCTTTTCCCCACTATATAGAGCCGGTTTAGGATGGTGAAATTTAGTGATTGTTTGGTTTACTTATAGTTGAGTAGTGTGATAATATGATTTAATATGTTTAGTGATATGTGTTAGCATGTATAACTTCCTTATTTGACGTTTGATATGTGTAATTTAGTATGCATTTACGGGTGTATGTGTGCATGTAAAGCTAATCTATTTAAGTACAGTGTATTGTTGATTATTGATTATTTATCTCCGTTAGTCACCTTTAGTAAGTGCATTGATCCAAAATTAAGATTTATAGTTAATATTGTAACGTATACTACTTATAGACAATATCAGAGTGCAAAGAGCATTTAATCGTGTACATGTTTTTTTCGTACTACTAACGCCGAGTTAAAAATTATTCGCTGTTAGTGTTCTGTTACTCAAATACTTAGTAGTCTGGTCAACACGAAAATGACCCATTTTATGCTATAAATAATAAGTAAATATTAGTTCTGGCCCATAAAAATAAATATTTAGAAAAGTCACGTCGCAAATTACTCTTCCGGAAAAGCACGATCATTTATATAACCTAGTAATCAAATTGTTAATAATATTAAACTTCGCGTTTCCACTTAATTCAAAGTTAGTTTATATGGCATTATTTTTGTTGCCAGGTTACATTTACGAATCCTCTGTATCCGTTGCTTTCTGTGAGCAATTGCATTGTTGACATTTTGTCATATATAGTTGCATGCTATTCAGAACGCATATTTTCGAAATACACTGAACTCTAGCCATAAGGCATTGTGAACGGGGTTACGCTTGGCAACAATGTAGGAAAAATGAATGACGTTTATATCGCGATCACGAGTCATGACCTACATATAGCACAAAGTAAACGCCAAGTGTTGTCGGCCCTGGTAGCCGAGTGGGTTAGTGCAACATACTAGTAAGGAAAGTCGTTGTCGGCGTGGGTTCAAATCCTGCGTTAGGAAACTTTTTCTTACTATTTTTAATTTTTTTTATAAAACTTCTTTCGCTAAAATAAGATTAAAATAATATTCAAAAACTGATTTAACGACTATTTTATAAAATTTTCGTTAAACTTCTTTCATTAAAATAAGTTTGCCCTTGTACTCATACAGATCCATAGCAAAAGAAGAAGAAGAAGTAGTAGTAATAATAATAATAATAATAATAATAATAATAATAGTAGTAGTAGTAGTAGTAATAGCAGTAGTAGTAGTAGTAGGAACGGGTTAGAATTCAATTCAGCAGTCGTTTCCGTGCGATGTTGCCAAACCTAATGCCTTCTGGCTAGGGCTGAGTGTATTTCGGAAATATGCATTCAGAACATTGAATTCTCATTGCATACAAATTAAATTCGAAGCTGTGAAGTGAGGCATACCATAGTTTGTTGTGAAAGAATTTCATTTTTAGTTCATATAAAATCACACGTGTTAGTTACTGTATTATGACAATTTGCTGATTTTAATATAGATAGTAGGACTGCTTTGAACAGTTTCGGGCGTATTATATAGTATAGGGTGTCTGAAAATAAATCGACGTCCTAGAGAAAAGATAAATATATAAATAAATAAGTGAGTAATGATAATAATCTTGATATATACATGTATATAGTTGAGAGTATGAATAAGTAGCAGAACGCCCATGTGTGTATGTGCCCAGTGGTAAATTCTCGTAATAGATATTGATTGCATATTTATAATGATAAATTTCTTAGTGCATTTATTATCACGTTAGAATTATGTATGAGGGGAGTGTGTTACGTAAAATGATGTATGGTATTTTCACTTTGTGGCTCGACATTCAATAATAAACGTACGAGTTAACTGGTCAATTGCCCTGACAATATAAATAATAGTCGTATGACAAATGATTCCGTATATTCTCCAGTCAATCAAAGAATAGTATAACCCTCTGCAGAATGGATACAATTTAAAAATACTTGTTCAGTTTATTTCTTCGATACTACTCGGAAACTTTGATTTTTTTTCCCACGTCACCTGTCTAAGCTAAGTTCACTATTGTCCGTAGAGGTGACAAAGTAGACAGGATGAAATAATAAAGAAAATTTTATAACAGTAGACTCTACTATTCCGTACTCAGGTTTCGATCCTCCCTCCGCTTCAAATATTCTTATTTTTCCTTAGTTCTAAACTAGGTAACAATTGAAATCATAACCGCTACCAGGTTATAGAAGGATTTTTTGTGGACACTCTGTATATTTCGTAAAGACAGTGATTATTATTTTCAATTTGTACTTTATTCTGCAACGCACACAAGTTCTTTCTTGGTGGGAATTGCTTCTTTCCCACACAATTGGACAAAGAAGTCTTTCATCGTTTTTTCATATATGTATTTAAAACGTTGCTTTTGCTGAGAACATTTCAGTTAGTGACTAACCATTTCAGTGTTTCTCCCTGACTCATTATATGCACAGTATATATTCTGCAGTTATTTGGAACTGAATTAAGTGCTTTCGTTAATCGTTTATGGAAACATTACAATAGATTAGAGAAATACGGGCTGACCAGATGTCCCAGTAGCCAAAGTGGCACCAGCCTCACAGTTTTCGTAGTTCGTTATCTGTACTTTCTCACGCCAGTGTTATCGCCGTGTCTAGTGCATTATAGGCAGTTAACTAAAATTAACATAAATTGTTTTCTATATTCTGTTTGTATGTGCATACAGGTGAGTAACTGAGTGATTTTTGAAATGAACTGCCAACACTTTTCTGTTGACCATTGCAACCCGTAGCTTGAGCTTGGATGCTCAGGGAGTTTGACTCCAGGTCTGGAAGATGCAACCACGCATCTCGCGTTGAACTTCAAACATAAGTTGTGCTAAGGGGCACAAGCTATTTAGCCGGTGAAGGACGATTTCTTACGGCTAGCCCCAATCAGTGAAATCCCAGGTCCTCAGACCTTGTGCGTTTAAAATGTTACATACGCGCCCTCCAATATCTGTATTCCATTGTGGAGATCTTCTTTTGTGTGTTTGCTGAAGATTCACCTTTACGCTGCAGGACTGTTCAGCGTAACAACTGGATTCATCGTGGGACGATCCAGACAACTTTTCCCCAGTGCGAATCCCCCAAGTGTGTTAATGGTGTGAGCAAAGTATTTATAGTGATACCTGAATTATAATCATATATATAGAAAGGGCTCTATTTCCCGAAAAGGGGAAAGCGTAATTTCAGCGGCAAAATTTATTAGTGTCCAGTGTTGTATTCATTTCTCTTCGTTATTTTTTTTTCAAAATAGTGTTCTAATAAATAAGTATAGTGTCAATTAATCCAGTGTGTTTTCGTTGTTTGTATGAGTGATGTTTGTGTGCGTTATGGTCTGGATGACCGTCTGATCGTTCGTGAGGTTTTCGAGACGAGACACCCGAACCTCTCGGCGCCTAATGCTCATCTCATTATTGAGACCGACGAGCTTTTTGGGAAACAGTTTGTAACCTTTCTTGGAGAGGTCTTCGTCGTCCTGTCCAGGTAAGTTAAAGTATCAGGAGTATACTTATTGGTAATACCACGAGCCGAGGACAGCGAACAGAACTACAGGCGGTTACAAATAAATGACGCCCGAACCACCGACCCGAATCGAGACCGTTGGTGCTCGAATACTTATAAGATTAATATTTTAATATACCATTTTTTTTCAGCTCAGTACCAGGAATTTAATAAAAAAAATCTATTTCAGGTGATTTTAATCATATGTTTTGGTGATAATATATTTTATTCTAATCATACGTTTTAAATTTTACTTTTGTCCATAATGGAATATCAGGAAGTAGATATTATAACTAGAATGAGTTCACTTCTCGAAGAATCGATGAGAGACAATAAAAAGAATTTTGCTCAATTTAAAGAGAATTTTGATAGATTAGAGAAAGAAAGTAAAGAGTCGCGTGCTGAGAATAAAGAAAACCTAGCTAGATTAGAAAAAGAACTAAAGAGTGAGTTAGGTCAGAAGTTAGATGCTGTACAAAGGGAATGTCGCGAAAATAACCAAAGATTAGAACAAAGTATTAGGAATGTGGAGGCTGAAAGTAAACGAAGGAACGAAATCCTCGAACAAAAATACGATGGCATCACACTTAAGATTCATGACCAGCTTCACGAAGTCAGTCATAGTACTAAACAGGCAATCGAACTCGCCACACAGACCAGCGTCGAAGTTAGGCAACAGACTGAAGAAACATGCCATCGCGTAGAACAAATAGAAACGAAAGTCTGTAAAATTCAGAATCATTTAGGAGGCTTGCACAATTACACACAATCCCTCCAAGGGCAGTTGGAATCAGCCCGAGATGTGTGTCAGGCTAATAAGGAACGCTGCGTTAGTTTACATATAGATACAATCGATAAATTAGATGAGATGCATGACCGTATTGAGGAAATTTCTGAACGCGTAGAAAGGCAAGGTAAAGACATTAAAATGGTATATGAAGAGGCGAAACTGATAGATTACAATATGAAGGTAAAAAATGAATCTAACGCAGAATGTCGCGCCGAAATACGGGCAATAGATAAGAACATAAAAGAAATTAGGCGTGATATGGTAGAGCTCGCCCAGAGAGTAGAAAGTACCGAAAATAGAGCGTCAGAATTCGAACCCCGAGTAGAAACAGATACTCCTAGACAAGTTAGGCATTATAGTGATTCGGCTTATTCGGAGTGTAAGAACACCAGTAGTAGTGATAGCACAAGTGATGATTCAGAAATCAAGGTTGTATGTGACCGAAGGCGCAAGCGCGACAAAAATGTTACTTTCACTAATCGCCAGAGAAAAAATACGAAATTAAAAGACGATGTCATGCTCAAGGAAATTCAGTGTTTTCCTAAATTTCAGGGTGATCCTTCTAGTGAATCAATTCACAATTATTTACAAAAGCTAGAGCTTACAGCTCAATTAGCCAACCTTTCTGATAAAGCTCTGTTTAAACTCATTCCACATTTGTTGCAAGGAGTTTCATTAAGTTGGTACAATATCAGGAAAGACGACTTTACTAACTATGAGCAAATCAAACAAGCACTTATTGAAGCTTTCGCGGGAAAAGCTACAGTACAACACAGGCTATCAACCTGTAAGAGTACTAGGTTCGATCCCAAGGTACATAGTTCCGTACATGATTTCGCGCTAGATCAATTTAATAAACTTCGTGAATTGACACCGCAATTGCCTGAATTTCTCATACTTACAGACGTAATACAGACTTTACCTAATAGATTTAAAACTGAACTCTTTCTTCATTCATGTAATAATATCAGGGAGTTTTTGGCCGCAATTCAAAAATTAGAAACTTTACACGCTCAGCAAAGTCGTAGAGAGGAAAGATACAAGCAGGGTAATAATTATAATGGTAATCAAAATTTCGGTTTCCAAAGTAACCAACGAAATTTTTCGTATAATAAGAGTAATAATCAAAGGTACCAGGATCAGCGTGTAAATAATATGAGAATTGATAGGAATCAGAACCGAGGTCGTACGCGACGTGACCATAGTAGAAGTAATAGGAACCGACCCTCGAGATCACGTGATCAGAGAAATAGTGAGGAACGGAACAGGAATAGCAACTCGCGCGATAATTCTAACACTAGACCTGAACGAAAGAACAATAATTCTAGGAATCGGCGAAACAATAGTACCAATAATGAAAGGAGGAATAATAATAGTGGAAATAACAACAATAGGCAAAATCATAACAATAGGAACAACTCAAACCGGTCAAACCGGCGTAATGATTGGAATTCTGGCCACTCGGAAAACAATTAGAAGGCGGTACTGAGGACCGGGTACCGGCCAATACATACTATCCCACTGTAGGTCCAACTAAGCATTTTCTGGTATCCCATACTCACATTTGTAGTGTAAATAATCCTGATTTAGCTAGAAGTGACTGTGAATCGGACACAGACTGTCTAGACCATTATATTAATGCGCAACCCAACCCTATCTCTGCTAAATTAAAGTTTTAGTTTGTAATACTGAAGTTGAATGTCTGGCGGACACAGGCTCCGATACGTGCCTCATGTCTTTAGCGCTTTGGAAACGCATTAGCGCAGATGTGACGTCACCCAAACTCACTCCAGCTGATGATGTACTTTTAGTGGATTTCAGTGGGTCAACCAGAAGAAAAGTAAGAGGTTACACATTAGTCACTATTCAAATTGATAACATTTCTGTTTATGTAAAAGTTTATGTTACAGAATCTCTTAATCAAGATCTTATTTTAGGACTTGATGCACTTACTGCTTTGAGAAGCCAAATTAACCTTTCGGATGGTACGATTTCCATGGAATATAATAATTTGAAAACCATTATTAATCTTTTACCAGAAACTTTTGACTTTCAGGAAATCTCCGAAGATGAAGAGAGAGATACGATAGATAACAATTTTTCTATTTCAGCTGCCACTTTTGTAAAACAATGTGCTACAGACGAACAGATTAGAGATGCTGTTAACCGAACTTTTAATTTAAACAACCAACAGAAAAAGCAATTATACTCTCTTTTGTCACAATATAGGGATATTTTTACGAATTATCCAGGTCTCTGTAAAGACTTCGTTTATGAGATGGAGGTTAAAACTGAGAAACAATATCCCATCCCTCATAAGTATCTCCAAGATGTACGAGATGAGATTCATAAGTTATTAGAATTAGGATTAATTTGTCATTCAAATTCTGTTCACAGGAATCCTATCCTTGTAGTTCCCAAGAAAAACGGGAAACCAAGAATATGTGTTGATCTTCGCTTGCCGAACCGGTTTGTGGAACTTCGCCAAACAAAATCTGAGGGCATACAGGACTTATTATTAAAAGTAAAATGTAAACCTTTCCTTAGCTCCCTGGATCTTGTAAGTAGCTATAATCAAGCTTTGCTTACTCCTAAGTCCCAGGAATATACAGCATTCAATTTCGAAGGCCAGCATTACCAATATCGAGTCACATGTTTCGGTTACAAAAATGGTAGCAGTGTTTTAAACAGTATGCTCCAAAAAGTATTGGGACCAGAGTTACATGCTAAAATCTTACGATACATCGACGATTTGGCTTGCTTTACAGATAGTTTCGAAGAACATCTTGCATTGCTGAGACAAATCTTTGATAAGTTCAGAGAACACAACCTTACTCTTAACATTGAAAAATGTTCGTTTTGCACTAATTCAATATCTTTTCTAGGTTTCTTGATTACTCCCGAAGGTATCAAAAAAGATCCAAAAACCATAGAAGCGGTTCGTAACTTACCCAGACCCACCAATATTAAATCTTCACAATCTGTAATTGGTCTCTTTAATTGGTCACGAAATTTTATTCCTCATTTCTCGGAAAAAATGCAACCTCTTTTTTAGCTTCTCAAAAAGGGAAAACGGTGGCAATGGCTTGAAGAACACGAACAATCTTTTCAACAAGTTAAAGACGATATTTGTAAAGACGTTCTCTTGTCACACCCTGACTTGAATTTACCTTATTACTTAGAATCGGATGCATCCCGCTTGGGAGTCAGTGCAGTCCTATATCAGTACAGTGATGGACAGAAAAAGGTAATCCAGTTCGCTAGTCGGACTTTAACGCCTGCTGAGTCTCGCTATAGTGTGAGTGAGATCGAATGTCTTGCAATCGTATTTGCGGTCCGAAAATGGCGTCAATTGCTAATTGGTCACCATGTTATTTTTATTACAGATCATAAAAATCTCAGTTGGTTAGATAAGGCCAAGCCTTGGAACACTCGTCTTCTTAGATGGTCCCTGGAATTACAACAGCTGGAGTATGAAATACGTTTCCAGAAAGGTTCCGAGAACCTTTGTGCAGATGCGCTTTCACGTCTCTTCCCTTCCAAAGAATTACCAACTAAACGTGTTCATCTTTTACAGGCTATTCAAGATAAAATCAAAAATATTTCAGTTGAAGAGTTACAGAACGCACAAAAGGAAGATCCTGATTATCTCCCCATTATTTCTTTCTTAGCAGGCGAGAAGATAGAAGAGTTTCCAAGGAATTCACGCAATTGGGAAAAATTTTTCAAACTCGATAATGGTATTCTTTTATACAGAGATTTTCATTTTCCAGACTCATATAAAATTTGCATTCCCAGATCATTAGTGAATAACGTTCTCACAGCTTACCATGATGATTTAGATCACCCGGGAGTAGACAAAACGCTTCGGATCATCTCAAAATCATTTTATTGGAGGAAAATGAGATCAGATGTGAAGAAACATTTAAAGGATTGCGTGAAATGTATGCAATTTAAATCCGATCACCACCCACCAGCTCGTTTCTTGTCTACTAATCCTTATTCAGAACCTAGAGCTTTATTAGCCCTTGATTTTTTAGGCCCATACCCATCAGGCAAAAATGGTGCGCGTTTCGCACTAGTTACTGTTGATGTGTTTACTCAATATTGTACAGCTTACCCCTTGAAGAACGCCACTGCTACTTCAGTCATCAAGTGTTTACTTGATATATACATGCTACATTTAGGTATCGTGCAGGCAGTACTGACAGATAACGCTGCAGTGTTTCATAGCAAAAAGTTTCTATCTAAAATGCAAGAGTACAATATTAAAGTCCATCATACAACACCGTATCACCCCATGAGTAACATCACAGAACACTCTAACAAAATCCTTGTATCTACCCTTAGGTTATTATGTTGTCAGTCACATAATAAATGGGCCGAGAACCTGACGCAAGCAGTTCTGTTACATAACTACTCCATCGTCGAAAGTCTTGGTGTTTCACCAGCAAGTTTGTATCTTAATATTCATTTTTCTCGTCCCATTTTTAAGCATTTTGGTTTACAAGTATCTGAAGATTTCGATAAGGAAGACGGGATTAGTTGGTCTAATAAATTACTTATGGCAGACCACCGACGAAAAACCATCATTGAAAAAAGGAACGCACGATGGAACGACAGTCAGTAACAGCGACGACGTTTAAAACAAGGAAGTTTGATTTTTCTCAAACAGCGTAACATCAGTAGCCTATTGAAAGGTGAAATATCAAAATTTTTTGATTTGTACCGAGGACCCCTTTTATGTGTTAAGGTCATTAATGACCGTGTGGTTGAACTTGTTGACCCTTCTTCAGGTGAATATTTAGGACTTCATTCGATAAACAGGACTAAGTTATGGGAACCTACCCCTGAAACCCGTGAAATTTGGATGGCCTTGGCACGTCGCCAACTACCAGAAGATCTTTTGCATGACCTTAATTTGTCACCTGTTAATGAAATTCAAGAACCAATCTCTTTTTCCCCTAGTGGGGAAGTCAACTTGTCAAACTCCGAAAACGACAAGTCCGATGAGAATAATTCAACTCCTTTACAGGTTAATAACTTATCAACCACCCGTTTGCTATCTCTTTATTTAGGAGATCCTTGGTTACATTATTACTTCAATTCCACATATTGGGCGCCTACGTGTATCCCATTAATCGCACCTAACCTTACAGGTGGACTACAATTACGTAGAAGTTATACAGAGAGCAGGAATTAAAACAGATGTTAAGTGAGGTTAACTTCATTAAAAAAACCCTTTTTACACTGATACGAATTTTCTTTTAGGAAAGCAACGCATTTCTTTCAATTTTTCTTTTAACTGTTAGGTGATAGACATTCATTCATTTTCTTCTTTTTTGCTTTTAGTTGTGGATAAAACACCTGGACACGAAAAGAAGTACTACGCATTTCTTTTAAACTCATTTTTGCTTCCAGCTTTTAACTGTTCGGCAAAGAGTAGATAACATGTTTTTCTTTCTTTTTCTTGTTTCGATAAGGCAGTCGCCAGACTGTAGAACCACTTGTGTTTATGGTTACGAATAACGGGTGATATACAGCTGATTAATTCTTTTCTTTTTTCTGTCTTTGCTCCGTGTAGCACTTCACACCTCAGTCAGCTGTGTATGAGTGTTGCAAACCTTACTAATGCCTTACTATTAGTTTAATGTCATTAATTTTTTCTTGTTTTCATTTCAGATGTTTGAATTTAGATCTTTTAGTAAATAATTAACGTATCACATACGTAGGGGAATTGCATTTTAAAAGCAATTTGAAATCTTGGCGCGATTTCCATATCCCCAGCCAGTGGGAAGATGTCTTGGCGTTATAATATATATATTTTTTATTGCGTTTAAAAAAATCTTTTTAGAATCCCTTCCCACTTTCCAAATTCTTAAACATGTTATCATACGTATGACTCACAATTAGTTTGATTTCCTTTTAAGAAAAGTAGAATGTATAGATAAGAAAATTTTAGTTGTTAATTATATATACTGTACACTTGTATATTTGTCATTGAAACTTAGTATGTAATCTCATGCGTAGAATATGGAATTTTACACTTATAATCAATGTTAAATTTATTTTTCAGTGTAAATCTTAGATTTTCGTTTTCATTTTGAAGTGTTTACTGTAATTTTATTGAACCTCATTTACGTCATTTACCCGATTTTGACTTATTTGAATTTCCAGGATGTGACATGATGTAATTCGTTCGAAGAGAAAAGTTTAGAACGGAAAGTAGGCTAAGCCTTAAACAAGTGATAACAGACATTTCCTTGTTAGCTAATAGTGTGTGTAGGAATGTCGTGTGAATAGTATAATTCTCCGAACGAAAGCAGTAATCTTTTTATTGTAGAAGGAACTATATGAACAGATATTCTGATGGTGAACGGTCGTTTTTCCCCTCATATTAATATATATGCGGAAATATGTTTAACTTCTATATTTTCTTGTAATTTCTAATTAACATTTTTTTCGTCTTCTCTAGACCACTGAACGACCGTAGGGGAACTTCTTCGGGTAGGATATTTTATGGGGATAAATATAAATATTTTTTTTCAGGGAGGCGATATTTCCTGGAATTGCAGATCTCTTGCAAAACTGGATGTGGCTAATCCATTGGATATTCCATAGCTAACTGTATTTTCGCCATCAATCGCAAAATATAGTTTTCATTTCCCTTCTTATTTTATAGTAACCCGTAACTAACCATGTGTATTCTTAGGTTAGATTTTTTTTTAGTGTATGTTATTGTCTAGTAACATTTCAGCGAATATTTTAACGTTTATGAATCGTAACTATATTGTGTACTTGTATGCTAATGAGTTGTAATGTTTATTTTTCATGTTAATTTTGAGAAAATTGTATTTTAGTTCTAGTATGTCCTAGAAACTATTCGAATTCGATATAGATCCCGAAAATTAAACTTATTTTCTTTCTTTCCAACAGCATGAAGCCATAACGTTTTATGAAAATTAATTTGTCAATTATTTTGTATGCTCGATGACTGAATTTTAATGCGTTAATAAGACCATTTTAAATATTTTGTAGCGAAGATGCCTAAGAAAGTTTAACTGTCGTGAAATTACATAACCGTTTTGTAGGGAATTTAATCTTGATGTTTTAGATTGACCAGAAAGTTGTAATGTCGTTGACTATATTTTTGTTTGTATCCCATGTTTTTCCTTTTAATAGGTCTCATGTATTTTGTCTTGTAGAGACATTTTATTGTGCTACGAGAGCATTTGTATTTTGTGTGTTTACACATTTTTTCTAGGTGGAAGACGTATGTTATGTTCCAGGGAACATACGTGTATTTTACTGAATATTAGTGTTGATATTTCAGTTATGTATAGAAACATTTTGTAAGTGCCTATGGTTGCAGGCCTACGCTCGTTTCTAGTCTTGCCTCGCAGGTGTCGATGGCATATTTTGTGTGTAAGTACGTGTAGTATTACACATTTTTCCCACCTATGGTTTTGGTCAATTCATGGCGTAATGACCATTTATTTTCAGGAATGTTTGGACTAGTGAGTCAACTTCCTTGATTCAGACCTTTGAAAAACTTGGATCAATTTTGAATAGTTTTCAACGCTTTATTAACAAATTTTTTGCAGATAATACCCATCTATTCTGGTAACCCTACAATGTTTACGTTTTAGAAGTGAACAACAACCATTATTTTAGGCCTAAGTTAATAATAACTGTTTCAGAACGAAACCATTTGTTGTATTGAGCATTACTGAATTAAAGTCTCGATTTTCACGACGAGCAGATGGCGTTTGATCTTATGGCGTGCCGAATTTTCTTCATACATGTCAACGAAATCACGATCTTTTCTTTGATATGCAGAATCATGCTTATTTCTTGGAATTACTATGAACGTCAATTTTGACACTTAAGTTTATTTTTTTTTATTTTTTGAAAAACGATTTTTCGTTCTTTTCTGCCAAACAACACGAGGCACAGTTAAAAAAAAGGGACATACAGGTGAAAATCATATTTTGTTTATATATTGTGAGTTTATCATGTGTCTACATTTCCATTCATTTTACTTTTTCAATGATTTTCATATTTTTCAAATATATTAGAGTGATATCGAAACTTTAACAATAATTTTAATATTTTAGTACCTTTAACATGTTTTGCTATTTGCTTATTCATTCTCATTTTGATATTTTAAATACAGATATCAGTATATATACTAATTTTTATTGAGATATTTGATAATTCTTCAAGTCGATGTTTTCATGAATAGTTATCGTGTGTGTATATTTATTTCATATTACACAAAATAAAGTGATCGAAACGGAACACTTAAACATTTTACGAAAAGTATTTGCGTGTTAAAAAAAATTAATAGCCCTACAAACGCTTTCTGCGAACTTAAAAAAAAAAGCTATCATACAGGTGTTTCAACCGTACCTCGTTTCTCACACCAGTGTTAAAAAAAAATCTCCCCTCATCAACTCATCGTTGGAGAATCATGGAGGATACTCACACAGGAAGACAGCATGGTTTCAACATGTGAAGAAACGGAAGATAAGGAAACCCAACTCCACCAGTTGTTCAAGAGGATCTTATTACTGTATGGAACATTTGGATTGGACATTGCTCATGCAGGAACCTCATCATGTTGTAGTGAGTGAACAAGTTCTTTAACTATTTTAAATAGCCCTTTTTTCAGGTGAAAAACCATTCATCGTTTATACACGTAAGTCTCACACCATATCACAGTGTTGCCAACTAACTTATTTTAAATTTTCAGGTGAAAAACCTAATTTTGTTCATATTTCGTCATACGGCCAAGGGTTCTCAACCTGTCTACGTGTGCACTTGACAGGTCGTTCACGTTTCAGACGCCATATATAACCGCTACCAGGTTATAGAAGGATTTTTTGTGGACACTCTGTATATTTCGTAAAGACAGTGATTATTATTTTCAATTTGTACTTTATTCTGCAACGCACACAAGTTCTTTCTTGGTGGGAATTGCTTCTTTCCCACACAATTGGACAAAGAAGTCTTTCATCGTTTTTTCATATATATATTTAAAACGTTGCTTTTGCTGAGAACATTTCAGTTAGTGACTAACCATTTCAGTGTTTCTCCCTGACTCATTATATGCACAGTATATATTCTGCAGTTATTTGGAACTGAATTAAGTGCTTTCGTTAATCGTTTATGGAAACATTACAATAGATTAGAGAAATACGGGCTGACCAGATGTCCCAGTAGCCAAAGTGGCACCAGCCTCACAGTTTTCGTAGTTCGTTATCTGTACTTTCTCACGCCAGTGTTATCGCCGTGTCTAGTGCATTATAGGCAGTTAACTAAAATTAACATAAATTGTTTTCTATATTCTGTTTGTATGTGCATACAGGTGAGTAACTGAGTGATTTTTGAAATGAACTGCCAACACTTTTCTGTTGACCATTGCAACCCGTAGCTTGAGCTTGGATGCTCAGGGAGTTTGACTCCAGGTCTGGAAGATGCAACCACGCATCTCGCGTTGAACTTCAAACATAAGTTGTGCTAAGGGGCACAAGCTATTTAGCCGGTGAAGGACGATTTCTTACGGCTAGCCCCAATCAGTGAAATCCCAGGTCCTCAGACCTTGTGCGTTTAAAATGTTACATACGCGCCCTCCAATATCTGTATTCTATTGTGGAGATCTTCTTTTGTGTGTTTGCTGAAGATTCACCTTTACGCTGCAGGACTGTTCAGCGTAACAACTGGATTCATCGTGGGACGATCCAGACAACTTTTCCCCAGTGCGAATCCCCCAAGTGTGTTAATGGTGTGAGCAAAGTATTTATAGTGATACCTGAATTATAATCATATATATAGAAAGGGCTCTATTTCCCGAAAAGGGGAAAGCGTAATTTCAGCGGCAAAATTTATTAGTGTCCAGTGTTGTATTCATTTCTCTTCGTTATTTTTTTTTCAAAATAGTGTTCTAATAAATAAGTATAGTGTCAATTAATCCAGTGTGTTTTCGTTGTTTGTATGAGTGATGTTTGTGTGCGTTATGGTCTGGATGACCGTCTGATCGTTCGTGAGGTTTTCGAGACGAGACACCCGAACCTCTCGGCGCCTAATGCTCATCTCATTATTGAGACCGACGAGCTTTTTGGGAAACAGTTTGTAACCTTTCTTGGAGAGGTCTTCGTCGTCCTGTCCAGGTAAGTTAAAGTATCAGGAGTATACTTATTGGTAATACCACGAGCCGAGGACAGCGAACAGAACTACAGGCGGTTACAAAATTAAACGACACTTCAAGGTTGGCACTCTTACGGACGTGGGATCAAGAAGAAAAATTTGACACACAACTTAGAAGAGAAAAGCTGAACGTAATACTGACTGCGAAAGGGAGTCGCAATATTTTTGAATTGTAGTAATCCTGTAATTTCTTTCAATTTAATCAAATACGGAATAAAACTAAATAAATGAATTTTGGAAATACTTGAAACTCCTATATATGCTTTAAGTATTAACTAATACATATTGGACTTTCGAAGATAAACATCAAAACCATTTTATAACCGTGTCAATAGCGACAACTCCCAGTCACGACTAATCTTCAGTTTTATTAGAAAAAGGAATAGAAAAATGGAGAAAGAAAAGAAGGTAGGTGAAAGGAGGAAGAGAGAAAAAGGAAAAGGGAGGGAAGAAGTAGGAACTAGGGATAAAGGTTTAATGCATAATTATGGACACACGGTAAACGAACTTGAATGGTTATCAAAAGGTGATTAATATTTGAAAGTCATTACTTGAGGACCAATTATGAAGTGATCCAGAAAAGACCAGAAGTCCAGAAGTGATCCATGTTCCCTCATACAACCCCGACATTGATCCAGGTAACTGCACAAGTGGAAGTTGCCCTAACCCAACCCAGGTGACGAGAAGTTTTAATTTCATTGTTTGTCTATTGTTTCGAAATGTTCAATAATTTGTATCCAGTATTCGAACTTCTAAAACGGACATCGAACATGCATTTGAATCAGTCAAGAAAACAGGTCAAAGTGTATATTTTCCACAAATTGATATTTTGAGATTTCTGAAAAGACTGTCGTTATTCTGGCTCATCATGTTATTTAGGCTTTTCTCCTAGAGACGAGACGATTTAAACTACTTCAGAATCGGTTATCTTCCATAACCTTCGTCATACACTAACACATATAAGGTGCTATTACACGCTTATGAATATTATCATAGTAAATCAATATTAAGTGGAACTACTTAAGACTAAATTTACGATTCATTGAAACAAACTCACAAACAGGCTGGACAGCGTATAAGCATGGGTAATAGTAGTTTCGAAAAAAAAACATCTAACTACAATTTGGTGAATAGTTATTACATTTACTAAGAAATTATGACACAGGATTTCATAAACATGCAGTAAGTATACATTTACATGGGTCAATTCACATCCAAAATTGCATAATAGTAATGCAGTAATAAATACACCTACATTTATATATTTTAATAATAGACATGCTCAAAAGAAAAAATAAAATTACGTTTATTTTCTTTTGGTAAAAAAATAAAATAAATTTGTTAATCAGTTTAATATACAAATTTGACGAATGGAAATCAAAGAAAGAAAAATCTTAAAATGAAGATTTCTAATGAGTCTCTACCTCATTTATGAGTATTTTGAAAGTGATTTCAAACGAGTCATCTCTCGTATTTCAGGTTAACTATAATATTCTGTATATCGTCGAAGCACCCTTTCTGGTGCCCACATTTTTCATTTTTGCATTTCTTATCTTTGCACATAAGGATGTATATACGTTAATCCTATTTATTCGGTTTTATAAAGAATTAAACACATATTCAGTTTGTAAAGGTATTCATCAACACTTCCCCCATTTCGGGGGGTTTAAAAGATCAAAGTCTCGTCAATCGTATCACGATGACCATGTTACCAATTCTGTCATTGGCTTACCATTACATTCACTATCTTTCAATAAATGTTGCTCTGTACTACAAATATACACATATCGTTAGACTTGCACTATATATATATATATGCCTGCACGTTAATTTTCCAAGTTCAGAAGGATTTTTGCTGGTGCAGTTCTCGAGAAGGATTTTAGTTTACTAGTTTGATGGATGATTCAAGGACACATTAGGGTTACGATGACCTGCCTAAATCCCATGCTACATGCAGTTAGTATATTACATACGATGTTAGTTGTTACATAGATTACTTAATTACACTACAAATTTTGACGAGAATGTCTAACATACGGCATTATTTTACAACTCTTCCACTTTAAATGTTTACCGGACATTTTCTAACTATGGTAACCAAGAACCGTTCGGGGTAAGTACTAAGACCCTCTACACATATTTATCTACTCACTTCAATATTATACATTTTACTTCAATATTATATTCATATTGCACACATATTCATATCTCAACATTATGTATATATTTTAATAATTATTCAATCTTTAAGATTATTAACCCCGACAAATTGAGTTTTAAAGTTGCAACACTTTACATAAAAGATCCGACCTATCGTACGTATGCAAATTAAACTAATTACCCGAGCATAATGATAAAATTAGAATTCTAAAATATTTTGTTTAAACTGGGAAACATAAAACTAGGCTGGCACGCACGTAAACACATAAAATGAATAAATATATAGTTTTAAAAGTTAACACTATTTTGGGCCCAATGCAACTACAACAACCTTTACACTTGTGATTACCAATGAACCAAAAGTAGAAAGTGACTCATAATCTGACGGAGAATTCTGAACTGATAATAAAGAAAAACTAAAATTGTATCGGGATTGAACCACAGCCCACTACCGCAGTGGGTTGGAATATGATGTAAAACGTTCCCTTGACCTTCCTCATTAACGAATAGCTCTACGAGTTGTCTCGCGACATCTCATCTGGTAAGTTAAGTCCAAATGATACATGGCGAATAATTGATATTTGACAAGTTCAAAAGTCGGGGGGAATGTTAAAAATAAAAAAAATCTTGAAGAGAATAGAGGGATAAATAGGGAAAAGAAAGAAAAAGAGCAAAAGCGGTGCCAAAGAAAAAGTTAGGACATTAAAACTACAAAGATAATTGGTTGAATTACGACATACACCAATCCACAGCCAAATATATTTTCATATGCCGAAAAAGATTTGGCCTAGTAAAATGCGTAGCCTAAGATAAATATCTCCAAATCCACAGCTAGTCCCTGTCTAGAGCGAGATTTCCACAAAGACTTTGGTTTTATGCAAATCTAACTTCGCGCTATATCCGGCTGACACCTTTGGGACTCCGGCACTACCGGGAATCCAGTGTGATTTCTTAGGTTAGGATTTCTAAAAAAATATCCGACCCCTGAGAAACAGAGAAGACTTCCGAGGAAAGTATGGAAAACTAGACTAAGGTCAATAAAACGGAAGAAATCATAACAGGGATTTGCCAAATTAAAAAAATTAAATAAACGAAATTTTTACTAGTAAGTTGTCTGCTAAATCTTACTAGTAGCTCCCAATAGGCAAGGGTGCCACCCTTAAGGCGTCAACTAATTTCAAACTTTATATACCAGAAATAGAAGAAATGAAAGTTCATGGACATTGGGGATTTTCGACGCTCTGGTACGGTAATACGATAGTCTACTGTAATACAATTTTCCATATTATTCGATCCTGTCTACTTTTTCACCTCTGCGGACAATAGTGAACTTAGCTTAGACAGGTGACGTGGGAGAAAAAATCGAAGTTGCAGAGTAGTATCGCAAAAGTGAACTGAATGAGTGTTTTTAAATTTTATCAATTCTGCAGATGGTTATTCTATTCTTTGATTGACTGGAGAATATTCGGAATTATTTGTCATACAACTGTTATTTACCAGGCCAATTGATCAGTTAACTGGTATGTTTACTATTAAATGTCGAGCCACAAAGTGAAAACACCATCCATCATTTTTAGGTAACACACCGCCCTTACACAAAATTCTAAAGTGATAATTGATGCACTAAGAAATTTATCATTATATTTGCAATCAATATCTCTTACGAAGCTTTACCACTGGGGACATATACACATGGGCGTCCTACTATTTACTCATACTTTCTAGCATACACATCTATATATCAAGAATATTATCATTACTCCCTTATTTATTTATATATTTATCTTTTCTCAAGTACGTCGATTCATTTTCATACACCCTATACTATATTAATACGCCCGAAACTGTTCAAAGCTGTCTTACTATCTATATTAAAATCAGCAAATTATTATAATGCATTAACTAACACGTGTGATTTTATATGAACCAAAAATGAAATTCTTTCACAACAAACTATGGTATATTTTACTTCACGGCTTCGAATTTATTTTGTTTGCAATGAGAATTCAATGTTCTGAATAGCATGCAACTATATATCAGAAAATGTCAACAATGCAACTGCTCACAGAAAGCAACGGATACAGAGGATTCGTAAATGTAACATGGCAACAAAAATAATGCCATACAAACAAACAAACTTTGAGTTAAGTGGAAACACGAATTTTAATATTATTAATAATTTGATTACTAGGTTATATAAATGATCTTCCTTTTCCGGAAGTGTAATTTACGATGTAAATTATCTAACTATTTATTTTTATGGGTCAAAACTAATGTTTATTCATTATTTATAGCAAAAAGGGGTCATTTTCGTGTTGACCAGATCGCCAACTATTTGTGTAACAGAACAATAGCAGCGAACGATTTTTAACTCGGACAAGATAGGGTTAGTAGTACGAAAACAACCTGTGCAGGATTAAGTGCTCATTGTACTCTGATCAAGGTTCGTATATACACTACAGGTTGCGCCAGCCAAATCATTGAGGTCAATGGTGGATGTGTGACGTCACTGGGTAAGCAGACGCGAGTAGCTTCTATCTCAACTTTCAGGAAACCAACGCAAAACAAGGCGCGCTTTACGTACTTACTGGTTTTAAATAAATATTTTTTCAAAAGTGTATTGAAAGCGCCTACCATTCATCATAAGATAGATTCGTGTGTATATACACAATGTTCGTGTGTATATACGCATATCTGTTCAACGATAGCTTTGTAAAAAAAAATTAAATACAACCATATACAATATACAATGTTTGGTTCTACAATATTTGAAGAAAGCAGTATGTTCTTTCCCCGAGAGGTTCATATCTCACTATCACAATCCGCCGGGATAAAATTTTATAGAACAGAACTACATTTAATATCCACTTTGTAATGTACCATTAAAGTTGAAAGTGATGGCAGCTTTTTTTTACTCACCCTGTACCTAGTGAATTTTTAAATTCAATTTCGGTTTAATTACACAATTTATTTATTCTCTTTACTTCAAATTAAATGTTATGAATCGAAAGGTCTCATTAGTAATCATATTTTAACTGAATAATATATTTATTTATATTTTGATTAATTGTAAATCCCATTTTCGCATATACAAGTTGAATAGTAACAAGGTTTATCAGGCTGACGTCATACCAAAAAATAGTTCCGTCATTGGATATAAATTTTCTTAATTTCAGACCAATGTAGAATTTAGTCAAGTACCTAATCTTTCCCTCACCCCCTGTCACTAGTCCATAGTCACTTTCAGATCCGGTTATATCTAGATTTCACCAAATTTCTATTCGCTTTGTAATTTCCGCGGCTGGTAGATTCCGTCCTGATTGGTGGAATTCTCCAATCCCTGTCCTTTTCGGCGCAATGTTATCATAATAATCGAAGACACATTAAGAGGAGCACCACTGCTAATCCATTGTTCAATTTCCGCTTGAAAGGACGGACATTTTCATTAAATCCAGGTAAAATTTAATGTAATTTAATAGTTAAAGACTGACAATGATTTAGGAGCTGACAAACTTCCATTTTTCGTCAAGTAAACTGTAAAACAAAGGAGAGTGATTTTTTTTATCTTTTCAAAATCAGTTAGGGATTAGGGGAAATACGACCTGGTTTTGTGTATTTTGTCCGTGTATACAGTAAATGTGATTTTTTTAAAATTATTTATTTAGTAATTGTATGTACACAGTAGGTTTCATAGTTGCAATGTTAACTCTCAGAATGACAGCTTAATTTAACAAAAAAAGGCCCCCATTTCTCTTTCCAAATTGAACCAGTTCTAGCAGGGGAATGGGTTAGTTATTGTTTGTTTTAGGGCCTTTTCCCCTCTCAGGGAAAGGGTCCCTCAATAAACCTCGTTAAGGTGCCCCCAGCATCAATCTTTAGTAATCATTATTAAATAATTGGTCAGGTCAATTGGACCTAGGGTTAACTCTTCTCATTTTGCCCCATAAAGTTTAATAGAGCCAACTCTATATACCAACAAGGGAGTACTTTTCCTCAATACGCATGTAATTAAATGGTGCTTGTGTAGTTAGTTTTTATGTGTAGTATTTATAGTGGTGTGTGTAGTTAGTAGTTCTGTGTGAGTGTGTGATTTCTACGGTTAGGACAGTGTAGTTCATATGCGTTAGTTTAATACCATTTGTCTAACTCAAAGCGAACTAAACGAGAGTAAATATTAGATCTCTGATTAATAAGTACAAGTATATATTTCAGTACACGGTAAATTATGCCTCTACTATAGCGCCATCGTGCCCGTTTACGGTAGTCAATTGTTTGTTGACATTACGACATCGCATGACTTAGTGATCTAAGTTGTTTGATTTTCGCCCCTTATTTCTAAATTACATCCCGTGGACATGGTTTTCGGTTCAAATGAGTGTACGTTTTAATGAAATAGCATGAGATCTTACTGTTCTGAAAATTACAGCTTGCTAGGTCAAGTAGCAATCGAAATATCCACTGAAAGAAAGAATGCCTATTTTCTTAATAGAGGTAAAGTCCATATGCTGCTACTGTTTGTTTCAAACTGTAGTTTCAAATTCTCTTTTCCCGCGGCTGTAGAAAATTTCCATTGTTGTTTTAGTTTATCAGCAAATCAGAAATAAAATCATCGTTGACAATTTAACTTTCAGTAAATACACGTATGATTTTTTTTATTGCGAAGTAAATATAATTTGGGTGCTTCGAAACAAAGAGTCCGTGGTTCGATTAATGTTATCGTGTAGTGGCTTGAGCGTGATAGATTGTGATAATTATATATTAGTGCGTAATATAAATATGTGTATGGCCTGCGTGTAAAATGTATGAAATAGGGTGTCTGTAAAATATTACTTCGCGCGAAAATGAGTAAATAATGAATGAATGTAATGATATATTAGTAATATGATATAAAATATGAATGAGATGATATGACACCTATATTTAAATGGATACGCCTAGTGTATGTTATATAGTGAGAATATGAATATGTTTACTAAAAATCTCTCGCGTTTTGAATTCTACACCAGTACATTCATCCAACCGAGTTTGCTATTTGGATAGTAAAGTATAGTTGAGAATTGTGTGTTACTTCGCATTTAAGTACCTCATACTAACAGCCCCGGACAGTGTTGCCACAGACTTAGCTCTAGAGTGGGCTGAAAAATAGTACCAAATTGAAACAAAAAGGGCTGAATTCATTATTTTATACCAAAGTAATACATGGCTTTATAACACGAAGCTAAAAGAGGCAAAATTCTACAATACTCCCCCCCCCCAAAGTGAGAATCAAGAAAGTGCTATTTTCAAAAATTACTTCTTAGAAACATCCAAATAAGAGGACCGCTAACAACCGTGGAAGTCGATGAACATTTTCTCGTATGTAGGGAGTATAACAGAGACCGCAAATTAAAAGGGAAAACAGTTACCATCTTCGGCATCTATTGTAAGGAAACTAAATACGCCTCTATTTCAAAGTGACCAATAAACCAAAATGGTATTATGGTCAAATATATATATATATATATATATATATATATATATATATATATATATATATATATATAACGAGGAACAAGTCAATCATCTCCGATTCGTGTGTTCAAATATAAATTATTGCACCTTATTCTTGCTTATTTCAAAACCGAAGGAGGGTAATAGTACTGACTTTTGAAAATGTGACAGGTATTTATTAAATAGTGCTGAATTGGGTAGAATTGAACCAACTTTTTAACAAAAGGGGCTGAAAATGCCAGCGTGGTACCAACGGGCCGATGAATGACAAAAAGGGCTGAATTTGGTACAATTGTACCAAGTGTGGCAACAGTGGCCCCGGATATCAAGCCTTTCAACAGATAGGGTAGCATCATGTGGGAATTACTTCTAAAGGTTGACAGAAATGATAATTAAGAAAACTAACTGCTATATCCTGTGATCATCGAAAAGTACAGGTTCGGTCATTCATTGACTCTCCGAGATTTTTTTTTACTCGTTGCTTACCTTATTTATTGTGCAGTGTTCATATAGCTAACAGCCCAGTTCGGACTATCCGATTAAATCAACCGCAACTAAATTAATATTTATGTCCTTCGCGTACCCGCATGTCGACCCCTAGTCCCTTTAAGTATTTTCATTTCTTTTCTTAGTTTAATTAGATGAGGGAAATTAACGACGTCCCAGACTTTGGCATGTCTGCGCAGGGTAGCCATCGGTGATGTTTGGTCATTGAAATCACCGATCCAAAATTCAGTTTATTTTTTTTTTTTATTTTGGCAAATCACTAATTAGGGATATCTTAGCTATTATTTTACTCTAGTTTCATTACTATTCTGGACTCTCCTAGTTTCTTAGAGGTCGGATGATTTTTTTTCTTTTTTGAAATTCTAAATTAGCGCCTTCTCTAACCTTCCGGTGGATTCCGGGATCTGCAAGGGCGTTGACCGGATACGGTGAGTGGTTGGATTTCCCTAAAGCCTTTGTCTTTCCGAAAATCCCATCGAGGACACAGACTCGTCTCGACTTTGCAGACATCTTTTTTCGGCTATTTATTTGGTAACCCGAACCCCTTTTGGCATAAAAGAGAATATTTGGTTATAGTATGTTGTATACGCAAATTCGAAGACTTATCTTTTGTAGTTGTAATGTTCTGTCTTCTCTCTTTTTACCTATCCTTCTTCTATTCCTTCTCTAAAGTTTTTTTTATTTTTTCAACCTTCCCCCCCCCGGTTCTGAAACTCATGGAAACATACAATGTTCATATCACTAATTTCGATTGTATGTGCTAACTGAGACATCGAGGAATACAATTCGTGGAGGTATTTCAGCACAACTCAGGACCATTTTCACGATACTCAAACCACCACGGGAGAAACTGAGGAGAATGTACACTATGCTTTCAGATTCCCAGAAACTTACTTGTTATTCATTGATCGTACAACTTATATCTGCTGATTACTGATTTCTGGTTTTCTTTCTATTGATTGGTCATATAGTGTGTATGTATTAGTAGTTTGGGCCCACTAGTTTCGAATAAAATTGATTTTTTTCTTTCTCTGTATATACATCTATATATGTACTTACATATTTTAAAGGGTTACGTGCCTGCTCTATTTGTTGTATTTCCACCTCTTGTGTCAACTTACTAAATAATATCAACCATTCCTTTATACGCGGATCTTAGTAAATTGAGAATTGTTATTAATTATCGGGTTTATATATATAAAGTTTCAATGTCGCAACCTTATGAGAAGAGAAAATAATTTTTGTTAGTCAGGGTTTTTGTTTAGTCTTTGAGCCAATAAAATGTGAATATTTATCGAATATAAAAAGGTTATGTAGAATTTAAACGTCGACGAAATACTGAGATTGATATTAGAATGAAATTGATTATATTGATGAATATGAATATATATATATATATACGAGTATGTATGTAAAGGGCTCGGTATTTACCCTGGTTATTTTAGGTTGCCATAGATTTTTGACACCCGACACTGACCAACTATTTGTGATATACAGTATTACCGCGTAAATTGTAATAAATGACACCTTATTGAGTTGTTATTAATGTTTGTGATTATTAAAGTTGAATATCATGTTAAATACTGCATGTAAATAGAACAATTAGCAGGTCGTAAGAAAAGTAAAAATAACCCTAATCCTTATCCAAAGTTATTTTGTGAGATCATAGTGAAATCAGTAAGCTACGAAACAGTGCGCCCCACCAACGAATCCTTCTATCAGTAATCTATGAAACAAATCCTCCCCTACGACTGGAAACAACTATTTGGCTTTCGTCAGTTCAGTGACTACAATCTCTTGACTCCACGATCTATACTGGAAATAAAAATTTAGTGATCTGAAGTTGAACTGATTTTGGTTAATAATTTAGTAATGTGAATACCGGACCTAGATAG
Source organism: Thermobia domestica (assembly GCF_964235325.1). Lineage (NCBI taxonomy): Eukaryota > Metazoa > Arthropoda > Insecta > Zygentoma > Lepismatidae > Thermobia > Thermobia domestica. The sequence continues at coordinate 123,323,839 of NC_137467.1, forward strand.
GTCCAAAGACATAGCTCCATTTAGATATAGTATAATGGAAATAAGTTCCCAATGTTTGGGACTGGATTCGATAATTTTTCTTTAATCTGAATTAACTTTGAAATTTTATACCAAGTGCGTCAAGTGACGAAATGAAAATTTTATATATAATACGAAGGAACTAAATTTTTTGTCTGTCGTTAAGACAAACGATTAAATACTCTCATGGACACCAATCATAGTGAATAAAGAGAGTTGAAAAAGGAGTTATTATCGACGTGAGAACAAATACTCATAAAATTGTCGAAATTTCTCCTCTTGGGACAGAGACTCAATAAAGAATTATTTTTTTTAGAGAATGATTAACCAATTATACTTTTTTCTTTCTTTTTTCACAATGATATGTATTCATTGCACTGAATCTTAAATATGTTGATCTTTGAATTTTTTTCTTCTTTATTTTTTGTCTTTCGTCTTTTGTCGAATATTTTTTAAATGTAATCCAACTTTTAATTTCTCTAAAAAGAGAAATGTGTTATTTGATATTGTTGAAAGTAGCAGATTTCTGTGCATGCTTATGAAACATTTTTTTTCATGTATCAAATTTTTCCTGTTATGTCAAACTAAGTTTTCTTTTATTAAAATGTAATAAATGTCTATAGAAATGTAGTTAGGTTAGTTTAATTCAACTAAATACAACCTGAAATACACATTGTCCTGTATGAATGTGAGTGTGAGTGAAATGTAGGTTTAGTATTAAGTGCACCGATTCTTTTGATATATATATGTGACTTACTATAGTTAATGGTAGTTGGCAATTAAAGTCATTGAATGTCAATACTAACTTAATTTAAGTTGGCTCTATGAAGGAAGCTAAAAGGACCGAAGTAACCTGAACGAATGATCATCATAGGAGAACTTCAAGAGTCAAAATCTTCGACAAATAGATGTGTTACTCTGATTCTTTTTTCTGTGGTCGATTCTAACATGCCATCAACTTCGTCGTTTATTTTTCAAATATTGGATATTAGTCTAGAACGTCTGGAAATATTGAATAAACGGTTAAATTAAACTTTCTCATCTATCTCAGAGCTAGATTGGGATGATTCGGTAGTTGGGGTTAAATGGATCTAGGTCTGGGATGTATGGGTTAACATGTGTCTACCTTTGATCACCTTAATACCAAACATTCACCCAATAGCTATTGGAAATGATCCCAATTCGATAATTATTCACTTTCCTTTACCATATTTCTCAAAATATCCAGTAACAGTTTCCTCTTTATCACCTTCTTACTTTACCTCTTTTCTCTTCTGTCTTCCTTTTCCTTTCTTCATCTTCTTCTTCTTCTATTTTTAATAAAACTGAAAAGGGGGTCGTGACTGGGAATTCTATATATAATAAACACGGTAATGTATTTATTAATTTTATTTTATTTTCTTCAGAAGTCCGATAAAAGTTTTCCCCTTTCGATCGAACTTAGTATGTTCGAAATTAAGAAATGGATAATATATTCCAATATAATTAGACATAAGCTGATAGCTTCATGAATATCCCCACCAGGGGTGAAGGGTTCCCACTCACGACTTATTCCATGCATCTCATTTGTTGCAGAGCGAGCTTAGTATTCTTTTTATTCTTTCCCTTTTCTGCTTCAACTTAGAGATTCTATACTTGCAATGTGGCAACAAAATGATTTACTAGGATAATATTGATACCCTATCATTACCGATTGTTGGATATAAATCGTGATTAGGAGGAAAAAATTTATCCTTAAAGTAATAATAATAATAATAATAATAATAATAATAATAATAATAATAATAATAATAATAATAATAATAATAATAATAATAATAAAGCTCATATGAACTTCTGTAAGAATTTTCTGATTTTCATGAAACATTGCAGCATTTTCATTCAGCCTTAAGAATAATGATTGTTGCTTTGGGTTGATGCTTCCTCTCGAACAAACATTTCCAGGAAAGGGTTTGTCACTAAATTTCTTATATCTGGCAAACAGGCCTGCATTCAGTAGGGTGTTGGCCACCTACGAAATTTTCCGTATCCCCCACCCACAAGCCAAAAAGCATTCTTACGAAGTTCGAAGATTGCAGAGGACATGCCTCCTCAACCCCCGGGAATTGCGCCAGTGTAAACAGTACTTTCACGTCTTATAACAAGGGCGTCATTTAAGTCTCTAGGGGGCAATTTCTCCCCTCAGTTTGATATTTATGTACATTTCATCAATAGAATAGTATACATCAAGGTAAAATGCGAAATTGTACACCTTGTCTCAAAAAGGTTGAGCGCATTCTTTATTGGTGTCTTGAGGCAAAAATTTTCTAAGTCCAGCTTCGGGTATCTTCGGGAAAAAGTAAGCCAGGTTCGAACCTCCAAGCCAGCCTTTGCAATCGGGAAAAAGTTTGCAGATGTGTTTTTCTTCTTTTAAATATAATAAGACTTGTTACCAAGTGTTTAAAAAAGCAACATTGATTGAAATACTTAATCATACAATATTCCGAAACCTTTTATTAATATGAGCACATGCTTGTTTGTCATTTAGCTCTCTATACGTAATGGAACATTTAAATACGTTAAAGAATCTTTCCATATGTAAAAGAATGCTCAAAATTAAGAAATAGAACATAATTATCGCCTGAGTACTAAAATAAAAGTCAAAGTAGAACAGAAACAGCGTTTGTAATGGATATGAATGTCATAATTATCTTGAGATCCGTTATACATCGCTAGAAGTTTATTTCTAGAAGTCCTTGTGTTAGCTCATTGGTAAGCTGTCGGATTTCAAAACATAAGGTTGTGAGTTCAAATCCCATCTGGGGCAATACTTTTTTTTTAAATTATATTTTCCGCAATACATGAAAAATTATATAAAATAATTACATTAAAATACATAAGTTGTTTATATATAACATAACCATTGCAGAACATAGTAATTATTATGTTTAAAATATAACATCTAAGATAATGTTCACAGTAGGTCGGTATTATATATGAGAATGTTAAATACAAGTTAGGAAAATCGTTTAATAGCAGTAAATAAGTTATGTAGTGTATTTATTTGCAGCTATTTGTCATACAGATTTAACCTCTCAATATTCTCATTACAGTATGTTATTTATATTCGTGAAATACAGTATATTCCTACGGATATAGAAAGTATATAAACAGAGTATCCAAAGTCGTATCCTGCTTGAAGACACATAACTTTTCCCGATCCCCTTAACGTCACGGGAAGAAACACAAATTCTCTTTAGAAAGGAATCTCGTTACTTAGAGTCTCATTCGAATACGTTGAATATGCTTTTGTATATTCATCTCTCTCTCTCTATCTCTCTCTCTCTCTCTCTCTTTCGCTTTGTTTATGTGTGTGTGTGTGTTGCGGAATATCCCAAGTTTAATACAACATTTGCAAAGTATATGAGCATCATTGTCATCGAATACCAGAAATTGAATGTCGTGTTTCTTCAGGTTGGGATAGTGTGTTCATGTTAGCTCACTGGTAGAGTACGGACTTGCCACTGAAGAGATCTTGAGTTCAAAGCCTACAGCTAATTATCATTCTTTTGTTAGTAGGATTGCACAGAAATCGGATACAAGGAGTGGTTTACTTCTAGAAATATTTTCAGAAGCGTTTAGGTAGTCCTGAAAAGGGCTGTTTTTGGGAGTTAAGGCGGGGACATTAATATTCTGTCCAAGACCCTTCTGAATTTATTACACGCTCCATTCTTCTGGGCATGGAATCTATTACATGGGTGACAAATCTATCTCCTTCCCCTACCTCCACCCATGCTTCGGAAACAAGATGCCACAGGTCATCCTGAGTCCTTGGTGGATCTGCCTCAGGCCAACTTTCCCTTAGAGTACGCTTCACTTCTGCCCACATATTTTCCATGAGATTGAGGTCTGCTCCACGAGGCGGCCAGTCGATTAAATCAATCTCAGGGTGCCCTGGGAACCATTCCTGAACCACACGGGAAGTATGTATTGGCGACTGGTATTGCTGGAACTGAATTACACCATCAGGCTGAAATACTCGTACAGATGGCACCATGATATTACTGATAATGTCTAAGTACTGAGTATTGTCCAGATGTCCTTCAATTCTATGAAGCTGTCCTGCTCCGCGACTGGAAATCCAACCCCAACATAAAATAGATACATGGCCACTGCGATTGCAAGCAGCCACATATCCATGGTCATATTGGGTGCCTCTCGGACGATACACAAAACGGCGTCCCTCCTTTGATGTTGTGAATATGGATTCATCTGAGAAAACTACGTTTTCCCAATTGAGACCCACATTCGCCTGTGCAAACGCGAGACGGTAAATTTTGTGGTCGTCTGAGAGTTTTTACTTCGCGGCAGCAACACGGCCACGTAACCCAGCATGACGAAATCAAAGAGGTATGATATAAAACTAATGAGAACTGTATATAGAAATACTAGAAAAATACACATGAAACAAAACTTGCACATTGAAATACAATTAAAATTAAAACCTAATGAGATACCTAACCATGGTGTAATTTCACTAGTGCAGCAATGCCCGGTTCAATCTTCATGACGAACATTATCAAGCCATTTTCAACTAATAAGCGATTTCTTATCTTTGTTTTAATGTTTACCATAAAAAAAACACACTTTCGCACAAGTACGATATAGCAAATGGAATTATTACTTTTAAAGCAGCAATCACCAGACCAGGATATTCTTCTCTCCTCATCAGGCAGAACTTGTCCAAGTCTTCGTTACAGAAAACCAGTTGCAAAGACTTGTCGCATGATCATTCTATTATTTGGTCAAGAAGTTGTGGGCTTAGATCGGATACGTTAATGGCCTCTTCAATGAAGGAGTTTAACATCTATCTTGAACCAGCACCTTCGTCGTTGGGAATATAGATATTATAGTTACTGTATCCACTGTCAGTGCCGGGCGCCGAAAAGAGGGGCCACACATTTCGGAGGAAGTGTGTTACTCAAGTTAGGAAAGTGCATGTGCACATGTGTAAAATAGAAGGAAAAACGTAATAAAATGTGCTCAAAATTAAGGAAAGGTAGGGTTTA